>NC_090274.1:120653909-121278909 GCF_040414725.1 Anabrus simplex
ACACTACTCTTTCTCCTGAAATCCCCTGTTACAAATCTTGCTGCTTTCCTCTGCACACTATCTCTTTCTTTTATTAGGTATTCTTGGTTAGGACCCCAAACACTTTTTGCATATTCCAATAATGGACGAACCATACTTAGGTAACTTTTCTCTTTTAATTCTTTATTGCATCCTTTAAGTAGCCTCATTCTGACATGTAACGATCTGTATGCTTTCCCAACAATGTCATCCACATGACCCCTCCAGTGCAAATTACTTTCAAATCTCACACCTAAGTATTTGCACTTGCCATCTTTTGGGATAACTACCTCATCCAAAGTATATTCAAATCCAGTTTTAAAACTCTTGTTTGTAAATGTTGTAACAGTTGATTTGCCTCCATTAACCTTCATATTATTCTCTTCAACCCATTTTTGGATACTCTCAAAGTCCCTTTGTAATTCTGAACAATGCTCAATGGTATTTATTTCCCTATAAACAATTATGTCATCTACATACAATCTTGTTTTTGATGTTATACTATTCCCTAAATCATTTACGTATATTAAGAAAAGTAAGGGACCGATTATACTAGCCTGTGCAATTCCCTTCCAAACTTTATCTTCCTGCGATACGTTATTTCCTACTTTGACTTTCTGAACCCCTGAATTTAAACATGTTTTTGCCCAACGTGTAACCCTTACGTCCAATCTTATTCCCTCCAATTTCTTTAATAATATTCCCACTCTATCAAAGGCTTTGGAAAGATCTATGGCTATGCAATCTAACTGGACTCCTGAATCCAATTGGTCTGATATGTCCTGCTTAAATCCCACCAGTTGTGCCTCACATGAAAATTTCTTTCTAAATCCATACTGGTTCCTCATGAACCAATTTTTATCATCACATATCCCTCTGATGTACTTTGATATTAAACTCTCCAGTATTTTACAAACTATACTGGTCAGGTTGATTGGTCTGTAGTTCTCTGGTTTCCTTCTATTACCCTTTCCTTTATAAATTGGTATTATTATAGATTTCTTCCATTCCTTTGGTATTACACTATTATTTATGACATAGTCAAAGAGAAATTTTTAATAAGGCACTATGTACCACCGCATTGCCTTTAACACCTCCCCAGCAATTTGATCACTTCCTGCTGCTTTTCCTTGCTGGAGCAGTTGGACTTCTCTGAAAACATCTTCATTTGTGAATGAGAAGCTTCTTGTTTCCCTCTATGTCTCTCCCTCTCTATCTTCTGTTCCGGTTTCCAACTCCTGACAATCATCTGCTGAATCTCTGAATTCCCTACTAAAGAGGTTCGCTTTCTCAGTATCTGTTAAACAGTGTTCACCCCCTTCTCCCACCACTGTAATCTACAAAAGGAGTAACGTACAGACTTGTGACTTATTAATAACTAGCTGATGTGCGCGTGATTCGCTACGGAATTCTACATGCTATACAGAATTCTAGGTTAGGTAGTGTACACGTTGTGAGCAAGATTGTATGAAATTGCATAGCTCTTAGCGTTACCCTAGAAACGTGACGGGGAAGTCACCAAACATCTTTCCTCATATGAAGACTGAGTTAAGGAATTTTCACTGTAATGGTAGACTCGCTTGCATACTATCAGTCACGATCAGGTTGGGGAGCTTCCATTATAATGGTGGACACTCACTCTCCACCAGCCTTTTTACATCCTCAGAAAGGCTGTCTCAGTGGTTTTCCCAACTGGAATGAACATACATTACAATGACATCAATGATCAAATGAAAAACCACACATTTTCTCACTTTTAACGAACAGGACTGCGCTGCCGTTCTAACAGTCTTGGAACGACCAAGGCGCAGACTGCCGTGGGCCGTGAACACTCTTCGCCCCTTTCCGGTGGGGAGAGGGTCCAATAGTGGCGACTCCCAGGGCAAAAACTATGCCCTTTTACTAATCTGTTTCCTAGGAGTACGCCATGAGTCGGAAAGTATCAATTCACTACACTGGCGGCGGGAAACTCTATCTGACTTGGAGGCAAATTTTTCCTCCATGCCAGAGAAGAAACCGCCTCTTCACTGCTAATTTGGAACAAAATGAATGTAGAATTTAATAAAAATGAATGGGAAGAAGTTTTCTTAAGGATAGGCTCTTTTCAGGGTTGAATTTTGAGTTATTTAGTGAATTGTGCTGCTATAATTTGGAATAGCCCTAACTCTTATTCTAGACCATGCCATACTACTACTGCTACTACTCTACTAAGTCAGCCTCTGCCTTAAGTGTGCACACTGCTCATTCAAAACAGCGCGTCAGAGTAGGTATCGAATAGCTGGAATACTATGATGAACCAGTGTGTTACGTACCATCTATATCAGAAAATGTATGGACCAGAGGAATGGCATGCTACAGAATAAAGTTTTCTAACTCCCAGGCTATTTCTCGTCAATATTCAGTCAGGCTATTATACTCGGTACGCAGCAGTAACCCCATCTATCGGAGTTGAGAGGCAGCATAAGAGACAAAGAACATCACAACAAAAAATTGGTCAATGTAATGTTATTATTGATCAATCATATGCACTTTCGATATTGTAGGCCTTAACATTTAGTTTTCTTCCGACTCTGAAATACCACTCTTATCATATTCGGTAGGTTAAAATTGAATAAAACATAAATGACCGGAAATTGTATTCTCTATAACTTTTGTTATGTAGTACTTTTGGATAGGACCAATAACATAGGTATTTAAATATTACATTTTAGGCGCCTTCCCTTAAACAACAGTTTCATCCAGGATTAATACAGTTGTTTATAGTGTTGTACCGTTGTCATCGTCCTGATAACGGAATAAAGGATGTCATACGATGTTTAAAGTTTGCCATGCACGGTAATGAGATCGCAAAAATTATGTAATTGAGCCATACATCTAAAAAAGAACGAATATATTAAGTGAAATAGGCCGTGATTTCAGAGTATATATATAATACGGACGCATTAAATCAAGGAGGCCATGCAGGTGACGGCAAAGATGTTCATTTGGCGAATTAAGTATGCCTAGGTCATGGTGTTAGGCGTAAAGTTATAAAGGATCCATGCGGCCGTGATAAGAAATAATAGAAAGTTTTTAAAATTGGTAAAAAAAAGAGGAAGAGTCTGAACAATAAAAAAATTTGGTACGCAAAACTTCGAAGTAAGTTTATCTACGGAAAAAATAATCCTCGCGGAAAGAAGAGGGGAGATATTTCAATTAATAAGAGCTGAAGAACCTGCACAGTGAAGAGATTTTAGAATTACGCCTATATCTGATCAAATATCGAGGCGGATAGTCAGAAGAAGTTGAATAGTATCCGGACAGTAGTCGGAATATAGACCGAAGGCCGTTACGAAATACCAAGTCAAATTTAACGTATTATAGGTTGATTGGCTGGATAAAAAAATTAAAGCTAACTTGATAATTTACCTGTTAAAATCTGTCACAAGGAATTGACATTGAATTTCTGACATAATAACCTGAAACAAAAATATAATCTAGATTCTTTGTAGAATATTCTGAAGGATATGGACGTGATATTAATTGCCATATTGGAAATGTTTCTTTCACATATGACTAACGGCTACAACATGAGAGGCTAAATCGGAGATGGAGCCGACTTTCCGACGTAGACCGCCCAGCTGCTCCTGCTAACCCGGGTTTTGAGACTACAACCTGATGGTGACGTAACGGATGTTGGGGACTTTCTACGCAGCCCTAAGATGACAACATCGGAGCTATAACCCAGTCATCTAACATCAGCAGCCGCAAGCTAAGTTCCAAAGAATTAATTTATTATCTTGAGACTAATGTGTCGTCGACGTAGTATTTAAGTATTTGTAGTGAACATTGGTATGTTGCTTGTTACGGAGTTCTTCGTGATGAAATCTCAGTCGATACTATCTTTGCAATGAGATTATCCTAGTTGATTTATCAGTATGGGAGTAGGTATTTCTTCCAGAGTTTATAATCAATGTCATAGTATAGGAATGTTTATAATTGAACAAGGAGAGATTTAAAGTGATGTTTTCAACCATTACGGGATTGAAACAACGTATACAAAGGGACATATCCCAAACGTAATGTTTAAAAGAAGATAGTTGATTTCTGAGTAACTTAGATCTGGTTACTATTACGACGCGATGACATGTGAGTAAATATTAACTTGTTTAGTTTATACATGTGTTTCATTTACAGGATAACGTGTTCATGTGGATTACAAATGAAACTTAACCCAGAAATGTACCGTTGCAGTACATCTATATAATATTACAAAAAGAAATGTTTGTATGTCTGTGTGTGTGTCTGTGCGCGATGCCCAGCAAAATCTACAGCACGTAGAGATCTGAAATTTTGAACATAATTAGATGGAAAGGGGTCCGAATGCACCTCGAACCCGGAATTTTCATTTTCGCTTTCGTTGGTGAGTTATGAACGAAAAACCATCGGAAAATGTGCATAGGGATATGACAATCCAACGTGCTGTCACCAAGATTAAATGCATAGATTCACTGTCGCTAGGCAATGTACATAAGATAGGTAGAGAACACAATATTCAAGGAGCCATTTTACGTCCAGGACGTAGGAAGCTGTTTTTGGTCTTATATGGTGTGAGGGCATATGACGGTGCTGATGATGATTCGTCCGTCGGATCGGGACGTTAAGTCTTGAGCAATTCGAGAGGAGTGGCATATGTGCCGGCACCGGATTTCATCCTCTTCATTCTTGCTATCATATATCATGTCATTCATTTCTTTCAACAAGTAACTTTTACAAGAATTACCCGATGTTCTACACAGTTACAAGTCTATCGACTACACGGCAGAGCTTCGAAAGACTTGGAGTCACCTGAAGTACCCTCGAACATCTTAGACCGGACGATTGTGGCACCAATTATCCTTCTTAAGAATAAGAATCCTGCCCTCTGCAATGAACACGGCTCTGAAACTGATAACTAATATTATTGAAGCCATTCTCATGATTGGGCATGCCGCGAGCGAAGTAATATTCATTCCTCGGATTCGAATAATTTCTTCGGATATACAGTTTAAGTTTAGATCTCTGCAGTGTTCAAAATAAAATTTCTGTATGTAATAATAAAGTAAGCATAATCTTCTTCTTCTTCTTACTATATATAAAAATGTATGTATGCATGTATGTGTGTGTGTAAATGACACATCTCCTCCTAAACCACTGGAGCAATTTCATCCAAACTTGGTACACTTATGACTTACTATCTGGAGACGAGCACTGTGAGGGTAAGCCATCCGTAGCTCCCTTATGGGTGGGGGGTCAGGGTCGGCAAGGTATAAAAATAACGAAAAAGTGCCGAATCCACAATTTTCGGGATCGCTGAGATGAACAGTGACACTCTCCATTCTCCAAATGTCAAAGTTTAGCTCCCTTCCGTATGGGGGGCGAGGGGGGAGTGATATATAAAATTAAACGAAAATAATGTCGAATACATAGTTTTCGGGGGTCGCGGAAGTGAATTGTATACTCTGGATTTTTAGTATCAGGAGACAAACAACGTGGGGGTAAGACAGCCCAGGAGCCCATAGGGGCGGGGGTGCGAGGGGGTCAGATAAACAAATTAACGAAAATACTGTCGAATCCATACTTGGTGGGGTCGCTGAGATGAATAGTGACACTCCGGATTTTGTTTAGTTCAACCCCCTTTGGGGTGGGGGCGAGGGGGAGTGATATATAAAATTAAACGAAAATCGTGTCGAATGCATAGTTTTCGGAGTCGCCGAGGTGAATTGTACACTCTGGATTTTTAGTATCAGGAGACAAACCAGGTGGGGGCAAGACATCCCAGGAACCCTTAAGGACAGGGAGCGAGGGGGCTGAGATATAAAAATCATCAAAAATAGTGTCGAATCCATACTTTTCGGGGTCGCTGAGATGAACAGTGACACTCCGGAATTTTTTTAATTCCAAGTTAAGCCCCCTTCGTGGTGGGGGGCGATGGGAAAGTGATATATAGAAATAATAATGATATATAGAAATAATAGTGTCGAATACATAGTCGCTGAGGTGAATAGTGACACTCCGAATTTTTAGTATCAGGAGACAAGTCACATGGGGGTAAAACACCCCAGGAACCCTTAGGGGCGGGGAGTGGCAAGGGGACTGAGATATACAAATAATCGAAAGCAGTGTCGAATCCATACTTTTCGGGGTCGCTGAAATCAATAGTAACATTCCGAATTTTTAAAACTCAAAGTTTAACCCCCTTTAGGGTGGGGGAACGGGGAGTGAGATATAATACTAATCGAATATACTGCCGAATCCATAGTTTTCCGGGTCGCTGAGATGAATAGTAACATTCCGGATTTTTAAAGTCTAACTTCAGCCCCCATTGGCATAGGGGGCGAGAAATGGTGAAAAAATAAATTGTCAGAAATGACCGAGATAATGGACGTGTGTATGTTCCAGTATGACATTCAAGTATGACTTACTACCTGGAAAACTTACTGTGGGAGTAAAACGCCTCTAGATCTACTAGGGAAGCGGGTAAAGTATTATCCACACTAATAAATGGAAGTCTGTTTGGCGCGATCTATATATACCGTACTATATATATATATATAATGCAGAGCTTGGCTCTATAGCCGCAACCTCACTCTTGAAAACTGATTATTATTCCTTTCAGCGTTCGGTCTGCAAACGTCTGTGAATTAACTACGAAAGTCCACAATCCTCTATTTGTGACTAGGTCTGCGACCTCGGTCAGTTCCACACGTACTGAGTCTAACTGTCGTCATATTGGCCTCCCTCTACATCACTTGCCCTCCATGGTCGAGTCGATGTTTCTCTCGCATGACGCATCTTCCTCCATTCACCTCTCATAACTCTTCCACTGAAGCCGATTTATACGTATAGCTCAATCCGTTCTTTTAATTCCCAATAGGCTTTATTTCCTCATTCCCTGTATGATACACTCTTACCATTCGAACCGTATCATATCACGGTCCGATTGGATTGATTTAACACTGTGGAAGATTTCGAATTTAGCGCTATGGAACGAGCCTAGGAAGACTGGGTACCGTGTGTATATACGTGTCGAACCCGTAGCAACCAGGGTGCGGTGCTGTTCCCTCCGACGAACCAAGGCAGGTTGCCGTAATTTTACTGGTGTAAACCCCGCCGATGGCTTGGGAACGCGAGAAGAAGAGAGAGTTGGCAATTGTCATGCAAAAGACAGTTCGGGAGATTTGAAAGCGGGGAACTACCGAACAAGGCCAGGCGGACCTCTAACACGAAATATCCAGGTGTGGAATCACTTGTATTCGATCCCGGATGTAAGTCACAGAGACATATCTCACAGATCCAAGAGGACGACATTTCTTTTTGATATCTTCGAAGTAGAATGAGCCATTAAAATGGTGTTTTGTTCATTTTAACTTCTCTGAAATATCCCTTGCGAGGTAGCTGGCCGAACACAAAGCGAGCCTTTTGTATCTCGGGGATGTACTATTGAGGGCGCGTCAGTCTACTCAGACTATAAAAGAAGGAAACATCAGTCTCTCCGGAGATACGTGGCATATATGGATAACCAGGGGTAACATCCCGCAGTAGTTAAGTGACATTCGAGGAGTGCGTGCTTTCCGCGAGAACGTGATCAACAAAGCCCACTGTATCAGTGATAGAGGAGACTTAGTAACGATTTGTTTAAGCTCACCTGAGCAACATATGTCCAGTTAATAAATATTTTACTGAGTTCGCACTTTGTAATAAGTCCGCGTGCGGCTAATGGCGGCTAACCGCTGTGAAGGACTAGATCGGAACCAGGAAAATATCCCTTAATTTGGTAACTATCTCTTCACCGGACTAATGTCTCGATATGGGTGTTGTCAATTGTATCCTCACCAGGGTTGCGACAGTGTATTCGTGGACGAACGAAGTGGTGAAGAGATTTTGGATTTACGACCGTTACCGGGTTGCATGGGCACATCTGCAGACATGACTGTAGGCAGCACACCATGGCACCAAAAGGGCCGGACCAGCAGATTTCTAGATCCGTCGATAGCAACGTTCTCACGAACTAAATTATACCAATCGAGCGGTTCCGAGGATACCGCTAATGGCAGAGATGGAGATAAAGAGAAGATGAACTGTTTTTTATTTAATTTTTAGAATTTGCTTTATGTCGCACCGACACAGATATGTCTTATGGCTACAATGATGAACTGTTGATAAGCATGAAATGTAGTGATAAGGTTAACATGTGGCCCTTTCGTTAAATGTAAATAGTAATTGTAATGTAAGCCAGAGTGGCATTGATTTGTTTACATTTATGTTGTAAATAATTTTTGGGGCTGTTATTGAGAGTTAGGATACGAAGGCTATGTCAGGGTGTGGAGTAGTGTTTTGGTTTGTGTTGAGACATTTTCACTCGTATGATGCAGTCACTACGGTATAAGCGCTGTCATATTCAACTATACATATTGGAGGGAAATGAACCTCACGAGGATCGAACAGGAACTTAGAGATGTGTAGAACCAATCTATAGACAGGCTACGCATGGCGTAATATTATTGCATGTTTTTCAGCTTATAACGTGTGCAGAGGGCTATCCCCATCGTTGAATTTAGTGAGGGTGATTTACAAAAAGTGGCAGAGAAACCCTAACTATGCTCCAGAACTGAACCGGGGACCATCGAATAAGAGGCCGTTATGGACCATGATTATTGTGTTGAGTCCTAGAACTGGAAATATGATTGTGGCTGACGTAATGAGTTGTACCTAGTTAATGATGTGTTAAGACGATTTGCCGCCTAGTTGGAAATGATAAATGTTTACGTAGGGAAGTTAGGATTTGAGTGACATGTTGATGTGGTTTTACGAATAATTATTAGCTGAGATATATTTATGGGAATGAATAAAGAGATATTATGGTAATTAATATTGGTAAATGGAGAGATAGATATGCTTATGGATAATTTTGGTGGTAAATACGATGTATTACTGGCCAATGGTGATGTTTGACATATGCGGCAAGATATATTAAAATGGTAATGCGAGATATATTGGGTTAGTGGTACGTGAATACAATGAAATACATCGTAGATTTCGTATATGGGTTACCGTAAACTGTCTTCAGATTAAATATCCAAATAAGAAATAAATATGGGGAAACTTGTTGTCTTCATAGAGAATATGTCAACGTTGTACTGAATGTTATTTGAAGTTTGGTATCGAGAATGTCTTTAATTGATAGAACAATTTCATAATTTGAATCTCTACCACAATTAAATAAAATAGGTTACTAAATACATTCCTACGAATTTTATGATACTTGATTGGACATTGGTGAAACCATAAATCATGATAGGTATATTTTCTATTTGAACTACGATAATAATTGTTCTTTATACGATACCTACATTTAATTTTAGGATGTTATCTGAATATTTTAACCAAATGACATGGTCAAAGTGACCAATATTTTTCATTTAATGGTCGATATATATTTGAAATAGACATTTTGAGCTGTTATATACTTGGAACTTACTTGCAACTGCTGACGTTATAATATTGGAAGATACAAATGTGTTAGTGACAGAATATTAATTTAATATCGACGAAAATAAGCATTTTATTTTATTTTTTACATTACTACCCTATTACCTATTCTTATCTTAACATAATACAATATAATGATTGGAAACAACATTCTAAATAATCTTAACCTGTTAATTATTTAAATTATTATTGCAATTTATTTCAATAATTTTTATCCATCTCTTCTTCCGCTTTTCTTCCACAGCCCTCAATTGTTTACCTATCTCTCAACTTCTTCTTTCCTTTTCGGTGTCTTCTGTAAATATCCGATCTCAAATAATCATCTATTCTTCGCCTCACAGCTGGTTATTATCTTTCTTAGCCATCCTTCCTCATTATTTTCTTTAAAATATTCACATATCGAGAATCCTCAATTATGTTCCAACGGTGAATGCCAATTCAACGTTTGGGCTAAGGCATCTTTAATCTTACTTTACTGCTGGGCATCAATTTATTGTATCCTACAATTATCTTGTCACTGCCCCTGAGTATCCTCACTTCTACCTAAACGTTATGACAATTTAATGTACGCCGCTTTAAGAATCCTCAGTTTTGTTTCACGGTGAGACGATTTTTTTAATAGCTCATAATTTTTTTAAACGTTCCCGCGGTATCTTTCCCTTCAATTGCCCTATGCTGGGAATCCTCATTTGTGTTCCACGTTGCGGCGCCAATTTTAAATGCTGGCGACCCTGAGGGAATTAATTTCTTGTTGACTCCCCGGGTAACTTTCCCTTTTGCACCACGTATGGGCGGCAATTTTAAATGCACCATCCTGAGGGGATTTCTTTCTTGCACCATATTGGGCGTCCCAACAATTGCTCCGGCTATTTTCCCCTCATCCAACCATCACTTCTACGGATCATTAAATGGATCAATGCATTTAAGAAGAAGGATGCTAAGTGTCGGTAGCTATGCTCGCTTCTAACATTCATTGAATAAACAGTATCCGCATCATAAAATTTAAGCGATATCGCACTCTTCATTTCTCATATCACATTTATCGATAGGATAATCCTTAAATTGCCACACGACACCTCTCAGGGATAATTAAATTGCATCTGTGAATAGTATTATTTTTACGTGAGGTCAACTGGGAAACCGCATTTCCTTTTAAATAAATTACCATCGATACCATCCATCCATCGGAGTCAATGTTAAGTTATCCAAGTCCAATCATTCGAAGAAAAGAAAAAAAAGAAAATATTTTTTTTAAATTAATTAATTCAAAATCATCTATACCATAATGATATTAGCCTATCTTCAATAATAACCTCTAAATTGGAAAATCTATCATTTATTTCATGATTCTAGAATCATAAAAGAAAATCTGATAACATTTATTTACATCAATTATCTTCCTCCTCTCTATATGGAAAAAAATAAATTTATTCTACCTACAATCTGATTCAACTGATCCTCTTGCACTTATTATCCGCATCATTAAAATAAGGATTAATTCTCTTAATCACATAAACCGTAGTTACATATTCTATCTGTTGAAAATGTAGTTAAATATTGTCTGAAATTAATTATCTCATAATAATAATGACAATTAATTGTTAAGCAGAGAAAAAAATTAATATGGGTTTAAAAAATCTAAGTCCCTAAGCCTTAGTAAATTTCATAACAAATATGCTTAATCTGAGGCCATCAGCTCTTGTTCCATTCTAAAAAATAAAATGCTTATTTTCGTCGATATTAAATTAATATTCTGTCACTAACACATTTGTATCTTCGAATATTATAACGTCAGCAGTTGCAAGTAAGTTCCAAGTATATAACAGCTCAAAATGGCTATTTCAAATATATATCGATCATTAAATGAAAAATATTGGTCACTTTGACCATGTCATTTGGTTAAAATATTCAGATAACATCCTAAAATTAAATGTAGGTATCGTATAAAACAATTATTATCGTAGTTCAAATAGAAAATATACCTATCATGATTTATGGTTTCACCAATGTCCAATCAAGTATCATAAAATTCGTAGGAATGTATTTAGTAACCTATTTTATTTAATTGTGGTAGAGATTCAAATTATGAAATTGCTCTATCAATTAAAGACATTCTCGATACCAAACTTCAAATAATATTCAGTACAACGTTGACATATTCTCTACGAAGACAACAAGTTTCCCCATATTTATTTCTTATTTGGATATTTAATCTGAAGACAGTTTACGGTAACCCATATACGAAATCTACGATGTATTTCATTGTATTCATGTACCACTAACCCAATATATCTCGCATTACCATTTTAATATATCTTGCCGCATACGTCAAACATCACCATTGGCCAGTAATACATCATATTTACCACCAAAATTATCCATAAGCATATCTATCTCTCCATTTACCAATATTAATTACCATAATATCTCTTTATTCATTCCCATAAATATATCTCAGTTAATAATTATTCGTAAAACCGCATCAACATGTCACTCAAATCCTAACTTCCCTACGTAAATATTTATCATTTCCAACTAGGCGGCAAATCGTCTTAACATATCATTAATGTACTGCAACGGTACATTTCTGGGTTAAGTTTCATTTGTAATACACATGAACACGTTATCCTGTAAATGAAACCCATGTATAAACTAAACAAGTTAATATTTACTCACATGTCATCGCGTCGTAATAGTAACCAGATCTAAATTACTCAGAAATCAACTATCTTCTTTTAAACATTACGTCTGGGATATGTCTCTTTGTATACGTTGTTTCAATCCCGTAATGGTTGAAAACATCACTTTAAATCTCTCCTTGTTCAATTATAAACATTCCTATACTATGACATTGATTATAAACTCTGGAAGAAATACCTACCCCCATACTGATAAATCAACTAGGATAATCTCATTGCAAAGATAGTATCGACTGAGATTTCATCACGAAGAACTCCGTAACAAGCAACATACCAATGTTCACTACAAATACTTAAATACTACGTCTACGACACATTAGTCTCAAGATAATAAATTAATTCTTTGGAACTTAGCTTGCGGCTGCTGATGTTAGATGACTGGGTTATAGCTCCGATGTTGTCATCTTAGGGCTGCGTAGAAAGTCCCCAACATCCGTTACGTCACCATCAGGTTGTAGTCTCAAAACCCGCGTTAGCAGGAGCAGCTGGGCGGTCTACGTCGGAAAGTCGGCTCAATCTCCGATTTAGCTTCTCATGTTGTAGCCGTTAGTCATATGTGAAAGAAACATTTCCAATATGGCAATTAATATCACGTCCATATCCTTCAGAATGTTCTACAAAGAATCTAGATTATATCTTTGGTTCAGGTTATTATGTCAGAAATTCAATGTCAATTCCTTGTGACAGATTTTAACAGGTAAATTATCAAGTTAGCTTTAATTTTTTTATCCAGCCAATCAACCTATAATACGTTAAATTTGACTTGGTATTTCGTAACGGCCTTCGGTCTATATTCCGACTACTGTCCGGATACTATTCAACTTCTTCTGACTATCCGCCTCGATATTTGATCAGATATAGGCGTAATTCTAAAATCTCTTCACTGTGCAGGTTCTTCAGCTCTTATTAATTGAAATATCTCCCTTCTTCTTTTCGCGAGGATTTTTTTTTCGTAGATAAACTTACTTCGAAGTTTTGCGTACCAAATTTTTTTATTGTTCAGACTCTCCCTCTTTTTTAACAATTTTAAAAACTTTCTATTATTTTTTATCACGGCCGCATGGATCCTTTATAACTTTACGTCTAACACCATGACCTAGGCATACTTAATTCGCCAAATGAACATCTTTGCCGTCACCTGCATGGCCTCCTTGATTTAATGCGTCCGTATTATATATATACTCTGAAATCACGGCCTATTTCACTTAATATATTAGTTCTTTTTTAGATGTATGGCTCAATTACATAATCTTTGCGATCTCATTACCGTGCATGGCAAACTTTAAACATCGTATGACATCCTTTATTCCGTTATCAGGACGATGAAAACGGTACAGTGTAGACAGTAATTTCTTATTCCCCGACTCTATATACCGATTTTCATTAAATTCTGTTTACCTATTTTCTCTGGCTCGGCGTTGATATAGACAAAGCAACAAAAATACAAATTCATGAATATCTGTGTTATCATAGCCAGTACGGTAAAAATGTATAAGACATAAATGGTCGTAAATATTATATAACTTTTAGTTATGTATTATTTATCGATACGACCGCAAATAATATAAATATTTGAGAATTACATTTTTGGCCTCCCACTAAACTACCATTTCACTCAGCGTTAATTAAATTATTTATAGCCTATATTGTAGCGACTCATTCTTCGTCTTTGCATACCAATCTCAATGAGATAGGACCACCAATAATGCAAATATTTAATCATTACATTTTAAGCCTTCCCCTAAACTGCCATTTTACTCAGCGTGAATAAAATTATTTATAGCCTAGATTGTAGCGACTTATTTTTCGACTTCGTATACCAGTTTTTATCAAGATAAGACCATTAATAACATAAATATTTGAAAATTAAATTTTAAGCCTCCCACTAAACTACCATTTCACTCAGAGATAATTAAGTGATTATAGCCTATATTGTAGCGGCTCATTCTCCGACTTCTCATACTAATGTTTAATGAAATAAGACCACTAATAATGCAAATATTTAATAATTAAGTTTTAGGCCTTCACCTAAAACCATTTCACTCAGCATGAATAAAATTATTTATAGCCTAGATTGTAGCGACTTATTTCTCGACTTTGTGTACCAGTTTTTATCAAGATAAGAGCATTAGTAACATAAATATTTGAAAATTAAATTTTAGGCCTTCCCCTAAACTACCATTTCAATCAGTGTGAATCAAATTATTTATGGCCTAGATTGTAGCGACTTATTCCTCGACCTTGTATACTGATTTTCATTAAATTATCTTTAGTCGTTTTCTAGTGATGCGTGTACGTACATACATACAGACAGGCAGACAGACGGACATTACGGGAAAGTAAAAAGTGCATTTTCTTATTACTGTGGACATGACCGGTACAGCAATACCATTCTTTTCAAATTCTGAGCAATGCACAGACAAAAGTCTTATTCTATATATATATATAGATATCGGACGTTTCGTCCAACGTTATTGCCACAAAAGTTGCTTTCTTGTTTTATTCTTCTCAAATTACTGAACTTATTTCTGCTATTAAATCATTTTGGATGCCTACAAAAGTAATATAAACATTCATAATAGAAAACTAATTATCACAAAATTGGGGCACATACAGTGTATGAATAGGAGATATATCCTAGTTTAACTTAAATGGCAGACGCACAATACTCTGAATTAAGGAAAAACAATGATGTTAACATCGCCTCACTAGAGGGGGAGATGTAACAGATTTAAACAAATTTAAATTCTGCTTGTATAATCTGCAAGGATAGTTGTAAATATATACGAGCATGCTGAGAATATAAGTTAGGCCTACATTAGTTTTTAAAGAGTAATCAACATTACATGTAATATTTTATTTTCAAATTAAGATTAAATAATATAAAACTAATTACCAGAACATTGGAATACTTGACTTAAGTTAATATGATTCATTGTATGGATAGAAGCTATCCTTGTTAAATGATCTACATAGATTTAACTGGTAGACACAATAAACTGAATTAACACAAAACCTATATTGGCATAGCCTTACTAGAGTGAAATACAAGTAATTTAAATTGTACCTACATAATTTAAGGGCGGGGTTACATTATATTACAGCAATATTGCAGCTAACATTTTATGTACAAATTAAAATTAAATAATAGAAAACTAATTACCAGAAAACTGGGGTACCCGACATAGTTAATATGATTTAATGTGTGAAGAGAAGATATCCTTGTTAAATGATCTACATAGATTTAACTGGCCGACACAATAAACTAAATTAATATATATTCTGTAACTTCTGTTGGTCATTTATCTCAAGTTGCCATCGCATTTGTGATGCTTTCCAGCACATGAATTCCAATTCTCCAATAATTCAAATTCTCGTTCACTGCAGTACGAGGGTATATACTCCTCTTATGTTCTTTCACAAAATAACATTTTAAACAATAATTACCTGCTTGTGCCCCTTCTGCCGCCCCTCATGGTATGATACATAACAATTACAAACAATACAGTTGGCTACACATTTAACAGATTTCAGACAACTTAATAATTTGTAGACTATAGCAGAGAGCACTATTATAGAGAAATACACGTGCATAATATTATTTTGGAGCAACATCGAGCTTGAAGTGTGAAACTACAGGTTGCATATCGGCAACAATATTATTCTATTCATACAAGAATGAAAATATCTACTTCCACTGTTGTTTTCACACAATTAACCTTTAAAGATATTTCCACAAATTGAACATCTAATCAGCCATACTCCTCAGTAAGTAGATAGAAGGGCATTAAGGGGAACTTATTGGACAAACAAACTTTCAGGCAGAGCAAAACTCCACGACACTTCTCCAGAGAGATTAGAATGTTATGTAATAATAACAATAATTTCCACATCCCAGCTGTTGTATACATGAGAAAAGTGCGACCTGAATCGTGTGTTAGTTGACTGGGTAACATGGACGATTTTACCACTGAGAAAATTTAATATTGTATACATCGCCATGGATGGGCGCTGGCCCAAATCATGTGAACCCCAGAACAATAGTGTGAAAATCGTAACATGAACGGTCGGGCTAGGTGTGATAGACCCAATAGCAAAACAATTACGTAAACCGTTTTATTGACTAATTTTGCACCAAACATATTATTCAATAAAATGGTATGTCAATACCCTGAGAACGTTCTTAGAATAGTCGACTCAATTAAAAGCTATAAAACGTCCACTGAAAAATATGCATATTTGGGGTGCAAAACACACATGGAATTGAAATTATGTGGCAAGCAATATGTACTTAATACACCTATCTGTTAAGAGTATTGTCAAAAAATGAACACAATGATTCTCAATATAGCAAGCAAAATGTAACATGTATATGACACTTAGAGAAGTTCCAACTGGATCACATTCGTCGGGTTCTTCTGCCTTTATCAACAAAATAACGAGGACAGTTATTTGCTTTTGAAACCTTTGTAATTACCCTAAAACTGGAATTAGCCATAGTTTTATCTCCAATGTCTCCTTCTCCTCCTTCAATAAATTAGCTCTTGGATTCAATATTAGTGGTTATCACAAAATCTGTGTCAGGGTTTGAATCATCATTCTAGGGTCAAACAGTCATCAAACAAGATGAGTCTTCAGTCATAAACATATCTGTATGTTGAATATGAGGGTGTAGCCATCCTATAAAATCTTTCCTAAGATTAAGAATTCCAGAAAATAACGTTGCAATGTACCGTATAACATGCGCGTTACCAACAGAGTCCAAATATGTTTTCATAGCAAGTGTACTTACAAAAAGAACAAACGACCAATGATTCATAACATCAGTGTAGATATTCACTAAGGTGAGCCACAAGGTTTGTCCGAAAATTAGTATTGTAATAAAAGGTTTTTAAATCATTTATTAAAATGGCTTTATCGTTCTGCAGTGTTAGCTGGTGAGTTCTCCTTAAGACAAAACTTCTACGAAACCTCCTACACTTATAATACAGAATCATCTATTCTGGGGACTGAGTGAACAGGTGTTTAAAAAATGACCACCCTCGTTACAAGAGTGAGAGAGGTTCCACCAAAATCTTCAGAAGAACGTTCCCGTTCCACATCACAAGTCGGCATATGTGGTTTCAGTGCACGCTTGAGAAAATTTACATTCACATTGATAACACCTGCGTGACCGTAGCTTAGGAGGACTCACCGGTTGTTTTCTAAATTGCTTCTTCCCTAAATCTTTTACCTCATTCATTACACCAGTGTGAACGTTTTCCGTTACAAGTTACCTTGTGCATTTGAACAACAGGGCCCGGTTTCTTCAACGAATGTTAAGTGTTAACTCTGCTGTTAAGGAGACTTAACACATATTTTAACAAAATGGTCGTCTCATAAAGGATTGTTAACTCTAACAAATTGTTAATACATGTGTTAAATTAACCTGGCAGCAGCCCTGTGTTAAACCTCTTAACAACTGCTAAAATTTCTAAATGGAGGCATGTAGAAGATGTAAGTTTGAAGCTTTACTGCTGTATGAAGACTATTTATAAACTGAAGAAGGCAAAGGACGACCCATACTAATGAATAACTACTTTCTAGAGTTGTCAGAAGATATATTTCTTAATTACCAGTGTCATAATGAACAAGATACCAGCAGATATTGAAAATAGCTTAGAGTTTCCAAAAGTGAGGACAAATATCATGAGGCAGGATACGCTTCGGACCACATGGAAGTGATAGAACACTAAAACGAGGAACACATTTTACACAAACTTGTCAGGTCTGCAACCTAATAATTTCCGAAAAATTTATGGATCCCCCGATTCTAATGCAACACCTATGTACTTAAAGAGTTGCAATCTCGACAAGTCAACCATTGGCCGGGTGGTCATCATAATTATCTCCGAACCGTGACGACTTGAGTTCGGGTCCCACCAGAGCAGTGGCGGTGCGTTCTATATGTTCAGTGGTTCAGTGAACCCCCTAGAAATAGATAAGTCTATGTAAAATGGTTTATTACAGCCTATTCCTTTAATATACTCTGTATATCCACGCAGGTAGCGGTATTTTTGACATGAACACTCTGTTGCTCTTCGGAACCAACGAAGAGGTTCAATTTCAGGACTGCGCGAGCGGGGCCGTGAGACGTAAGGAGGGTGCACAAGGCGAGGGGCTGTGAGGAGCAGGGAAAACATAGCCCAGGAATCGCTGGCGACTGGACCAGCGATACACACGAGTTATATCGAGCAGTTCCGAAATTAGTCGAAGCAGAGTTAGAGAGCGCGGTTAAAAGTTTGCCGTATGTGGTAGGTTTTGGAGGGGTTTTAATTTGACGATTTTGCAATTCTGATGTAATTAACCGCAATGAGCCAGAATATTTCGGAAACTACGTTCTGTATAGCATCAATAGGCGTACGTAGCCGAAGTTTATGTAATTAATGAAACGTTTCATTAGTAAGTGGCGATTGTTTTAAGAGGAAGTACAACCATCCTCTACATAACACTAAACATAGAGAAGAAATGGAAGGGATCCTACACTTCGAAAATGAAGGTGTAGGCCAAATAAAAACAAAGGCCACGCAGGGCGTGAAAATTAAACACTCCGTGGGTCTCGAGTGCCCTAATACCGTCGGGGTAGTAAAAGAATAAGGCTTGATCAAGGGAGATCGGTAGGATAGATGAAAGTGAGGAGCCTGGTGCAAGTAAATGGAAGCAATGCCAGGACTCAGCAAAGGGCCCCGTGGTTGCCAACCCACGCTCCCAAGTTGAGAGCCCCTGGAGCTTTTCATTAGTAATGCGTGTTTTACGAAAAGTAAGCAGCAAAATACGTCAATACATAAATAACAGTAGTCTGCCTAACATGTTCTTGAAGAAGTTATTTGTACGCAAGCAACGTCTCCAAAATCAGAAGAAATTGGATCAGCTTTAAGTAATTGCACCTCATATTCTCCGTCTTTCATCTTAATTGTTTTGGTAACTTCTTCGAGCTGTAGCCGTGTACCTTCAAAGGAAAGTCGCGTTTCTAATCAAGCAATGTCACTATTTTACATCTACGTAAACATCAAGTAACAATAAATCTCAACACGTTATTTTCGACAGCAGTGAACCCCCAGACGCTTTATCCACGCGCCGCCACTGCACCAGACATACTTATTAAAATACATATTATTGTTTCAGGGTATGTGAAGGTAAAATGCAAATAAAATGAATAATCAAATTGCAGTGGCACTTTATTTTCTACCTCAAATTAATATATATATATAGAAAGAGATCCAGCAGTAACTGTGAGAACGTTTAGGCGTATATTAATTTCAGGTAGAAAATATAACTCTACTGCAATTTGCGTAATATTTTTGTTCCAATTTTTTTCTTGACGTTCCCTCAAATAGTAATTTAATCGTCTTCTTCTTTATCTGTTTACCCTCCAGGGTCGGTTTCCTCGGACTCAGCGTGGGCCTTAAGGGCAGTGTCCTGGAGCTTCAGACTCTGGGTCAGAGATACAACTGGTGAGATCCCTTGCTGGGGGATGGGTAGATTGGAAGGGATAGAGAAGGATGAAGGAAGGAAGCGGCCGTGGCCTTAAGTTACGAGAAGTGGGAAACCACGGAAAACCACTTCCAGGATGACTGAGGTGGGAATCGAACCCACCTCTAATCAGTTGACCTGCCGAGGCTGAGTGGACCCCGCTCCAGCCCTCGTACCTCTTTTCAGATTTCGTGGCAGAGCCGGGAATCGACCCTGGCTCTCCAGGAGTGGCAGCTAATCACACTAACCACTACACCACAGAGGCGGACATTTTAATTTATTTTGTTCAAAAATCATAGCTGCGACGAGACTCGAATTTACGTCTACGAGGTTTGCAGACTTGGCCATCACTCCACCCCGCTGTGATGCAAGTCCCTTGCATTGGAATCGGGGATTCATCAATTTATCGTAAGTTATTAGGTTGCGGACCTGACATGTTTAAGTAAAATTTGTTCTCCTTTTAGTGTTCTACCACCTCCACTTTGTCCGAAGCGGATCCTGTTTAATGATATCTGACCTCTTTTTTCGAAAACGAAAGCATGTTGACTTAAACCCTTATACACGAGTTACCGTTGAGTGTCTCCCCACAGGCACATTGAAACTCGGTGAAATCGGTTGACCGCAGGGTCTGGCCTCTACTTCTTGGATATTACGCTTGAGACACTTATCATGTAATTGTAGGCAATTATGTTCACGAGTGCAACAAAAAGGGTGTAGAATCCTGCAAAGAATTCCTGCTGCCACTGTAGCATTACATTATTTTCCCCGCAATAAAATAATGTCAGGAAACCATTCAAAAGACGTTTTCCCGGTGAAAAGAATATGAGAATAGGCTATATCGAATGTTGTGATATAACAGTCCGTTCTTTTATTTTTAAGCACATTCGCATAATTTTAAATTAGAATTAAATGAAATATAATCTCGCATTTATCATAACGCTTTTGTTCCTCTTACTTAACATGTTTACGTCTTACCGGTCACCGCCAACCATAACATAAAATAAAGTCAACCATGTGTCCATTTCAGCACACCACTAGGAGCGCTTTATGTAAAGAAACAAAGGACGCTCACTGCCAAACGCGTTCAGAAATCTCACTGAAATGTGTTAATTTGTCTTTAACAACTGTTTCGTAACCAATGTTGGAAACGTGTTCGTGAAACAGGGCACTTGTAAACAAAGTGCTAAATTAATAACAATTGTTAGTTAACATGTGTTAAGTAAAATTTTACATGCAGTTGAAGAAACCGGGCCTAGATATCTTAAATTACTTAATGTCACATTATTTACAAATTTGTAGGCGCCCAGCAATATGAGATAGGCAGGTGTGGTAGAAGACGAGATAAAAGGGGAAACACTCACCAAAAGAGTGCGGAAGCTCTACAATATCTTTAAGCAGTTGCTCATTAAGCGTGCAATTTTCACGAAATCTCTTACCACATTATCTACGGGAGTATGAGCGAAATTCGGTATGTATGAAGAGGTGTTTTCGAAAATTATACATGCAGGAAATGCGCTACGACAGCCAAGAAAGGAGTGACATCAGTCGAAACGTTCACCATGAGATTACAGAGGATTATACATGTCTTTTAGCAGGTGCTCATAAGATGTGCACTTTTCACGAAAATTTTTCCACAGTTACGGCAGTTTGGGCGACAGATGTTTCCGAAAAATACGAGGGCAGGTCAAAAAATAAGTTGCACTTCCCAGTTATGGCCATTTATTACACCACCTATACAACAGCAACACGACTATAACGACATACACTGTAACGTCACTTTTCCACATAATTTCCAAGAGACACCAAATATTTCTGCGAACGCACAACCAACTTGTCGATGCAGGATGCATAGAAATTTCCTACAGCGTTCTGCAACCACACGGAGACAGCGGCCTTCACCTCGGTCTGGAAACGCCGACCACCGAGCTCCGTTTTGAACTTACCGAACAGATGAAGGTGACATGGCGCTAGGTCAGGACGGTAGGGTGGATGTTGCCAGACCTCCTACTTGAAACGCTGTAGCGGTTCTCTCGTTTGGCGGGCCTTGTGAGGTGTTGCGTTATCGTGCAACAAAATCACACCGGGGCTCAATTTCCCCCGGCGCTTCTCTTTCATCGCTTTACGTAACCGGTGCAACGTTAGACAATACGACGCCGCGTTGATCGTCGTTACTTTAGGCATGAATTCCACGTGCAGCAAACCCTCCATGTCAAAGAACACCGCCGCCATAACCTTATCGGATCAAGGTTGAACCTTGGCCTTCTTTCGTAGTGGTGATGAGGGGTGCACCCATTCCACTGATGTTGTCTTCGTTTCGGGGTGACCCACGTTTCGTCGCCTGTGACGATTCGCCGCAGAAACCCCTTGCCGACTGCGGCATAGCGTGGCAAAAATGCCAGGAATGATTGGAAACGTTGTCCCTTGTGCTCATCTGTGAGATGTGGAACCCATCTTTGACACAGCTTAGGATATCCAAGGTCCTCGTGAACAATGGCGAACACACTGCTATACATGTTCAGCTGCGTAGGGATTTCTCTGTTTAATGCACCGGTAGTGTCTAATGATCGCATTCACACTGTTGACCTTTGCACGGGTCATGGACGTTGCGAGCCTGCCTTCGCGATGGTTGTCCGTGGTATCCGTGCATCAGGCTTCGAATTGCTGACAACCACTTTACGATATCCAGCCGGGAAATGGCCCGCTCCCCATACACGGCACTCATTTTACGATGAATATCCGTGCAATTCTTCCTTTTGGCCCATAGGAATCGGGTTGTTGCAGGCACGTTTGCGACACACAGCGAGATGCTGCGCCGCGTTAGTGCAACTTAATTTCTAATCCATCCATCCATCCATCCATCCATCCATCCATCCATCCATCCATCCATCCATCCATCCATCCATCCTGTATTCAAATGTAGGAGATATTAAAATTGCCAGTATTTGATTTATCATTATCATTATTTCATTTGTATATTTATTCATAATATTTTAAAATGGAAGGTATCCATATGTGATATGAGTAATTTGTTTTGTACAAACGGAGGGGAAACAGTCGTAATTACAACTCGGAAATTTGTATGAGTCATGCGGACATCCCTGGGTCCGATGGGGTGATTATGTTAACGTTGTTGTCGGGAAGTTCCTATGAGTCATGTGAATAGCCCAGAGTCAGATGAGGTGGCCTTGTTGAAGTCAAGAGATCCGGAAGAGGTTCGGGGCGCATCTTGACGATATCTTCTACAAGTGATTGGATGGCCAGGATCAACCCAGACGTATCATGTAAGAGTTCTATATAGGCATGTGATTTAACGGCGAGAAGCATACTAGACTTGGCTTGGTACTGGAATTTGAACTTTGGTAGAGAAAACTTGACTTCAAACAGCGGAGGAGAGATGCACCTTGTAGAAACCTGGTTTTACTGTGTTTGTGAAGTGTGGTAACAACCTACAACTGTGGAGTGCTTAGGAACTTGGTATTGTATGTTGGTGAGAGGTATGGGGTGCTGTATTTCAGACTTTCCACAATTTATATTCCGGAACAACAAGCGTGTGTTGGTCGAGTGATGTACCTTTAAACCAAGTGTTAGAGTCAGTGAACACAGTATTAGTGTGATATAACAGGTGCCATTAATGAGAATATGCAAGTTGTGTTGATACACAGACAGTGAAGGGTACTTCCATACGTATGTGCTTTATTCAATGGGTTTACTGCAAGCGATGGCTTGGTCCTTGCTTTTGGTCTCCCACTGGTTTTATTTATTTATGTGTAAACATGGTGTCTACCAGCAATATATTTTGAGTGTATTTTATGTATATTTTGTTCTGTTGACGAGGTGCCTATCACGGATACTTTTCAGAATACACTTAACTATTTTGAAATCAGTGGAGTCATTGATGAAGCTAGCAGAAGTCCCTACCTATTGAGTAGTTTCCCGAAGGCTAGGAAAGGCTTGAAGAAAATGTACCAATACACAGCCTTATGTTCACGCCGTGGTAGAGAAAGGATTATCATGCTCTATTAAAATTCGAGGAATCCATTCTGGTGAACTCTGACGCCTATACTGTGAACATTTGTAAATACAATATTATTAATTTATTTTATTTTAATTTTTAGTAATTTATTTAGACAGATTTAATTGGACGCCGGAGCGTGAGGCGATTAATTATTTTATTCCCATTTTAATTTACTTTAATCATATTGGAATGGTTAATTATTAACATCTATTTACAAATGGCGGCCTGCGTGAGGCGTTCAAGTATTTTCCTTGATTTCAATATTTTAGTAATATGTATAATGTTTATTAATGATTTTAATTTTTATTCACATATACTACAATAGGTGTATAAGATATTGTATATCCAGTTGGCACTCTTCAATTATCTTCCTACCGCATCTACTACGACTATCTCTAGTATGCATAAATGGGTCTTCCTGAGTAGAAGTCTTATCTGGGCAGTATGCGTACTTCGCTGGTCAGGAAGATGTGACTTGTTAGAAAACTTACTGCCACACTGATAACAGGAATTTGGGCGACTACCAGTATGCATCAACAGGTGTTTCCGAAGTCTTGCCTTCTTATTGACGTTCACCAGTATGTGCAACTAAAGTGCCTCCTAGGACATGACTTTTAAGTAAACTTGGAACCATATTTATCACAATAATGAGGACGCTCAACAGTACGTGTAACTAGATAGTAATGAAGTCTTGATTTTCTGGAAACCTCTTTACCACACTGATTACAGGATAAGGACGCACACTAGCATGTGTATCGAGATGTTTCCGAAGACCTGACTGTCGAGTAAACTTAGAACCACATTGATCACACGAATGAGGACGCTCACCAGTATGGATATATTGATGCTGCCGAAGACTTGAATTTTGAGTGAACTTAGAACCACACTGATCACAAGAATATGGACGTACACCAGTATGTCTAACCAGGTGTTTCCGAAGATATAACTTTTCGGAAAACGTTTTTCCACACTGATTACAAGAATATGGACGCTCACTAGTATGTGTGACCAGGTGTCTCCTAAGACTTGACTTTTGAGTGAATTTAGAACCACACTGATCACAGGAATGTAGACGCTCACCAGTATGAACATACTGATGTTGCCGAAGACTTGACTTTTGAGTGAATTTAGAGCCACACTGATCACAGGAATAAGGACGGACACCAGTATGTCTAACCAAGTGTTTCTGAAGACATAGATTTTCGGTAAACATCTTACCACACTGATTACACGAAAATGGACGCTCACTAGCATGTGTGACCTGGTGTCTGCCAAGACCTGACTTTGTAGTAAACACAGAACTACATTTATCACAGGAATATGGACGATGAGCAGAATGTGTAGGCAGGTGACGCCGAAGACCAGCCTTTTCAGTAAACTTATAGCCACATTGACCACAGGAAAAAGGACGCTCACCAGAATGTGTAATCATGTGACGCCGAAGATTTGATTTTTTTGTGAATTTAGAACCACACTGATCACAAGTATAGGGCCGGACACCAGTATGTGTAACCAGGTGTTCCCGAAGATTTATCTTTTCGGTAAACGTTTTACCACACTGATTACATGGATATGGACGCTCACAAGTATGTGTGACGAAGTGTCTCCTAAGACTTGACTTTTGAGTGAATTTAGAGCCACACCGATCACAGGAATGTGGTCGCTCACCAGTATGAACATATTGTTGTTGCCGAAGACTTGACTTTTGAGTGAATGTAGAGCCACACTGATCACAGGAATATGGACGGACACCAGTATGTCTAACCAAGTGTTTCTGAAGACATAGATTTTTGGTGAACATCTTACCACATTGATTACAAGAATATGGACTCTCACCAGAATGTGTAGCATGTGACACCGAAGATTTGCATTTAAGGAAAGCTTCTTACCACATTGTTCACAGGAATGTATTCGCAGTCCAGTATTTGTAAGCAGGTGACGCTGTAGATCGCAATTAGAAGAAAAGTTCTTACCACATTGTTTACAAGAATGTCGACGCTCACCAGCATGTTCACGCAGGTGACGCCGGAGAAGCGGCATCCGAGAATACTCAGAACCACATTTATTACAACAAAGTGCCTTTTGTCTAAAAGGATGCACTGGGCATTGATCAGAGTCGGACAACATGTGTAGGTTGCAATCATTACACGAGGGCAAAGTGCACATAACCTCACCTCCTTCATTCCATATGATACAACTACTGTTACGTGTACTCACTGGACCCCCGGTCATTAATGTTATGTTCCCAAAGCTAGAAGACAGAAAACAAAAAATTATAACATTATACAATTAACATCACAAAATCAAATACAATATCCAGAAGCAAACGCAATATATGTACCAATATTGCTTCTTATCACATACCATAGCACTACAAATCTCATCTCAACAATATCAGATAAAAGCTCTAACACTATAGCCCATATAATTTCCAAATGTCAAATAGAATATATGATAAGTTTGCGCTTAACCACAGCACATCGAAACAATTCAACTTTGTTTTAACTGAGACTCAAAATATTTAGGATGCCAAATAAGAACTAATATTTTAATAGGTTCATCCTTAGTGAAGTTACATGTTGACAAGATTTATCTATCATCTACAGGGACATTGACAAAGGCTTCTGGGCCGTATGGCGTCGAATTTCTGAGATACGTATGTATACTATAAAGCCGGGAAGAAATTACTGACAGAAGCTCCACAGGTACTTCAACTGAGCTAGTACCTGTTAACACATCAAGGTAAAAAAAAAGAATATGAATTAGGGTGAAATTCTGTGCGCTCGTCAGAAAGATGAACTACAAATCTCAGAACAAGAAATGGGGCAGAAACTGTAACAGCAGTAAGGTGGTAGTCCTTGATCTCTTCATCAGAGGATTCGTGCCATGCCATATTCTTAAGACTCAGTGGTCGGGATGTATTAACACAAATTTGTATATCTTAGGAATATCAGCTGATTGAGTAACAAGATACATATTGAACATCAAAGTAATAGATAGGAAATCAGGCTGAATTTCAGGGCCAACCATTTACAAAGAGTTCCCAGCTAAACCATTTCAAGATTTACACCTGTCAAACTCAACTCTTGGCTTGGTTGTCATGCTAGAATATTTGAGCACACAATGATGGGGCATATGAAAGCTTGATGAGTTCGAAGTCACAAGCGGTACGTTTCCCATGTGCCCCGTTTCACTGTATTCATGCATGAAACTTACATGCAGCTGTTTAAAATCTGAAAAACTAGAAAACGTACTTTCAATGTGTTCGATTATTTTAACAGCATTATGCTTAGAGTAAGCTGCAGGTGACACTTCAAGACGAATAGGAAGTTTGTCATTAAACCTACCAGAAACATCCATTTGATCATTATTCAAGAAAATGTCCTTCACATGCCATTTCTTCGGGAGTATGAAAAAGTTGATGGAGTTCTTCAAGCTTCCAAAACCTTTGCAATTTTGTGTAAAGAGAATCAAGATTTATAAGCCCAGCATACCGAACCTTGGCGTTATTCCTTACACAATACTCAGGGATGGTGCCTGACAATCCCCAACCAAATTTGGTCATCTAACAAGATGAGAAAACCTTTCTTATCTATATATATAAAAGCAAGTCGGGCTGGAGCTATGTATATATAAATATTTAAAAATGGAAAAAGACGTGAATTAATGACGCACTTCCAGAAATCTCAGAAATTTGAAACTTGGTACGGGAGAAGCTGATGACCCCAGGATACCTAAAATAATCGGAAATTCTCAAAATTCCCTGAAGGGGGCACGCTGGGGGGCTCAAATTTTGGGCTCAGCATAAGAACGCAGTCGTATAATATATCCCGAACGACAACCTATAGGTTTCGTGGGCTTAAGAATTTTCGAAAATTTCCTAATTTTTATCCCCCATCCACCCAAATCAAGATGGAGGCACAACCTGCCAGACGAGGTACACAATTGACATTTGGCGAAATTATAGCTTTTGGTCCCTAACCGACGGGAAAATTCCAAGATGTTCAAATTTTTCACTTTTTACCCCAAAAGATATCGACATATGGAGGCAATTTTAATGACTGCAGACATTCCTTATGAGCTATTTTTTGGCTAAAAGGTAAGTCGTATAACAAAACGCATGGCACAATGCCGCGTCAATTCGGAGTGATCTACAGCTTTGGTCCTGTGATGTTTTGTCGTATCTCTCTCCCCTATACGTTAAATTTGGCCGTATTTCTGAACAGTTCCCAAATTTGGTTGATTTGTACAAGTATATTTCTTTGTTTGACACACTTATAAGAATGATAGGATCCTCACGTTGGGTACGAACATTGGCACGATTAAGGGACATATGTGAACCAAATTTCATGATTCTAGCTTATACATAAGTAGGCAAAAAGTAATGTTGAATGATTAAAATGTACCCAAATTTTACCCTACTCAAAATTTGAACTCAATTTACCCCCTTAATATGGGAGATACGAGGAAACGGTGTAGAAACAAAAATGTAGAGCGATAAATGGGGCGTCTGATGGCGCAAACCGTTTTTCAATATCATGCACCGTTTAGGAGATATGAATCTCGAAGTGGAAGTCTGCACTTTTCAACGTGCTCATGCTTATCCGTCATCTATATATATAAAAGCAAGTCGGGCTGGAGCGATGTATATATAAATACACTGACTGACAGTGGCAATGCAACACCAAGGAGGAGTGGTTCGAAAGGGATGAAAGTTGGGGAAAAAACAGAGACGGCACGGACGAATAATTGATGTTTATTTCAAACCGATATGCAGGTTACACAATGCGCACGGCATCGACTCAATAGGATGTAGGATCACCGCGAGCGGAGATGCACGCAGAAACACGTCGAGGTACAGAGTCAATAAGAGTGCGGATGGTGTCCTGAGGGATGGTTCTCCATTATCTGTCAACCATTTGCCACAGTTGTTCGTCCGTACGAGGCTGGGGCAGAGTTTGCAAACGGCGTCCAATGAGATCCCACACGTGTTCAATTGGTGAGAGATCCGGAGTACGCTGGCCACGGAAGCATCTGTACACCTCGTAGAGCCTGTTGGGAGAAGCGAGCAGTGTGTGGGCGGGCATTATCCTGCTGAAACAGAGCATTGGGAAGCCCCTGAAGGTGCGGGAGTGCCACCGGCCGCAGCACATGCTGCACGTAGCGGTGGGCATTTAACGTGCCTTGAATACGCACTAGAGGTGACGTGGAATCATACGCAATAGCGCCCCAGACCATGATGCCGCGCTGTCTAGCGGTAGGGCGCTCCACAGTTACTGCCGGATTTGACCTTTCTCCACGCCGACGCCACACTCGTCTGCGGTGACTATCACTGACAGAACAGAAGCGTGACTCATCGGAGAACACGACGTTCCGCCATTCCCTCATCCAAGTCGCTCTAGCCCGGCACCATGCCAGGCGTGCACGTCTATGCTGTGGAGTCAAGGGTTGTCTTCTGAGCGGACGCCGGGAGTGCAGGCCTCCTTCAACCAATCGACGGGAAATTGTTCTGGTCGATATTGGAACAGCCAGGGTGTCTTGCACATGCTGAAGAATGGCGGTTGACGTGGCGTGCGGGGCTGCCACCGCTTGGCGGCGGATGCGCCGATCCTCGCGTGCTGACGTCACTAGGGCTGCGCCTGGACCCCTCGCACGTGCCACATGTCCCTGCGCCAACCATCTTCGCCACAGGCGCTGCACTGTGGACACATCCCTATGGGTATCGGCTGCGATTTGACGAAGCGACCAACCTGCCCTTCTCAGCCCGATCACCATACCCCTCGTAAAGTCGTCTGTCTGCTGGAAATGCCTCCGTTGACGGCGGCCTGGCATTCTTAGATATACACGTGTCCTGTGGCACACGACAACACGTACTACAATGACTGTCTGCTGAGAAATCACGGTACGAAGTGGGCCATTCGCCAACGCCGTGTCCCATTTATCGTTCGCTACGTGCGCAGCACAGCGGCGCATTTCACATCATGAGCATACCTCAGTGACGTCAGTCTACCCTGCAATTGGCATAAAGTTCTGACCACTCCTTCTTGGTGTTGCATTTGCTCTGTCAGTCAGCGTATTTAAAAATGAAAAAAGACGTGAATTAGTGACGCACTTCCAGAAATCTCAGAAATTTGAAACTTGGTACGGGAGAAGCTGATGACCCCAGGATCCCTAGAAGAATCGGAAATACTCAAAATTCCCTGAACGGGGCACGTTGGGGGGCTCAAATTTTGGGCTCAGCATAAGAACGCAGTCGTATAATATATCCCGAACGACAACCTATAGGTTTCGTGGGCTTACAAATTCTCGGGAATTTCCTAATTTTTATCCCCCATCCCCCCAAATCAAGATGGCGGCACAACATGCCAGACGAGGTAGACAATTGAAATTTGGTGAAATAATAGCTTTTGGTCCCTAACCGACGGGAAGATTCCAAGATGTTCAAATTTTTTATTTTTACCCCAAAAGATATCGAAATATGGAGGCAATTTTAATGACTGTGCAGACATTCCTTATGAGCTATTTTTTGGCTAAAAGGTAAGTCGTATCACAAAACGGATGGCACAACGTCGCTTCAATTCGGAGTGATCTACAGCTTTGGTCCTGTGACGTTTTGTCGTATCTCTCTCCCTTATACGTTAAATTTGGCCGTATTTCTGAACTGTTCGTAAATTTGGTTGATTTTTACAAGTATATTGCATTGTTTGGCACACTTATAAGAACGATAGGATCCTCACGTCAGGTGCGCAAATTGGCACGATTAAGGGCCATACGTGGACCAAATTTCATGATTCAAGCTTATACATAAGTAGGCAAAAGGTAATGTAAAATGTTAAAAATGTACCCATATTTCACCCTATTCAAAATATGAACTCAATTTACCCCCTTAATATGGGAGATACGAGGAAATGGTTTAGAAACAAGCATGTAGAGCGATAAATGGGGCGTCTGATAGTGCAAACCGTTTCTTAATATCATGCACCGTTTAGGAGATATGAATCTCGAAGTGGAAGTCTGCACTTTTCAACGTGCTCGTGCTTATCCGTCATCTATATTTATATATATATATGAGCAAGTCGGGGTGGAGCGATGTATATATAAATATTTTAAAATTAAAAAAGACGTTAATTAATTGAGGCACTACGAGAAATCTCAGAAATTTGAAACTTGTACCGGAGTAGCTGATGACCCCAAATATGTCCAGAAATTGCGTCTTATCGTACAGTCCGTTTTTCGATTTGATGTACCGTTTAGCAGCAGTTATTCTGTAAATGATGGTTAACATTCCTATACTTCCGTATACGGACTATATTCTTTCATTGACGTCGATTTGTAGCAATCTAGAAAGGGTTTGTCTGCCATTGGTATTAAATACATTGCAAATTGATTGTGACTGTCAGAAGGAGGGCTTCTGCTATTGTTTTCAGTCCTTCCCACATCGACTTTGACAGGCAGTAAGAATGGGGTCGTCCTCCATCTCTTGTGCACTATTTTAATGCATAATTCCCTTCTCGATTCGACTAGCAGAACTCTAGGGAGCGTGCAATTTTTTTCAAAACTATTTTACCCGATCGTGTTTGTCAGTAGGCAAGGGTGTCTTCCATTATAAACAAATTGACCCATCTAAAATGTGACTGACGATAGGCATAGTGGCCTGCTATTATAACGGAACCTCACCAACTCGGTGTGACTGGCAGGAAGCTGACTGGCATTAGAAAATGCGTCTCCCATTATAAAGATAAGAACGCAACTCACTTTTGACTGCCAGTAAGGAAGGTCCTTGCAAATATAATAAAAGTTCCTCAACTGTAATCTATCTGAAAGTAGGAAATGGGTTCTGCCATTGTAATGAAACCTCCCCAAATCGATTTTGGCCGCGCACTAGGCAATGGGGTCTGCCGTTAAATGAAAATTACCTTCGTCGTTGTGAATTGCAGTAAACAAGTGGACTTGCCATTATCATCGCAATTCCGCAAATCACACTTTCATTGGAAACAACGTCTGGGGATTTCACAATACTGATTCTCGGATAAAGCCAAGACAAACCCAATTTAAAAATCTTATTCACTTCATGTGCACTAATTTACTTCGATATCCGTATACAATGTAGTGTACCGTAGCGAAGCATGGGTACATTTGCTAGTGGAAGATATTAGGAGACAAAATATTATACTTGACTTCAGCTCTTAGCAAGATATAAACAGCAGAATGCTGCAAAAATATACTAACACCTAAATGACTTCACAACCAATATACCAACTGGAACAATCAATTTGCTGTGCAGGAAGTTGGCTTGTGGTTGTATTCACAGCTGCACAGTTCAACTTCAATGTATAATCTGACACATTAGAGAACGAAACAAGATTGCATGTAGATCATTTCAAGCGATACACCTGTATTGCCTACGCCAAATATAGGCAGCAAGAAATCTCAGTACAAATGCCAAGCTTCGTGATAAGACTACAAGGCACTAAGGATAAATGACTCCCCCAGTCCAAAAAATCTTTAATTAGTACAACCTCTCCTGAACTGTTCTTCACTGCTACACAAGCTGTGTTATAATAAATATTTGAGTGGGTGGCACAATTGTAGAACTTCTAACATTTCTATAATTATTGGGAATTGTTTGTTCTTCACACACCAATAAGGTGTGGGGTCCATTGTACCGGGGTCACTTGTGCTGCTTACACCGTTTAGATAAATGCAAAGCCAAAAACTTAGATAACAAAGGTTACTTTGACTCTCAAACTTGCTGCGATAATCAATGTTTTGGTGAATTTCTACATTCAGAATTGCTGATTATCAAGTATTCGACACTGAGAATTAAAGAAAATGCTCTTGTTGGTACTGTGGAATAAAATCTAAAACGAACGACAGTTACAAAATGACCATGATTCATAGACAAGAAGTGGATACTATTCACAATGCCTTATTTTCAGAGATAATGCTTGTTGTCCAAAAGGGTCCAAAATCTACGTAACTGAACCTTGCATTAGTATTAATTACTGGTAAAGCAGAACCATGGCCTTCCCCCTCTAGTGGTATTAATCATAGTTAACACAGACCAAGGGTGTTCCCCACATTAGTGTGCTACTCACAAGCAATGCAGACCGATGGTGTTACTCACACAGAGGGGCTGAACACAGTCACCGACTAGATCAATGATGATGATGATCATAATCCTGGTTTAAAGGGGCGTACCCCTGGGTAACCAAACCATACTGGTATGAGGTGCAACAAATTGAAATGATAATTAAAACTTCAAAATGTATTAATTGACAAGAATATAAAGTAAAATAAATGATGATTAGCATGATTTCAAAACAATCAGTGGATCCAATTGACAATGCCTTAATGACTTCACTATGCAGTGTCGGATTAAAGTAAGTTTAGGATAAAACATACAACTTAGCTAGGAGTCCCAATGCTCAATACTGCATCAGCCTGTTTTCATCCAAGGGTCGGCGTGCTTTTCTCTTCCATAGAGCAAGTTTGCTAAATGTTTCTTTAGGTCCTATAGCCAAAACATCCACTCGAGGGATGGTAGGTTCGAATCCACAGTTACGAAGATAGTTTTAAAGTGGTTTTACATTTTCATACCAAGCTGGTTAACATAATATCAATGTAGTGTGAAACTCCTTCTCCTCAAAGACGTAGCAGCGCATGACCTCCTCTTTATGGACAGAGTAGTGTATGACCTCTTCCTACTCAGTACTCATGTCTGTTACAAAATTGAGTCAACCTCAGATTTATCTCTTGGACATCTTAACAGACAATCAAACTTACACCTTTATCGAATAGACCTTAACGAATTGCTGTTAAAATTTATACTTCATCCATTCAGATTAAAATAAATGCCTTCCTCGCCACCACCACTAAGAAACAAATGAAGAATCTCTGAGTTCTGAGATAAAGATTTGAACCCCAAAACCTAAAACAAAAACTACACCCGTATTCACTTAGCAAACTGGTAATGATATAATCTTTTTACAGATAATATGTTCATCATGGGATTCGACTACTGAGTAGTATCACTATTCAAAATAAACTTATGTTTTAATGGTCCACCCTTTCAATCCTATATTGTGCAATGTGTATAGACTATGTAGTATTGCAAAGGTGGACCATTAAAACATAAGTTTAATTATTACTGTGATCACAATTCAATACTTATCAAAACCATGCAGTTTATATCCTATGATATTGAGTATTATGGCAAAGCAAATACACTGACTGACAGAGCAAATGCAACACCAAGAAGGAGTGGTTCGAAAGGGATGAAAGTTGGGGAGAAAACAGAGACGGCACGGACGAATAATTGATGTTTATTTCAAACCGATATGCAGGTTACACAATGCGCACGGCATCGATTCAGTAGGACGTAGGACCACCGCGAGCGGCGATGCACGCAGAAACACGTCGAGGTACAGAGTCAATAAGAGTGCGGATGGTGTCCTGAGGGATGGTTCTCCATTCTCTGTCAACCATTTGCCACAGTTGGTCGTCCGTACGAGGCTGGGGCAGAGTTTGCAAACGGCGTCCAATGAGATCCCACACGTGTTCGATTGGTGAGAGATCCGGAGAGTACGCTGGCCACGGAAGCATCTGTACACCTCGTAGAGTCTGTTGGGAGATGCGAGCAGTGTGTGGGCGGGCATTATCCTGCTGAAACAGAGCATTGGGCAGCCCCTGAAGGTACGGGAGTGCCACCGGCCGCAGCACATGCTGCACGTAGCGGTGGGCATTTAACGTGCCTTGAATACGCACTAGAGGTGACGTGGAATTATACGCAATAGCGCCCCAAACCATGATGCCGCGTTGTCTAGCGGTAGGGCGCTCCACAGTTACTGCCGGATTTGACCTTTCTCCACGCCGACGCCACACTCGTCTGCGGTGACTATCACTGACAGAACAGAAGCGTGACTCATCGGAGAACACGACGTTCCGCCATTCCCTCATCCAAGTCGCTCTAGCCCGGCACCATGCCAGGCGTGCACGTCTATGCTGTGGAGTCAATGGTAGTCTTCTGAGCGGACGCCGGGAGTGCAGGCCTCCTTCAACCAATCGACGGGAAATTGTTCTGGTCGATATTGGAACAGCCAGGGTGTCTTGCACATGCTGAAGAATGGCGGTTGGCGTGGCGTGCGGGGCTGCCACCGCTTGGCGGCGGATGCGCCGATCCTCGCGTGCTGACGTCACTCGGGCTGCGCCTGGACCCCTCGCACGTGCCACATGTCCGTGCGCCAACCATCTTCGCCACAGGCGCTGCACCGTGGACACATCCCTATGGGTATCGGCTGCGATTTGACGAAGCGACAAACCTGCCCTTCTTAGCCCGATCACCATACCCCTCGTAAAGTCGTCTGTCTGCTGGAAATGCCTCCGTTGACGGCGGCCTGGCATTCTTAGCTATACACGTGTCCTGTGGCACACGACAACAAGTTCTACAATGACTGTCGGCTGAGAAATCACGGTACGAAGTGGGCCATTCGCCAACGCCGTGTCCCATTTATCGTTCGCTACGTGCGCAGCACAGCGGCGCATTTCACATCATGAGCATACCTCAGTGACGTCCGTCTACCCTGCAATTGGCATAAAGTTCTGACCACTCCTTCTTGGTGTTGCATTTGCTCTGTCAGTCAGTGTATGAGCTGCCACGTACCAACTACAATACAAACCAACAGAGAGCACCAACAGAAAGAAATATACTACTTGTGGGAAAAGGAGAATGAAGAGAAGCAGGCTAGGTGCCTGGAAGACAGAGATTCTCCAAGCCCAAATCATAACACGTAGCTTGCTATTGCTCCAGAGGAATAAATTCCACTTGCATTGACTGCATGAACACACAAACCACTCTCAATCAGGCGGTACATCACATCTCAACATCGAGTGATATTCTAGTACAGTTTGATTTACGAGCTGCGAACCGCTTGTTGGTATTTATCCCATTATATATCAGGAGCTAAGCAGAAGTAGCAAAAACCTGCACTGCTCACACAAAGTACAGCGCAGTGGCACAACATAAAACAATGGTCTCCTTGTCCCATTCTGCATAGTGAAGATGAGAAATCTGAACCCGGATATCAACAACTTGCTCCAAATGTGCAATATAATCATCAACCTTCTGCCCAATGCCACATGAAATTTCCCCTAGAAATTCAGTAAAGCAATGATGACCACCCCATCAAAACTTCTAGAATTTTTTACGCAGTCCTACTCAACAAAACAGGACTGGCACATTTTTGACACATGCGGCACAACTAACCGCCTTTGCATCCAGCCTCCACCTGGTCAGCGGTGCAACATGGGGTTGACAGCAGCTACACGCAGGACGTTAGATCTTATTATAGCTGGAGACTTTAATTTGACATTAATTACTGGTGAGCAAAGTATTCTTGTAAATTTTGGACCTGCACATAGATCCTTAGCTGTGTTTATGTCATTCTATCAGTTGCACTTGGTCAATAATATTCCTAATACAAATGGAAATACACTTGATCTTATTATTATGAATGTTAACACATTAACAGTATATAGAAGTGAGTGCCCCTTAGATGAGCAGGATTGTTATCATCCTGCAATTGTAGTCACACTACTATTAAACAGAGAGCGTAACCATGTTTCACAACAATCTAAGTAGTTATTTGCCTTTATAGGGGCTAATTTCTTTTAGATGTATAAAATGTTTGAGCAAATGGATTGGTCTAAGATTGTAGAATTTACGAACACTGACCAGGCTATTAAGTATTTTTATGCTCAGGTACACTCCGTATTTTGTGAAACGGTACCAATCAAGAATATTCACAAAAAGAAAAATATATGGTGATGTCAAGATACATTGCTAGGTTAGGGCTGAGGATCAGAAATTTGGGGCTCGTATTTGATGTAGAGCGGGTTGGAGTAAGGGAAGGGTAAGTCTATCATGTAATAGTTGTATCATGATTTACTAGTATTTACTAGTATGTTGATTTACTAGTTGTCTATACATATGTAATAGTTGATCGTAAATAGCTTGTTGTTGTTGTTGTGTATATGAAGTAATTTTTAAATCTGTGATTGTGATGTAAGTACTGTATTTACGATCAGTATTTTCTACAAATTTCTGAGGTGGGGAGTAGCCAGGAGGTACATAAATTGTTGCTAAAGCTATTATTTGATTTCCATTATTGATTTCTATTTTTAAATTTTCAGATAGATATTCATTTAAAGAATGATAATGTTGTTCTGAAGGGATGGATTTATGAATACTAATTGCTACCCTCCGTAACATCTACTGGGGCAGCAGTCACTTGACCTTTTAAGAACACACATTAATGTCATAAATATTCATTTACTACAACAGCTGAATAGGATCAAGGAGAAATGATACACAGTGCATTCACGTCCCAGAGAAAGTTCCGTCAAAGTGAGTCTGGAAGATCAATCGTGCCGCTAGCTGGATCTCAAACAGAATATCAGGACGTGGGAATGGGACAATATTCCGGAGCTAAATAGTGATGATTTTCAGAATGGTCTCAGTGGAAGGAGGGGAAGAATGGAAGGGGAGGGTGGGGAAGGGATGTAAATTGGAGTGATAGGTAACACTTATTCCGGCTGAGTGGGAGAAGTATGACATTTACCCTTACATTTAACTGAGAATGTTGGATGATTTTCACTGCAAGTGTTGCATTTGAGTGATCCCTTTCTGCTGCAAGCACTTGAGGTTTGTTGACCACTACAAATAGCACATACATTGTGAAGAGAGCAATATTAGGTTGATCATAGAACTGGCAGTGATCGCAGTGTCTGCGCTGTGGTCAAGATGACCAAGAGGCTCCCACATGATGCCGCTTCACATAGATCAGCAAACCATCCCTCAGACGCTGGTTCATTGTTGCCATAATCCGGGACAGGATACACATCAGCAAGGTGTGTCCGTTAGAATTCCGGATCAGAATGGCTCGGAATATGTGATGTCCTTTTCCTGAAGACGGCCAGTGATAACGTCCTGCTCAAAAGGTTAAAATCAACGAGTGAATCCGTGGTCGCTCAGCTATGATATTGACCTGCAATACGTCCATATAAGCAATTAAATGTGATAGGCCTCACACCACATCCTTAGTCCCATAAAAATGTATACTCAGTATCTTGTACAGCACTACACAATCAACTCTGATTCCCTCAGGTTGCCTTCCATTAAGCCCCTATCAGTATTAAACGTTACACGATCTCGCCAGTCCCATTAGCAAAATGTGTAGCCACCACCTTGTTCCAAGTCCACCATGGAGTCCGGAAGGTCACCTTCAAATCTTTCCCTTCTATGAGTGAAGCATACTTGTTAAGTCTTACACCATGTCCCTAGTCTCATTAGTACAATGTGTAGCCAAAATTTTGTTCCAAGGTCCACTCCAAGAGAGCTAACGCTTCTGCACATTGCACAAAATATAACTGGAGGTATGTTGTCAAGGTCGGAAGCAGTATTTTGAAGGCTGTTAATTACCTCGATCTCTGTGAAGTAAAGGATGGAGAGGGAGAGTGGTAATGGCTTAGCTTTGTTTGGGTACATATTCGTTCTTTTCCCTCACCCATTATTGGCCCCTTTAAATTTCTCACCAAACGTTGAGGCAATGGCCTCGGGGAATGCGGCTATTACCGTTAAGGTGCTGATTTGCCGTATTAAGGTATTAACACATGTCACTGCTGTTGTTACTTATCAAGTTTATGTAGTTCTTGTGTGCTTCACGGATGAGTTTCTTGGTGGCATTCCTCACACATTTACATTTGTTCCCCATAAGATCGCTTGTATCCTGTTTCCATTTCCTGTAAACCATATTCCTTTTGCATATCATTTTGACTAATATTTTGTGATCTATGAAGAGTTTTTATTGGTAACGATGGGTAGATGGCTTCTTAGAAGTTATGATAGCAGTTCCCAGCCAGCATTTTTGTAGTAATAGACTATTCTATTACATTTACTTACTGGTGGATTCTTGTATTTTTTGGTAACTGTAACTGCTAGGTGTTCGGAGGAACGGGGGATTACTGCAGTCTCCAGTACTGAGGATGGAGTGTTAGTATGGAGAAGTGTTTTCATTATACAGGTTGGTTCATTAATTAATTACTCAAGGAACATGTAGAATTCTACAACGAAAGTTGCTCTTAATGGACTAATGGGAAGAGGCAGGAGGTGAGGGCGATCATGCTGCCAGAACATTTCCAAGATAAAATCACCAGCCTTCTAGATACTTTTGAATCAATATTGTATATTTTGTACGTGGCTTAGAGACAGTAGTAAATCCTCATTCATGTCACCGGTGGAGTTTGGAGTCCGGTAGATGGAACCCAAAAGCAACTTGCTTCCACTGAACATGAATTCCACCAAAACAAACTCTGCCTTTGTTTCGAGCAGCTCAAAGCACACACGGTTGAATTCGGGTTTCATGGCAATAAGTGATCTTACCCCTGAGGTTTTCTAAATACTGTGTATGACTGAGGTACCATTTCTATGTCATAGATTGATAAATTCAACCAGGATTCACTAACGCACACAATTGGTGGATCTATAGCAGCAAGAGTGGCCAGAACTGCCTGTTTACACTTCACATATTTCAGGCTGTGAGTACTAAATCAAAACACAGTAACTGTCCTGTCATGTGCAGCTTAATGTTATGTTAAAAATGATTCTTAGATTGAGGAGAACTACATTTCCAACATGACCATGCCTGCACCACTGAGTTAATTTTCTACAGTAGAAATGTATTAATCATTGCACATGTTCTGTGGACTGCTGAGTAAAAAAATGTACGTGTCACGTATAGCTAATTCACATTATGTTTAGAATTACGCATATTACACAGGCATTTGCATGAGACTTCTGAGTTTGGTCCTGGGTTAAATTCCACATCTCCACTAAAAGCAACTGAACACATGACAAGGTGGGGAAATGATACGGGCGGTTTGGCAACTTTGCACCCTCCTGCAATCCTCCAAACCCCCAGACGTCGGATACCCATTCCTACGGTGGACTCACATTAATCTCACATTTACATACTACTAATAAGCACTTATTAATTTCTAAATCTGTATACAATTCTCTGTTTGTCAAGCAGTACTTTGATACTACTTTTGTAGATGTTAGTACAATTTATACCATTGAACTCGTATCACTACGGAGCTACTTGCCACTGCTTTGAACTATTTTCTAGTTGTTTTGTTGTGACGAGCTGCAAATTTCAAAATTCAATAATAGCATTCTTGCAAAACTATACATTTGATTCCTTCACTTTCATGCAAAACAGCCAGACAGGAGACAGTGTTGACAATATTCATATCCCAAAATATACTTTCCACGTGCCTGAACACTGAGGATGCCGAGGCCAAACTCACGCTCTGAATCAACTCCACTTTTAATTTTGTTTACTCACTTAATTTAACCGTACCAGGATGCATTCCTCAAATAGGTTGCTTACCTGTTACTCATGACCATATTTCAGTTTTATTGATTTGATAGTCCTTGGAATATTGTGATGTGTGAGTAAGTGGTGTATCATACATCGCCTGTGATTGTGCAGAAATCAGCTATTACAAAGATTGTGAAAGGGCAGCAGGAGGCTACGTTAAATGTTGGAGAGCAAAAAAGACTTGACATTTAGACACTTAAATATCTCCAAACAGCTTGGAGCAGTTTATAATGAGGTGATAGAGATGAAGAAGAATAAACACAATACAGATAATGGGATATAATGCACCAGCCACTGTGCATCATTGTTGGATTTTCAGCTACTGGATTTAAAGATCAAATTTTCAAAGGTCAGAATAAATTCTGAGTATGGAAAGCAAATTGAGTATATCAGAACGTGGTTTTACAAAGGAAAATAATCAGGCCTTGAAATATAAGAAAGATTCTAGGCAGGTTTTTGATGTTATTCTTCCACCTGAAACAACTTTAAAAATATGTACAGTACCAGGAAAGCCTAGGTCCTGGTCCATAGTTATCAAAAGAAATGTTGTTCCAGCATATAAGATCCGTCCGACGTACGAACATCTAAGTAAAAGAATGTTCCAGTATGTACCAGCCTCCACGAGTGCGCTAGGCGGAGTCAAGTGACGTCACCTATCGTTCAAAGCTCACCTCCCCTAGAGATATTTCTCGTAAATATCTTTCTTTTCGCAAGTATTCAACGGCTGTACCAATTTTAATGGAACAAACGCTAAATGGTAGCGGACGTCATGAAAATTAACCTCTATAAATTCCAAATTAATCCATCCTATGGTTGCTGAGTTACAATGATTTAAAATCTAACAGAAATTACGCACTCACGGTCACATGACCGAGAGAAACTACTCCTTCCAGCGCCAGCTATATATGCCACTGGGTCAAGGCTAACAGGTAGTTGTGTGTTGAGTTGAGTTCAGTTCATTGCAAGCAGTCCAGTCTAGCAGTGCAGTATGTGTATGAGTAAGAGAGAGGGGAAACTGGCCCTCACATAGTATGTTCGTGCAGTCTCGAAGACAGTACTTTTCGTCGTGTTTCGCGGAGACGAAATTACGAGCTAGGAAATCGCCATCGTACTTGAAAAAAAAAAGACGTCGCACCGTAAGTAGTCTATTGTGCCGCGACTACGATATAACTTACAGACATTTCAAAGTATAACACGTACGAAATCAGTGAAATTCGAAGTTATATATTGGACATTCACAACATGACGTGTGGACTTAATTAATTGCACACAATATTAAATTACCAACAGAAACTCTCGTGTACAGTAACTTTAACTACTCTAGAACTTATTTTCTAACATAGCACATCCTTGGACTATGTCTTTTAATTTATGTGCCATATTAGGACTTGACGTGTTACAGTGATAAACTTAGTGAAAGTTTAGAACTTTTTCTAGAAAAAGATAGTTCTATCAACATTAGAGAATCAGTGTTATCTGTCAGGACAAAGATTTAAAGACTGTGGTTAGAGACGGTCATGAGAAATATTACGTGTTTGCACTGTGTTGGACGTTCTCAGTGACAGTTTAAAATAGTGTTTTTTTGCAACAAGGACTGTGATCACTCATTGGACGTCCTAAAATTAACATAGTATCTGTAAATACTACTTGCATGCTCCGTGTGTTAAGATAATTTCCACGAGCAGCAGAAATCTTCAGAAAATTCTACAAGATCCAACTACCTTCAACATCATTTCATCTATAACGTCAACGTGGTTTCTTCGTGGAACTTCAAGTTCGAGTCACCATCCGCACCCGCGGAATGTTCCAGATTCTCATCAGTATTCTTAAGCCAAGTTTTTTTTTAATAAGTGAGTAGTCACAAACTGACTTTCTTTTTTTTCTCTTACCAATCTTGAACAGTGGTTTACCCAGTGCTGCGTGTGACGATACTTTGTAGTTCTCCATCATTACTCAAAAATCATCTTTTAATGATAAATCTATTTTCAAAATCTATTTCACAGAGGAAAGACTCTAGGAGTTTCAAGTGTTCTAAGTTTCAAGGCTAACAAACTGAGAAACTCTCAACAGAAGTTCAAATTCTTATTTTCAATTATAAATGTGTTCATGTCATGTCATAATACTTAGAAAGACTTTAGGTGAAACTGACACTTTATGTTTTTGCAAAAGACTATTGGATCTGTGAGATTTATTTATTTTCACAAATTGCTTTCAAGAAGATTTACGTTAACCTTTTGATTTCAACAAATTATTTGCATTCTATATCGACATTGCAGAGTGGTGAATTGATTAACATTATTAATAAATTGTTTGAAAAATGGTATAACCATCTATTATTCGCCCTGCGAGTCTATCCTGCTCTGTACCGGTTCCAAACCAACTTCCACTACCTGAGATCCTTCTCATGCCTTACGCCCCGAACTTTTACTGGTACAGAGAGGATAGAATATATAATAGATGGCGCCCAACGTGGGGCTCGATTTGGAGCCGTGCCATAATAATAGATGATGCGCCAGTAATAATAGACATCATCGCAACATTCAGGGTTCGATTCAAGTCATAATAAATTGCAATTTGAGTACAGGGTTCGACTGCAACTATTATGAACACAAAGAACTTGTTGTATTTGACTTATTTGAATATTCCGGAAACATGGATAACTTACTTGCAGCAAACAAAGCTCTCAGGCTTAGCATTAACGATCAGAATGCTAAGATTGATAGGTCCAATAACCAGATAACACAAATGCAGGCTCAAATGAACACGCAAATAGATCTAATTAATACGCAAATGGTAGAGTCTAATAACCTATTGCAGGCTCAAATGATCGAGTCTAATTCCTAATTACAGGCTCAAAATAACGAATTGCAATCACAAATGCAGGCTCAAAATACTCAACTTCAACAACAAATGCAGACTCAAAATACTCAACTTCAACAACAAATGCAGGCACAAAATACTCAACTACAAGCGCAGTTAACTGAGTCAAATAGTAAGGTTGAAGACTTAACTTCTCAAATTGATAGGACCTTGAACACTAAGTTTGCAGAGGCCGATAAAGTTATCAATAAAAGGCCCACTGAATCCAGTGCCCTTATCGAGCAACGATTCCGTGAAGCTGGAACTCGCCTCGAAAAGAAACTTACTGATTCTAGTGCACAAGTCGAAGCCACATTGAAAAACATGCGGGATCAGTTTGTTGAAAACCTAGAGTCTATCAAGGAAGAAATAAAGCCAGAGGTCGTCAAGTCTTTAGACAAAGATCTTAGAAATGTTCTTCCTTGCGTTCAAGCATTTTCAACCGAACTCAAAGACTTACGAACTGAATTTCAAGAATCCCATGGTAACATCTCACAAGCTCAAGTAAAGCTAGCTCAGGTGCAGGAAAACCTGCGAGATGCATTAAAGAACGATGTGGGCAAATTACATAGCGAGATAGGACTAATTAAGAGCACGCAAGGAGAACTTGACAAGCGTATTACAGGACAGCTAGACAGCACGCATACCCAGATAGCTGCTTTCTGTAAAGACGTACAAGTAATTAAAACTGACTTGAGAAATGAAATAAAAAAAATTAGACACCTCAATTAATTCCAAAATTGAGAATTTGTCTGAAGAAGTGAATCAAATTAAACTCAAAGAATATACAACTGACGTCACAATCCCTGGTTCATCGAGGGAAGTACACAGCACAACAACCCTTATTAAAGTACCAGATGACAAACTAGTCAAATTTTCAGGACGTGACGAGTATACTGCTCGGGAATTTTTGTTAAATGTCGACGATTACCTGGAAGAGAATAGGGTAGATGACGATAGAAAACTTAGAATAGTATCCAAACTTCTAGAAGGACGAGCCTTATCATGGTTCATAGCTTTTAAGAGCAACTTTAAAAACTATGACGACTTTAAAAAGGCACTTCTCAAACGCTTTTGGGATTCTGAAAGACAACACCTCGTCAAGATGCAACTCTACTTTAGTAAATACAATACTTCAGTCAATACTTCCCGATATTCTGATTATTGCTTAATGCAATTAAAGAAGCTAGTTTTTAGATCAGCCTTTGCCAGATATCGAACTCATTCAGATCCTGACACTTCAATATCCGCCTCATGTTCAAGAGATACTAGTCGCTGCCAACACTAAAACATTGGAGCATTTCGACGCTACTTTGCGCAGGTTAGATACGGCTAATATCCAATCTAGTCCGAAAACTAACAGGAGTCGAGAAATAAATACGAACTCTGCGGAAATAAGACCGCCGGAGAGAGAGGAACCCAGGACACGTGAAGAAGGCAGATTAAGCCCTACCAACCCAACCAGATTCCGGAATTTTAGACGTCAGAAGGATCAGGATAGACACCCTTACCAACCTAGGAATTTATGGAGACAGCATGAAAGCACTCCTGAAGAAAATCTTGAGTCCAGACGACGAGAACTCGAAAGTAGATGGACGGATACACGGGAATACATCAGGGAGAGAAATCGTAATCCTGATGAGCTTGGAGACACATCCCTGAAATACCAACGTCAATACGGGCCGAGAGAACAAAAACCACCTGATCCTGAATCAACAGGCGCTATAAAAAAATGCCGATCCCACAATAGCGAGATTGACTATAGAACACGATGAGGACGAGATTTCACACTATTGTACTGCTGTTATCAATTACTGGCACATTGACGATTCCGAATTACTATTTGAAGATGCACAAACACCAAGGCCAATTATTACACGTTCATTACCTGTCATAACAGTACGCACAGGCAACCTACAGGTGATTACGCTTATCGATCTGGAGCGCAAGCTTCTTTAATTTCTGATAGGCTTGTAGACTCACTTAAAAATCAGAACAATGTTTTGTTAATGCCTGTAGCCCAGATCAAAGTAAGAGGGATAGTTCCTGATAAAATTGTTAAGTGTAAATCCCAGGCATTTTTAGAATTTGAAATTAACAGCCAGTCATTCGAACACATATTTTTGGTAGTATCACGTCTTAACTTCAACTTAATACTTGGATCAGATTTTATGATCAAATACAAAGGAACCATTGACTATGATGCCAACCTCGTAAGATTAAAGAATAGTTCCGTAGGACTACAGCTGATAGGACGAAGTGACCTGGAAGTTCAAGAGAATGGAGCCCGTTTCGAAGAAGCCGGTGGTGATATTATTGAGCCCGCTGTAAGCGAGGTTGCGCCAGCCGAAGCAGAATGTAGAAAGGGTGACCAAAGCAGGGATGATGCAGAGTCCCTATTCAATGAGAACTCCATTATAGGTCCAGATTATATAATGTCTATAGCCAGTGTGGTTGAAGATCCGGAAATTAAAGTAAAATTGGAGGAAGCCAAAAATGATGTTCTAAAAAAATTTGCATGTGTATTCGATGACAAGCCTGGAAAAGAAAATCCTGCGTATTTTCTTTTCGTCCAACCAAGGGGAAGATGTAACAGGAAAGCCTAGGTCCTGGTCCATAGTTATCAAAAGAAATGTTGTTCCAGCATATAAGATCCGTCCGACGTACCAACATCTAAGTAAAAGAATGTTCCAGTATGTACCAGCCTCCACGAATGCGCTAGGCGGAGTCAAGTGACGTCACCTATCGTTCAAAGCTCACCTCCCCTAGAGATATTTCTCGTAAATATCTTTCTTTTTGCAAATTTCAACGGCTGTACCAATTTTAATGGAACAAACGCTAAATGGTAGCGGACGTCATGAAAATTAACCTCTATAAATTCCAAATTAATCCATCCTATGGTTGCTGAGTTACAATGATTTAAAATCTAACAGAAATTACGCACTCACGGTCACATGACCGAGAGAAACTACCCCTCCCAGCGCCAGCTATATATGCCACTGGGTCAAGGCTAACAGGTAGTTGTGTGTTGAGTTGAGTTCAGTTCATTGCAAGCAGTCCAGTCTAGCAGTGCAGTATGTGTATGAGTAAGAGAGAGGGGAAACTGGCCCTCACATAGTATGTTCGTGCAGTCTCGAAGACAGTACTTTTCGTCGTGTTTCGCGGAGACGAAATTACGAGCTAGTAAATCGCCATCGTACTTGAAAAAAAAAAGACGTCGCACCGTAAGTAGTCTATTGTGCCGCGACTACGATATAACTTACAGACATTTCAAAGTATAACACGTACGAAATCAGTGAAATTCGAAGTTATATATTGAACATTCACAACATGACGTGTGGACTTAATTAATTACACACAATATTAAATTACCAACAGAAACTCTCGTGTACAGTAACTTTAACTACTCTAGAACTTATTTTCTAACATAGCACATCCTTGGACTATGTCTTTTTATTTATGTGCCATATTAGGACTTGACGTGTTACAGTGATAAACTTAGTGAAAGTTAAGAACTTTTTCTAAAATAAGATAGTTCTATCAACATTAGAGAATCAGTGTTATCTGTCAGGACAACGATTTAAAGACTGTGGTTAGAGACGGTCATGAGAAATATTACGTGTTTGCACTGTGTTGGACGTTCTCAGTGACAGTTTAAAATAGTGTTTTTTTGCAACAAGGACTGTGATCACTCATTGGACGTCCTAAAATTAACATAGTATCTGTAAATACTACTTGCATGTTCCGTGTGTTAAGATAATTTCCACGAGCAGCAGAAATCTTCAGAAAATTCTACAAGATCCAACTACCTTCAACATCATTTCATCTATAACGTCAACGTGGTTTCTTCGTGGAACTTCAAGTTCGAGTCATCATCCGCACCCACGGAATGTTCCAGATTCTCATCAGTATTCGTAAGCCTAGTTTTTTTTTAATAAGTGAGTAGTCACAAACTGACTTTCTTTTTTTTTCTCTTACCAATCTTGAACAGTGGTTTACCCAGTGCTGCGTGTGACGATACTTTGTAGTTCTCCATCATTACTCAAAAATCATCTTTTAATGATAAATCTATTTTCAAAATCTATTTCACAGAGGAAAGACTCTAGGAGTTTCAAGTGTTCTAAGTTTCAAGGCTAACAAACTGAGAAACTCTCAACAGACGTTCAAATTCTTATTTTCAATTATAAATGTGTTCATGTCATGTCATAATACTTAGGAAGACATTAGGTGAAACTGACACTTTATGTTTTCGCAAAAGACTATTGGATCTGTGAGATTTATTTATTTTCACAAATTGCTTTCAAGAAGATTTACGTTAACCTTTTGATTTCAACAAATTATTTGCATTCTATATCGACATTGCAGGGTGGTGAATTGATTAACATTATTAATAAATTGTTTGAAAAATGGTATAACCATCTATTATTCGCCCTGCGAGTCTATCCTGCTCTGTACCGGCTCCAAACCAACTTCCACTACCTGAGATCCTTCTCATGCCTTACGCCCCGAACTTTTACCGGTACAGTACCTAATAACACCAAAATAAAAATCTATTATACCATAATACGAGTCATCATACTTAATGGCTTTGAAACTTAACAAGCCACTGAAGGTGACCGTAAATATACCGATATCACAGAAAGAAGGTGTATGCGAAGTCTCTCTAATGAAGGAAATAGGGGTTTTGAAAGATTCATATAGATGTACACAGGTATGAAAGGAGACAGAATGAAGTGCCTAATACATAGCAGGTTGATTCTCTGGACTGGTCATGTTGCAAGAATAGTCAACAGCAAAGTCACGGTCAAGCAGACACCCCAAGAACACCTATTACAATAAGGAGAAAAGAACTGGGATGGTAATTTTAATAATAATTGTACTGGCTCAGATACTGAGTGGTGCCAACTAGGCGGCCTGCTGATCACTAGATACTACAGGCTGACTTCTTTTAATTTTGTGGAATTTTCTCATGGGCCATGATCAAACCAACAAGTTCGGAACACGAGCGAAGTACAGGATACAGAATTCAGGAATGATGTCGATGGATCTGTGCTCATCAAGAATCTTCAGAGGGAGTTACTCAACATATAAATAGCAATATCCATATTGTCAAGGTTTAGGGGTGTAAAATCTAATTAAGCTAATTTGTACTTACTCCTCTTCTCCTTTTTCTTCTTTGAAACAAGGGACCAACTGACCTACTGTGTGTTCATCTACACTTATTTCATTCTTAATGTCACTGGAAAGCTGTAAGGAACAAAAGTGCAAAACAAAGTAAGAAATGTAGAGTAAACAGAAAACTAGAGTAAAAGTTTATACATAGACATGGCATAGCTGACAAAATAAACTGTACAGTTGCACAATACAAATATCAATTTATTCTCCCAATGTAAAAAAGAAACAAGCAAACAAATGTCAAATCAAAATTATATGAAGAACAGGAACAAGAAAAGGAACTCATAATAGAACAAAGGGGACAGCACTGGAAGAGGGAGCAAAAGAAGAAAAACTTGAAGGAGACAATAATCTGTGCAATTTTTTCTTCCCTTCCTACAACTTTCTGTCAACATGTTCATCCTATTATGTGCTATTAAATGACTGGTCACTTGTTTGTTTCTTTGTGTACCCACAGATGACTGATTGTCAGAGAGACATACATTGTATCTTCACCTGAGAAATATCAATATATTTCCCACCATCTTCAAGTTCGTATAACAAATAATCAGTTGTTGGACTTTTCATTGACTCTAGACAATCTGAAAGCTTTATTAATATAGACTTACAACATTTACATTCAGATTTTAAAGGGCTATGCTGGCCGTGTTTTCTACGGATAACAAGTACACCGCATTCCCAGAATCCCCAGAATTGACTCTGAAAAGTCAGAGATTATTATCAGACTCTGACAGCTAGTTACTGGTCCAATCAGGCTGTATGAGAACAAAGAAGTTGTCAATTGATAGAGGGGTAGAGTCCTTAGTCTAAAAAGCCAAGAAAATTTGTTTTGCTCACCACACACCAACTTATAAATTCCAGGCCATCAGGCTGAGCAGAGGTCGCTTGACAGGGTAATACTCATCAGAGCTGTAGAGCCACAGGTTTTGATTTGGTCTTAAAAGGACTCTGTTCAGAGAGTTTAAAACCACCTATTATATTTTCTAGACATGACCAGAAAAGCCAAACATTTTTCCTAAATTATCATTCAAGTGAAGTAGTCTACACTTGACTTGCAATGTTAGATTAGTGCTATCTCTCGGGTTTTTTGAAAGAGAGAAACCTTACAGTTCGCTTCCTCACAAGTGAACCTTCCACGGTTCAAACAAAGGTGAAAGGTTTCAATTTAATTAAATGTCATTGATTATTTCATCAATAGAGCAATATTCAAATTAATTCATCAATCTAAACCTTGCTAATGTCATATATTTTGAAACCAACGATGAGCAAAAGAGAGGAAACTCCCAATGTTCTGTGTAGCAAATGCTGCAAAAAAAAAAAAAAAATCAAGGATCCAAAGCACATGGGTAACACTTCTCTGGAAAATCTCAAGGCTCAATTCTTCTCAGATGAGTCTCTTCAGGCTCAGCTGCATCTATGGATAGGCTATGAAGCACATGTAGAAATATATTGACTTTAATGTAAAATTTTATACCGGAAAGGCAACTCCATTTGTTCACAACAACAAAGTTTTAAACAGCAATCTATAAAACTTCATGAGAAGAAACATGCTTGAAACAGGCGATTCCCCATATATATTCATACAATACTTGCAATGGACGGGTCATATGCAGATTAAGTAGGCCACAGGTGGATGAAAACAGAAATGATGTTTAATTAGCTCTAGAAAATGAAGGCGAACTGAAATATGGGAGATGAGATGGTTGGAACATTAAGAGTGACAAAATTGCTGATGAGAAGCCATGCAATGGAATCTAATAATGTCACTGACAGCAAACGTTACTTGTATACCATCCTTACCTCAGAGCATACCTTCTCACGTCACACGCATGCAAACTGGCGTAGTGAACACAGCCTCGGGTTAGCTGGCAAGCTAAGTCAGTGTTGTCGCGATGTTCTTGAATCGTACAGCAAGAGTGTGTCCTCAAGGTCTTCAAAAAGCTTGTTGCGAAACTGCATAGCCTTACAGGACAGTGGCACTGTGGGTAAAAGCTTTTAACGAGGGACGCCAATAAGTGGCAGACGTGTGTCAGCCAGGTCATCCTAATGTCAAACAATGAGAAGTGCATGTTCATGCCGTGTTAATGGACACTGGACGATGCCATATGATATGTGAGCTGGCCCGAGACACCAGGTTAGCGAATACGACTGGGCTTCATATTAGAAGGAACACCTGAGCATGAGAAAAATTTCTTCAAAATAGATTCAGCGGAAATGCAGAAATGATTACGATACGATGCTGCTCGTAACCATTTGGAGTACTGTAAGTACAAAGAAGAGGCCTTCTTATGCAATATCATTACGCTGGATGAGACATGGGCTGAACTGTATGAGTCACAGCCGAAATGCTGATCGAAGAAATGGCATCATTACGGGAAACCACAAAGATTGGGAGTTCGTGAGAACCTCAGCCATGTGAAAGTTATCGTTATACTCATGTATGACTGTGATGATTTTATCCTAATGCACTATGTTCCTCGACAGCATACCGTCAATGCGCATTACCCATCATTTTCCACGGAAACGAAAGGCTGCAAACAGTGCAAATGTGGCTGATTTGTTTGGTCAATGGGATTGGGAATTGCTGCACCATATACCAACGTCCACAGATTTAAGCCATTGTGACTTTGATTAGATTCACAAGGTGAAGGAACCATTATGGGGCCTTTGCTCCAGAACTGTTTCAGAGATTGGTCAGGCATTAAACTGCTCCATTCGAACTACCAACATAACAGGTGCTGCAATAGATATCCTATGATGTCCACATCATTGGTAACAAGATGTACACAATGCTGATGACTACTCTGAAGGACAGTAGATCATGGTATAACATTCATATCTCTTGTATGAGTTGCAACTGAATGTTTCCTACTATTAAAATTCCAACCCAATAAGTTTATATTTACAACTTGCTTCATGGTACTCCGGCACAGATAGATGGGATAGGAATAGGCTAGGAGTGGGAAGGAAGCACACTTGGCATTAACTCATTGGCTCCGACTTACGGAACCGTTCCTTACGCCATCAATTTGGACCGAACACCGACATTCGGAACTGTTCTGTACCAACCTAGGAACGTTAGTAGTTTTAGTTACTAGCAAGTGATACGTATTGCGTCGCATGTAGATTACTCCTTGAAGTTCAGTGAAACCTCCACACTAGTGTCCAAACGAGAAGCATAATCACTAAACGAGGTCATACCGCCTGATAGGAATGTCAGACGGATTGCTGAATAAATGGAGGCTGAATCCCACACCATATGTCGCACAACATGACCACAAAATGTTTCAGAAAGGTTCAGATAGCTAAGGTACACCTTTGACACCTAACAAAACTTAGCAATGTCTTCCTGAACAAAATATGCTGCTAATAGGATAGGTTACCCCAAATGGCCACACATGCTTCGCAGCGACATGGCATTCTATCTATCAGATGGTCCAAGAGCTCTTGTGGTAGTCGATTCCATTCCTCAGAAAGGGAAATGCGAAAGTCTTGGAGGGTCCTTGGTGCAGGCTGACGGGATGCAATTCGCCTCCCCAATGCATCCCGGGCATGTTCTAGAGTCTCCAGATCCGCAGACTTCACTGGCCAGTCCATGCGATGAATGTCTTCCTCAGCCAGAAAACCATCGACCAGAGCAGCGCGGCGTGGTGGTGCATTATCGCACATTAAGTGGAAGTCTGAACCAGCCGCACCTCTGAAGAGTCGAACATGTGGTCTCAGTACCTCATCCTTGTCTCTCCGAGTGTTAACAGTGTTCCTCGGACCACCCATGATGATGTGCAGGTCCGTACGGCCAATCAACATGATGCCACCACCACCATACAGGTCCTGTTCCTGTGGTTGTATCGGCTACCAGATTCCCTCCAGAATAATGTGTGATAGGAATCGTTCTGCAAAACTGAAACGGGATTCATCTGTGAAGAGCACATGCCTCCATTCATTCATGGTCCAGTTTCAATGTTGACGGCTCCACAGTAAACGGGCCCGTCTCTGTGCTGGAGTGAGCGGGACTCACACCGCTGGACGTCGGGCAAATAGCCCTGCTGTTCTGAGCCTCCGGTACACAGTTTACCGGGAAAAGGTAACTCCTGTGACAGCTGAAAGCTTCAGCGACAATTGTCTTGCAGATGCATTCCGACTTCATCAGGAGATTAAGGCCAGATATCGGTCTTGCTCTGGGGTAGTTACCCTTGGTCGACCTGGTACTGACATATGACTAGCATCTCCTATGCTTCGAAATCGTCTCCAAAGCCTGGAAATGAAACTTTATGGCAATATTCAAGGATACGGCGACTTCGGTCTGTGTCTGGCCTGCTTCCAGGCGATCGAGTATTCTACCCTGCAAAACGGGGTCCAAATGGCGTTGTTGTGCCATTATGTTGATTCGATCACCACGAGGCTACACTCCGCACACTATAACAGGGCAAACACGACTGAGGGAATATGGGGCGCAGGAACTGGCTGTGTTTACCTTGCGGTTAGGCCGCTAGTCAATGTTGGGAACACTCTTTTCCTATACAGAGCAGACAAGGTAAGGTTGGTAGGTGCATATAACAGAGATATGTTTTTAAGGTTCAACCTCTTCAATATAAATTACTACTTGTATAAGATATTATTTACAGCATTTATCTAATAATGGTAACGGTTTCGATATTTAAATGTCATCATCAGCCATAAAGTACATTAATCACAAAATTGAGGAAGGACATGATAATTAAAATTGACGTTATTATACATAAATACATACATGGTTTTCTTAACAATAAAGGATTAAAAAGTTTTTACATGTTACCGACGTACAACAGTCTATCGAAACGCTTATTTACACTGCGTGCTGAAAAAATTGTAAAAAGTGATAGCAATCACTAGATACACTGTTTCTGTTGATCTTTTTATGTGCTAATACTCAACACATCACGTCGTATTTCCGGTTGCATTTGAATCGTTGGTGATAATTTGTCCGTCCTTTAAGACAATAATTCTTATTCAAATGTTGTCAAAGTGAAAACGTAATTTTAGTTGATAACACCTTGTTCATGTAAGGAACTTGTAGAAATATGCTTTAGTTTATCTCATTACACTCGTCTCGAAAGGCTTGTTGTGTTCGTTAAAATTAAACAATCATGTATTAGTAAAATTTAACGTAAGAAACGATTAATTGTAATTGGTTGTCCTTTCGTATTCTCTTGTGATGTAGTACAGGTGAACTAAAATTGCACAGTTCAATCAGAAGGATTTGAATCAGCCTGAAACGAAATCAATACAAAGGAATTGTAAGTACTAAAATATAATGGGCCTGGACAAGCTAAAGTGTGTGTAATGTACGGTATATGTGGCTCACGTTGGACACCGTGTTGAGAAGCTACAGTTTGTGAGAAGGTACGGACTAATAGTGACGGGTGGAGTATAGTGAGGTAGGTTATATCAGGTGGGGAGAGGGGGATGGGGAGGAGAGTATAGGAGGGGTTTAAGGCGGGTCCTGTGAACAGTGTGGTACGGGTTTGTAACGTGATAGGGTACTGTGTATCGCGCTAAATATCGGCCGTCTATTGGGAAGGTTGAGACATATAAAGACTTTAATTAAGAATCAAAGATAATATTAGTTTTATCTGAGATTTCGTTCAGGTTCAAATGTGAGTTAAATAACTGGTTCAAGTGAATTATGCATTGCTCAGTGACGTCGAGAATAGGGCCTTTGTTTACATTCATAAGAGCCTCTACCCTCTTTTATGTTACTCAAGTTATGCTTGAAATCTTGAATGTGTCGTCCGACTGCCGAGATCTATTATGTTTTATGGCATTTACATGCTCCATGTATCTGATTTTGAAGCTCCTCCCGGTCTATCTGATATACGAAGACTCACAGTTTTCACGTAGGAATATGTAGACACCTGATTTTAAAAAATGTCAGTTTTATTAATTGATCTGGTATTATATATGTTGTCCATATTTCTATTATCAGTTCGATATACGATTGTAGTGTTATGTTTCTTCAAAATATTTGTAATGCTGTAAATATATTCATTGAAAGTAAAGGCTGAATAATGATCAGGTTTAGTGTTCTCTATAGTTAAAGTTGAATTTAAGCGATGTCTGTGTTTATTGATAATGCGCTCTATAAATGCGTCATCATACCCGTTATATTCAGCTATGGAGCGAATTGTCTTTTATTCTTTACATCAGTTTTCTTTATTTAGCGGTAGACTTAATGTCCGGTCTACCATACTGCTGTAGGTAGCACATTTGTGTGCTTTGGGATGGAAGGAACCTTTCTTGATGGTAGTAGCTATCTGTGTCGGTTTCCTGTAAATACTGTATTCTATAGAAGAAGGAAATCTGTTTAACGTGAGATCTAGAAAATGTATGCTTCCATTTGACTCAGATTCCAGATTGAAATTTATCTGCGGATCAACATTGTTTAAAATGTTAAGGGTGGAGCCTGGATCAGTAATTCTTTCGACAAGGATAACGAGAGTGTCGTCTACAAACCTGGCCCAAACTTTTATGTTCGCAAAGTCACTATTGTTATTAATTGCCGTATGCTCTATATAGTCAATGTACATTTCTGCTAATATCCCTGAGGCCCATAGCCAAGCCATCCTGCTGATATATGCAATTATTAAAAGGGAAGAAATTATTTTTAACTACTAGTTTCAAAATTTTCATGAAAACTTGGATCTCGAATTTACTGAGGTTACGATATTTATTTAAATTATTTTGGATAATAGGAAAAAATTTCTTACTATTGACGCTCAGATACATATTTTTATGTCGTAAGAATCCTACGAGTGGAAAGGCTGTATTTCAAAGCTATCTAGTTTTTTTAATTAACTGAATGGTATTTTTCACAGACTTATGGGACAGACATTTATAATTCCTTCCTAGCAATTTCTACGGTAAATTGTTAATTTGTACAATGGTCTCGGCCTATAATTGATGATGAGGCGTATAGGGACGCCGGTCTTATACACTGACTGACAGAGCAAATGCAACACCAAGAAGGAGTGGTCAGAACTTTATGCCAATTGCAGGGTAGACTGACGTCACTGAGGTATGCTCATGATGTGAAATGCGCCGCTGTGCTGCGCACGTAGCGAACGATGAATGGGACACGGCGTTGGCGAATGGCCCACTTCGTACCGTGATTTCTCAGCCGACAGTCATTGTAGAACGTGTTGTCGTGTGCCACAGGACACGTGTATAGCTAAGAATGCCAGGCCGCCGTCAAAGGAGGCATTTCCAGCAGACAGACGACTTTACGAGGGGTATGGTGATCGGACTGAGAAGGGCAGGTTGGTCGCTTCGTCAAATCGCAGCCGATACCCATAGGGATGTGTCCACGGTGCAGCGCCTGTGGCGAAGATGGTTGGCGCAGGGACATGTGGCACGTGCGAGGGGTCCAGGCGCAGCCCGAGTGACGTCAGCACGCGAGGATCGGCGCATCCGCCGCCAAGCGGTGGCAGCCCCGCACGCCACGTCAACCACCATTCTTCAGCATGTGCAAGACACCCTCGCTGTTCCAATATCGACCAGAACAATTTCCCGTCGATTGGTTGAAGGAGGCCTGCACTCCCGGCGTCCGCTCAGAAGACTACCGTACCATTGACTCCACAGCATAGACGTGCACGCCTGGCATGGTGCCGGGCTAGAGCGACTTGGATGAGGGAATGGCGGAACGTCGTGTTCTCCGATGAGTCACGCTTCTGTTCTGTCAGTGATAGTCACCGCAGACGAGTGTGGCGTCGGCGTGGAGAAAGGTCAAATCCGGCAGTAACTGTGGAGCGCCCTACCGCTAGACAACGCGACATCATGGTTTGGGGCGCTATTCCGTATGATTCCACGTCACCTCTAGTGCGTATTCAAGGCACGTTAAAAGCCCACCGCTACGTGCAGCATGTGCTGCGGCCGGTGGCACTCCCGTACCTTCAGGGGCTGCCCAATGCTCTGTTTCAGCAGGATAATGACCGCCCACACACTGCTCGCATCTCCCAACAGGCTCTACGAGGTGTACAGATGCTTCCGTGGCCAGCGTACTCTCCGGATCTCTCACCAATCGAACACGTGTGGGATCTCATTGGACGCCGTTTGCAAACTCTGCCCCAGCCTCGTACGGACGACCAACTGTGGCAAATGGTTGACAGAGAATGGAGAACCATCCCTCAGGACACCATCCGCACTCTTATTGACTCTGTACCTCGACGTGTTTCTGCGTGCATCGCCGCTCGCGGTGGTCCTACATCCTACTGAGTCGATGCCGTGCGCATTGTGTAACCTGCATATCGGTTTGAAATAAACATCAATTATTCGTCCGTGCCGTCTCTGTTTTTCCCCAACTTTCTACCCTTTCGAACCACTCCTCCTTGGTGTTGCATTTGCTCTGTCAGTCAGTGTAGATCTTAGGTAAAGCTTTCGCACTGGCAGTTCGGGGTTCATAGTTTTGTCTTCTCTTGTTCTGTAAATAAAAATGATGTATTTTTAGGGTTGATTTTAGGAAACGTATCTGATGATGATGATGATAATGATGTTTGTTGTTTAAAGGGGCCTAACATCTAAGGGCATCAGCCCATAATGGTACGAATGGACGACATCAGATGATAAGTAAAATATTAAAATGTATCCACTAACTAGAGTTTAAAATAAATGGTGATGAAAAATGATTATGAGATTAAAACAATCAATGGATCTAATGAATCTAAAGAATGGAAAGTAGAGGTGATAATGGAATAAGACATTGCCTGGACATTCAGATATATACATACATGGAATTCCAGTCATGAGTTAAAATAACACATTAAAATACGCAACACAAACTAATATAGAGTCAACTGGATATGAGCACAGTCGACAAAAATACACTAAGACAAGTACAATATTACACACGGGAAAAAAACCACTATTCCTCATAAAACGGATGACGTGGTCTGCGGACTGCTCGTCATCCCGTAGGATGAGGGAGATGGTACGCGAGAGTTATAGACTACGGTGCAGACCGACCAGCTCCACGCACTCTGAAAGAATGTGTACCGCGGTAAGATGATCGCCGCATGTACACACCGGAGGGAGTTCTCCTTTCAATAGATAAGAGTGCGTCAGGATACCGTGGCCAATCCGAAGACGACATAATACATCTGCTCCCGTCCGAGAAGTCCGAAGGGAAGTCCTCCATACCTTCATTGTACCGTTTATCGCTCTCAGCTTATTTGGAAGAAGGAAACAGGTATCAATAGACTGTAGCGAGCTCAAGGAGTCAGTACACAGAAGAAAGTGTCGGCGCTCATGGGACTGTGCGTACCGTAGAGCTTCACAGATAGCATAGAGCTCTGCTGTGTACACACTACACGTTTTCGGGAAAGCAAAAAGAGATCGGTGTCGACAACGAACGCACAACCCACTTTAGTGTCTGTTCTCGAGCCATCCGTGTTAACGACTGAAACTGGATACCGACCAACAACGGACAGAAAGAGCCTCCGATAAATCGAAGGGTCCGTATTTTCCTTCGGGAGAGTGTGCAGATCCAGGATTATTTCAACCCGCGGTTGTCTGACAAGGCAAGGAACCGAAGGTACGTGAAATAATCTGTGACTGCTATCCAAGTGTATTCCAACCGGCCGAGGAGCCGACGGTGTCCATTGTTGAATACGCAAGGATAGCTTGGGTGAGGTGGAAACTGCAGCATACGACAGAAGGAGCAGGTGTAAAGGTGGCACACCAGATTCAGTGAGTAGATTAACTATGCGGCTTGTTGCAAAGGCTCCCGTCGCCAAGCTAACCCGGCTGTGGTGGATGCTCTTAAGTCTCGCAAGAACGCTTGGTCTTGCTGAGCCATATGCTGCACTGCCGTAGTCTAACCTGGATAAAATATGTGCCCGATAGGAGCAGAGTGCGGTGAGCAACACAATTAGTGCTGCTAAGAAACTTCAAGATATTAAACCTCTTGGTGTATTGCATTTTAGCTGCCATATGTGAGGCGCCCACGATAATTTACTATCGAAAGGAGCCCAAGAAATCGGTCAGTGTCAACTACAGGAGTAGCGGCATTCCTAAATAAAGTTCAGAAGGCAACAAAAGTGGACAACAGAGGTCTTAGAGTAAGAAAACCGAAAGCCATGCTCTAAGGTCCACTGCTCCACTCTTGCTTGCCGTAATTGTAGTTCTGCGACCGCCATATTACGCGAGCTATAGTGCAAAGCAAAATCGTCCACATATAGCGACGGTATTACTGCTGAACCAACAGCAGCAACAACACCGTTTAAGGCAATCCCGAACAGAGTGACAACAGGAACCGATCCGTGTGTCCATTTTCCTGAATGTGGAATTGCGAATATGTCCTCCCTACTCGGACATGGAATAGACGGACGGACAAAAAAATTCGCAATAAATACCGGCAAACGACCTCGGAATCTCCACTGATGCAGCACTGAGAGGATACCATATCACCACGTGGTGCCATAGGCCCTTCCTAAGTCAAAGAAAACAGCTACCAAATGTTGTCTGCAGAGAAACGCATCCTTGATAGACCTCTCCAGGCGTACGAAGTGGTCGGTGGTCGAGCGAGCGTATCGAAAACCACACTGGTACTCGGACAAAAGTCCTTTTCCTCCAGACACCACACAAGTCGGCGATTTACTATCCTCTCAAATAGCTTACACAGACAATTTGTAAGAAACATTGGTCTGTAACTTCCTGCATACTTAGGATCTTTGTCAGGCTTGAGGACACGAATGACTATGCCCTCTCGCCACTGAGACGGAAAATCACCCTCTATCCAGATTCGGTTGAATACACGAAAAAGATATAATAGACTATCCTCACTAAGGTGTTTCAACATCTGGTAATGGATACTGTCTGGTCCAGGAGGCGTGTCCTTCCAAAGCGATAAGGTGCTGCGGAGTTCCCACTCCGTAAAGGGCAGGTTGTAGTCCTCTGGAGCTTGAGAGGTAAAACTAAGATGATGACGTTCTGCCTCCCACTTCAGAGCGAGGAGCCAGATACATCCGCGAAATGACTAGCTAGATGGTTAGCAATCGAGAGTGGTTCAGTGACGATACTGCCTGCAATGGAAATTCCCAGTACAGAAGATGATCCTTGGATACCCGAAATACGTCGAAGTTTAGTCCACACTTGAGATGATGGAGTATGTGACGTCATAGACAACACATATCTCTCCCACGAAGCTTTCTTTGGCGAATAAGAACTCGCGCCTTAGCGCAGAGATTTTTAAATGTTACCAAACTGACCAGAGTAGGCTGCCTACGATAACGTTTATGAGCGCGACAGCGTTCTTTGTTAGCTGCTGCAATTCCGGCGTTCCACCAAGGACCGAGTTTTCGGCGAGGAGTCGCTGAGAAGGAAAGAAGCAGCAGCATAAGAATAACTTGGGTGATGTAAGTTACTTCTTCGCCGACGATGTGCCTGGTATCGTCGTTAAAGACAGCTAGTGATGTGTACTTTGGCCAATCAGCATGTTTAAGAATCCAAAGAGGAGGAGCCTCGACGGATTTTTGTATCAACAAAGTAAGGATGATGGGAAAGTGGTCACTGTCGCAGAGATCATCATGTGTATTCCACCGAAACTGCGGAACCAACGTTCGGCTGCACAGACTTATGTCTATGCGAGAATATGTGCCGTAACGTACACTAAAGTGAGTTTGTTCCCCCGTGTTCAAAATACATAAATCCAGCCCTGTTACTAATGTTTCCAGTTCTCCTCCCCGAGGGCAAGACGTCTGAGAGCCCCACATGGGGTGATGGACGTTAAGATCTCCCAACAAGAGGAAGGAAGGTGCAAGCTGATCTATAAGATCAGTGTCATCATTTATGTTAAGAGGCCGGCCTAGTGGAAAATAAACGTTACACATTGTTGCTATGACAGGCAGCGGTACCCGCATCGCAACTGCTTCCAGTCGGGTCCTTAGAGGAACCTCTTCGCTATAGGTATCAGAACGAACAAAAATATCCACGCTACCAGACACACGCTGAGCATAATATCGACCTGTCCAGTATAATATGAAATTTCTCAGGACCCTGTGATGACCTGGTCTGAAGTTTGTCTCCTGAATACAGACTACACCCGCCACTTACTCACCAATGAGCTGACGCAACTCAACAAGATGCCTGTCATAACCGTTACAATTCCATTGTAACAGTGCCATATAGTGGACTATAAAAGGAGTGTTAGGTTATGAGCGACAAGATGCTCGTGAACCTGAACACATCCAAACCTACATCTGTAGATATAGATGACAGCGCGATGTCCATCCCGTCATCGACAGACGGCGGGGTTGACGCCCAGAACTTCGACGCTTTTCGAGGGCGGGAAGTTCCCCGACGAGGGGAGTGCGTAGGGTTTGGAGCAGGAGTACCTGCTGGCGCAGACGCGTACCCTCTACATGGAGGGCATGATTTCCCTGGTTTGAGGAGCAACAGTCGCCTTGGGCGCAGCGATCACCACGGGTAACGTTGCCGTGAGAAACGAACCTGCGAGACTCTGAGCTATCATGCTGTAGTTGAGCGTACGGGCAGGCGTGTTTGTGGAATTAAACTTATGGCGCAATTCCTGGTAGGAAAGACCATCCAGGGTCTTGATCTCCTGGATCTTCTTTTCACTCAGATATGTCGGACGGTTCCGATCCCGAGGAAAATGAAGACGAGAGTAGTTATTGCACTTGTACGGAGTTGTCCACTCCTCCACGCCGTGAGCTACTCGTCCAAAAGTACCACACACAGACTGATTCGAACAACGAGATACCATATGTCCGAAACTCTGGTACTGATAAGCATCGCATAGGAGGCGGGATGTACGGCCTCACATCGCAACGATAAGTTGTTACCTTGACTTTTTCTGGTAACACTGACAAATTGAAGGAGACAATTAAGGCACCAGTGGCAACGTCTTTACCGATGACCTTGCGCGTGTGTCACACCACGGTTCTTCATGTCTTCTTTCTACTCGTCGTCAGTGTTGGAAATAAGGTAACGGTGAAAGATGACTCCATGATCCAGATTCAAGGATTTATGCTCCTCCAGTTCGACGGGCCTCTCTAAAGAACCACAGAAACAAAGAAATGTCATTTGGTCCTTGTTTCAATGATGGTGAAATCCTGACATTCACCTCCCCGCGGTAGAGAGGGGGCACCGACTGCATATAAAAATAATATTTTATATTCAGGCGGCTAACGAATGAAGGGACCGATTATCTCCCGGTATAAGGAGATCCCCTATACCAAGTGCCAACAGTCTCTTTGAGAGTGGATGAGCGGGTATAGGTAACGGCACTCTACTGTCCTGGGGAAAAGAAATTGTTCCCAAAGGCGGAGGAACCAGTTTGGTCAACGGCATTAGGATGCAGAAGGCAACGAGAAACCACTGCATTAAAGATCCTGAGAGATATTCCGGTAAATCCACATGGCATGGCTGCAACGTCAAAATCGGAGCTGGCCGTGTGGATCGTCTACCTCCTTTTGGAGACGACGGCTTAAGAAGAAGAAGTTTGACGGGGAATTCGCCAAAGTGGTAGCACATAAGCAAGTGATCGGCTTGCAGGGCTATACGAGTCTATAAAAGTAAACTACCGTTGTGCATTTTCTTGAGATCCTCAAGTTCGCCGTAGACGCCTTCCATGTGTCAACTAAAAAGGATCGATTTTACCAGCTTATAATCATGCCCATCGGATCTGGTAGCAACCGGAAACCTAGGGAAGCTGGATCCCATTCCTTCACGCTGCACATGTTCCCAGGGAGATGAACCTCTCAGGGAAGAAAAAGTTACAGACTTCGGTAGGGGACCAATTTGGTATGGGCGACTTCGTTTCGAAGCCATGCCCGAAATCATCCTTCCCGAATGCCACCCACTCCGATCAGGGGTCTCTGTAGCCGAACCAAGCTGGTCATAGCCGGTACGCCTGAGGCAATGTGAACTAGGACTCCCTTCCTCAAGTTACCCGCAATGGCGTGTACAGGCCCATTTCCGAGCAGCACGCACATATTTATTTTGAAACGAGCTACAATAAACCATCAAAAATAAAAAATAATAGGGGGACCATGGCCACATGACCCTTTTAGTAGCCTTCTACGACAAGCAGGGATTACCTGTGAATGTATTCAGCTCCTCTCATCCACAGGAGGTCCATTACATTGTACCAAACCGCAATCCATTAGGGCGCCCCTTACGACAGGCAGGGGATACCGCGGGTGTATTCTACATGTGCATCCCCACCCTCAGGGGGTGAGGTTGTATCTGTTGGGTCGGATCTTTTTACTCACCGTGAAAGAGCTCTTCTTGAAAATGTCTTCGGTTTTTCGGTGTCATCTGTTTACTGTCGTGTTTCCTTTATCTGCCCTAGTGATAATGATATTCTTATTCTTAATTTTCTTTTTGAGGTTTATTACCAGTTCCCGTTCTAAAAATGTTCTTGGTTTCTAATGTTACTAGTAGGTAATGTTCTTCTTTTTGATAAATGGATTTTGTTCAGTTTTCTCCCAATATCGAATCTTACCTCATCTTGTATGCCAGGGGCCATTTTATTAACAGCTACTTCCGACTCAGTAATCATTATGGTAATTGCGTTGATTATATTCGTGTTCGGCCAATTGTGTTTCGGACGTTTTCCTAGTATCTTGTTTCCTGCTCTGTTAGTACTATTTTTTACAAATTTATAACAGAAGGGTGAAATTTCTCATTTCAGTTGTTTAAATGGTTATGATTCTTTGTTTCCCTTTTTGTGCCTGTTTTTTTGTCACATTAGCCTCAAATGTGCTTAGATTTGTGTCTAATACGAGCTGTTTTTGGGCTAATATTTTCTGCCCTCTTCTTGAAATTTCTCCTTTCCTCTCAAGAAGAGAGCAGAAAATATTTTAAGTTCAACATAGTGACTAACTTAATAGGTGATTTTATTTACTTATTTATTTACAAATCGAAAGTTATTCTATTTCAAGTGTTTTATTAAATGACAATGCAAATGTAAAATTAGACACAAAGAAACATTTTATTATTTTTAGACGTATATAAGGTCTGAAGTTCCAATAGCAGAGCAGGTTTAAAATTTCAGCATGTAGTGACTAATTTAATAGATTGTTTTATTTATGATTTGAAAATTTATATTTTAAAGTCTGTAGTAAATGACATAGTAGGTACGTAAAGTTGAAACACAAAGAAATATTTTAACAATTTCAAGATTTATATATAATTGTCGTGCTGATAAGTATTCTTGTACCAATGTACAAAGTCCAAAGATTATTGATGTTTTGGCACTGCTGAAGAAGAAAGTAGTTAGCTCTCAAAACATGTACGGTAATTAAGTATAATAAAATGATTAAAGAATTGACAAGGCAGGAAAGTGTTCTATAGAAATTCGAATATAAGTCAATACAGAGAGAATTAATCAACATCGTGAAAATAATCAATGCTAATAACATTCTCGCCATAAAATGGAAAGACAGAAAGGATGTGCTTCTACTTTCATCTGTTGATAAGGACTTGGACTTTGATGTGAAAATTCAAAGACAATGAGTCTGAGGAGATGAAGTAGTGAAAACCCAAGGATATTGGAAGATACAACCAGAAAATTAATGCAGTATATCGTCAAGACCAAGTCCTGGCACATTTCCCTGTAATACGATGGACTATCATGGGTTATAAAAAGATAATGTTGCATCTATTGCATATGGCTATCTTCAATTCATACATTGTGTTCATGAAGGTTACTGGCAGGTGGCTGCATTATACAGAATTTCTCACAGCATTTGCCGAGCAATTGTTGCAGAGTGTTGCTCTCCTGCCTACAACAACAAAAGGAAGAACGCCCAGTCAACACAGCCACCTGCGGCTTCAGGCAAATGTATGGGGACATTTTCCAGTGCCTACTCCTCCAACAGAAAGGAAGAAACATCCTTCTAGGCCATGCAAAGTTTGCAATGGTCATCAAATAAGGTCCGAAGTGAAGTGGCTACGTGAAAAATGTGGTATTCCTCTCCATCTGGAGGGCTGCTTCAAAAAATATCACACGATGATTGACTACTGAAGACTGAGAAACAGTTAATGGACAGTTAGGCATTGACCTGTGAGGTATATAGCTTTGAAAAAGATGCCACTTTTTGACCAATCCTCAATATATAAAATTAAAACATAATTTTTGAAAATAATTAGTTTCCTGTCCCTGCAAGTTAGGCTACTAGTCAGGTTCATATGGGAATAATTATAGTTTCAGAATTTAACTGGTTTAAAAGTGGGGAACCGCAGAAAACCATCTTTGGAAGAACGGCTGAAGGATAAGTGCAAGGATGTTCAATGCTTTATGGTCCTAGGAAAAGTAGAAACTTTATGCAGGAAAATCAAGGAAGCCTTTGGAGAAGGGAAAACTAGGTAAGAAAGAGTAGTGATGGGTGATAAAACAGTGCCGATGGATTGGATGTGGAGGAATATAGTCAACAGTTTGCTGATAATCCTATGAAACTGCAGTTAAATGATTGGGCTCATTTCGTATGTGCATCTTTCCCACTGTATCCAAGCAAATCCCCTCAACAAGAGCTCACATGAAAAAACTTATAGCAAAAGAGACAAAGCAGAAATATGGCAGGAACATATCCACCTCCACTATCAAGGTCAAGAAGTATATGATAGGGTTCCTGAAAAATAACAAGCTGTTGATGGTGATGAAATGGAAGTCCCAAATTTGAGGTCAGATTTTGAGAAGTTCTGAAAGACCTAAGAATAAACAAGGCACCAGTAACTAACAGAATTATTTAAACTTCACATTTTGTTTACCTGTGCATTGTCATTGGCAAGCATAATTGGTGGTCATACAAATTTTAGTGAAAAATGTAAGAGTATGTATGGGTACTTTAAGACAGAAACAGGTTCAAAGAAGGACATTCCAGGAATCATTAATGAACAAGGGGAGTGTGTATGCAAGGATCTTCAAAAGGCAGAAGTATTCAGTCAACAGTATGCAAAGATTGTTGGTTACAAGGATAATGTCCAGATAGGGGATGTAACACTAAAGAAGTATTAAAATTTACCTATCATAGCAATGACTATTACAGTAAGATATAAAAGTTGAAAACTAGAAAAGCAGCTGGAATTGATAAGATTTCTGGGGATATACTAAAGGCAATGGATTGGGATATAGTACCACATCTGAAATACTTATTTGATTATTGTTTGGTTGAAGGAGCTATACCAAATGAATTGAGAGTTGCCATAGTAGCCCCTGTGTATAAAGAAAAGGGTGATAGACATAAAGCTGGAAATTACACCGCCAGTCAGTTTGACATGCATTATATGTAAGCTATGGGAAAGCATTCTTTCTGATTATATTAGACATGTTTGCAAAATTAATAACTGGCTTGACACCGAGCTCGATAGCTGCAGTCGCTTAAGTGCGGCCAGTATCCAGTATTCGGGAGATAGTGGGTTCGAACCCCACTGTCGGCAGCCCTGAAGATGGTTTTCCGTGGTTTCCCATTTTCACACCAGGCAAATGCTGGGGCTGTACCTTAATTAAGGCCACGGCCGCTTCCTTCCCACTTCTAGCCCTTCCCTGTCCCATCGTCGCCATAAGACCTATCTGTGTCGGTGCGACGTAAAGCAAGTAGCAACTGGCTTGACAGAAGGCAGTTTGTGTTTAGGAAAGGTTATTCGACTGAAGCTCAGCTTGTAGGATCACAGCAAGATATAGCAGATATCCTGGATTCAGGAGGCCAAATGGACTGTATTGCAATTGACGTATCCAAGGCATTTGATAGGGTAGGTCATGGAAGACTACTGGCAAAAATGAGTGCAATTGGACTAGAAAAAAGAGTGACTGAATGGGTGGCTATATTTCTAGAAAATAAAACACCGGGGGAGTTGACCATGCGCGTAGAGGCGCGCAGCTGTGAGCTTGCATACGGGAGATAGTAGGTTCGAATCCCACATCCTCTCAGTTTTAATTACTGCATTGATGGGGTGAAAGTTCCTTTTGTGGATCATTGTAAGTACCTAGGTATTAATCTGAACAAAACCTTCATTGGGGTAATCACATAAATATGATTGTTAATAAAGGGTACAGATCTCTGCACATGGTTATGAGGGTATTTAGGGGTTGTAGTAAGGATGTAAAGGAATGGGCATATACATCTCTGGTAAAACCCCAACTAGAGTATGATTCCAGTGTATGGGATGCTCGCCAGGATTACTTGATTCAAGAACTGGAAAAAATCCAAAGAAAACAGCTCGATTTGTTCTGGGTTATTTCCGACAAAAGAGTAGCGTTACAAAAATGTTGCAAAGTTTGGGCTGGGAAAATTTGGGAGAAAGGAGATGAGCTGCTCGATTAAATGTTATGTTCCGAGCTGTCAGAGGAGAGATGGCATGGGAGGACATCAGTAGAAGAATAATTTTGAGTGGTGTCTTTAAAAGTAGGAAAGATCACAATATAAAGATAAAGTTAGAATTCAAGACGACAAATTGGGGCAAATATTTGTTTATAGGAAGGGGAGTTAGAGATTGGAATAACTTACCAAGGGAAATGTTCAATAATTTTCCAATTTCTTTGCGATCATTTAAGAAAAGTCTAGGAAAACAACAGATAGGGAATCTGCCACCTGGGCAACTGCCCTAAATGCAGATCAGTAGTGGTAGTGTAGTGTAGAAGTCTTATTATTATTTGTGATCGGCTGATTATGACCAAGAATAATGCTAAAAACTGGTATCAATTATAATATAAGTAGGAATGTAAAAATTACATTTCTTATTTTAATAGTATTGAAAGGTTGAACCATCATATATCTTCTTTTAACTGAATAGTGTGTAAAATATATCTCTAAATCAATTAAATATGTGCAGTATTTGCATGTTTCACAGTGTTACATAATATCAGTTTTATATCCGTACTGGCAGTACTGAATTACACATTTACAAGACTTTATGACATCCTCCTAACCAACACAAACTTCCAGGTAATTTCACTGATAACTTCAGGCCATGCTGCCAATAGCGACACATGGACACTGCACTAATGCAGTTTATATCTTGTATTGAATATGAGGATCCGATAGTCCTATAGAGGTATAATTCCTTTGTAGTGCACAAGCACTGACACATGTGGATAGGTGTAGTGTAATGAGTCTACATGAAACACATCCTCTTCTTATTATCATGGTTGAGATCCACAGTATGGAAGATATGACACATTTATTGTTCATTGCCTTAGTGCTTAGACATTCATGTTATTCTATAGGTGTCAGTTAACAAAACTGCAACAGGCCACTATTATTATTATTATTAATATAAATATTCTGAGTGGCTAAATTAAGATGAGAAGGACCATTCCTTGAAAATTTTGTTTCATTCTTATTCAGATAACAAAACTCTTCTTTTATGGGGTTGATTGATCAAAAATCACATCAAGGAGGTGAACTAAGAGTGAACCAACACTCAGATCAAATAGCAATTTTGTATATCATGTAATAAGGAAATAAACTGATGACCATGTGTAAGAATGCATTCAGTATTTTGTACTGCATAAAGAATACAGGAATCTTCCGGGCAACTTCAGACCATGCTGCCAATAGTGGCAAACACAGACACTGTGCTAATGCAATTGTTATCAATGAGCACATCAAGAAATGTCCTGTTAAAGTAATAGATACATACATATTCAATATAGACTGTTATTCCTTTTGGTGTTCAGTCTGCAAGTCTCTATAAATTTACTAATCATCACAACAATACCCTATTTAAAAGTAGTTCTATCTCTCTTATCTTTAAATCATTAAAAACTGAATCTAATCATCTTTGCCTCGGTCTCCCTGTATTCCTCTTACCCTCCACGGCTAACTCCACCATTTGCCTAGGCAACCTATCCTGCTCCATTTGCCTCATATGACCACAGCATGATTCGTTCATGACTACATCTTCATCTATTGAATTAAATTCTAACTTAGCCTTTATTTCTTCATAACAAGTACCCTCCAGCCATTGTTCCCACCTGTTTTTACCAACAATCATTCTTGCTACTTTCATGTCTGTTACTTCTAAGTTGTGAATATGTTATCCTGAGTCCACCGAGCTTTCACTCACATAAGGTAAAGTTGGTCTGAAAACACGCCTATGTAAAGATAGTTTCATCCAGGAGCTGCATTCATTCTTCCAGAATACTGTTGATTGCAACTGTGAGCAGACTGCATTAGTTTGATTCAAGTTCACTTACTATATTACCAGCCTGGGAGTACACACATCCTAAATATTTGAAATTATCTACATGTTCCTACTTCATATCCCCAATCTGACATTCAGTTATCTAGGATGTCTTACCTACTGACTTGGAAAGGCTAATTTTCATACCATACTCATTGCAGCTATTTTCAAGTTACAAGACAGCAGGCTGCAGAATTTAATAAAAAATCTGACGTTAAGATAAAGTTGTCAGCATACGCCAGATTGCTTACTAAATTTTCACCTTCCTGCTAATTTATACTTTTTAGCAGATGATCTATGTAAACTACAAACAACATATTCCAAGATTCTGGTGAAGAGAGAAAATACGATCCTGACAGCCCTTTATGGCCTGAAACCACACTGCTCTTCATCCTACTTCCTATGAACCACTGATCTCAATCTCCCTTCCAAGATGGCAGTGAAAAACTTGCCAGATATACTGATTATTAAGATACCTTCTTAATAGGTGCAATCCTTCCTCCTTGCCTGCTTATAGGTAGGTGCAATTACAGCATTCATCCAATCTAAAGGTACCTTAATAACACTCCATGATAATCTTATTTTATGAAGCCATTTCAACCCTTCCTTCCCACTATACTTCACCATTTCAGGTCTAATTTAATTTATCCCTGCTGCTTTATTACAATGGAGTTTATTTACCATCCTTTCCAATTCTTCAAGTGTAATTTCACCAACATCATTGCCCTCTTGACAAAAGAGTTGAGAAAAAATAGGGAGTGCAAGTAATATATGACACTGTGATGTTGCAGAAGAAAGACTGTGTTCCATGACGACACTACTGTGGGAGTGTGATGCAGTCTTCTTGCCTCCTTGCCTGAGAAGCCTGAAGATGTCAACCAACTTTCACCTTCAAGTATGTCTGCATGGTAATACTAGATTTAGATCAACTGGATTCTGTGAACTTAAAGGAGATTTTGATTTCTAATACAGTTGTAACAAGCTCTTGAGAAGAGTACCTACGACAGTTGAACCAGAAAGAGAATAAGAGGTATATAAACACTGGAGAAGGCGATGTGGTACTGGTTGCAGCTAATGGGAAGAACTGGATCGAATGGCCATTAACTAGGGTGCTGGAAGTGTATTGTGGGAAAGAGTTGGAAGATTTGTGAGGTTGAAAACATTGTCACATGAGATGAGTAGTACACATCAGTGACTTCTGAAACTGCAAAGGAGGATGCTGACAATTGTCCCAATAGCTTTCATTCTAATGAACAGTCTGACTCAAAGTGGTATAATGACAGTATGTTTACTGTTTCATGTGAATATAAAAACTGATTAAATCTAAGTGATTTACAATAAATATGAAGTTCCTCTCAGGTAGAAAGAAAGTTTCTCACAGGCTATGTGCTTTAGGAATTAAGACCGTAAGGCAGCCTGAAAAGATATCTCCCTCATTAATCCTCATATCAAAATAGTGTACCTGAGCAGGAAGTTTTACAAATAGATTTCCAGTGAGGTTGGTAGATTTCAAATAAGGTTGGCCATGTATATTTTTTGGGAGAGTAAAATCAGTGTTTCAGTCTTCACATATACCCCAGTCACTTCATGGATGTTGAAATGATATTGAACCTAAAAACTATCCATGGATAAGAGGATTCTAAATGTGGGTTCAAATACATCCAGTATTTTTCAGTTACAAGAACTCAACAACAAAAAGAAAGGCAAGATTCCTAAGCTAAAAAATATTTAGGTATCATTATTACACCTGAAATGGATAATTAAAAGAAAATGCTGCCAAAATAATCAATATAGTTGTTAGAGTTTATAAATATAGATTACAGTCATTACTAATATGCATGGCTCATTAGTCCATGGACTAGAATGATGGAGGGTTCCATGTCAATTTATCCTGTTCTACCAGCTTCTTCTCTAACTAGTGCAGTGTTTTCCCCAGAAATTTTGTCAGCCGGGTATCAGAAATGAGCGGCTAGGTGAGGAATACTATGTACAAAAACAGATATGATGAAAAAAAAACATATCAATTTATTCCCTCATGGCATTCATATTAACAGTAACGGCAAAATTGAACTATTTTAGTATATTTACCCTGAACAAGACAACAGAGGATTTTGAACTTCTAGAGTTCTACTGCTCATTCATAACCATTCAATACTGGGGTTTACCATTCCATTGCTGTGGATTACCATACGGGTTTGTGGCATCATTCAAAACCTCTAAATATTTAAACTCTGATGTCGTTATGATGAAAATAATGATTGATCATTTAACTAAGGAGTTTTACAGTATGACATTAGTGCATATCTAGGTTATGCTAGCTGGGCAGTCTGTAAACGTGGCAGGGCACCTCACCCATTAAGAGGTCTTAGGGATAGCACTGTAGTTGAACTAATATTTGCTACAACTCTTTTATCACACTAAAATCATGGCCTGCCTTATCACTCTGAACCATTAAACTTGCTCCTAAACTAAATTAATGAAATCCTGCAGGAATTTGTTCCTAAAAAGATAACAATAATAAGGTTGTTATAACATTCCTCGAGTTGTGCTAGATTTCATAGAACATTAATGAAGCTGGCCCCACAGTTTAGGGGGCAACTTGCTTGCATGTCACCTGACGGTCCTGGGTTTGATTCCTGGCTGGGTCAGGGTTTTTTAATTGTAAATGATTTATATCCCTGACCTGGGGACTGGGAGTTTGTGTCGTCCTTAACGTTCCTTTCTTCAAATTCAACACTCTACACTTCCCCCATTCCAATTACATACAGGTTCATGTTACATGTTGCAAGTAAGGGCCTGTTAATCCCTCACACTAACAGGGAATAAGTATAGTACTCTCCTAGATTAATCCCTCTGTCTAATATCAAAAACAACACTTCAGGAAGCCTTAAGAGTATTGTGACAGTGGAAAGTCTAATTATCAGAGTTAACAAATCAGTGTTATAAAACCTTTTCAATCAGGAGAAAAGATGAGAAATCAATAATGAGCAAGCTCCCCATATAAACATTAATGTAGATCTGTTCATGCCAAAGAGGATAATATAGAATTATCAATACAGCATTAATGGAGTTGATCCCCTCATGATTTTAGGCAAAAAGGATGCGACCAGTCACAATCAGTAATTTTATCATGAACAGTAACCTAAAAGCCACTGCAGTAGTTTTACCTAATGAAAAAAACATCCATAGTACGGATAGGATCCATAATCAGAACTAAGTTTCAGGTACTGATATCTCAAATTCATTGGAAATCTTACTGGGGCCTTGTAGGTAGGATAAAGGTGCTCATATTTTACAGAATAGGAACTGCTCAGTTAATTTACACTGACAATAATTAGTGTTATGTAACCAATCATGAAATTATCCACGGGGGAAAATAATGAATACACGGTTCCAATGCCAACAACTATCCACTATTTCCAATAACAATGAATGACATCCAGCACATAATGTACTACGGGTGATGGTGTGGTTTGCCCTGAGAATATATTATCAGTTTTGAATTTTGTACAATTATTTCACTGGTACATGCTTTGGGAGCCCCAACTCACTTCATCAGCGATTTCTACATCATAAAACAATATTCACCATATCTTAAGGTCTAACCTTTATTCATCTATACATAAGACATCATCAATATATACCACTATTTATAATGCACACATAATGACCATTTCTTGATCATGTTTGTTGTAATGGACCACTTTAAAACATTTATGAAAAATTTAGCTGGTTATTCTTATGTTACATAACACTTTACAATATGTTTTAAAACACCAGATTGTTTCATTAGAAAAATTATTCACTGATAAAATGTTTCTTGCTACTGTTTTTTCTGTTGTAGCCCACTTAACCGTAGGCCTATTAAAAATTAACTATTATAGTACCAAAGTTAACATTTTTGCCTTGTGATTCTTCGAACACCTTCTAGAATCAACAGGTTTACCACTGAATTATTTGACTCCTTAAGATCTAAACATGTAATTCATTATATCATTTTAGATGGAACCCGTCTATGTTGGTGTTGGGCTGGAATTTCGACAGAGGCGATCACACCTCCTGTCATGTCCTTGAATTCGTGGCTATTATTTACTCTTCTTATTGTAAATTATCGAAGTGGAGGAAGACTACCCGCTCACCAGCCTAACACTTATTGATTCAATGTCATGCAAACTAGCTTTAAATGTTTTTAAAACACTAAGATGACGGAAATCATTCCCGCAAGAGGCTAATATATTTGAGCACTTTAACTCCATCAGGGTGAAAAAGGATTTAATATGCCACCTTGAAAACAGAAGTCAAGCCCTCCACAATCTCAGCTTCTGAGACTGCCATTTTTCCTGACAAAAGCTACAAAGCAAAGAGAGATAAAGAGAAACCCACTTCTTCATCAGCTTTCAGACATGATGTACCAAATAAAATTCTGCAATTGTGTAATCATAAAAAATATACTTAGTCAATTTTGAGATAAGTATTACAAACATATATGTGCCTCAAGAATAGACAGCAAGATACTCATACATCTCCTGAACAGATAAAAGTAGAGTTATGTAACCAGTCAAACTCACACGACTGCTAAAAGTTTAAATGTAATCACTACAAAGTTACCTGGAATGATACTTACACATGAAGTATTTGAAGTTTCCTCAAAGCAGATTGGTTCCTCTTTGATCTTTACTTCAAAGTCCATTTTAAATAGCGTGTGAAGGTATAGATGGTTCTAGGATGTAGATTGCTTCCACAGATCTTGCACTGAAACATGAGCAACAAACATTATTATTGCTGTTTTCTCGTCGAGTCTGTATTTTTAGATGACTGTTGATATTGTGCTCATAGCTATAGGACCTCCAGTTTTACCTGGAGACTGAACTTTAGGGATAAACATTTTCAATGAAAGAACATCCCACACCCACAGGATGGGACTAATTTGCACAGTACTTCTGAAAAGCCTGTGACTATGCAACTTACATATAATGCCCACTACAGTCAAGAGTCTAGAGTGGTTTGATGTACCTTTTCTTTTCTTTTAATACTTGTTTACATCACACTGACACAGATAGGATTTATGGCATTATGGCTAGGGGTGGGAAGCAAGTGTCTGTGGCCTTGAGTAAAATAGAGTCCCAACATTTATTTGATGTGAAAATGGGAAAACACAGAAAACTGTCTCCAGGGCTGCAACTTCCTTCCCACTCTTAGCCCTTTCCTATCCCAACATTACCATAAGTCCTATCTGTGTCAGTGCAATTTAAAGCCAATTGTAACAAAAGAAAAAAGAAATTCTACAGACAAACATTCGAAACTATTAATTTCTTCCTCAACTTGCAGGTCAAATGATCCGCATTAAGCCACTGTTAAGACATATTCCCCGTGCCCTTTCCCTCCGCTAGCTCCATTGGTTGTGTACATTTTGCACCACCCAATATAAACCTCACTCTCTTTACAATAGAGTCCAGCGGTGATTCAGATACAATATCAAATCTGAAAGTCACTATTAGGAATGATCTGATAGTGTAAGTTCAAGTTTTGTTTTCAATCTACAAACCTTCAGATAGTAAGTGGTGAGCCCAGTCTAATTCATAAAACTTACAAATTATGTAAATAATCTTGGATGTTAATGACATTTGTGGGTAAGCCCTGTGCCTTATGTATTTTAATAAGCCAGTTTCTTACACAGATATAGCCATAGTTCTTCTCTCGATGCACAGTACTTACCAGGGCTAGCAGCCTCCTTACGTTCTACCATATAATATGTTGAATTCAGTAGCAGTTTAGCCAGATTCCTTATTGACCAAACAAATTATTTGATAGACGATAGCTATTTTTGCTATTTGCTTTACGTCGCACCGACACAGATATGTCTTACTGCGACGATGGGATGGGAAAGGCCTAGGAATTTGAAGGAAGCGGCTGTGGCCTTATTTAAGGTACAGCCCCAGCATTTGCCTGGTGTGAAAACGGGAAGCCAGGGAAAACCATCTTCAGGACTGCCGACAGTGGGGTTTGAACCCACTATCTCCCAATTACTGGATACTAACCGCACTTAAGTGACTGCAGCTATCGAACTCGGTCTAAGAAGTTGCAACCAATACTGATTATGCTACAATGTATACTGTATGTCCATTACAACAAACAGTATCGAACTGGCTATGAACTACTTTGTTCCAACAAAGAGATCCAAACTGGTTATGAACTCCTTCATTACAACACTTTCGTACTGGCTATAAACTATTTTATTACAACAAACGGTTCTGAACTGGCTATAAACTACTTCATTACAACAAACAGTTCCGAACTGGCTATGAACTCCTTCAAAATAATCTTAATGAGCATGCATGAATCAGAATGCTTCCAGAGCTGATTGTTAATAATGGTTTGAGTGAGTTAGTAAATAGCATTTGTGAACTGTATAAACGCCATCTTCGAACTGTTACAAAATATTAAACAATGGATGATGGAAGATCGCATATTCCAATGAGAAGTACAGAATGTAGTCACACCATTTACTGGTCAAATCAAATGTGCATGTATACAACGTGCAGTCCCTGTTATTGAATGTGCACTACTGGCATGGGCTCTTGAAATGGTTCTGAATGTAGTTAGAAGAGCACAAATTCAGAACTCAAAAAGCAGAAGCAGTTCTGAATTTCTGTTGGAACAGCATGTACACTGGCACAAAAAATCATTGGCACAGTCACATTTTTGCATACAATACAAATGTATAAATACTAGGAACATTATATGTATACCATTAACCCTTACTCAATAAAGGAAATAATCTGCATATTCAACTATTTTCTAAACACAACATAAACACATGTAATCTACTAAATTAGGATTTTCACCTGCTCAAAGAAGTATTGGCACACTGGACGCCGTTTGTTATTGAGCTTTACAGACAGTGCCACACAAAGCAGATTTGTGCAATCGGAGTTGACAATAATTCAGTTCAGTCACTTGCCTGACACCGGTGTATGGGTCATTCACTTGTCACGATGAATCAGACAGCAAAGGAGTATTCTGTGTCATTCCGCACCAAAGAGGTTTTCTTGCATTTGCAGGGTAAAATTTACCATGACATTAGTAAAGAACTTTCTGTTACTTATTCAACAGTGTGGGCAATCATCATGAAGTTTCAAGAGACTGGTGCAACAGACAATAAACGCAGATCTGGACGTCCAAGAGTTCTTACATGTAGGGAGCATCGAATCACATTTCGTCTTGCATTAAAAGTCCTTTAAAATGCAAGGTCGATTGTATCGGACATCCAGTCAACGTCCAAAAAACAGATCAGTACTCAAACTATTAGGAATGTTTTGAACGCAGCTGATATTCATGGGAGATCTCCCAGAAGGAAACCATTATTTTGGAAATTAATCGAAGAAAACACTTCCAGTTCGCCAAACACTAAGAGAATAAATCGACTGCATTTTGGAATTCTGTGGTATTTACTGACGAATCAAAGTTTAACTTGTTTGGATCTGATGGAAATGTAAACGTGTGGTGCAAACCATATACAGAGCTCCAATCACAACATGCCCTACCAAGAGTAAAACATGGGGGAGGAAGCATAGTGGTTTGGGCATACAAGGGAACTTCCGGTGTTGCTGACTTGGCAATTATTGAAGGTGTCTCTGGATCATCGTAAATACACCGATGATTTGCGAGGTCACTTATGTAGCAGTGCACAGAAACTGGGTCTTGATAGCATCTTTTACTTTCAACAAGACAACGACCCAAAATATACTCACAACTTTATATTTACTACTGTACATTTCAATAAATATATTGATATGTTGGCTTCACATTTATTTGTGTGCCAATACTTTTTGGTGTCAGTGTATACTACTGCGCATGAGCAGGCTACTCAGAATCTATTCGGTACCATGTAGGAACAAATTTGCATGTACTATCACTAAGAATGGTAGCTGAGATACATTTAATGTAGACAGCCTACATTCGGCTGAAAAACAGAATTATCTGCCGCTGATCTTTTATGTTTAAATACGAACTGAACAATAAAGCTTACCTTATTTCCTATCACGTAAAGTACGGTATAAAGTTCGTTAAGGAGATGTACAAGTCTGAGAATCCTTTGGACAGAGTGTACAACGTAAGAAACTGTAATTACCTGATGTAGAAAATCTTAAATGAAACAGAACAATCTCCACAATAAACCCGCAGCCGCAATATATCCGAGATGCACAGTACATATTAAATAACGACAAGCCAACCACTTCGAAAGTAAATCCGAAAGAAAGAATGGTCTCTTCACAAATTTACAACCAGTGCGTCGTTCCTCGACCGTATACATACACACCCCGTATAATTCACTATCTCCAGCTAACTACTGCACATGTAGAAGTAAAAACTAGTGATGTGCGCGAGTGATGCCTGGAATCGCGGTACTCGATTCTTTCGAGTCCAGGCTCGGACTCGCTTCGCTTGCGAAGGCTCGATGATAGCATGACGTCACACGTTCGCTCACTCGCCGGCTCGTAGATGGATGAAGCATGCGTACAAGCGGTCGCTGAGGGTTTATGGTATTGCGACAGCGCGGTACGATATGAAAAAACGAATGAATGCGCAAAAGGAATAACCTAAATTTGATAATTACTTGAGAACGATAATAATGCCACTTAATATGCATAATAAGATATGAAAATATCCGTTTACGGCGTCTCGCACACACTTCACTGAATATGCCATCTATTCTAATATTGATAATATAGCTTATCTGGCCTTCAGAGCCCAACGTGGCCGGTTCGATGCTGGTTTATTCCGGTAGTATTTGAAGGTGCTCAAATACTTCAACCTAGTGTCGGTAGAATTATTGGGACGTAAAAAATCTCCCGGGGGACTAAATGCGGTACCTCGGCATCCCCGAAAACCATACAAATGTACGTACTTGGACGTAAAAGTTATAACATTATTATTATTATTATTATTATTATTATTATTATTATTATTATTATTATTATTATTATTATTATTATTATTATTTCAAATCCCTGTCACGGTATGTATGTTGTAATTAGTGTATTTTAAACATGTGCTATTTGTAGACTATAGACGGTATTTCTGCACACATTGTATTGCTTCGCTACTGGCAAATTATATCTCATGTAGCCATTATGCATATACACGGGCGTAGATGTGCTAATATGATCGGTAGTATGACAGATTTCTTGTAACCATAGCCTATTGCTAACCGCGCCAAAGCCTACAATCGTCCGGGGGAACAGGTGAATTACAGCAGTTTATATGTACATCATACTTTCGGCAGATATCTTTCTTTATTCGTGTCAGAAGTATTAAGATGAGGCGTCCAGAATGTGACATACGTTCACGCAGCAAATCAGCGGACAGAACGTCATTCTGTTCTAGCTAAACAGCTGACAGTTTGTTAGTAAGTCACAACCTTTAGTGCCTATGATGATGATAATAATAATCATAACAATCGAATTATTGACGACCGATGACTGAAAACCATCAATCATCAGCAGCAAACATATTGCACTCCACACCACAAAAATATTCTGTGGGTGACCCTGAATGCCGTGCACTCCAGTACAGTAGATTTTAGTTCTAAGGCATGTCCACAGATAGCGACACCAGTATGCTTGGACTCGAGTCTGGAGTCGAGTAATACCGATTCTAAGAGCACATTACTCGATTCTACTCGATTCCGTCGCTAGCCCATCACTAGTAAAAACACATCTGGGACAACCAAGACCGAACATTACACTCAGACTACAAGCCAGAAAATACATGGCGTTAGGGATGGGCCACTCGATCGCCTGCTCGAGCAGGCTCGAGTGCTGACGTCACGAACTGGTGTGTCGAGCGTGGTCGAGCCAGATCGAGCAACACGGAATTCCCTCGTGACGTAGGCTTGCATGTGCGCTAAGCAGGAGTGTGTGTTAGGGTTCGAGCCACAATTCCGTCTGCACTCATTCGCGTTGATATTCCCCTTCCGGCACTACGCGTACAGTAGAAGTAGAGTCATTAGCGATAGCGTCCATTCTACAGAAATACATACGTACCGTAAGGCATAGTGGACGCATCAGTTTATTAAATCCACATATGCCCAGAATTACTTTTCTTTATCAAATGGAAGTGACTGCTCGACATGGCGATGAGCTCTGCATGATGATAGTATTTGTGTGGTTTTCCTTTCGTTACTTGGTCGCTACTTCCATTTTTGGTTCTTCTGAACATTGTATGTATCATTTTAATATATTCTGTTCAGTTTTATTATAATGCTATATTTAATATTTCTCCTACATAATAAAAAAAAATGTGAACAGACCTGAAGTCCTGCGTCCAATATAATATAACTGGGTTTTTCGCTATTGGTTTTACGTCGCACCGACACAGATAGGTGTTATGGCGACGATGGGATAGGAAAGGTGTTAGGAGTGGGAAGGAAGCGGCCGTAGCCTGAATTAAGCTACAGCTCCAGCATTTGCCTGGTGTGAAAATGGGAAACCACGGAAAACCACTTCGAGGATAGCTGAGGTGGGAATCGAACCCACCTTTACTCAGTTGACCTCCAGAGGCTGAGTGGACCCCGTTCCATCCCTAGTACCACTTTTCAAATTGCGTGGCAGAGCCGGGAATCGAACCCGGACCTCCGGGTGGCGGCTAATCACGCTAACCACTACACCACAGAGGCGGACTTACTTACATATTACGCCGTATCATTTCTCAGGCGATAATATTACTCTAGGATAACAACCATATAATCCATATACTCGTATGTTGTGTAAGGGATTCAATGTATTCCGTTAATAATGTTAAGGCGTTATTATTGTAAATATTATTTTCATGGTACGAAATGTAACAAGCTATTTCTGAAATTGCCGGGTGAGGATATAGTTTGTTCAGTTGTGTTCCTGTACACACACTGGGTTTATTTGATAGTATTAAAAGAGCAAAGAAGATTGCCACTCATCGTAGTACAAGGTAATCACTCATAGATGGCAGGCCATACTCCTGCTCGAGTACTGCTCGACCTAGATCGAGCAGTGACGTCATCAGCTCGAGCCGCTCGAGCTGCGCTCATGCCCATCCCTACATGGCGTGCATACCTACTGAGAGACGGGAGACTTACTTGCTTGCTGATGCTTATGGGCTGTGTCTACGACATTTCACCCAGTCAATACTCCCTTACTTATGACATAGAACGAGTACTAACGAACACTTCCGTTCAAGAATATATGTTTGATCTTGCAAGTAGGTTACACAAACACAAATGGGAGACGAATGATCAGAGTTGCCACCGGGAATAATATTTTCGTACTAAATTTTCCCCTAAAAAGGTAGGTACTATTAAAAATTGTTTTTGGAAAAAAAAAGTACTAAAGAATTTATTTACAATGGAATAGGGTTATTCATAAGGTAAGTAAGTTACTGAAAGCAAAGTATACTTATCAAAAATATTTATTAAATGAGAACAGAACTTACCGGTTTTGGTCTTCATATTTTGCTCTTCTCTTAATCCTTGGAAAACATTGCCAAAGCAATAAACTGTTTTGAAATATGAAAAGTATGGGCAGACGAATGTTTTAGTTTCTCCTCCGTCAGAAGCAGCCAATTCAACATACAGGTTTGGAGTTTTTTTTTCTCAATTTGGTCTTATTGGTAGTAACAGCAGAAAAAAACCCATTTTGTTGCAGCAGAAGAATGTAGTAAACAGAACACTGCCTTCAAAAAATTCGTCAAATTTGGTAAGGTGTAGTCGCCTACAGGATTTTTAATTTCAAATACCCCGGGCGAGTTGGCCGTGTGGTTAGTGGTGCGCAGCTGAGAGCTTTCATCCGGGAGATAGTGGGTTCGAACCCCATTGTCGGCAGCCCTGAAGATGGTTTTCCGTGGTTTCCCATTTTCACACCAGGCTGAAAAGCTTTTAAGTTTCTGTGGACTTAGCTAACCACTATTTCCTATCTAATTTCATTAACACTTTCTGTAATTACAATAGGGAAGTATATTGCTAATGGGATTATACTGATGAAACTGCCATCTCATTAGTAATTTTCCAGGTTCGCCATGGAGAGATTTCTTAAAATAGGATTACGAAAATCCACCATCTTAAATATCTGTTCGCAAACTTCAACATGGCTCTGAAACTTATTCTTGTTCTTTTGCTGCATTAGAGGAGTTTATACTCTACCCCCGTAAAAGTTACAAGATTCCCATAAGAACGTACTAAAATGATCATGAAGTACTAGATCTAGCACTAAAGTACTAAAGGTGGCAACCCTGCGAATGATTAGAAGCTAGAGATGGGCACTTTCGAGTGATAACTATGGAACTTGTCGATAGTTTAAACTATCGTAACAGTCGACTACTTAAAAAAAAAAGTCGACTGAATTCAGTCGCACTCCCGTCACAGCGACGCAGAAAAGAATGGGACTATCGGTTTATGGTCACTAAGGATATGTAATATACATGTTAACTTTATAGGTACCTACTTGACTTGCTAATTTTCTCTTGTCGTTTATGTGCTTTATCTTTCCTACTTTTAAAGACACCACTCAAAATTGAAGTTTACTAATGTCATTCCACGCCATCAGTCCATTGACACTTCGGAACATACCACATAATCGAGCAGCTTTTCTCCTTTCTCCCAAGTCTTCCCAGACCAAACTTTGCAACATTGTTTATTATGAATGATATTATGATTTTGCCAATTGTTGCATTCACGGCCTGTACTCATAAACATGATATAGGCTATTGGGCTTATGCCTTATTTTCTTGTCACGGCATAACCCCAAAAGTCTACATCATATCGATATTATAATTGATGGCCTTTGAGAAACTTATTTCTAAGAAGAACCTTATCTTCCTTCCATCTGATACCAGACTTACAAACAATAGGTAGCGGTATCGCATACTTGCGTATCGGAAGCCTGTGTGTTACATTCATGTGACACTCCTCAATTCGTGTCCATTGCTGGGCCCAGTGATGTGATGGCATCATCTATATCTCCATCGTTCACTTAACCAATGCAGTAGTTGTAGGGCAATGCAGGTATGTTCTAAATCACTGGCGTCACCATTCTTCCTGCTGAGTCAGCACCCGTAGCCATTAACCCTATGAAGCCATGACCACGTGACCGTGACGTCACGAGCACGCGGGCTTGTTTGTAAACAAAAGCACGTACCTTTGATAGCTGTCATCTTGACATACCTTAACCCCACTTTTTTGGAGAAGAGAACGTCGCTAATTCACTGCTGCCATCTTGACAGCTCCTAACCGTATTTTTCTTGAACAAGTGAACGTGGCTAAGCCCACTGCTGCCATATTGACAGGTCCTAAGCACACTGTTGCCATCTTAATTACGTGGGGCGCGGAATTTAAACAGCTGCCAAGATGACAGCTGCGAACTTGACAGGTCCTAACCACGTGCACTTGATCGGCGCGGAATTTTGAACGTGCCTAACCTCAGTGCGCAACAGGTCCTATCCTCACTGCTGCTATGATGACCATGTGTGCGCGGATATTGAACAGCTGCTAAGATGACAGCTGTCGTCTTGACGGAACCTAACAACACCTTTTTGGACAAGAGAACGTCGCTAACCGCACTGCTGTCATCATGAGAGACCCTAAACCCACTGCTGCCATCTTAACCACGTGGGGCGCGGAATTTAAACAGCTGTCAAGGTGACAGCTGCCATCTCGACAGGTCATAAACCACGTGCACTTGTATGGTGCGGATTTTGAAGAAGTAAACGTGGCTAACCTCAATGCTGCCATCTTGAGAGACCCTAACATCACTGCTGCAATCTTAACTACGTGGGGCGCGGAATTTAAACAGCTGTCAAGGTGACAGCTGCCATCCTGACAGGTCCTAACCACGTGCGCACCATGGCGAGGATTTTGAACAAGTGAACATGGCTAACCTCACTGCTGCCATCTTGACAGGTCCTGACCTCACTGCTGCCATCTTAACCATGTGGGCGCGGAATTCGAAACAATAATAGCTGTCAAGATGACAGCTACCGTCTTGACAGATCCTAACCATGTGCACTTGTTTGCTGCGGATTTTGAACAAGTGCCCTTAGAGACATCACCCTTCCCCGGCACCATCTTAGAGGGGGCCTAATAGGACACCTCATGGCATTATGTCTCCATCCGACAGAAACGATCAAGTCTAAACATGTATAACCATGACGACGTGATCTTATGCTTAAGGTTTTATGTCCCCTCATCCGACAGACTGTCTCCGACGGGACTGAGAACGTGCGGTACTAAGATTATTCTGCTATTAACATGCAGCGATGACGTCGATACAGTGATAGAGAGTAGAGCGCCTTATTCCGTCATGACAAGAACGTTAATAGTTGATGTACAAGGCTGCAAAGTAAACGGCAAATAATTTATGTAAAAAGGTGGCTGTCTTTTACAGCACTGTCTTGTGGTGCGCCATAACTCGTCAGTTTAGTATTTAGCCCACATTTCCCTTCTTGTTCGGAAACAGATGAAGACAAAAAGCAAACTCAAACTCAAACTCAATGGATTGATAAAAATATGTCGGGAGTGGGAAGAAAAAGGAATACATTATCGCTTTCTATCTCTGATCATGAACGCTTATTTGTCAAGAGCAGATCGTGTTTTTTAAGGATTATGAAAAGAAGAAATGGTTGCGTGAGTATCTGCTATCACCATGTGTGATTATCGCCATGCATGTATTAGGATGTCCATACTTTAAAACTCTTTACAAGGAGCACAGTCTTCACGACATTGCTCTTTGATTGGTTGTGTTGCACTGCATGTCGGCAGGTGAACAATATATGTAAATTGCAGTGTCGATATGACGCCCGTGTGAAAGAAACATTTGTAGAGTAAAGACATCATGTCATTTCTATCCGATACTAAGTGTAACGCGGTTGAAAAGACAATCGTATAGTTTTTTGCATGCAAAAAGAACCTAAACACTTTCACTGAAGAAGAGTTGAATGCATTACCAAAGGCATTTTTGGTTAATATAGCTGCGAATGCTGTAAAGAAGATCTGGGAGAAAGTGCCTCGTGAGTGGATTCAAGATCCTGTTTTTCATATCTTCAAACGTGTAGTCTACATCATGAACAAGTGAGTTTTGAGCCAAACCCCGCACGCAGAAAATCCTGTTCACCGTGCATAATGTAATATTCTTACCTAAAAACTGTGGCCCGATTTGCGACTAGGAAAAGCCACAAGCTACAAGCCTTGAGCTTGAGATGAGCCTCTCGGCAGAAAAGTTCCAAGAGACTAATTAGAAAAACAGCAAGAAATTCCACAACTAACAAGGAAATATTTATTGAATTAATAACATAAGAAAATGGAGAAAGTAAATGAATTTGAAAATAGGGAATGATAATATGAAAATTATACATACCTAATTCCCCTTTTAGAGAGATGTAGCAAGAGTGTCACTGTGACGGTATACCATCATTCAGAATCGAATTATATTACAATCAGTTGAACCCCTTATAAGCGTGCGATTACATTCAGATTATCCCCCATACAAACACGACGCAATCCACAAAGTTAATTAAAATGTGGTCTAATTTTCCAACAGTTATTAATTTCATCTACTCAATTTATCTCCACTCCCGTATATCACACCTCTCTTCTTTTATATCTCTTACTTTTACAACAATCCGTTACCCCCAAAAAACAATATTCCTACGTATCAAAGAGCAGACTAAAAGAAGTAATTACTTGTAGAACCTCCACAGTAGATTTAAAAGCAGCGCGAACACGACCAACAAAAAATAATGGTAAGGGACTAAAGTATGCGCAGTGCATACATGAAAGGAAGAAAAATCATGTCGGTCGGAAACGATACATGAGGCTAAGAGAGGTGCAAAAGCCAAAAGGAAAACCGATGACAAATTAGGTAGAAAAATAAAATTATAATCAAGAACAAAATAAAACTCAAACAAAGATATAACTTCTTGATACCCCACCCATTTACACTCACGTCCGTACACACATGCATTCAGGCAACAAAACAATAAGAGCGAAGAGCTGTCCTCAGTGTCCATCAAGGATTCAAATTCTTCAATAACATGACGCCAAGGTCGGTAGAAGGCGGTTCCTAGTTATTAGGGGCACGTGAATACATAAACATAAATTTGGCAATGGGATCAGCAGGACCCGTAATCATATCAAAACCCATCCAAATTGCGATCCATACAGAGCGACCGAAGCCTCGTGGTGACACAAATAACCATACAGTGTAGATGGAAGGTAGACGCAAAAGAACGCACGCGCGTAGTAATTTGAGGACCATAACGTTGAGAATGAACATAAACACATTAAGCAGAGAGAATCATGTTTCATTCATACTGTGGGGTAAACAAGAGATATCAACAACCATGGTGAGAAGGAAAAAGGTGAACAAACGATATTGTTACCTGAAGTAATATCAACGTGCAATGAAAGAAGGCGAATCGTAGTAGAAAATCCATTTAAAAGGTTTAAAAACATTTGGGTACGTTAAAAATGCAGTATCTAGATGCATGGAGTCCATTTTATATCTTATTAAACGCCGACACATGTTCCTCAATTCAATGAGATAATAATAATTAAAATTTCGTGTGGCTATTTCTAGCCGGGTGCAGCCCCTGTAAGGCAGACCCTCCGATGAGGGTGGGCAGCATCTGCCATGTGTAGGTAACTGCGTGTAATTGTGGTGGAGGGTAGTGTTATGTGTGGTGTGTGAGTTACAGGAATGTTGGGTCAGCACAAACACCCAACCTCTGGGCCATTGGAATTAACCAACGAAGGTTAAAATCCCCGACCCGGCCGGGAATCGAACCCGGGACCCTCTGATCGAAGGCCAGTGCGCTGACCATTCATCCAACGAGTCGGACATTCAATGAGATAAGAAGAATACATTCCGGTGGAATGTTAGACCTTTCGTGATAGAAAACACAATGACTGCCATCTTTCGTACAATCACGGAAGTTACGGGATCGTCCCACGTGAAGCAGTAACAAGCCATTTTGCCAAATACACCCAGCTCGGGACGAAATCGAACTGAAGCAATGATCGAAAATGGTTCACCCCCTTTTTTAAAATGTGTCTATACTTGTTGATCAGACAAGGACTCACATTTTAAAAATGGGCCCCAATAATAGTACTAAACGTGCGTGCGCTGAACAAGTCTACGGTTCTTATACCTAAATAAAGTATTAATATACAGGATTATTCATGGTTACGATGATTGGTTGCACTAAAGAAGAAGAGAGACACAGCCCACTGAAACTGCGGTCCGTACACTGACCTAATGCACCCGGTATACATAAACAGTCCTTACCCTTTTGTTATTTAGTACGTAGGTCACCTACCATTCTGATATTCCTCAATAGGATTGTGTCATTTTCTTGCAAGGTAGACCTTTTTCCTCGTGGTATACGATCAATACGAGGTCGCTTTCAAAACTTCTTCCATTTTTATATATATCAAATGAGATGAAGTAGTTCATTCGTTTCTGGAAAATAAAAAGTCTTATAATTCTGGAACTACACGAACAAGGGGAAAAAGCTAAAGACAGACTAAAATTGGTATTAGGTTTTACATTTTTCTTATAGAGTAAGGTTTTAATAAAGATACATGGAATTTGGATACACTTTGAATTTTTATGTCTTGTAGCTTAAATGTTAGAGGTCTAAGGATTTCAATCATTTTCTTGGGGCTGAACCATTTCAGGTAAAGTTTAACGGCGATTTGGTCAGCTGCTGAAATGTCAGGTGAAAATTTCACGACGACCAGATCTGCAGCTTTGAAACTGACGGCTTTCCTTCCTTGGTTGAATTTTTGGCCGAACTGTTGCGGGCTTTGATCAGTTGTTCGACGGCATCTTTCCATTTTGACTTAACATCGAGGTTCCTCAATGACTCAGACAGGTATTCGGCGTTCCATTTTAATTGAAGTGGATCTGCGATACATCTACCTAGAAATAAATCAGCTGGCGTATGGCGGGAGATTAATGCACAGCATTGTTGAAAGCTAGAACAAGAAAGGCTAGATTATCGTCCCAAATGCCTTGATCAGCGCTATGGAAGTCGCTCAGACAGGATTTCAGATTTCTGAGGAATAATTCCACGTGAGATGAATTGGGGTAGTGCGGACTTAGAAAAATATGTTTGATTCCCCACCCGGAGCAGAGGTGACGGAATTTATTACAATAGAATGTAGAGGTATTATCGGAAACTAAAACCTTAGGAGGCCCCAAAACTGCAAAAATGTGCCGGGACAGCACATAGACGGCAGCATTCGAATTTATTTTACGAACAGTGAAAAACTACACAAACTTTAGAAAATGCATCGATAACAGAAAGTATTCCGACATGATTGTTCTTCGATTTCATTAGAGGACCGAAATTATCAATGAATAATTTTTTATCAGGGTAAGAAGCTACATCATCAGAAGGGAGGCCGCTTTGCGAACTTTGTGCACGCTTACACCGTTGGCAGATATCGCAGCTCTTACCGTACTCTAAGATATCATTTTTGAGGTTAGGCCAGAAGTAATCCCGCGAAACTCGTTGCAAGGTTGTGTATTGACCTAGGTGGACGCCTAGGTACGAATTGTGAAAGTAATGCATCATCATGGATGTTATTTTAACAGGAACAAATTTTTGTCCCTCCGATTCTTGCGGTTGCGACGAAACAACGATCCACGATTGATTAAAAATGCGCTGCCACGAACGGACCCATCGGCGACCCCTTTGATCAAATCAGAACACTCTTTGTCATCCTTCTGGTGCACACACATATCGGTGAATGACCAGGGATAGTTTGAAGAATATGGACCCAACAAGCGGGTCGTATTTTATATCGGACTCGCCGTCAGGCGGTTTAAATCCTTCGAAAATCTGCGACAAACAGACCGCTACGACACTCTCTTTCTCACAAACGTGCAAAATGGTGAATTTATAAGCTGAAAGTTGCAGAATCCACCTAGCCGTCCTGCCGAGTCATTTTACGTTGGCGCTCATCCACGATACGGTTTGGTTATCCGTGTGGATGAAGAAATGACGGTTTTCCAAGTAGGAATTAAATTTCTCTACACCCAAAACTACCACCAAATATATATATACCTTCTCTTAAATAGAATACCGTATTTCAGCTTCGTGCAAAAACTTGCTGAAATACGCAATAGGAACCAGTTTCCCATCATCAGCGTATTGATTTAATACAGCGGCAGCCGCGACCTCGTTAGAGTCGCACTGTAGGACAAAAACCCTGGAAAAATCAGGACTGTGGAGAACAGGGGCTTCACAAATGGCTATCTTCAAGAGATCAAAATCATGGGTTTGGGCTTCCCTTAGACAAAACGGCAATTCTTACATTTTAGAAGATTAAGCGGGTTGAAAATTGAGAAAAATATTTGATGAAATAGTAGTATAATTGGATGGTTCGGGCGCCACCTCCACCTCAGGCTCCAGTGGCCACCTCCACCTCCACCTCAGCCAGAGGCCTCCCAGTGGCCACCTCCACCTCCACCTCAGCCAGTGGCCTCCCAGATGCCTCCTCCACCTCAGCCAGAGGCCTCTTCCAGTGCTGCCAACTTAACCTAACTAGCGCGAAATTTGAATTTGTAAACAAAGCCACGTGCTTTTTGACAGACAACAACGCACCGCTAACCTCAGTACTGCCATCTTGACGGGCCTAAACCTCAGTAGTGCCAACTTAACATCACAAGCGCGAGGTAAACAAAGCCACGTGCTTTTTGACAGCCACGTGCTTTTTGACAGATTTGTAAACAAAGCCACGTGCTTTTTGACAGACAACAACGCATCGCAAACCTCAGTACTACCATCTTGACGGGCCTAAACCTTAGTGGTACCAACTTAACCTAACTAGCATGAGGTAAACAAAGCCACGTGCTTTTTGACAGCCACGTGCTTTTTGACAGATTTGTAAACAAAGCCACGTGCTTTTTGACAGACAACAACGCATCGCTAACCTCAGTACTGCCATCTTGACGGGCCTAAACCTTAGTAGTACCAACTTAACCTAACTAGCGTGTAGTAAACAAAGCCACGTGCTTTTTGACAGCCACGTGTTTTTTGACAGCCACGTGCTTTTTGACAGCTGTCATCCGCCATCTTTGAGCACGGTGCTGCCCTCTTTCGTCACCTATCATCGGCAGTGCTGCCATCTTGACGGGTCTAAACCTTAGTGCTACCAACTTAACCTCACTAGCGTGAGATAAACAAAGCCACGTGCAGCTGTCATCCGCCATCTTTGAGCATCGTGCTGCCCTCTTTAGCTACTTACCTTTGAAATGTGGTACGTTATCCGCCATCTTGCATCCGAAACCTCAGTGCTGCGCTCTATGTAGTGGCGGCAAATTCCATGTGCTCTTGTTTGGAAACAAAGCCACGTGCAGCTGTCATCCACCATCTTTAATCACCGTGCTGCCCTCTTTAGCTACTTACCTTTGACAGTTGTCATCCGCCATCTTGCATCGCCAACCTCAGTGCCGCACTCTATGTAGTGGCGGCAAATTCCACGTGCTCTTGTTTGGAAACAAATTCACGTGCTATTTTTCTGACAGCTGTCATCCGCCATCTTTGAGCACCGTGCTGCCCTCTTTAGCTACTTACCTTTGAAATGTGGTACGTCACAGCTGTCATCCGCCATCTTTAATCCAGAGAGAACAGTGCTGCAATCTATGTGGTGGCGGCAAATTCCACGTGCTTTACAAATCAACATGCTTTTTTGACAGCTGTCAACTGCCATCTTTAATCACCGTGCTGCCATCTATGTGGTGGCGGTAAATTCCACATGCTTTACAAACCTATATGCTTTTCTGACAGCTGTCATCCGCCATCTTTAATCCAGAGAGAACAGTGCTGCCCTCTATGTGGTGGCGGCAAATTCCACGTGCTCTTGTTTGGAAACAAAGCCATGTGCAGCTGTCATCCGCCATCTTTGAGCACCGTGCTGCGTGCAATTTCGTCAGTTGTCATCCGCCATCTTTAATCTACAGAACACCGTGCTGCCCTCTTTATGGCTACTACCTTAAGCACGTAGTAGCGGGCAATTTGAAAAGTTCTGTTAGCTATCATCCGCCATCTTTAATCACCGTGCTGCCATCTTTAGCTAGATACCTTTGAAATGTGGCGGCGGATAATTTGAAAAATGCTTTTTGACAGCAGCTATCTTTGAGCACCGTGCTACCCTCTATGTGGTGGCGGCAAATTCTACATGCTTTACAATCCCACGCGCTTTTTTTTTGACAGCCATCTTTAAGCAACAGAGTACAGTGCTGCCCTCTTTGTTGTGGCGGCAAATTCCACGTGCTCTTGTTTGGAAACAAAGCCACATGCTCTTTTGACAGCTGTCACCCGCCATCTTTAACCAACAGAGCACTATGCTGCGGGCAATTTCGTTAGCTGTCATCCGACATCTTTAATCAACAGAGCACCGTGCTGCCCTCATGCGGGGTAATTTCGTTAGCTGCCATCCGCCATCTTTAAACACCGTGCTGCCCTCTTTATGACTACTACCTTAAGCACGTAGTAGCGGGCAATTTCGTTAGCTGTCATCCGCTATCTTTGAGCACCGTGCTGCTCTCTGTAGTAGCGGGTAATTTGAAAAGTTCTGTTAGCTGTCATCCGCCATCTTTGAGCACCGTGCTGCCATCCATGTGGTGGCGGCAAATTCCACGTGCTACGCGCAGCTGTCATCCACCATCTTACATCGCAAACCTCAGTGCTACACTCTATGTGGTAGCGGATAATTTTAAAAAGAAAAATTCTACAGCAGCCATCTCTCGAAGCTAATTGCACAAGATGGTAGCTATACATGACTCCTTAAAGGTGCTCATGCAAGATGATCGCTATACATAGACGCCCTTGGGATGCTTGCGCAAGATGGCGGTTATACAAGGCTCCTTATGAGGGATGCTTGCGCGAGATGGTGGTTGCTCTTATGAGGCGGCTCAAGGATCCATGGCTAGAGACGCCCTAAGGATGCTTCCGCAAGATGGCGGATGCAAGATGGCGGCTATACATAGCTCCTTATGAGACAGCCAGTACAACATGTGATCAGAACATTGATTGATGTGTTCAGAACACAAAATAAGTAGAATCGAACACTGTACTCGATACAACATGTGATTAAAACATTGTGTGGTGTGTTCAGAACACTAATCGAACGCTGTGTTAGGGGATACCTTTGTTTAGATTGAAACATAACAAGACTAGAATTGAACACTGCACATTGATTGATTGATGTGTTCAGAACACAAAATAAGTAGAATCGAACACTGTACTCGATGTCGTTAACTTCAACATGTGATTAAAACATTGTCTGGTGTGTTCAGAACACTACATAAGTAGAATCGAACGCTGTATTAGGGGATACCTTTGTTTAGATTGAAACATAACAAGACTAGAATTGAACACTGCACTCGATGTCGTTACATGCGATCAGAACAATGATTGATGTGTTCAGATCACTAAACAAGTAGAACCGAACACTGTACAACATGTTAGGGGGATAGCTTTGTTTAGATTGAAACATAACAAGACTAGAATTGAACACTGCACTCGATGTCGTTACATGCGATCAGAACAATGATTGATGTGTTCAGATCACTAAACAAGTAGAACCGAACACTGTACAACATGTTAAGGGATACCTTTGTTTAGATTGAAACTAACAAGACTAACACTTCAAATGATTTGCTTAGTACGAAAATAAAAAATATATACCGCGTAGCTAACTCGTTCATCACACTGCTAAGACGCTTAGTAATTGTGAATACACTCATACGAAAATCAAGAAAGCACACTGCGTAGCCAACTCGCTCGGCACGAAAAAAATCTATACCGCGTAGCTAACTCGTTCATCACACTGCTAAGACGCTTAGTAATTGTGAATACACTCATACGAAAATCAAGAAAGCACACTGCGTAGCCAACTCGCTCGGCTCACTCGCTTAGTAATTGCAACACACACGGATAAGAAAGTTCCGAGATACTTACATGTTTTTTTAAGGGGGGTGAAAGATCATAAATTATATGTACACACATGTTGTCTCCTCCAAGTTGTAAGATGAAATAGACGCAGTACTGTGAGTTTCCACTCTAGCTGGCGAACGGAAGTAGCATGATATCTCAGCAAAAAATAAAAATACGCGTGAGCTTGCAAGTCAGACACAATGATGGATACCGCGATTCAAATCCTGGCAACTTATGCCGTCGGGAAGGGTATCCGGCGAGCATCTAGCTGTAAATCCTCGATTCTCGACAGATTCTTAATCCGAGTTCTTTGACGTCAGGAAGGGCAACTAGTTGAAAACAATTATCGAACACGCATCGCGAAGGCAAGAGTGTGCAGCGATATGCTTGTTTAGACTTGCAGATTACGAAAAGAAACATAACAAGACTTCAGTCTTAAAACAAATTCTTGCGATTTAAAATCTTAATCAGGAAGGGCATCCAGCAGTAAAACAATAGTTCCTGATTTAAAATCTAGCAGTAAAACCCCCGATTCTCGACAGATTCTTAATCCGAGTTCTTTGACGTCAGGAAGGGCAACTAGTTGAAAACAATTATCGAACACGCATCGCGAAGGCAAGAGTGTGCAGCGATATGCTTGTTTAGACTTGCAGATTACGAAAAGAAACATAACAAGACTTGAGTCTTAAAACAAATTCTTGCGATTTAAAATCTTAGTCAGGAAGGGCATCCAGCAGTAAAACAATAGTTCGTGATTTAAAATCTAGCAGTAAAACCCCGATTCTCGACAGATTCTTAATCCGAGTTCTTTGACGTCAGGAAAGGCAACTAGTTGAAAACAATTATCGAACACGCATCGCGAAGGCAAGAGTGTGCAGCGATATGCTTGTTTAGACTTGCAGATTACGAAAAGAAACATAACAAGACTTGGGTCTTAAAACAAATTCTTGCGATTTAAAATCTTAGTCAGGAAGGGCATCCAGCAGTAAAACAATAGTTCGTGATTTAAAATCTAGCAGTAAAACCCCCGATTCTCGACAGATTCTTAATCCGAGTTCTTTGACGTCAGGAAGGGCAACTAGTTGAAAACAATTATCGAACACGCATCGCGAAGGCAAGAGTGTGCTTGTTTAGACTTGCAGATTACGAAAAGAAACATAACAAGACTTGAGTCTTAAAACAAATTCTTGCGATTTAAAATCTTAGTCAGGAAGGGCATCCAGCAGTAAAACAATAGTTCGTGATTTAAAATCTAGCAGTAAAACCCCCGATTCTCGACAGATTCTTAATCCGAGTTCTTTGACGTCAGGAAGGGCAACTAGTTGAAAACAATTATCGAACACGCATCGCGAAGGCAAGAGTGTGCTTGTTTAGACTTGCAGATTACGAAAAGAAACATAACAAGACTTGAGTCTTAAAACAAATTCTTGCGATTTAAAATCTTAGTCAGGAAGGGCATCCAGCAGTAAAACAATAGTTCGTGATTTAAAATCTAGCAGTAAAACCCCCGATTCTCGACAAATTCTTAATCCGAGTTCTTTGACGTCAGGAAGGGCAACTAGTTGAAAACAATTATCGAACACGCATCGCGAAGGCAAGAGTGTGCAGCGATATGCTTGTTTAGACTTGCAGATTACGAAAAGAAACATAACAAGACTTCAGTCTTAAAACAAATTCTTGCGATTTAAAATCTTAGTCAGGAAGGGCATCCAGCAGTAAAACAATAGTTCGTGATTTAAAATCTAGCAGTAAAACCCCCGATTCTCGACACATTCTTAATCCGAGTTCTTTGACGTCAGGAAGGGCAACTAGTTGAAAACAATTATCGAACACGCATCGCGAAGGCAAGAGTGTGCAGCGATATGCTTGTTTAGACTTGCAGATTACGAAAAGAAACATAACAAGACTTCAGTCTTAAAACAAATTCTTGCGATTTAAAATCTTAGTCAGGAAGGGCATCCAGCAGTAAAACAATAGTTCGTGATTTAAAATCTAGCAGTAAAACCCCGATTCTCGACAGATTCTTAATCCGAGTTCTTTGACGTCAGGAAGGGCAACTAGATGAAAACAATTATCGAACACGCATCGCGAAGGCAAGAGTGTGCAGCGATATGCTTGTTTAGACTTGCAGATTACGAAAAGAAACATAACAAGACTTGAGTCTTAAAACAAATTCTTGCGATTTAAAATCTTAGTCAGGAAGGGCATCCAGCAGTAAAACAATAGTTCGTGATTTAAAATCTAGCAGTAAAACCCCCGATTCTCGACAGATTCTTAATCCGAGTTCTTTGACGTCAGGAAGGGCAACTAGTTGAAAACAATTATCGAACACGCATCGCGAAGGCAAGAGTGTGCTTGTTTAGACTTGCAGATTACGAAAAGAAACATAACAAGACTTGAGTCTTAAAACAAATTCTTGCGATTTAAAATCTTAGTCAGGAAGGGCATCCAGCAGTAAAACAATAGTTCGTGATTTAAAATCTAGCAGTAAAACCCCCGATTCTCGACAGATTCTTAATCCGAGTTCTTTGACGTCAGGAAGGGCAACTAGTTGAAAACAATTATCGAACACGCATCGCGAAGGCAAGAGTGTGCAGCGATATGCTTGTTTAGACTTGCAGATTACGAAAAGAAACATAACAAGACTTGAGTCTTAAAACAAATTCTTGCGATTTAAAATCTTAGTCAGGAAGGGCATCCAGCAGTAAAACAATAGTTCGTGATTTAAAATCTAGCAGTAAAACCCCCGATTCTCGACAGATTCTTAATCCGAGTTCTTTGACGTCAGGAAGGGCAACTAGTTGAAAACAATTATCGAACACGCATCGCGAAGGCAAGAGTGTGCAGCGATATGCTTGTTTAGACTTGCAGATTACGAAAAGAAACATAACAAGACTTGAGTCTTAAAACAAATTCTTGCGATTTAAAATCTTAGTCAGGAAGGGCATCCAGCAGTAAAACAATAGTTCGTGATTTAAAATCTAGCAGTAAAACCCCCGATTCTCGACACATTCTTAATCCGAGTTCTTTGACGTCAGGAAGGGCAACTAGTTGAAAACAATTATCGAACACGCATCGCGAAGGCAAGAGTGTGCAGCGATATGCTTGTTTAGACTTGCAGATTACGAAAAGAAACATAACAAGACTTGAGTCTTAAAACAAATTCTTGCGATTTAAAATCTTAGTCAGGAAGGGCATCCAGCAGTAAAACAATAGTTCGTGATTTAAAATCTAGCAGTAAAACCCCGATTCTCGACAGATTCTTAATCCGAGTTCTTTGACGTCAGGAAGGGCAACTAGTTGAAAACAATTATCGAACACGCATCGCGAAGGCAAGAGTGTGCAGCGATATGCTTGTTTAGACTTGCAGATTACGAAAAGAAACATAACAAGACTTGAGTCTTAAAACAAATTCTTGCGATTTAAAATCTTAGTCAGGAAGGGCATCCAGCAGTAAAACAATAGTTCGTGATTTAAAATCTAGCAGTAAAACCCCCGATTCTCGACAGATTCTTAATCCGAGTTCTTTGACGTCAGGAAGGGCAACTAGTTGAAAACAATTATCGAACACGCATCGCGAAGGCAAGAGTGTGCAGCGATATGCTTGTTTAGACTTGCAGATTACGAAAAGAAACATAACAAGACTTGAGTCTTAAAACAAATTCTTGCGATTTAAAATCTTAGTCAGGAAGGGCATCCAGCAGTAAAACAATAGTTCGTGATTTAAAATCTAGCAGTAAAACCCCGATTCTCGACAGATTCTTAATCCGAGTTCTTTGACGTCAGGAAGGGCAACTAGTTGAAAACAATTATCGAACACGCATCGCGAAGGCAAGAGTGTGCAAAGGACAACTCAACATATTCTTGCGATTTAAACACATTTTTATTCCCAAGAGAATCGAACCCGAGACTACCGGGTGAGAGGCATGCATACTGTAGGCTATGGGTTTGTTCTACTGTCCATGAAGTCGTATCAGCGCAGAGCGAGCAGCGGAATGCGTGTGTTAGCTGAAATTGTACACGTATCTTCCGGCTCGGCCTTGAACGAGGACACTGATAAGCGGCTTGTAACTCGCGAACGTCTTCTTAGCTGAGTACCATTCAAGCTCTTAAAACACAGTACTAATTAAGGTTGTAAAATATTCTGAAATAGTCCTCCTCTGTAGTGTAGTAGTTAGCTGCTACCCTCGGAGATCCGAGTTCGATTCCCGGCTCTGCCACGGAATGTGTAGCATTTAGCCTATGTAAGTTCCTAACGTAAAATATCATGATTATACGGAGAGGTTAAAACACACACAGTGCCTACTCCTATCGAAAGAACCTGCACGGTACCGGCATGTATGCTTCTCCTGCTGAAGGAGCATGCACATGGTTTAACGCCTCCTATCAACAGCCCTTACTTAATGCTGGCTTTTTTGCACACCCCGCCTCACACCATAGTTTTACGACCGGCTGCCCTTCCTGACTAGGATTTTAAATCGCAAGAATTTGTTGAGTTGCCCTTCCTGACGCAAAACTGGCAGTATCTAACCTCTTACACGGAATGTGTAGCATTTAGCCTATGTAAGTTCCTAACGTAAAATATCATGATTGTACGGAGAGGTTAAAACACACACAGTGCCTACTCCTATCGAAAGAACCTGCACGGTACCGGCATGTAGGCTTCTCCTGGTGAAGGAGCATGCACATGGTTTAACGCCTCCTATCAACAGCCCTTACTTAATGCTGGCTTTTTTGCACACCCCGCCTCACACCATAGTTTTCTACGACCGGCTGCGCTTCCTGACTAGGATTTTAAATCGCAGTATACGCAATAAATTTGTTGTAGCGGGTTTTATAACTAGATATCCCGGTACCGATACATAGCCTACTCCACTGAAGAAGCCTGCACAAGGCTTATTGCCTCCATCCGACAAATGAATCAGCATCAACACTCTTGTACTCAAAAAATAATTTTCGACCGAGTTCGATTCCCGGCTCTGCCACGGAATGTGTAGCATTTAGCCTGTGTAAGTTCCTAACGTAAACTATCATGATTGTACGGAGAGGTTAAAACACACACAGTGCCTACTCCTATCGAAAGAACCTGCACGGTACCGGCATGTAGGCTTCTCCTGGTGAAGGAGTTGCACATGGTTTAACGCCTCCTATCAACAGCCCTTACTTAATGCTGGCTTTTTTGCACACCCCGCCTCACACCATAGTTTTATACGACCGGCTGCCCTTCCTGACTAGGATTTTAAATCGCAGTATACGCGATAAATTTGTTGTAGCGGGTTTTATAACTAGATATCCCGGTACCGATACATAGCCTACTCCACTGAAGAAGCCTGCACAAGGCTTATTGCCTCCATCCGACAAATGAATCAGCATCAACACACTTGTACTCAAAAAATAATTTTCGAAGGAGTCTGCACAAGGTTTAACGTCCCCATCAACAGCCCTTACTTATTGCTAGCTTTTTTGCACACCCCGCCTCACACCATAGTTTTACGACCGGCTGCCCTTCCTGACTAGGATTTTAAATCGATATCCCGACATAGCCTACTCCTACCGAAGAAGGCAGCTTAACGCCTCCATCCAACAAATGAATCACACTAAAACACTCTTCAATCATTCTCGCTACCTCGGATGATAGCGGGTTCGAACTGGAAGCTGTAAATGCTAGGCGTGGGACCTGTGCGATCATCATTACATGATCTAGCCGGATGCCCTTCCCGACGGCATAAGTTGCCAGGATTTGAATCGCGGTATCCATCATTGTGTCTGACTTGCAAGCTCACGCGTATTTTTATTTTTTGCTGAGATATCATGCTACTTCCGTTCGCCAGCTAGAGTGGAAACTCGCAGTACTGCGTCTACTTCATCTTACAACTTGGAGGAGACAACATGTGTGTACATATAATTTATGATCTTTCACCCCCCTTAAAAAACATGTAAGTATCTCGGAACATTCTTATCCGTGTGTGTTGCAATTACTAAGCGAGTGAGCCGAGCGAGTTGGCTACGCAGTGTGCTTTCTTGATTTTCGTATGAGTGTATTCACAATTACTAAGCGTCTTAGCAGTGTGATGAACGAGTTAGCTACGCGGTATAGATTTTTTCGTGCCGAGCGAGTTGGCTACGCAGTGTGCTTTCTTGATTTTCGTATGAGTGTATTCACAATTACTAAGCGTCTTAGCAGTGTGATGAACGAGTTAGCTACGCGGTATAGATTTTTTATTTTTATTTTCGTAATAAGCAAATCATTTGAAGTGTTAGGTATGCGATATGTGCACAGTGTGTTTTTAGCTATGCGATATGTGCACAGTGTGTATGTTAATCATTGAAGTTGTACTGAACACATCAAACAATGTTCGATTCTAGGCTTGCTATGTTTCAATCTAAACAAAGGTATCCCCTAACATGTTGTATCGGATCACATGTAACGACATCGAGTGCAGTGTTCGATTCTAGTCTTGTTAGTTTCAATCTAAACAAAGGTATCCCCTAACATGTTGTACAGTGTTCGGTTCTACTTGTTTCGTGATCTGAACACATCAATCATTGTTCTGATCACATGTAACGACATCGAGTGCAGTGTTCAATTCTAGTCTTGTTATGTTTCAATCTAAACAAAGCTATCCCCCTAACATGTTGTACAGTGTTCGGTTCTACTTGTTTAGTGATCTGAACACATCAATCATTGCTCTGATCACATGTAACGACATCGAGTGCAGTGTTCAATTCTAGTCTTGTTATGTTTCAATCTGATCTTCTTAGAACAAAGGTATCCCCTAATACAGCGTTCGATTCTACTTATGTAGTGTTCTGAACACACCAGACAATGTTTTAATCACATGTTGAAGTTAACGACATCGAGTACAGTGTTCGATTCTACTTATTTTGTGTTCTGAACACATCAATCAATGTACAGTGTTCAATTCTAGTCTTGTTATGTTTCAATCTGATCTTCCGACATCGAGTGCAGTGTTCAATTCTAGTCTTGTTATGTTTCAATCTAAACAAAGGTATCCCCTAATACAGCGTTCGATTCTACTTATGTAGTGTTCTGAACACACCAGACAATGTTTTAATCACATGTTGAAGTTAACGACATCGAGTACAGTGTTCGATTCTACTTATTTTGTGTTCTGAACACATCAATCAATCAATGTGCAGTGTTCAATTCTAGTCTTGTTATGTTTCAATCTAAACAAAGGTATCCCCTAACACAGCGTTCGATTAGTGTTCTGAACACACCACACAATGTTTTAATCACATGTTGTATCGAGTACAGTGTTCGATTCTACTTATTTTGTGTTCTGAACACATCAATCAATGTTCTGATCACATGTTGTACTGGCTGTCTCATAAGGAGCTATGTATAGCCGCCATCTTGCATCCGCCATCTTGCGGAAGCATCCTTAGGGCGTCTCTAGCCATGGATCCTTGAGCCGCCTCATAAGAGCAACCACCATCTCGCGCAAGCATCCCTCATAAGGAGCCTTGTGTAACCGCCATCTTGCGCAAGCATCCCAAGGGTGTCTATGTATAGCGATCATCTTGCATGAGCACCTTTAAGGAGTCATGTATAGCTACCATCTTGTGCAATTAGCTTCGAGAGATGGCTGCTGTAGAATTTTTCTTTTTAAAATTATCCGCTACCACATAGAGTGTAGCACTGAGGTTTGCGATGTAAGATGGTGGATGACAACTGCGCGTAGCACGTGGAATTTGCCGCCACCACATAGATGGCAGCACGGTGCTCAAAGATGGCGGATGACAGCTAACAGAACTTTTCAAATTACCCGCTACTACAGAGAGCAGCACGGTGCTCAAAGATAGCGGATGACAGCTAACGAAATTGCCCGCTACTACGTGCTTAAGGTAGTAGTCATAAAGAGGGCAGCACGGTGTTTAAAGATGGCGGATGGCAGCTAACGAAATTACCCCGCATGAGGGCAGCACGGTGCTCTGTTGATTAAAGATGTCGGATGACAGCTAACGAAATTGCCCGCAGCATAGTGCTCTGTTGGTTAAAGATGGCGGGTGACAGCTGTCAAAAGAGCATGTGGCTTTGTTTCCAAACAAGAGCACGTGGAATTTGCCGCCACAACAAAGAGGCCAGCACTGTACTCTGTTGCTTAAAGATGGCTGTCAAAAAAAAAGCGCGTGGGTTTGTAAAGCATGTAGAATTTTCCGCCACCACATAGAGGGTAGCACGGTGCTCAAAGATAGCTGCTGTCAAAAAGCATTTTTCAAATTATCCGCCGCCACATTTCAAAGGTATCTAGCTAAAGATGGCAGCACGGTGATTAAAGATGGCGGATGATAGCTAACAGAACTTCTCATATTGCCCGCTACTACGTGCTTAAGGTAGTAGCCATAAAGAGGGCAGCACGGTGTTCTGTAGATTAAAGATGGCGGATGACAACTGACGAAATTGCTCGCAGCACGGTGCTCAAAGATGGCGGATGACAGCTGCACATGGCTTTGTTTCCAAACAAGAGCACGTGGAATTTGCCGCCACCACATAGAGGGCAGCACTGTTCTCTCTGGATTAAAGATGGCGGATGACAGCTGTCAGAAAAGCATATAGGTTTGTAAAGCATGTGGAATTTACCGCCACCACATAGATGGCAGCACGGTGATTAAAGATGGCGGTTGACAGCTGTCAAAAAAGCATGTTGATTTGTAAAGCACGTGGAATTTGCCGCCACCACATAGATTGCAGCACTGTTCTCTCTGGATTAAAGATGGCGGATGACAGCTGTGACGTACCACATTTCAAAGGTAAGTAGCTAAAGAGGGCAGCACGGTGCTCAAAGATGGCGGATGACAGCTGTCAGAAAAATAGCACGTGAATTTGTTTCCAAACAAGAGCACGTGGAATTTGCGGCCACTACATAGAGTGCGACACTGAGGTTGGCGATGCAAGATGGCGGATGACAACTGTCAAATGTAAGTAGCTAAAGAGGGCAGCACGGTGATTAAAGATGGTGGATGACAGCTGCACGTGGCTTTGTTTCCAAACAAGAGCACATGGAATTTGCCGCCACTACATAGAGCGCAGCACTGAGGTTTCGGATGCAAGATGGCGGATAACGTACCACATTTCAAAGGTAAGTAGCTAAAGAGGGCAGCACGATGCTCAAAGATGGCGGATGACAGCTGCACGTGGCTTTGTTTATCTCACGCTAGTGAGGTTAAGTTGGTAGCACTAAGGTTTAGACCCGTCAAGATGGCAGCACTGCCGATGATAGGTGACGAAAGAGGGCAGCACCGTGCTCAAAGATGGCGGATGACAGCTGTCAAAAAAGCACGTGGCTGTCAAAAAACACGTGGCTGTCAAAAAGCACGTGGCTTTGTTTACTACACGCTAGTTAGGTTAAGTTGGTACTACTAAGGTTTAGGCCCGTCAAGATGGCAGTACTGAGGTTAGCGATGCGTTGTTGTCTGTCAAAAAGCACGTGGCTTTGTTTACCTCATGCTAGTTAGGTTAAGTTGGTACCACTAAGGTTTAGGCCCGTCAAGATGGTAGTACTGAGGTTTGCGATGCGTTGTTGTCTGTCAAAAAGCACGTGGCTTTGTTTACAAATCTGTCAAAAAGCACGTGGCTGTCAAAAAGCACGTGGCTTTGTTTACCTCGCGCTTGTGAGGTTAAGTTGGCACTACTGAGGTTTAGGCCCGTCAAGATGGCAGTACTGAGGTTAGCGGTGCGTTGTTGTCTATCAAAAAGCACGTGGCTTTGTTTACAAATTCAAATTTCGCGCTAGTTAGGTTAAGTTTGCAGCACTGGAAGAGGCCTCTGGCTGAGGTGGAGGAGGCATCTGGGAGGCCACTGGCTGAGGTGGAGGTGGCCACTGGGAGGCCTCTGGCTGAGGTGGAGGTGGAGGTGGCCACTGGGAGCCTGAGGTGGAGGTGGCGCGCGAACCATCCAATTATACTACTTGAAATGACTGTAAATACGGACCATACCCAGGAATTTTCTCACACCACGCACATTTTTCAGCTGTGGAAAATCACGAATGCATTTAATCCTGTAGGGATTAACGGCAATGCCAGAATCAGATATGACATTACCAAGGAAATTCAAACGCATGAAACAAAGAGACACCTTGTTGGATTTACAGTAAACCCGTGCTTGCGTAAACGAGATAGAACCTCTCAGAGATGAAGTAGGTGTTCCTCAAATGTTGGAGAAAATATAAGATCATCAAGGAAGTTAAACACGCAGGAACATTTCAGATCCCCAAAGATCGAATCAAGGATGCGGCTGTTCGCTTGACCACCTATAGATATGCCCATCGGCACATTGTTGAATTCAGAAAATGCAAACGGGGTAGCAAATATAGTATAAGGGCTGCTTGTATGGTGTAAGGGATTTTGATAGTATGCTGAATTAAAGTCAAAAAATGGTGAAAATTTTAGCTCCAGCGGTATTGAGGAAGGCACTTTCAATGGTGGGCAAGGGGAAACTGTCAAGTAGTAAGTTTTATATTGACCTTCCTATAATCGACAATAAAGCTGAATATTCCGTGCTTGTTAGGTACAAGGAAGGCAGGAATACTGAAGGGAGACTTGGAGGTCATTAAGCAATCTCGCATAGCAGACTGTTCTTGAGGAGAACAACCGCAAGGAGGGGATCTAACATAGGTATCAACCTTTAATTCAACTGAATATTAAATTTCTCTTTCGCACCCTTAATCGGCAGTCAGGACATCAGCAAAATTCCTCCAATAAACTGTTTTACATTAAATTCTGATTATCTGACAAATCACAAGAGGAGTTGGGTAGTTTGGAACTGGAAACGCAGCAAGGAGTGCTTCAAAAGGGTAATTTTCGCCAGATTTGAAACGAAAATCAAAGGTTCGGGTGATAAAATCAATAGATAAACCAGTATATAACATAAAATCGATGCCTAAAATGACGGGTACAGATAGATCAGAACAACATGTAACATCCAGTTCCACGAGAGGTTGCGGATTTTGATATGACATTTAACCCGACCCACAGGACATTCTTGACGACCATCAGATGAAGTAAATTTCCCTGACTCCTCACTATCTCGGAGGTATATCAAATTCATGCCACTCACAATAGATTAGTTCATGAAGGAACTACAAGGTCCAGTATCTAACAGCGCATACATTATGCGTGATCCACAAATAATTGTGGACCAGTGTGCAGACGAGGGAAGACCCCAAATCTTCTTTCCCAGCTGAGAATTGCGTCTAGAACATACATTGTGCGCAAAACAATTTAGACCACATTTATAACATTTTAAGGGATATTTAGACCAAGAATACTTAAAGACGTGCCCTAATTTCCCACAATTCCAACATTTCGCAAGCGTCCCTGGAGGACTCATAAGATCAGCAGCCATCTTGCGCAAGCGCCCCTAGGGTGTCTCATAAAAGCAGCAGCCATCTTACGCAAGCGCCCTTAAGCCGTCTCATATGGAGCTGTGCATAGTCGCCATCATGTGCGATTGGCGTCGGGGAGGGTATCCGGATATTCAACTGAGGTTAGGCTCCTCCATCCGGTTAGGTGTGCCTCTTATGCTAATCCCCATTGCCCTACTACTCAAAATAACGTCTCGAGAATACCCATTGCCCTACTACTCAAGATAGCGTCGGGAAGGGCATCCGGCCATAAAACTGAGTTTAGGCCCAACTACAATATCAGCTCCCAGGTTTTGCTTGTCGTCTTGCGCGTAAAAAGTAAGGTTAAGCCCCTCCAAGATAGCATCTGTGAGGTTAATCTGGCTCTCCTACGCGTAAAAATTATGATTAAGCCCTCGAAGATGGCGGATGTGAGGTTAAGCATGAAGTTTTAGGCGTCAGGAAGTGCATCTCGTCGTAAAACTCAGGTTAGTCCCTCCCTAAGGTTAGGCTTGCTCTCTTACGAGTAGAAAGATATGTTAATCCCCTCCAAGATGGCGTCTTTGAGGTTAAGCTCACTCTTTAGGCGTCAGGAAGGGCATTTGTCCGTAAAACTGAGCTTAGGCCACTCCGTGAGGTTAGGCTTGCTCTCTTACGAGTGAACAGTAAGGTTAAGCCCTCCAAGATGGCGGATGTCTGGTGAAGCATGGAGTCTTAGTCAGCGCACTCAGTGCAGTGGAGGACTCTTCCGAGAGCGTGTGGTGGCAGCGGCAGCCGAAGCGCACTCAATGTGGCGGGGCCGCCCGAGAGCGTGTGGTGGCGGTGGCGCTAGAACCATCCACTTATACTGCTAACAGCAAAATGGGATGGAAGCAAAGAGCAAATAACGTTAATCTTCAAGAGAAAATAACGTCAGATTTATAGAAGTTTAGTGAATTATTTACCCCTACCAGACAACAATCCCAGGACCTAATACGGAGTGCTTTCATCGCGCCGATTACATTTATCAGTCCGTGAACCAGTAGCCCACAACGAGGGAAGGCTCAGTTTCTCAAGCAAGGTAGACAAAGAGCAGGGCGCGCCAAGCCCCACTGTGTGAGAGAAACGCGCAAGCGAGACAGTCACAGAAATTTAATAACCCAAGCTTGTTCAATTTGTTCGGAGAAATACAATTGCCAATTGTGTGTGTGAGGGGGGGGGGGGGCAAATCTGAGATTCGAAAACCCAACGAAATGTTTTCTACCCAGCACGGTTACCAGATAAGGGCGTAATAAAAAGGCAAAACAGCCAAGATATAATTACGTTGGCTGAGAACGAAAGAGTAACAACTCAAAATGAGAATTTCTGAGATTTTTCTGTCAATATTTACCCGTATGCCGACCTCTACACCCTCCGAAATTGTAACAACGCAACTTATAATGCATTCATTTTAGCAAGCACTTCAAACAGTTTTCAAACAGTTATGTGTTGTAACTCTTTTCCACATTATAACAACCACGTAATAACGGCGTACACACAAATTTCCATAAAAATTATGTAACACGTCTCTTTTGACAGGCAATGATGTAAACTGCTAAAACTCTAAACTCTTCTCTTGAAAAGCATAGATTTTGAATGGTAACTGTTTCGTTCTAGACCATCGAATTATGCAGTCATGCCCAATCATGCTTTCATTTAACGTTCTGGAAGAAGCTATGCAATTACAGCGAACCAATCACAGGAAATCGGCTGCCCTAAGAAGGAAATGTTTGTTAGTGTCTGTGGAGGGGGCCGTGACTTCAAAACATGAAGGGGTGCGATGCTTCCCCTTTCTTGTGTCCAGAGCTCTTGCTAGACGTGCGTGTCGCCTGTCCAGAAGTCGGAGCTATTTGTGAGTCGCACATTTTGCTCTTCATTCAGAGCGGTTAGAGAATAGAATCCAGTAATACATTTCGAAAACCTAGAGGTGGGAACAGTGAATTTGTAAACAGATTCAGTAAAAACTGCAACCGTTAATGTGAGCGCTGAACTAGACAAGCTTATAAAATTCGTATTAAAGAATATGTACATACGATTGGACGAACTAAGACCATGATGATGATGATGATGATGCTTGTTGTTTAAATGGGTTAAACATCTAAGGTCATCGGCCCCAACTAAGTAAATTAGGTGTTCTCTAATATCTTCATATGAGTGGACGGACTAATTCCAGTGAGGGAAGTAAGCACACCAAACACTATCTGGTACTTTGACAAAGCTGGAGTCCTTGAGTTCGAGTGTCGTGCGCGGTAGACGTGTACCATAACGTTCGTGCGGCTCGCTAGTTGGAATAAGTGTAAGTGAAAAATTACTAAGTAGCTCAACGTTTAATTTAACAGTGACGCATTTTCCTACCCATCAAGAATAAAGCCTCACTAGTATGGTGGTCAATATCATAAAGGGACCCATGAACTTCCCGAAAGTCAATATTATAAAAATGAAACACTAATCACCACAGAAAGACACTACGAGGCCCATGTATATCACGATAGAGACGAGGTAAGCACTAAACATCAACATAAATCTGTAAATATCTATCATTTATGATTCATTGTGTTGAATTAAATTTCCTAATTACCTAGTATATAATTGGTTGAATGCATGTCCTCTTACGGTTGATGGGTTGCCTAAGTCAGTATTAGTCAATGCAGTATAAATATTAGTAATCACGGGTGTACAGATATATTTGTTTAATGTTCAGTCGACATGAAATTACTTTAGTTTACAAAATATTATAACTAATGTAGAAAAATGTATTTATATTGCATCATAGACTATTAATTGCCTGATCATAAACTTCTCAGGCTTCAACTATCTTGGCAAAACTGTCAGCAAGGTAACATTAACGAATCAAACATTCCATGAAGATTAAGGCAAAAAATATAGTCTCTGTGGCAGAAGGAAACTCGGAAACACAATAATATTTTAAGACCGAAATATTTAAATTTAATTTAATATTTAATTTATGATCTTCCCCAAAGGAAAGCTACCCCGAAAAAGTAAGGCATTACAGAAACCCATAGCACTACAATGAGAAAGCTACATTCCTCATCTTGCAAGTAATCAGAAAGAAACGGTTTTGCTAAGCAGAGTATTGCTGAAGAAAAAGGGCGGTAGAAATCTAACAAAAGGTTATATGGAATGGAAATATAAAAATAATTGTCAACGACAAAATGATTAAAGATTATAAATTAATGTATCACTGTTCGGGAAAAAATAAAATCATGAAAATCGTAGGAGGTAATAAAAGAATCAACAGCATTGCACCACATGTCCTGATATACTTCTTTATGAACAAGTACAAACTGGAAAATAAGTTTGATATCCTTGAGGAGAATTACAATTTTCCTCCTGATATTTTGAGTTAGCATCAATTACAGATGCAATGGTGTAAACTTTATGTGACATGGAATTACATTTAAAAGGTCTGTCACGGTAACTTTTAGTATACATGAATTGTGTACTAGTGGCAAGTAAATAATAAAATCCTTGTGTATAATTTCTGTTTCTCATTTATCTCATGTTGCTGTCGCATTTGTGTTGCTTTTCTGCATATGAATTCCAGTTCTCTAATATTTCAAATTCTCGTTTACTGCAATACGAGGGTACTTACTCCTCTTATGCCGTTTCCTAAAATAATATTTTAAACAAGAATTACCTGCTTGTGCTCCTGTACCGCCCTTCATGATATTATACATCACAATTACAAACAATACAGGTACATTTAACAGATTTCAGAGAAAATAATAATTTGTAGACTATAACACGGAGCACAATTATAGAGTAAATACACGTGCATAACACTACTTTGGAGTGTCACTGAGCTCGAAGTGTGGAACTATAGGTTGTTGAGCGGCAACAATTCATTCATATTGAGCCACACCCTCCCCATCTATCACTACATAAATCAGCGATTCAGGCAATAACTTAGTGAAATATTCACGGGGAACAATATTTGAGGCCCGGATCGTGTCGACTGGGCAAGGCGCATACATAACCCTGAGCTGAAAACCCCCCCTTGTAATCAGGCAACAAGGGCAAGACTACATCTAATTGAAATAAAAGAAGAAATGGTTCAAACCAGGGGATTTATTAAATAAATATGAGAGAAAAATTAAAGCAAGAAAAGAAAATCACACAAAATAAATAGGGAAATTCATCGTAATACTGATGGACATACCTTGTTCTTTCTCACATAGTTGAAACATGGCGTGAAAACTCACTAATACTCTTTAAAAAAATGATACGTAATTTAAAATGCTCACTGCTCCTCGACACATCGCTATTACAATACCAGCAGCTTCCTTTCATCATAAACTATTCAACTAGGTCGCCCGTTTTACCAAGATTCAAATATCCAAGGCACTGCATCATGTATTCATTAGGCAACTAACAATGCGAAAAGTTCGCATAACAATAAGCCGTGCCGGAGAACAAAAGGCAGATAAGAATAACGACAGATGAGACTGAGCACAGCCTCCATGGACCAATCAAAGCCAAGACAAGACCCAAAGAATACAATAGGTACGCCCATGCGCAAATATGAAACCAACATGGCGGGTACTCAAGCTGAGCATCAGCCATGAATGATAAATAAATATAGGTCTGCGCTGAAAACCAAACAAGGCGCAGAATTTGAAAGACAAATACAACAGGTCAACCGGCATATCAACCTTTCCTCTCCCACACATTCGAACTCACATGCATACCACATTCACGCACACACAATGAGGGTATCGGGAAAATAAAACACGAACGGCCGTTCAGATTTCGTGGTCAAATACAAACCATAAATTATGACTCCACGGTCATTATCAGTGGGTCTCAATTACTCAAATGTTTGCGTGCGGCGTGCAATTACACATAAGGTCAGAATTGGACATTACTTTATTCACATCACTGGCTTGTTGCGCCTTGTACAACCTGGATTGGTGTCTCCTGCGGTCGAGACAAGGGGCACATCACGAGGATCACGCAGTATTAAAGCACGCAGTGCACCAAATCATAACCACAGAGACCCTTTTCCAATTATAACAACAAGACCACAAATACATTCATTCAAAGCACATCGGATGACGGAGCGGAAAGATGTACGCCATCGACCGTAACATACGGGAATAAAACGTCACCAAATTTAAATATAAACCAACTATCACGTACCTGTGATTATCAATGGTAAAATCGAATAGCAGTTAGCGTGAAAGGTCCAGGCTTGAACACATTGAATGAATATTTGAGGCATAAAAATGCCACACCGAACATAGCGGCAGCCATTGTTAGTATCTGCCCCACATAGAACAGCAAAAGAACTCCACAGAGTAAAAATTATCGCTCAGCAAAACGAACGACCTCACAGATAAAAACATAGCGTGTGCTGCTCCCTACTGGACGTCATTAGACTGACACATGTAAACATTGAAAGACAAAACTGAAGGAAGCCATTCACATAATTAAATGTCAAATCGTGGAACATGCGATAAGCATGGTTCAAATATCCAGCGGCACCGCCTTTTAAAATGCTCCGAAACTCGTTGATCAGACGAGTGGACGCATTTTAAAAGAGGTCCATAACTTAAAACTACGAGCGCGCGCCCACTTAACCTAGGTACTTATGAACTACTTATATCTACAATTATTTACAGACACATGAAATTTACAAGAACAGTCACCACATTATACATTTTAAATGAGAAAGTCTGCCTCATGGGAGGTCTGTATTAGCTTGTCACGTGCAACGCTGATTTACATCAGTCCATTATTACACTGTTTCATTCGCGCACTCAGGTTGAAATCTAGGCATTCAAAAGTCAAGGCGGTTGGGTATAATATTTCCATGCACTCAGGGATCTGGATGTGAATTCAGTTCAACTCCAGCAATTCGAACCACTTCCCTTTTTTTTCTATTTCCTTTCTTTCCTTTCTTTCATTTCCGTTCTCATTCATGAAACACGAATTTTACCTGAAAGAAAATGCATGTTAGAAAACTGGGAATTCACTAAGGACAGGGTTAATATACACCACTACAGATACGTAAGATATGGAAATATACGAGGTTTACTGGCTTCTTTGATGGTAAGCCTTTACCATCGAGACGTGAGCTTTGCTCACCCTCTTACTTACTACGTCTTCCAGTTCTACTGTCACAGGTCCCAGGAATCTGGTTACCTTTTTAGGCTGAGACCATTTATAACATAATTTGGCCGTGACTTGATTTGCCGTTGAGCTCAATGGAAAAACTTTCACTACGACCAAGTCTCCAACTTCAAGCTTTACTCTCTTTCTGTTCCGATTGTACCTCTCAGCCACACGGTCTCGAGCCCTGGTTAACTGTGTCACTGCTTCCTTCCATTTGGCCTCTACGTCCATCGTCCTGGACGGTTTGGACAGATACCCGATATTCCACTTCAACTGCAGTGGGTCGACAAGATCCCTGCCTAGAAATAGAGCAGCCGGGGCTTGCCGGTGCGACTCATGTACACTGCTGTTGAATGCTAAAACAAAGAAATCAAGATTACAGTCCCAGCTGCGCTGGTCAGCGTTGTGAAATGCCGTCAAGCAAGCTTTGAGATTTCGATGGAACCTTTCAACGTGCGAGGGTTTGGGATAGTGAGGGCTTAAAACACATGCTTTATTCCCCACCCAAAGCATAAGTGTCGGAGCTTACGACAGTTAAAGGTGGACGCATTGTCGGTCACTATCGTCTTAGGGGGTCCGTAAATTCCAAAAATGTGCCGGGATAAGAAATGCACAACGTTGTTCGAATTTATCTTGCGCACGGGAAATAGCCAAACAAATTTTGAAAATGCATCAACGACGGACAAGATCCCAACGTTGCCACTCTTGGACTTGGTGAGGGGGCCAAAATAGTCAATGAATAACCTTTCCCCGGGGCATGTCGCTATGTCAGCAGAATGGGGTCCAACGAGAGAAGACTGCGCGGGTTTATCCCTCTGGCAAACATCGCAACTTCTTACATACTCCAAAACATCACTTTTCAAGTTAGGCCAGAAGTAGTCGCGAGAGATTCGATTTAAAGTTTTATATTGACCTAAATGAGCGCCCAGATAGGAGTCGTGATAAAACTGAAGTAGCATGGGCCTCAATTTCAAGGGTACGTAAATTCTGTCACTACCATTTTTCCGACATCGACGGGACAACAATCCTCTCTTAACACTATACGACTCGTCTTCAAGAGAGCCATCCGCGATTCGTTTCAACAACTCGCGACACTCGGAGTCGTCCTTCTGGTGTTCGGAGATATCCGTGAAGGACCATGGGAAATTTTGCAAAATACTAATGGTGTTATCTTCTTCGGTTGGGACATGGTCTTCCTCAGGTTCGACCGCACTCTCCTTCACTCCCTCGAACATGCGCGACAAGCAGTCGGCTACAACATTGTCCTTTCCACGGACATGCACGACAGTAAATTGGTACGCAGATAATCGGAGAATCCATCTGGCGGTTCGACCAAGTCTTTTCACATTAGCGCTCATCCACGAGAGAGCTTGATTGTCCGTGTGGATGTAAAAATGGCGGTGCTCAAGATACGAGCGAAACTTTTCGACACCCAAAACTACTGCTAGGCATTCTTTTTCGTAAATGGAATACCTCAGTTCAGCTCCATGTAGTAGTTTACTGAAGTACGCGACGGGGACTAGCTTACCCTGCTCATCGGCTTGATTGAGCACCGCGGACACAGCGAGCTCGCTGGAGTCGCATTGCAAGGTGAAATCGCGGGAAAAATCCGGACTATGCAATACAGGGGCTTCACAGAGTGCCTGTTTCAATTGTTCGAAGGCCTGGGTTTGATCATGGCTCCAGACAAAGCGACAACCTTTTCTTTTCAGCAGGTTTTAAAGGGGCCGAAATCTGAGAGAAATTTTTGATGAACCGGCTGTAAAATCCTACCATACCAAGAAATCTTCGCACACCGCGAACGTTTTTGGGCGGGGGAAAATCTTTGATGCACTTAACCCGATCAGGGTTTACAGCGATTCCAGAGTCAGATACAACGTGGCCTAGAAAATTTAGCCGTTTGGTACAAAGAGAGACCTTCTTTGGGTTGATCGTGAAGCCGTGCTTGCGCAACCGACTGAGAACTTCGCGAAGATGGGCCAGGTGCTCGTCAAAGCTGGGCGAAAAGATCAGAAGATCGTCCAAAAAATTAAATACACAGGAAAATTTGAGGTCACCGAAAATTGAATCCATCACGCGGCTAAGCGCTTGTCCTCCCACAGAAATGCCCATCGGGACTTTATTGAATTCGAACAATCCAAACGGAGTGGCGAAGGCAGTACAGGGGCGACTTTTAAGGTCCAAGGGGATCTGATAATATGCGGAATTGAAGTCAAATACAGTGAAGTACTTGGCGCCATGAAAATGCTGGAAGGCACTTTCGATGGTGGGTAACGGGAAGCTGTCGAAGACAATGTTCTTGTTGACCTTTCTGTAGTCTATCACGAATCTCAGCTTGCCGTCCTTTTTAGGGATTAGGAAGGCGGGACTACTAAAAGGGGACTTGGAGTGACTGATGACCTTCTTGTCTAGCAGGTCGTTGACATATTCCCTCATAGCGGACAACTTCGGGGGCGAACAACTGAACGGAGGGGACCTCACAGGAGTGTCATCTTTGAGTTCGATGCAGTATGAAAAATTCTTAGCACACCCAAGCTTATCGGTCAAGACGTCGGAAAACTCCTCTAACAGGCAGTTCAACATGAGATTTTGGTTTTCGCTGAGCTCACATGAGGCATTGATAAGAGGAGGTTCCGTCAGAGCGGACACAGTGGGACGCTGAAATGGTGTCTCAAAGGGGTAACTGACATCAGATTTAAAGCGAAAGGCAAAGGATCGATTAATGAAATCGAGGGACAAGCCGGTAGACAACATAAAATCGGTGCCTAGTATGATTGGCGCGGACAGGTTGGGCACAACATGAAACGTCCAATCCCACGACAAACCATGTATCTTGATATGGCACTTGGTTCTACCAACGGGACACACCTCACGACCATCGACAGACACGTACTTTCTCGGGTTCTCACTTTCAGGAAGATACTCTAATTTCATAGAAAGCACTAGGGATTTGTCTACAAGAGAAATACACGAGCCGGTATCCAACAAGCCATACAATACACGAGACCCAATATAAACTTTGGCCCATGGGGTAGATGACGGAAGGCCCCAGATCCTTTTATTGAGACCGACCTTAGGCGCCAACGGCGGGCCATCACGCCGGCGCGCCTCTAGTTTCCCTGCTGAGGGTTACAACGCGGACATACGCGCGCTGTGACACCAACAAGACCACACTGAGAACACTTTGCAGGGGACCTGGACCAACAGTTCTTTGAGACGTGGCCTAATTTACCACAATTCCCACATGACTTGACTCTACCACCCTTTACAGGAGCAGTGTTGGATGGTTGGGTTGCATTGACATAAAGCGGGGGCGGAGTTTGAGGGCTGGGCCTGCGTTCGGGGCTACGGACGAGACGAGACGGAGGAGGGGAGGTACCAAAACTAACAGATTTGATGGGCGTACGACAAGCGACGTCAGGAAAAGAGCACTCGGATGGGATGGGAGGCGGACGGTATTGTTTGTTTTGGCTGACTACCCCCTCGAATTCGCGACCCAGGTTGATGATGTCGTCGACGGTCTGAACTAGAGACCGTTTAATGTGTAGCTTGTAGTCGGGGGCAAGATTTCTATAGAATTGGTCGAAAATCTCGTCTTCGGGCACCTTAACATTCCTGCGGTTAAATAACGTCAAAATCCCAGTGGCATAGTCGTCGATGCTTTCACCTACTCCTTGCGTTCTACGGAAGATTTCCTGCTTCAGACAGTTGTCCATATCAGATACCCCGAATCGCTCCTTTATGCGGCTGGCGAATTCACTCCACGTTATGATACTCCCTTTAATAAGCCTATACCATTTTAGAGCCGGCCCTTCTAGCATTCCCGGGATGACGGGCACAAACAAATCGAGAGGTAACGAGCTACACTCAGCTATGTCCTCAACTCGCTCCAAAAATTCAATTACACTGGAGGTTTTCCCTTCACCAGAGAAATTTAACCTCCATTTTCTCACAATTTCAAACACGGGGTTCACTTCAGCATGCCGGTCGGAACTGGGCCTAGGAGATGGGGAAGTTAATCGCTTACGATTTTCGTCAGGAATACGATTACGAAAGGTAATGACATTGTTATCGTCAGGGCATGAATTACAGCGGTTGCTTCCCGCGGACGAAACATGGAGTTCATTCGTCCCTTGCTCCATTTCGCTTTCCGGGTTAGGCATGTCGCTAGTAACCCTATCGTTACGATTATTTATTTCTACAGCCTTCTGATTATCCATATCGCAACCCAAGTTTCAAAGGTTTGAACACGAGACACATACACAATATAACAACAATGGATTTGAATTCAACAATGCATATAAATTATAGATCACACTTAAAATTAGGGCCAGAGACTAACTGAATCATGAGATTAAATTAAAGCGACCAGAACTGACTTCGAATGGGTTTCCAGCTCTACCTCGTCCGATTTCCTTTCAGAGGAGGTATCCCAGTCGAGCACGCTTCTGCTACCATTTACTGAGCCACACCCTCCCCATCTATCACTACATAAATCAGCGATTCAGGCAATAACTTAGTGAAATATTCACGGGGAACAATATTTGAGGCCCGGATCGTGTCGACTGGGCAAGGCGCATACATAACCCTGAGCTGAAAACCCCCCCTTGTAATCAGGCAACAAGGGCAAGACTACATCTAATTGAAATAAAAGAAGAAATGGTTTAAACCAGGGGATTTATTAAATAAATATGAGAGAAAAATTAAAGCAAGAAAAGAAAATCACACAAAATAAATAGGGAAATTCATCGTAATACTGATGGACATACCTTGTTCTTTCTCACATAGTTGAAACATGGCGTGAAAACTCACTAATACTCTTTAAAAAAAATGATACGTAATTTAAAATGCTCACTGCTCCTCGACACATCGCTATTACAATACCAGCAGCTTCCTTTCATCATAAACTATTCAACTAGGTCGCCCGTTTTACCAAGATTCAAATATCCAAGGCACTGCATCATGTATTCATTAGGCAACTAACAATGCGAAAAGTTCGCATAACAATAAGCCGTGCCGGAGAACAAAAGGCAGATAAGAATAACGACAGATGAGACTGAGCACAGCCTCCATGGACCAATCAAAGCCAAGACAAGACCCAAAGAATACAATAGGTACGCCCATGCGCAAATATGAAACCAACATGGCGGGTACTCAAGCTGAGCATCAGCCATGAATGATAAATAAATATAGGTCTGCGCTGAAAACCAAACAAGGCACAGAATTTGAAAGACAAATACAACAGGTCAACCAGCATATCAACCTTTCCTCTCCCACACATTCGAACTCACATGCATACCACATTCACGCACACACAATGAGGGTATCGGGAAAATAAAACACGAACGGCCGTTCAGATTTCGTGGTCAAATACAAACCATAAATTATGACTCCACGGTCATTATCAGTGGGTCTCAATTACTCAAATGTTTGCGTGCGGCGTGCAATTACACATAAGGTCAGAATTGGACATTACTTTATTCACATCACTGGCTTGTTGCGCCTTGTACAACCTGGATTGGTGTCTCCTGCGGTCGAGACAAGGGGCACATCACGAGGATCACGCAGTATTAAAGCACGCAGTGCACCAAATCATAACCACAGAGACCCTTTTCCAATTATAACAACAAGACCACAAATACATTCATTCAAAGCACATCGGATGACGGAGCGGAAAGATGTATGCCATCGACCGTAACATACGGGAATAAAACGTCACCAAATTTAAATATAAACCAACTATCACGTACCTGTGATTATCAATGGTAAAATCGAATAGCAGTTAGCGTGAAAGGTCCAGGCTTGAACACATTGAATGAATATTTGAGGCATAAAAATGCCACACCGAACATAGCGGCAGCCATTGTTAGTATCTGCCCCACATAGAACAGCAAAAGAACTCCACAGAGTAAAAATTATCGCTCAGCAAAACGAACGACCTCACAGATAAAAACATAGCGTGTGCTGCTCCCTACTGGACGTCATTAGACTGACACATGTAAACATTGAAAGACAAAACTGAAGGAAGCCATTCACATAATTAAATGTCAAATCGTGGAACATGCGATAAGCATGGTTCAATATTCATACACGAAAGCAAAGATCTACTTCCAATGTTGTTTTCACACAATTACAATTTTAAAGATATTTCTACAAATCGAACATCTAATCAGCCATACTCCACAGTAAGTAGTTAGAAGGGCATTAAAGGGAACTTATTGAACAAACAAATTTTCTGGCACAAAAAACTCCATGACACTTCTCAAGAGAGAAATCAAAATGTTATGTAATAATAACAGTAAGGTTACTGAGCCACACATCCCGGTTGTTGTTTAAGGAAAGACCTGTTAGAAAAACGTGGCACTATATACATGAGAAAAGTGCGGCCTGAATCGTGTGTTAGTGGACTGGTAACATGGATGATTTTACCACTGAGAAAATGTACTACTTTCTTTGCAGCAATAGCGCATCGGTACATTTTTGTGTTCCCACTTCAATTTTCCAGTAGTGGACTGGTGAAAGTAATATACAACGTTGTAGAAATTAAGGCAAAATGACGTAGAAAATACGACGTTGGAGTTTTTCCGAGTAATCTAATTCAGATATATACTGCGCATTTTTGACGATACTTACTGGGTAGCATGGCATACGTCTATGTCGAAATGATGAAGATAAATAAGGACGAAGGAATGGGTAAAAACTCAAATTTAGAAATAAAAGAGAATAAAAGTTAAAATTGGTTTAATGGCACCAAGTTAATCACAATAAAAATATTGTTATTTTTGTTGCTGATATGGTCATCTAATATTAGTTAACAATTACTCTACTCATTGAACACACCTGAATGCTTCATACTTCCAGCTCTGATTCCTTTGTCAAGCGTTAAGTACTACACCCTCATTGGAAATACAAAAATATTTATTTAATTTTAATCAATTTATTACATTATTACAAGAACGATAACTTATTTACACAGAGGCTAATGGCCTAATGAACACTATTCAATATCACAGGAATGGTAAAAGTGTGTAACATATTGCATTTATTAACAGGTGAAACATTGCATGAATGTTGTTAAAACATCCAAGCCAGACTGAATCCTGGTAGAAAGTGGTCTGGGGACATGTCCCGCACTAGCCACACGCTACCTCTCAGTAATGACAAATGATAATACTTACTCAAGAACACATAAAAACCTGCCCTGGGGTTAAAATAATAAACATCAGGACGATGTGTTTGGACTTATACCTTACAAGGGCATACTGGTCATCATCACTGGTGTCTGTGAACAATCCTATAAACCTCGTTAGAGTGCGCTACATATGGTGAATTATTCATTTATCATCATTACTAACCTCAACAGGCTTCAATAAATCATCCCAGATTCATATTACTAGCCTCACATCAAAGACTCACTAACATCATCCCAGATTCATATTACTAGCCTCACATCAAGGACCCACTAGCATCATCCCAGATTCATATTACTAGCCTCACATCAAGGACTCACTAACATCAACGCAGATTCATATTACTAGCCTCACATCAAGGACTCACTAACATCATCGCAGATTCATACTACTAGCCGCACATCAACGACTCACTAACAACATCGCAGATTCGTACTACTAGCCTCACATCAAGGACTCACTAACATCATCCCAGATTCATACTACTAACCGCACATCAAGGACTCACTAACAACATCGCAGATACATATTACTAGCCTCACATCAAGGACTCACAAACATCAAAGTAGATTCATATTACTAGCCTCACATCAAGGACTCACAAACATCAAATTAGATTCATATTACTAGCCCCTTATCAAGTGCTCACTAACATCATCGCAGATTCATATTACTAGCCCCACATCAAGAAATCACTAACAACATCGCAGATACATATTACTAGCCTCACATCAAGGACTCACAAACATCAAAGTAGATTCATATTACTAGCCTCACATCAAGGACTCACAAACATCAAAGTAGATTCATATTACTAGCCTCACATCGAGGACTCACAAACATCATCGCAGATTCATATTACTAGCCCCACATCAAGTGCTCACTAACATCAAAGTAGATTCATATTACTAGCCTCACACCAAGGCCTCACTAATGTGTGTAATTTGCACAGTTACAGTTTATGATGAGTAGACATCCTATTTGTATGCAAATGCCGATATGTAGAAATCCAAAACCGATCAGGAAGTGCACTTGAAGGCGATGTGCGACCAATTAATGAGATCAATAATGCATGTATATACATACTGGAATATATTCGAGATCATGCGTACATTTCAAATTTCGTATTTATTGTGCATGTTTTCCTTTTCTATTATGCATATTTTAATCTGTTTTAAAGCAATCTTAAAATAAGATTGAATAGTTAATACCGTGAACACTTTCGTCAATGAAACAGTTGAAAGGGAACAGGCACCTATCAAGAAACACTTTCAAATCATACCAGAATCAGTCAAGAAGCTAAAAGCAAGTGGATTGAGTCTTGGAGAAAGTGAAGTGTGAAATGAAAGGTTTTTTTTGCTAGTTGTTTTACGTCGCGCCGACGCAGATAGGTCTTACGGCGACGATGGGACAGGAAAGGGCTAGGAGTGGGAAGGAAGCGGCGGTGGCCTTAATGAAGGTACAACCCCAGCATTTGCCTGGTGTGAAAATGGGAAACCACGGAAAACCATTTTCAGGGCTGCCGACAGTGGGGTTCGAACCTACTATCTCTCGAATACTGGATACGGGCCGCACTTAAGCGACTGCAGCTATCGAGCTCAGTAATGAAAGGTTTCCCAGTAAATCTCGGATAAAGAGGATCTACCGGAATGTTTAACAACCTACATTCGCTTCTCCTGTCACATCAGTAGTATAAGTGGATGGTTCGGGCGCCACCGCCACCTCCACCTCCACACTCTCTCGGGAGAGGCCTCCGCCGAATTGATTGTGCTGGCTAAGAGCGCGAGCCTAACCTCACATCCGCCATCTCGGAGGGGCTTAACCTAACTGTTTGCGCGTAACAGAACTAGCCTAACCTCATGGAGGGGCCTAACCTCAGTTTGACGGTCGGATGCCCTTCCTGACGCCTAAGAGTACGAGCTTAATCTTACATCCGCTATATTGGAGGGGCTTAACCAAACCTTTCACTCACAAGACTGCAAGCCTAACCTTAAGGAAGAGCCTAACCACAGTTTTAGGTCGTATGTCCTTCCCGACGCCAATTGCATAAGATGGCGGCTGTACATGTCTCCTTATGAGACGCCTTAAGGGTGCTTGCACAAGATGGTGGTTGCAAGATGGCTGCTATACACAGCTCCTTGAGACGCCCTAGGGACGCTTGCGCAAGACGGCGGCTATCTAATTCCACAAGATGGCGCTATAGATAGCTTCTTATGAGACGGCTTAAGGGCGCTTGCACAAGATAGCTGTTGCTCTTATGAGACTCGCTAGGCATGCTTGCGCTAGATGGTGGCCGCAAGATGGCAGCCATGAGACGGCCTAGCGACCCTTGCGCAAGATGGCGACTATACATAGCTTCTTATAAGACGGCTTAAGGACGCTTGCACAAGATGGCTGCTGCTCTTATGAGACGCCCTAGGAATTATTGCGCAATATGGCGGCCATCTAATTCTACAAGATGGCGACTATACACAGCTTCTTATGAGACGGCCTAAGGGTGCTTCCAAAATATGGATGCTGCTCTTAAAAGACACCATAGGGATGAGTGCGCAAGATGGCGGCTATACACAGGCTCTTATGAAGAAAGCAAGCTTAGAGGATACTGCGCAGGATGGCGGCTTCTGTCATGCATGCGGTGGAGAGCAATTTGAAATTTCACGTGCTATTGTTTGCAAACAAAGCTACGGGCTTTTTGACAGCGGCCATCTTTAATCAACAAAGCATCGTGCTGCCATTTTTAGCTACTACCTTTGAAATGTGGTGGCGGGCAATTTAAAAATTCCACGTGTTATTTGACAGCTGCCATCTTTAGTCAACAGAGCACCGTGCTGCCATCCTTAGCTCCTACCTTAGATACGTGGTGGCGGGCAATTTGAAAAATTCCACGTGCTTTATTGATAGCGGCTATCTTCAATGAACAGAGCATCATGCTGCTATCATAATGCATGTTTAGACTTGCAGATCAGAAAAGAAGTGATTGAACCATAACAAGACTAGAATCGAACACTGTAGTCGATGTCGTTAACCTCAACATGCGTTCAGAACATTGTTTGACGTGTTCAGATTACTAAATAAGTTATTAAAACATAACAAGACTAGAAACGAACACTGTACTCGATGTCGGTACTTTCAACATGTGTTCAGAACATGTCAGGGGATACCTTTGTTCTAAGAAGATCAGATCAGAAAAGAAGTGATTGAAACATAACAAGACTAGAATCGAACACTGTACTCGATGTCGTTAACTTCAACATGTGATCACGATATACGATGACGTTACTTACAACATGTGTCCAGAACAAGTCAGGGATCCGAACACAGAAAAAATAATAAGACTACAATTCTGAAGAGCTTGTGCAAAATAGCGGCTGTTATAACGTCCTCCTCCTCTTCCGCTCGGTTAAGGCATATCTCTATCGAACATAAAACACGATCTTATGAATAAGGCAGTCCACATACTGCGTAGCCGATTTGCTCGGTAAACGATAATATGAATACAACAAAAGTACAACTTCAAATGATTGCCTTCTATAAGTTGTCTTGTGCAAAAATAAAAGAACTATAGAAAAAACCATCCTGCGTAGCCAATTCTCTCGGTAAACGATAATATGAATATATCAAACGTATTACTTCAAATGGTTTGCTTTCTATCATTTGTCTTGTGCGAAAATCAAAAGGTACAAAACAAAAACCATACTGCGTAGTCAACTCGCTCGGTAAACGGTAATATGAATATCTCAAACGTACAACTTCAAATGATTAGCCTTCTATCATTAGTCTTATGTGAAAATAAAAAAATAGAGAACAAAAACCATATTGCGTAGCCAACTCGCTCGGTAAATGATAATCTGAATTAGTTGCAATATAAAAACATAGATTCAAACCCTGTTCTCTTATCGCAAACACGGAAAGTGAAATTAAGCAGAACGCCTAGTGCTATATGAAATACATTGGTTATATTTAAGCCCCCCTAGCAGTCGAACAAGTCATCGCATAAACACGTAACATGAAATATCAGTTCGGAAACATAATGTTTCAATCTGTTGGCATGGGTTACAAGCATTTAGCTCATGCGGAAAATAAAATTGAGCGGAATGCTAGTGGTATAAGTAATACACTGCTCTCATTTAAGTCCGTAGTAGTTGAACAAGTTATCGAATAAACATGTAACACGAAATATCAGTTCGGAAACATCTTGTTTCAATCTGTTGGCATGGGTTACAAGCATATAGCTTGTGCAGAAGAGGGCTACTATGCAAGATAATTGCAAAATGTTGAACCGAACAATAATTGTGCTACACACATAATAGAGAATAGGACCTAAGTGTTCCATTTTATTAGAAGGGCAAAAGGATGAAATGACTCTTCCTGCTCCTCTATCCGCGTCCGCCTCTTTCTCCTCTTCCTGACCACGTCCACGTCCACCTCCTTCTCCTCTACCACATCACTACGCCCTCCTCCTCCTAGAAGGAGTTAGCTGAAGTTGGTACATTTTTAACAGCAGCAACACCCTTATCGAATGTTATCAGAATGAACGCTCCTACTTTGTTAAGTGTAGCAAATTAATTTCTATTGGTCAATGGTTTTGTGTTCAAAATCGAAGAAATTCATGCCGCACATAACAGGGAATGGAACCCAAGGGTCACGTATTAGCAGAATTACCTTATAAAGAACAAAATTCCCGACCTATTAGTGGAGCAATAAGTTGCGTTTTTTAACAGAAAGCAGTATCTGCATGATAGTTTTAGTGTTTGGAACACTGAACTTTTCAAGATGGCAGCAATGAGGTTAGCGATGTTGTGTTGTTGGATTTTAAATTCCGCGCTACAACATGCAAAAGGTGGCAGCCTTGATGTTAAGCGCTGTGAAGATGGCAGCAGTGAGGTTAGCGATCCTCTGTTGTCCTTAAAAGTGAGGTTTGGGTCCATCAACATGACAGCTGTCAAAAAAGCCCGTGGCTTTGTTTACAAACAAGAGCACGTGGTCGTGGCGTCACGGTCACGTGGTATGCTGCGTCAGCATGCGAAGTTCAAAATCCACAGCCACGTAGTTAGAACTCGTCAAAAGCACGTAGATTTTAAATTTCGTGTCTACGTCATACAAGGCAAATTATAGAAGGCTAATCATTTGAAGTTGTACGGTTGATATATTCATATTATCGTTTACCGAGCGAGTTGGCTACGCAGTGTGGTTTTTGTTCTGTACTTTTTGATTTTAGCACAAGACAAATGATAGAAAGCAAATCATTTGAAGTAGTACGTTTGATATATTCATATTATCGTTTCCCGAGTAAGTAGGCTACGCATGATGGTTTTCCTGTAGCTTTTGATTTTCGCACAAGACAAATGATAGAAGGCAAATCATATGAAGTTGTACTTTTGTTGTATTCATATTATATTTTACCGGGAAATTTGGCTACGCAGTATGTACACTGCCTTATGCATCAGATCGCGTTGAATGTTCGATAGAGATATGCATTAACCGAGCGGATGAGGCGTAGGACGTTATAACAGCCGTTATCTTGCACAAGCTGTTCAGAATGCTAATCTTCTTATTTTTTCTCTGTTCGGATCCTTCTTCTTAGAACAAAGGTATCCCATGACATGTTCTGAACACATGTTGTAAGTAACGTCATCGTGTATCGAGATCTATTCTAGTCTTGTTATGTTTTAATCCCTTATTTAGTGTTCTGAACACATTAATCAATGTTCTGATCACAGGTTGAAAATAAAGACATCGAGTACAGAGTTCGAATCTAGCCTTGATAAGTTTCAATCACTTCTTTTGTGATCTGCAAGTCTAAACATGCATTATGATGTTATCGTTGCAACACGTGCACACTCTTGCCTTCGCAATGCAGATTTAAACTTGTTCGATGGAGACATAAAGCTATGTCTTGACAGAGGAGGAGAACAGCCTATTTATAGCCGCCATTGTGTAAAGATGGACGTAGACAGCTGCCATAAAAGCACGTAGAATATTTCAAATTACCCGCCATCACATTTCAAAGGTATGAGGTTCAGTGCTATAAATATAGCAGCACGATGACCTGTTGATGAAAGATGGGAGCTGTCAAAAAAGCATGTGAAATTTTTCGAATTTACACTCCACCACGATGAGGTTAAGTGCCGTAAAGATAGCAGCAGGATGCGTTGTTTCAAGATGGCGATGACAGCTGACAAAACCACGTAGAATTTTTCAAATTGCCCGCCACCACATTCCAAAGGTAGTACCTAAAGATAGCACCATGATGCTCTGATGATTAAAGAAAGCCGCTATCAATAAGGCACGTGGAGTTTTTCCAACTGCCCACTACCACGTACCTAAGGTAACAGCTAAAGATGGCAGCACGGTGTTCTGTTGATTAAAGATGGCAGCTGTCAAAAAGACGCGGAATTTTTCAAATTGCCCGCCACCACATTTCAAAGGTAGCAGCTAAAGATAGCAGAACGATGCTTTGTTGATGAAAGATGGCCGCTGTCAAAAATTCCTTAGCTTTGTTTACAAACAAGAGCACGTGGAATTTCAAATTGCTCTCCACTGCTTGCATAACAGCAGCCGCCTTTCTGCGCAGTAGCCTCTAAGCTTGCTTTCTTCATAAGAGCCTGTGTATAGCCGCCATCTTGCGCAAGCATCCCTATGGTGTCTCTTAAGAGCAGCATCCATATTTTGGAAGCACTCCTAGGCCGTCTCATAAGAAGCTGTGTATAGTCGCCATCTTGTAGAATTAGATAGCCGCCATCTTGCGCAAGTTTCCATAGGGTGTCTCATAAGAGCAGCAGCCACCTTGTGCAAGCGCCCTTAAGCCATCTCATCAGGAACTATAAATAGTCGCCATTTTGCGGCCGCCATCTTGCGCAAGCTTCCGTAGGGAGTCTCATAAGATCCTATGTATAGCAGCTATCTTGCGCAAGCACCCTTAATCCGTCTCACACAAAGCTATGTATAGCCCCATCTTGTGGAATTAGATAGCCGCCATCTTGCGCAAGCGTCCCTAGGGCATCTCATAAGGAGCTGTGTATAGCAGCCATCTTGTGGAATTAGATTGCCGCCATTTTGCGCAACCATCGCTAGGGCGCCTCATAAGGAGCTGTGTATAGCAGCCATCTTGCAGCCACTATCTTGTGCAAGCACCCTTAAGGCGTCTCGTAAGGAGACATGTACAGTCGCCATCTTGTGCAATTCGCGTCAATAGTTAGATTAAGAGGCCCCTCCAAGATAGCGGATGTGAGGTTAAGCTCGCTCTCTTAGGCGTCAGGAAGGGCATCCGGCCATGAAACTGACGTTAGGGCCCTCCATGAGGTTAGGCTAGCTCTGTTACGCATAAAAGTTAGGGTAAGCCCCTCCAAAATGGCGGATGTGAGGTTAGGCTCGCACTCTTAGGCGTCAGGAAGGGCATCCAGCCGCAAAACTGAGGTTATGCTCCTCCATAAGGTTAGTCTAGCTCCCTTACGCATGAAAAGTTAGGTTAGCCCCTCCGAGATGGCTAATCTGGGGTTAGCTCGCGCTCTTAGCGAGCACAGTCAATTCGGCGGAGGCCTCTCTCGAGAGCGTGTGGAGGTGGAGGTGGCGGAGGCCTCTGTGGAGAGCCTGTGGAGGTGGAGGATGCCTCTGCGGAGGGCCTGCTGTGGCGGTGGCGCCCGAAACATCCACTTATACTACTGATGTGACAGGAGAGTACTTGAATTCGGAAGCGAATGTAGGTTGTTAAACATTCTGGTAGATCCTCTTTATCCGAGATTTACTGGGAAAACTTTCATTTCACACTTCACGTTCTCCAAGACTCAAACCACTTGCTTTTAGCTTCGTCACTGATTGTGGTATGATTTGAAAGTGTTTCTTGATAGGTGCCTGTTCCCTTTCAACGGTTTCATTGACGAAAGTGTTCACGGTATTAACTATTCAATATTTTTAAAAATTGCTTTAAAACAGATTAAAATATGCATAACAGAAAACGAAAACATGCACAATAAATACGAAATTTGAAATGTACGCATGATCTCAAATATATTCCAAAATGTATATACATGCATTATTGATCTCATTAATTGGTCGCACTTCGCCTTCAAACTCACTTCCTTATCGGTTTTGGAGCTCTACATGTCGGCATTTGCATACAAATCCGATGTCTACTCATCATCAACTGTAACTGTGTAGGATGCATATGTTAGTGAGTCCTTCATGTGAGGCTGGTAATATGAATCTACTTTGATGTTAGTGAGTCCTTGATGTGCGGCTAGTAATATGAATTTGTGATGATGTATTGATCCCTGTTGAGGTTAGTAGTGATGAAATTGCAGATCAACTCGTACACAGTCTAGATGCAGCCAAGAGGGACTGCACAAGATCAAGCCTGAAGCATGGTCTCTTGTATGGAAAATTTGAGATGGAAAAACAACTGCACCGATGACGTCATATGTGGTTCACATGTCGGGTTGGCGTTGCGTCGTGATCCGCGGCTACAAGTCACCTGCTCGGTGGGGAACGCGAATAAACTCGCTGAATTAAATTATTCCTCTCTCAGTTACCCGCTTGCAGAGTTTCATTTCTTTTTCAGCAGCGTATTCTGGATGATTCTGTCCTATGATGTGGATTTTTTTAACTATGTTCTTCAAATTGCAACGTGTAACCCACGAGTTGCATCATAAAGAACGCAACTTACGTCCGTATAAGAACGTCCTCGAGCCCAGTAGCCTCGCGCTGAAGCTTTAGCTGATCACCTAATCGTCCTTTGGATGAAACAATATCGCTGTAGAAGGTATTTCTGGAGATCATGGTACTGAACAGATCTCTCGGATGACACTTTGGAACTGTGACCTTCAGTTCTTGGGTTCTTTCTTCACGACCTGAATGCGTGTTTGCTGCGAGTTACACAACATATATTATCGCACGCATGTGTTCTGTAATAGAGGCACAATTCATAATTTTCTTCCAAACTGCAGAGACCCGGGTTCTATTCAATTTCTCTTCTTACGTCTTTCCGCTAAAATGCCTAAATGGAATCAACGGTCCCCACCGTGGGAGGAAGACGATTTGCGGGTCATGGTAAACGAATTGTTGAAATTTAGTGGAGAGGATGGTGATCATAGTGAAGTGGAGTTCGTAAGTGACAAGTACTGCAGGCTCGAATGTACAGGGTTCGGGCCTAGCTGATGCGAATATTTAGCAGTCACAAAATCAAGACCGGGTCCGGACATATAAACGAAATAAAGATTCTTATGGGCATACTGTTGCCGCAAGAGATCGAACAGAAAACTGAATAATGGCATTATATTTCTCACAGTTGCTTGTTGATAACTGCTATTTCCTATCAGCTTATGACACAGAAGGGATTTTGTCCTCTCCAGGCTGAGTGGTTGAGACGATTGAGGCTTTGGCCGCCCTTCTGATCCTATCTTGGCAGGATCCATCCTCGCTCAGTCCGGTGGTCATTGAAGGTGGTCGAATGCACCAATATAACATGCGACCAAAGACGGTCGTGAAGGCAAACGCGTACTCAGTAATGCTACAACATGTTCAGAGAATCATGTAACTTAACCACTTATGTGGGGACCTCGGTACACACCGGCTCACTCCCAGGTCGGGAATGAATTCCCTGATAGAAGAAATTATTTAAGTACTTGCTTTTAAACAATCTTATACTAAAATGAACAATATACGGGCCACAAGAGAAATATTTAATTGAATACAGTGTATTTAGCTTTTGAATAATCCTTCTGTTTTTCAATACTCTGGGCAAGAAGGTACAAAGTGCTTTCACACTGTGATACCAAGTTCGTTTCTTCCCAATAGCAAAGCTCTGACTTTCGATTATGTATTATGTTATTATTCGGTTATACAGTAACTTATACCTAAATATTTTACGTAGTTTTCTAACAATCTCTGCCTGGAAATAAACTTTCATATGTATGTAAATTCTAGACTAACAAGGTTTTCAATTAATTAAAAGATTTAAAATGGAATAAATAATACTCAGGTAAGTTTCTGTTATGATCGTTAGCGCTTCTGAGGCAGCCAGTTTATAGACCTGCAATTCATAATTGTCACTAATTGCGCTACACTACAAGTTTTCGGAGACGCCGAGGTGCCAGAATCTAGTCCCGCAGGAGTTCCTTTGCATGCCAGTAAATCTACCGACACGAGACTGATTTATTAGACCACCGTCAAATACCACCCGACTGAGCAAGGAACGAACCTGACAAGTTCGGACCAGAAGGGTGGCCAGCGTCTCAACCGTCTGAGCCACTCAGCCTGGCGAGGAAAAATATCTTCTGTGTCATCAGCTCATAGAAAATAGGAGTAGCCAATAAGCGTTTGCGAGAAATAAAATGTCCTAATTTAGTTTTCAGTACAATCCCTGTGACAACTGTATGGCCATAAGAATCTTTATTTCGGTGTTATTTGTCCGGAACCGGTCTTAATATCTCCTCCTTCGTTTTTTTTACTAAACTGAGTGTGATTTTCTGCTGGGCATCTTTTGTCTGTACAGTTATGTTCTGTCATTCCTCTTCATCAAAAAATTGAAATATTGCGCTCGGTTTTGTTTTCCCTAATGTCTCTCCCACTACATCACGATGGAATTTTGGATCTAAGCAGGATTTTCTTTAGGCCACTTTTGGTCAAGGTTGATGAATGTACACTGGTTGGACTATTATCAGTATTATCGTCACAGCTGTCCCTGTCATGGTTCCTACTTGAAATGGACCGAACACGTGTTATCTCTTCCGCGACTGCTAAACAATCGCATCGGCTTGGCTCGAACCCTGTATATTCGAGCCTGCAGTACTTGTTCCAGGTAAATTCCTGTCACCTGGAAATTATACTTCGGCAAACCTTACTTCATAAAGATCACTATCCTCCCCACTAAATTTCAACAATTTCGTTTATCTTGACCCGTAAATGGCATTCCTCTGAAGGTGGGAACCGGTGATTCCTTTAAAATATTTTAGCGGAAAAGAATTAAATAGAACGCTGGTCTCTGTAGTTTGGAAGAACATCATCAAATACGTCTGTATTATGGAACACATGCGTGCGATAATAGATGTTGTGTAACTCGCAGTAAACACACACGCCAGTCGTCAAGAAAGAACCCAGGGGGTATCATGATCTACAGAAATACCTTCTACAGCAACATTATTTCATCCAAGCTTCACCGCGTGGTTATTGGGCTTTAGGTCGTTCTTGCCCAGACGTATGTGGCGTTCTTTATGATGCAAATCGTTGATCACATATTGAAATTGTGAGAGCATGGTTGAAAAAATCCCATCACAGGGCAGACTCATCCAGAATACGCTGCTGAAAAAAGAAATAAACCTCTGCAGGCAAGTATTTTTGAAGATAATTATAACCTCCGAGCAAGAGACTTGTAGCCACGGATCTCGACGCATCGCCAAATCAGCGGTTTAAGTTACATGATACTCTGAACCATTTATAGCATTACTGAGCACGCGTTTGCCTTCAAACCCATATTCGTTCGCCTGTGAGCTGTTACACTGACATTCTGGCTGTAGGGTTTGTCACAGACATTAGAAAGGTTGGCCCTTGCCTGTATGAGTTCGCATGTGAATGGTTAGATCGACATACTTCCTGAAGGATTTGCCGTAAATATTGCAGCAGAGTTGCTTTTCGCCTGTGTGAATCCAAATTTGCTCTGTATGACTGTCTTTCTGGCTGCAGAATTTGCCGGAAACATTGCAGGAGTATGGCTTCTTGCATGCATTAGTGCACTAGAGATATGCTAGGTTGGCTTTAATGATGCAGAATTTGCCACAGACATTGAAGCAGTGCTGTCTCTCGCCTGTGAGAGTCCGCATGAGGTCTGTTGAACTCCTTTATGCATGAAGGATTTGCCACAGATATTGCAAGAGCATGGCTTCGCGTCTCAAAGCGTTCGAATATGAAACGTTAGATCGCCTTTCTGCTGAAGGATTTGCCGTAAATATTGCTTCAGAGTGGCTTCTCGCCGGTTTGAGACCACATGAGTACTATTAGATTGAGTTTGACGCTGAAGGATTTGTCACGGACATTGCATCTGTGAGGATTCTCGTCAGTGTGAGTTCGCATGTGTTTCGAGAGTGCATTTCTATCGGTGAAAACTTGAATACAGAAACTGCAATAGTGTGGCTTCTCACCTGTGAGATTCTTAAAGTAATCTGTTCGACTGCCTTCCTGTCTAAGGAATTTCCCACAGGCATTGCAGCATTAGGAACTCTTGCCTGCGTGATTCCGCAAGTGAGCTGCTAGATACGCATTAATGCTGAAGTATTTCCGCTTCTGTGTGAACAGGTGAACTGTACGACTGCCTTTCTGGCTGACGATTTACCATAAAAATTGCATTAGTATGGCTTCTCGCCTGTGTGAGACCGCACGTGCACTGCTAGGACGCTTTAAACCGGGCGAGTTGGCCGTGCGCGTAGAGGCGCGCGGCTGTGAGCTTGCATCCGGGAGATAGTAGGTTCGAATCCCACTATCGGCAGCCCTGAAGATGGTTTTCCGTGGTTTCCCATTTTCACACCAGGCCAATGCTGGGGCTGTACCTCAATTAAGGCCACGGCCGCTTCCTTCCCACTCCCAGCCCTTCCCTGTCCCATCGTCGCCATAAGACCTATCTGTGTCGGTGCGACGTAAAGCAATTAGAAAAAAAAGGACGCTTTAATGCTGAAAGATTTGGCACAGACACTCTACAAGTGTGGCTTCTCGTCCGTGTGAGTCCGCACGTGAGCTGCTAAGTACGCTTTCATGCTGAATGATTTTCCACAGACATTGCAGCAGTGTAGCTTCTCGCCTGTGTGAGTCCGTATGTTTACTGCAACGGTCTCAACTACGAGTCCGCATGTGACCTGTAAGACAGGCTTTCTGGCTGAAGGACTGGCCACAGACATTGCATCAGTACGGCTTTTCGCCTTTGTGAGTCCGCATGTGGGTTGTTAGATTGCCCTTCTGACTGAAGGTCTTCCTACAGACATTGCAGCAGTATGGCTTCTCGCCTGTGTGAGTCCGTATGTGGCCTGTTAGACTGCTCTTCTGACTGAAGGTCTTCCTACAGACATTGCAGCAGTATGGCTTCTCTCCTTTGTGAGTCCGCATGTGGGCTGTCAGGTTGCTTTTCTCGCTGAAGGACTTGCTACAGATATTACAACAGTATGGCTTCTCTCCTTTGTGAGTACGCCTGTGGGCTTTTAGAATGCACTTCTTGCTGAAGGTCTTCCTACATACATTGCAACAGTATGGCTTCTCGCCTGTGTGAGTACGCATATGGTCTGTTAGACCGCTTTTCTTGCTGAAGGACTTGCTGCAGATATTGCAAAAGTATAGCTTCTCGCCTGTGTGAGTCCGCATGTGGGCTGTTAGGTTGCTTTTCTCGCTGAAGGACTTGCTACAGATATTACAACAGTTTGGTTTCTCGCCTGTGTGAGTCCGCATGTGGGAAGTTAGACTGTTTTTCTGGCGGAATGTCTTCCTACAGATATAGCATGAGTATGGCTTCTTGCCTGTATGAGTCCACATTTGGGCTGTTAGAATGTCTTCCTGGCTGAAGGACTTGCTACACACATTGCAACAGTATGGCTTCTCGCCTGTGCAAGTCCACATCTGGGCTGTTAGATTCACTTTCTGGCTGAAGGATTTTCCACAGACATTGCAACTGTGTGACTTCTGGATGAAGGATATGCCACGAGGACTGCTCCTGAAACAAGGTGCTCCACCATCCGGAGGTTGATGATCTGCGTTGCTCACCTCGGGTCCCGATCTACAGTGAAAAAATTAAAACGATGTTGCCAATAGATCAACAGTCAACTCCACTACAACTCTTACACTGGCGAAATGCTCTTACTGAAGATTCCACTGACAGATATCACATACAGAGAGCTTGTTACTCATGAACATCACAATCCTGGGGTTTAACGTCCTATGAGGTCAAATTCAGAGTGTAGTCGTCAATTCGAAAAGCTCTCACTTTTTACGAGTATGTGTTGAGTCTTTTGTCTCGAATCACGATATCACGCGCAAGAAACATCTGACGATTTAGGAACGTGTAATCTCATAGACAATTCCATTGACAGAATGCATGAGAATAAGTGGTACAGCCTGAAAGGAGAAACACAAACTCTGTAATCCGCCAAACATTTACCTATTGAAATTCGTATGTCTGTTCTCGAGCACGAAGGACAGAGTATGCTTTGGGGATTTCATCTTGTTCAAAAAGTACTCTGCGGTTTGTGGCAGGCGAGTAATAATTTTTGTAAAAGAGCCCTTGACCTTGAGGTTGTTCGAGAGAGAATCTCAATGTTGGAGATATTAATAAAGATGAGAACATGGTTTTCCGACTGTCAGCAAGATCTACTGAACAATGGGAAATCATTTATAAATATTAATAACAGTCGCGCAAACATACGCATTGTATTTGTACATTGTTACCATATCATTGCCGCATTCTCCTACGTCAGAGTGTGCAGTTAACTCTAAACACATAGCTTGGATGTGCAACCAAACACAGTCGACATACATATAGACGGACGATAGTAAGAACAAGGAAGTTCATACTTACTACCATGTACTACATCATTCTGCGTCTTAGTTACTGCCTTTAACAGCAGCATGGAAACCACAAATCCAGATAAAATCCTCAAAAGCTGAAAGATAACGTGCAGATTACAGCTTTCAGTTTCACCTCCAGATACTGCTGTGTTAGATATTATGATGGCGACAAGGAATATGGCTTTGGTAGCAGCGTTTTATAACAATTTTCTGATATAATGAAATATTTGAACCCAAATGCTGGCTGTCACGCCCTTGAGAAGAGTTCCTCTAACACTACAGCTAAAAGTAGCACAAAAACCAAGGCTTGAGCTAAAATTAAAGATTACAGGACATTGAACTGCACCGCAGTGGATATTCCTACTTTGTAAAGGAAGGAAAGAGATTCCTTTTATTTCAAAAACTTCAAGGACAAAGTGATTACTTTTAGTGGAATGATAACATCGTTGGGCAGCATCCTAGTTTGTGCATGTCTCCCCACCGCAGAGTAGTTCGAGATATTCTAGGAAAGAAGAGCCAGAAATACAAATTTCTTGGTTAAGGGTGAGATTCCCTTAAGCAGGCACGTAGGAAAAGGCGATCACGCAGGCCAAAATACATCGTAAGATGAAGTGATATTTCCCAATTCACATGGGCCGGTGGAAAGCATGACTTCCTCACAAGTAAAGTAGTAGGAGGCTCGACCACGTGGACAAATGAAACGGGGTCATTGATTCCAGATACGACAGACTAGACCACTTGAACACCACACAAAATATTAATATTGCCACCACAAGGCAAGAGCGGGCAGAGAATACGACAGTGGTTTGAATGTCATACATATTGTTGCATATCATACCAAGCAAAAGGTACAATATTCTGTGGCAATTCTTCTTTACGTGATTATGTGATTTTTGTGACAAGTGAATTATCAGGTTCTCAATTAGTTTTTCATTCTGTATTGATGAATATACTCCAAGAACTATACTGAAATTCAAGTCACGAGCTTAGGAAAAGTATCCTTCCGCATGTGAGCACGTCCCCTGTTCCCCCTTCCCGTCTCGTCTCCGTTCTCCATCTCCGCCACAACCAGGTTATCATTAACGCCGTGCGTCCATCTGACAAGTACAGTACTTCATTCTGAAATAGTGAAGCATCAAACGAAATCACTTCCTTTCACACAGCTGTCCATTGATTACGTCCCATACCTATTTATTCCTTTACTGACCATGTAAAATCTAGAGATTACTGACGAATACCGAGGCAAGAGAAGCAAGGTTTATTTTTATTTCATAATGCAATTTGTGTGAGGCATTGGAGACTGTCCGTGTCAGTTTCTCACAGTGAGTGGGATTGCAAAATACAATGTTTGAAATATTGTAGTCTCGTCATTCGGAACCCATGATCCTCTCATGACAACATTTCTGCAGGTAGAGGGCGATTACGAATATAAAGTACACATTATTATTATTATTATTATTATTATTATTATTATTATTATTATTATTATTATTATTACCATCGAATACGCCAAGGATCATATTCCCATACCGTGTTAAGGCCCTTCCTGTTTTATTTACGGCGAGTGCTGAGCTGACACATCGATCTTTCGCTGGAGACTTGGATTTTCCGTAGAGTTTAAATTCCAAGTAGCGGCGTAAACACTGTACACAAAAACGCCGATCAGCTGCGCGGTCTTCTTCACGTCTTCCACAGTCCACAGTGGATTCTAATCTCGTAGGCTACTGTAAACGTGTAAAACAATTTGGTTTAGATTTTCTACTTTATTTTTCTCCACTTTTGTTAGCTTTAAAGTATTTCACAGGGGACTCAAGCGTCACAGCATCACACACGCCTTGCTCACAGCTGGCAGCCATTATGAATACTGAACAGTGAACACGCTGTTGCAGCCAGTATTGCCAACAGTTTTCTTGGATCCATCTTCAACATCACACATATTATGCAAACTTATGAGCAGTGGAATGAACTCGAACAAAGTTACTAAGTACACAGTGCAATAAGATATCAATATCATATTAAATAATTATTATTTTGCTACATACACCACTGAGAACAATAACTATTCATAGCCATCTACGTATGAAACACAAGAGTTGGTAACGAACCCGAATAACATACAACCTGTAATATATTTTCCATATTTATGCAGGGCAAAATTTTTAATTCATCAAGTCAGTTCACCAGAATATCTAACCAAACTGAAGAAAGCTCCTGACTTCAGGAACAAGTAACAAATCTAGGGAACTATTTGGCGCTGCGGAAGCCTTTTCACCGACCAGAAGTCTAACTAACATCAAAGGGACCACTTTCGATACGGAACAGTTGGCAGAAGAGGTACTCTACCTTTATGGATGTTGATGCAGAAAGTAGCGTAGCATTCCTCCTCCAGAGGAGCGGATGCAAAAGACGTCTGTTCTCCATCTCCGGAGCGGCGTAACTACCTGCTGTCATTAGCTCTAAAATGTTTCCTAACAAGCTGCCCGTAAAATAACACCATCACATCATTATGGCAAAGTCTCATGGAATCGGAAACAAAGGTTAGGGCGTCCCCTGGAAGGGGCGCGCGTTGGCAGAGCCCAGTCAGCGTGAAAGGTATGCAAGGGTTACCATCGCACGGGCTGTGACGGCTAAACAAGCGAATTATCCCATCCTGTATCGCATCACTTTACTAAGTCTGGACGAAGTAGCGAATTAGCCACAGCCCTTGAGAGAAGGCATGTAGGCATCTGTAAGGTGCAGAAGAAAAGTTGGAGTGGGGACAAGTTTATCACTTATGTGCAAAAGAACACGAAGAAGTGTGACAATCGCTTGATGTAACTCATCTACGCTGGGGACAGAAGGAAATTCCAATTTTTCAGTGCAACGCTGCATAAACTGGGCTGAGCACGGAAACCTGATGGACACGTCGGATGGATAAAGGAATACCACACAGCCCATGGAATACTTGGGTATGGACAGAAGAACGACGACGGCCAAAAAGTTCCCAATTAAGCAGAAACTAACCATCGCGAACAAATAGTACAAAAGCGCGATATTCATCTTGTCACGTACTGCAATGACTACATCCTTGTGAGATGAAGGAATCTCAAAGATGTTCTAGAGACAACAGTTGTTCCTTACGGAACCGTTATAATGCAACATCGACCAGTCACCTGTAAGCTGCGGGTAAAGTCACCATGATCCCAAAAATTCGCAGGAAATGGACCAAACAATCAAATAGTGGCGCCTGAAGGAGGAGGTGGATGTTGTTGCGAAAGTTACAGTGCCACAAATGACCATAGTTGAAGTGAGCCGGACTAAACTGAAAGACACCGCATGCTCTGTTCTTGGAACAACTAAGTCAGGGCGACGACGACGAAGGTTTAACTATGACACGTGGCTTCGGAATGACGATGTTAAGGATGCAGTACTGTTGAAGGAACAGCTGTACCACGCGGTTCTTACCCGTTGGAATGCCTACACAGCAGCCAAAAGTAATGTGAAGGAGGTTAGTGCCATAGCAAGAGCACACCGGTATGCAGGTGAAATCTGGTACGCCAGAAGACGAGCGGGATATTTAAAGGCTAGACAAATCAAGGCAACGAAAAACGGAAGCCAACGTTTTTACAGCTTCAAAGAGGAAACAGATGATTTGCTACTCGAATGGAAGGAAGTGCGAGAACGCTGGCGGAACTACTTTGACAAAATTTCCATCTTGGAATTTCAGTATCTACCTATCCAATACACCTCTGCTGTTGAAGGTCCAACGAAGGATAATGTCATCACTGAGGTCCAGGCTATGCTGAAGAAAATGAAACCAGGTAAAGCCACTGGCACCGATGATCTTCCGGCAGAGTTTTGTTTCTCTCAACTACGGGATGCAGAGTGTGGCTAGAATGAGCTTTTCAACCTGATCATCAAAGAAGGTCGAAAACCAACAGATGGGTAACGGAATATCGATTCAGAAATAAGTGAAATCCTGCCAATTCTTCTAATCGCCGCCCGATCAGACTTGTGAGCCACGCAATGACAGTTTTCGAACAAATCCTCGACAAAAGGATTGGCGATTTAGCCAAACTCAACACGAGCCAAGCTAGATTGGTGTAAAATTTTGGCACAACAGGAGCAATCCACGCTGCAAGGCTCTTAGTTGTTAGACATAATGAAAAGAATAATAACAATCATCTCGACTTTCTGGACCTTGAGAAGTCCTTCATCAGGTACCTCATGACCTTACCTGGTGAGCGCTACAAGAATATGGCATTCCAGAGCACATTATTAAGGGGGCACAATTGCTCTATATAGAACCAAGGAGTTACGTTCAAGCTGCCGCAGGAGCGTCTGATGACTTCCATAGAACGGTAGGAGTCCACCAAGGCCGTGCCTTATCATCACTGCTGTTCATTCTTGTGATGGACACCGTTACATCAGACCTGCACAAGCCAACACCATGGACACTTCTCTAAGTTAATGGCGCCATTTTGTCTGCAGAGAATAAGTTTGATATCCGCGTCAAACAGAAGATTGCAATAATCGACTGGCGCAATATGTCCCGCGCCTCAACAAAAAGAAGACATAGTCGAGAAGATGAAACCGTGCGTGTTGCCGGTGAAAATACAGCACAAGTAGAGAAATTTGGATCCACAATCTTACTGATGAAGTCACCTTAAGGATATAAAAAGCCAGGCTGAAATGGAGAATAACAACGGGCGCGTTGCGACCGTCAGATGAAGGGCCATCTGAAACCTAAGATCTACAAAACTGTTATCTGCCTTGTCGTTTCCTACGGCAATAAATGCTGGCCAGCTACAAAAGAAGTAGATCGCAAATTAAGCGTCATGGATACGAAGATGCTTATTAGGAAGGCTGGCATTACTAGACTGAATCACAGTCCAAATGATGCTATTATGAAATGTTTTGTTGTTGCACCGATCCAGAAGAAAATTGAGAAAAGACATGTGCGCAGGCTTTGGAATGTGTTGCGTGCAGAGGACGATATATAGTTAAAGTCAGCGTATACACAGGAAGTCTGTGAAAAGAAGCGCAAGGCACGAACAAGACAGCAAAGGAAAGATACAGTGCACAACGACCCGAAAGCCGAGACTACATACAGACATGGCCCGAAACCTAACTGGAGACAATGAATCACGACAGCGGATCACCCACCAGGCAGAACTAACACTAAAGAAGAAGAATAACAAAAAGCAGACATGAATATTCTACTATGAAAAATGGGATATAATGGATATTTTTCACATCCTAGCATTCAACGTAATATGTTCAAATTCTCTCTCCTAAAGCCTACGTCCAATATTTATAAATGACTTAGTGTTTGAATGACAGAGTACTTTTCGATTTGATGTTTAAGCAACTATATGAAATGCATTATAAAGAAAAATGAATAACTGAACAAAATAAACATTTCAGAATGATGTGTGTTAATCGGCGTGACAGAATAGCCGTGGAGGAGTCAGTCAGTGTATTCTGGACTGAACGGAAGTTCGTCTTAGACAGCAGACAATCAGATTAATCAATCTGGTATTTTAATACGGTCAAGTCTATAATTATGAAGACCGTGGAGGAGAGGCAAAAATGGCTGGTTCAGGACCATGTGTCTCTAGACATGAGTCTCTTCACTAAATATTTAGCACAGGGCAATGTGTCTCTCCACAAACGGAAGGTAACCTTGTCACTAACTGGTGAGATCACGGCCATGTGTCACTACACAAATTAAAGTTAACCTCATCACTAACTGCTTAGCTCGGAGCTATGCTCTCTCCACAACAGGAAGGTAACCTCATCACTAAGAGGTAAGCTCAAAAATATTTGTCTTTCCACAAGTCAGCAATTAGGAAATTTTATTATCTTCATAACCTTTTCTTATGTAATTCAGTACCAAATTAACATGGCAAACCTTTTAGACATTTAAGTTGCTGCATGATATTTGTAGACTGCTGAAATGAGAGTCAGGACAAGATAGCACCAGAGGTTAGATATAAAAAGTGGGAAGCAGTAGATACTGTAAGACCCGGTCGAATGAATCCTTCAGAAGCATCTAAAACATACGATAAACAACGGACTAAACTACGTGGACAATGGATTATCCTCGGCCTTGTATACCAAGGAAAAAGTATACACACAAAAGGCTTGCTGCTTTGCTGGTTGGAGAGTGACCCTGCATGATATATGTTTAGGAAGAATGCTAAATTAATCTCCATCCAAAAATAGAAAAATGCATTGTGAAATAATTATTTTGTGTGAAAAGTATTGATAAGCAACATTCTTATTGGTGGTCATATTAAAAGATTGTTTTCTAACGTAGCCTACTGTGTCCTGTTACACAAGAATTACTCAGAAACCGGAGAAATTCAACCTCAAAGAGTTGACGTATTTGGGCGTTCCTCAGTTGTGTGCATGGTTCTAATCTGACTAATGAGAGAGTGCACTGGGCAGTTCTCAGGAATTAAATGAATATTTCTTGCCACTGGTTGTGAATGTCAGGATAACACAGCGCCAGATGGAAGATGAGTGGGAAGCAGTCAACGCATCACGTAACAGACGAGGAGACTCTCACTACCCACAAAATCACATAAGCCTTTCAGACTTCATAGTTTCCATCAATAATCTGGTTTGAAGTCAACCCTTAAGCTATGACTAGCCATTGCAGAGGCTGCCAATACAAGGGCGCGGCTAAGAGCACTAACCCGAGCTTAAACAATCATTTCCCAGGGATTATCAAAGATCGTTTCACACAGTAACCAAAAAAGGTGTGACAGCAATAAATGAATTAGCAAGTACTCCATTGGCACACCTACAGTTCGAGAAACACTACTGCATTAAAGGTTTGAATATAGGATATACATGTGTGCTGCTCTGTTACGTCACTGATAAAAATAATTTTGAAATAAACTTATATCATTAGATTATTTTTTACCTACTTTTACGAGATAATAAATTCACCTGATGAATTCTGGAAATTTCTTAGGCAACCTGCACAAAATATAAATCTTCTATTGTAGCTATCCATTTTATTAGTTTATATTAATTGTGTTAATGTGTTTCCAGTCAACACAGTACAAGCACTTCACTGACAATGAGCACTAAAATGAAAAGTGGGGAAATGGCGACATTCAGCAAGTGTGACTGCAACACTGGAACAAAGATAATTCACTACCACAATATCTTGTTATGCTTAAAACCATGTAGAAGTTTCATTTGAAAACTATGGTATTAAAGATGTTGGACTACTGAACTGAACGTTTCATTTCTACAGCAAATTATCTGCTTTGGTGTTCACAAATGGAGGAATTTGACTTAACACAACAGAACTGGAAAGTTTAAAATATGACATTCTTTGTGTTATTGCACTATTGAACTGAGCGATAAATATATTGATTAATGAAGCTATGTTAGTTTGGAATTATTATATTGTGTGCAATATACATAAAAAATAAATATCTTGAATTTGTATATTTATTTTATAATCTTCAATTATGCCTCTTTCTGTGCACCACTCTTGATACAAACATACAAAATTACTGAGAATATCTGGAGGTGATAGTTGCAGATGGCATTTCAGATGATAAAAATGTGAACAAATTATTCGGTGACAGTGAAAGAATGAATACAGCTTTCACCCTTGCTTAAAGGTATAAAACTAAGAAACAATTCTAGGTTCTGTTCAACCCAATCAACACACATCACTTTACAAGTGAACTATTTATTTAGGGACATGTTTCGTCTCTAGTTGAGACTTCATCAGCCATTAAATCACATGGTAAATTACAAAACTCAAATTAGACACTCAAAAAATGTTAAAAAATGGAAGAACCCAATATCTTTTTAAGGACTATTTGGGAAATGCAAAATATATAAATATATACTTAAGATGCATTCCATTTTATTTGCGACATGACATTGGAATGAATTCCATTCTAGAGGTACCAGCCATAGGGGGGCCTCAAGATGAGCTAAATACAACTAAATACAACTTTTCATATAAAAGGATTTCTTTCTGTAAAGAAATTTAATCTCATTTCTTAACCATAAGTGGTTGACCTTGTTTTGAATCGAAAGGTGAAACTAAGATGATATAATTTTTCTTTGGGAAGGTTTTGAGAATTTGGGAATTACTTTGCTTACTAGACATTTCTTTTAAAATACTATGTCTTTTAAAATTTTTGCTAATCTGATTTTGAGATTCATGAACCTATTTAAAACTTCCTTACCCTGGTTGGCTTCATTAGTACAATTCACAAACTTCATTGTGTAGATATTTCTGAAGTGTATTTGTTTAAAACAAATTTAAGCACAATTTACGAACATCACTGTGTAGATTTGTATTGACACAGTTAAAACTAACAAACAATGCTAGGTTTTGGTCCACCCAATCAATACACATCAAGTGAACTATTTATTTAGGAACATATTTCGTCTCTATTTAAGACGTCATCAGCCATAAAATCACGTGGTAGATTACACAGACCTCAAGATACAACTTTTCATTTAAAAAGGATTTCATTCTGTAAAGAAATTTAATCTCTTTTCTTAACCATAAATGGTTGACCTTGTTTTGAATCGAAAGGTTAAACTAAAATGATATATATTTTCTTCCTAAATTAACAGTTCATTTGTAAAGTGTAGTGTATTGATTGGATGGAACAAAACCTAGCAATGTTTCTTAGTTTTAACTGTGTTAATACAGATCTACACAGTGATGTTCGTAAAATGTGCTTAAATTTGTTGTAAACAAATACACTTCAGAAATATCTAGCTCTACCAGAGATTTTTTGTAGATAGATTAGAAAAAAACTACATGAAGGGTCATTAAATATGATCTAAAAGTTCCTGAATATTTTAGATAAAATTAGCCTATATAATTTTAAGATATTAGTGTTTAAATGTAACAATTTAAAGAAAGGATTAAACTGATGAAAACGGCCAGTTTTCGGATATAAAACATCCACTACTGAACACAACTCTGAATAGGTACTACATATTCCATACTGTGTAGGGTATGTGGTGTACGTACTTTGTTTCTTCTTTGATGTTTGGTACCAGCTGGTTAATTGAACCCGGATCTGTGAATATTTCCTCCTTAATACCTTCGGAAGGCTATAAGTAAAAAATAAGAAAAGTATAATTAAAAGGGAATAAAAATATATATGACTAAACAGGAAATAGCTGAGAAAATACATTTCATATTCGCACAATAAGAGTCTAATTAATTTATCTTCCAATGTAAAAATATAAGAATGGAAAGGAACAGTGAAATCAAATTGAATCAAATCAAAAATCACTTCATTTTCAAAAGAGATATCTACCGCGATGGCAAATGGTACACAAGAATACATTATTGACAAGCACTAAACTTTAAATTAAGAAAAGAAGACATTTTCCTAAAACACAGTATTATACAATTCACACGAACAATTTTTCTATTAATCACACAGCTCATGCTTAATAAATTTATATTATTTACAAGATTCTACACATAATATCTTCTGTACTTACAAATATAATCAACTCATATATATTATGTGGACTTACTTCAAATAATACTATAAAACTGCTGTAAGATTGAAATATACATTGCATTTATTTATTTCCTTTTTACCCATTTTGGAACGTAACAAGCATAAGGACCTGCTGCATCTTAATCAGAGCTCCTTTCACCACTTCTAGTGATAAGAAAGATATGAACATGAAAATGAACACATAATAGAATAGCAGTAGGCAGGGTAGCAATAGAGAAGGAGGAACACAAAAAGAACAAATACTATCTCCAAATGCTTACCCAATACCATTCCTTGCTTCCTTTTCAGAGAAGGAGGAACACAAAAAGAACAAATACTATCTCCAAATGCTTACCCAATACCATTCCTTGCTTCCTTTTCGGTTTCTGTTGATCCCTATTTCCACATTGACTAGCTATTTTCTTTATCCTCGTATATTCACAATCCCCGGTTCCCACTTTTCCATATACGACTCGTTGCCTCTTTGTTCATTTCCATAATCCTATTTAGTTTCTTTCCCTAAAGACCTCACTGCAATATAAAAGTAAACCCACATCGTTCCTATCACTTTACTAACAAGTGGACAACTACAGAAATATCCATCAACCCTCTCTGCTCAAGACATTAAAACCATCAAGCAAAATACAATCAATCAGTCCATCAATCAATCTATCAACCGTGAAATCCATCAATCACCACTGATCAGCATTTAGGAAGGTGGCAGACTTGTTTAACAGTTGTTGAAAAAAAAAGATTGTGGAAATTTATGAAACAACTCTCTTGGTAAATTATTTCAATTATTAAATCATCTTCATACAAGCCAATATTTGCCAAAAATTGTCCCTTCGAATTCTAACTTATCTTCATGTAGTGACCTTTCCTACATTTAAAGAATATGAAATAAAATTATTGATAACTAACATCATTCCAAGCCATCTCTCCAATGACATCTGAGAATATATTGCTTAGTCAAACAGCCTGTCTACTTTTTTCCAAGTCCTCCCAGTACAAACTTCGCAATATTTCCGTAACAAAACTATTTTGTCAGAAATCACCCGCGAGGAATGGAGCTGATTCTGTGGATTACTTCCTGTTCTCTAATCAAGTAATCCTGGTGACGGTCTCATGCTCTAATTGAGGCCTTGCTGGGGATTTATATTCCCTCTCCTTAACAACCTATAAATTACCTCATAATTTCATTAAGAGATCCATAAATTTTATTTTCAATCTTCTTTCGGTGAATACCTCAATGAAGATCTATCCTTATTTCAAATACCTAGGTATTTACAGAGATCCCCATGAAGAACTTTCACCCCATCAACACAATAATTAAAACAGAAAGGACTCCTATCACACAACCTGACTTTCCACCCCATTTGCCACCTTACCATTGCCCAATGTCACTCTCACAATCCTGTCAAGAGCTTTATATATGCCAATCGTGATATACTTGACCTCCAGAATCTAGAATGCCTGCTATAATTTGCTGGAATCCAGAAGATGAGCTGCAGTGGAGTAATGTTTCCTAAACCTGAACTCACTTCTATCGAAACGGTTAGTAATGGTGTATAACATAATCTTGAAGAATCAATACCAAGAGCGTGCATCCAAAACCAGTCAAGATGACTAGAGTGTAATTATTGGCTATGTTTATCAAAATTTTATTTATACGCAGGGTGTTACTACACCAAATCTTAATTCATCCGGTACAGCTGCTGCATACATCCAATTCAGCCTACAGATTTGGTTCTATATCTCAATCAATTGACTATAGTATATGCCCAGAAATATTACCATTTCTAGTTATATATTTTTTAACTTATTTGCAATGCCATTTTTATTGTAGGTCCATGTGGACATGGAAATTAATTTCAATGGACTGGGTGAAACTGTTAACTGCGTCAGGTATTGTAAAAGGACATGACCATAACATTCGCGACACGACCAATGCCTCATTAGTGATGGGTGCGATGCCCATTTGCTGGTGAATGGCGATACGCATCGTCTAATGGAGTATACTCATTCCCATGTTATATAATTGGCACTCCATACTGTGTCATTCCACTATTTCAGAAATTAAGCTCAATCGAATTAAGACAAACGCGATTTCTAATAATGAAGTCAGACACAATGAATAAATTATATAAAATCTTAAGGAATTTGAGAGTAACGCAAAGTCGGAATGAATGAGCGTGATGGCAGTGACCAAGACAAAATTGATATTCGAATTGTTAAAACCAACACTGTTTAAAAATCACAAATGAAAAGCTAACTCAAGGGACTGGACGTGTTCGGAGCAAAAAGCTGCATAAAGCATATAAGATATTAATAACGAGAGAAGAAATCAAGAAAGGAAAGATATTCATAACGTCTAAACAAGAATTTAAGAGTTGAACATATAAAAAGATTAAATAATACGCGTAAAATATTGAAATACGAGACTTACAAATTGATTAGCAGTGGCATATAAAAACTACGCAGTTAAGGCCGTGACTATAAAAGCAGATATTCGATACATCGCAGCTTAAACGATCAATAACTAGAAAAGCCATTCTATACGAGATAAACTTGAAATGTTAGCGGCCATATTGGAGATCTGATAGCAACTGAGATTATACGAAGCAATATTAAGCGGAATGAAGAAGTTAAATTATGTTAGAAGGCTTTCGAAACGAAACATGTCACGGCTGATTTCATCGATGTATTTCGTCTTTTCAACCGAGCTTATGAAGGAAACCATGGCTTTCTAAGGAGATTTGGGATTGACTATCTGGATGATTCCCAGCTGGACCGACATGGCAGAGATGACCCCCTGGTTCCCGATGACACCACGATGACCGGGCAAGCAGGGTGACCAAGTAACATATATAATTCCGGAAAGCGACAGAAAAACATAAGTTTCATTAATAAAATAGAAGGATCGATAAATGGAAAAAAAGGTTAATGTTTTTGTAGTTAAAGGCCAAAGTAATAGATATGTGTTTAGTGTCTTCAGAATGATTTATATGATATTAGGTTCTCGCGAGAGATTTGTATGTGGCGATGATATAAGTCTTCATCACAAATAAAAGAACCCCCAGTTTGGGAATGTAATAAAGTGATAATAATGTTTCAATGGGAGCAAAGAGTTCCAATTAGCCATATCATGTGTGAGGTGTATAAGAGGAATAATTTTAGGTTATTCGATACGTAATACCAACTGATATTATGATAAGTAGAGGTTATATGTTACCATAATAAGTTAGGATATATGTTAGATTTGGATATTATGGCCGACTGAAGACATGTGAATGTTATTTAAGAAGATATTAATCCGATACGACGAGTATTTGAAAATAAGGTTATTTAGCGTCTTGTCATATACATATATATGCTAACTGTATGAAAGAATATGAGGAGATACGAGAAGAAATGAGTTATATGTAGATATTATGATGTTATATGAAGAAAGTGGAGGATATATTGAAGGAATAAGTAATTCTACGACGAAATATGAGATGTAAGTGATGTATTTGAAATGTTAGGAAAGATATATTGACGCACAGTGAGATCATACATGTTCATTACCAATGATAATATATTGTCCGAGAATCCATACCATATGTTAATGACGACGTGCTAACACATACATGAAATGTTATTATAGATTAAGATCATCAAAGGGAATTCAGATAAGATTGATTTCATTACTCACTTGAATGTTTCAATCTGATACTTCTACTCTGAAATCACATTTTTACTAAAATAATGATGGCACACGTAGGTCAACTTGGATAGTTATTACTATATTGTATAACAAATCTAATTTAAAATAGATATTACATAGTGTCTTCAAAGATGATTTTCCGTAGCGAAAATACTGCCAATAACACGCATATTAGTTCATTTATTGTATATTTGCGCATATTTGAGAATATTATTAGCTTGTTATATACGTCCAATTATGATTTGCGTTTAATAGTGAATGAATATCAAATATGATGATGGTTAATATTACAATTAATTTGAAGAGAAGCAGATTTGTGTTGTCGATTGATAAACTAATTTTCCAGAAGCATATGTTGCAGTGCTACGAAATCAAAATAATATTTTCCTAACAAATCTTGTCCTAAGGAAAAATTAACGAAAACTGCTGAATAGAATGATTCTTCAGGTCAATGTAACCAATAACTTCCCAACGAATTTTATCACTTTCTTTATGTATGCTTAATTAAATATAAACAATAACTAATTTCAATTGCGATTACAACACGATCATTGAAAATAATATGAGCCTACATGGTGAATACATTTAAGAAAAACAAATATCAATCAATTTCCAAACGTAGTTCCACAATTTATATTTTTTATCTAAAATGCTAATAGTTGAGATTTATATGATGTGTTATTTGAAGTTTTATGTTATAGCAAAGTCAACTTTGAGCTAAGTGGTTGGATTATCGGTTCTCTTGCAGTTCAAGGACACGTCAGATGGAGACATCCATTAATCTTGATGAGATAAATATTTAAAGTATCAGCGTTGTCTGGATCCCACGTTTAAAATATTAGTGAAGATTGAAATAATGATCCCTGAGATCAGGTCGAGATATCCTTAGGCACCTATTCTGGACGCGGGAAGGGCGTAATACCTTTCTGAATCTGTCAACATGCAACACCGTTCATAGCAACAGGGCGTAGTAAAATGCAGTATATTCTGGACTTCAGATGCAGTGGCATCTTTCAGACACAGAGTATGCCAGTGACTTCCCTTCATCTCATCCATGCTGCCTCTATCATAATTCGCACTTCTACAACTACACCACTATCAGTCTATAGGCGAGATCCCAGATACATGAAGCAATTCGGACGGAGCCATTACATGATTCGGATGACTCCAAGTATTCAGTCTTCTTTCTTGTTCATTCTAAGGTAGTAATGTGAGAAACATATGCCGAACTTCACCTTGATACCAGAGTGTCATTCTTGGTCTACCAGCAAGTGAACAGAGCGGAACAATGGCGTACACACCAACTTCACTAGCCAACGTAATTTTGCGGCAAGATAGAAAATATGCAATTCTTATGGAAATCGCTGCCCTGATTCCGAAAATGATGTGTTTTTTCTATCATGTTTAGTTTTGACGCAGTTCAGTGTTTTAGTATCTGCATGAATTCGTAAGATGTAATGTTGAGAGATGTTCCCGCGCAACTTTTTTTAGAATACAATTATGTGATTTGATTTGTTATAGTTTGAATTTTATTACAGGTTTATTGCTGTCTAAATTTTCATTTTTTAGTTCGGGGTTCCCTGGTAAATGCATGACAAACTCAACCAGATACGCAATGGACCGCGAGGTATGTAGGATTGAATGTAAGACAGTTGAGCGTTTGCCTTTCATCTTAGAACACTTGAATAAACAGACGTATTTATGATGGACTGATAAAGCAGTTTCCTTTCAAAGGTAACAGTGTTGCTTGAGACGGGCTCCAAGAAGTACTGGTACGTGTTTAGTGCGTCTTGTAGGCCTATCGTGTGCGCGGATTTAATTTCAAACTGATCACTAATAAGCGAAGTTGTAGTGTTTTAACATACTTCATGGCTAGTGTTTCAGGGGTGACCAGAAGACAGTGTAAACAAAGTCCTCAAAAGTGTTGTTACATTTGTGGAGTTTGTGTGTTGGAGTCCAAGGTGCGTTTGTAAAGAAACTTTATTTTTCTTACTTCAAATTGAAAGTTGGGGAGCAAGACAAATATTTTGCACCTCATATTGCATGCAATACCTGTGTTGAGGGACTACGTTACTGGTATGAGGGCAAACGAAACTCAATGCCGTTTGCTAGACCCATGTAATGGCGAGAGCAAAAGAACCATTATGACGACTGCTATTTTTGTACGACCCATGTTGTCGGTTACAATAAGAAAATTAAAAACAAAATTAAATATCTGAATCTCAAGTCAGCTATTCGACCAGTTCCTCATAGACGTGACTTACGTGTACCTACACACTTGAGTGAGGAAAGTAGCAGTTCATTGCAATCTGACGATGAAGAAGTAGATTTCGAGCCACATCAATATCACACACCTTCAGACAAATTCACGCAATCCAAATTGAATGATCTGATAAGAGACTTAGAGCTAACTCAAGAAAAAAGTGAATTACTTGGTTCAAGATTGCGCGAAAAGAATATGTTGGTACACGGTGTTACATTTTCCTGGTACGGAAATCGTGACAAAGAATTCCGAAAGTATTATACTCAAGAAGATGAACTTGTATTTTGTACGGATGTTTCAAATCTTCTACGTCAATTGGGAAAGAAGGAGTATGATCCTAGTAACTGGCGTGTTTTTATTGACTCTTCCAGAAGAGGTTTAAAGGCTGTTTTGCTTCATAATACAAATGTTCTGACATCCGTACCACTTGCACACTCCACAAAAATGTCTGAAACACACGAGACCTTAAAGTTGGTGCTTGAAAAAATTAAATATCACGAGCATGGGTGGCAAACTTGCGGTGATTCGAAGATCATTGGATTGTTGCTGGGACAACAAATGGGCTATATAAAATTTCACTGTTTCCTATGCGAATGGGATAGCAGGGCACGGGATAAACATTGCGATACAGTGAACTGGCCGGAAAGGAAACAAGTACAACCAGGATCCAAAAATGTCTTGAATGTAAGTCTCATTGACCGTGAAGAAATTCTATTTCCACCCTTGCGCACCAAATTAGGATTGATGAAACAGTATGTCAAGGCATTAGGTAAAAGTAGCCTATGATTTCCATATTTATCCACTAAATTTCCCTCATTATCAGAAACAAAAATCAAAGAAGGCGTATTTGAGGGACCACAGATTCGTAAACTGATCAGGCATAAAAATTTCACAGACACGATGACCAAAATTGAGAAAGAGGCATGGAATGCATTCAAAAATATAGTGACTAAATTCCTTGGCAACATTAAGGTCTTCTCAATACAAAGAAATTGTAAGGAAAATGTTGGTAAAGTTTAAGGAACTCTGTTGTAGTATGAGCCTTAAGATTCATTTCTTAGCTTCGTATGTGGATTATTTCCCTCCAAATTTAGGAGCTGTCAGTGAAGAACAAGGTGAAATGTTACACCAGGATCGCAAAGATACAGAACGAGCTATCAGGGACGCTTGGGATGTGAATATGATGGCCGATTACTGTTGGTCGATTGCACAAGACGACCCTTCTAGAGATCATTCAAGAACTTCAAAATCCCGGAAATTCCACGGAAAACGGAAAAAGACGGAGGTGTGAATCTAACCTGCACGTAATGTACAAGTAACAAAACTATGTATGTTTAACCAAGTAATTTTAATTCAAGGTACGGTTATATTAATTTAAAAGCAACTGTACAGCCGAAACTAAATAGGCGCTTTATGCATCAGTTTCACGAACTTCAATATACACTAAAATATAATACAAACCATCTACTTGCTTACAAAGCAGCTTTTATGTGTATTTAATGCATACAAAATATGATTACGTTTTGCAAGCTGAAATTTACATGAATATATCAAATTTAATCAATACTAAGTATCAACAATTTTGCGTAAGAACAAAATAACATTTTGTATAATTGCCACTAAACCAGACGTGATACGCCAAAACAATTTTTTCTGGAATTCTACGTTAAGAAATTCATAAAACCCACCTATTTTCTTTTTTACCGCACAAAAGATCTTTTTTTGCAGACTAGTTTTTCATTGAGAAGATCTCCGGGACGTTGACAGAGCAGCGTACACAACCTCTGGTGTTCCTGTACACCAACTTGATCCAAATTATAAGCATTTCTGGTACACTATGGTCACGAGTGCAGACCAGATCACACGGTGTGGAACACGGTCGAAAGTCGTTTCAAGGTTAAGGAAGGCAATATATAGTATATGGCTGCTGTTTCGCTCAGTGCTTTTCAATTTGTATTCTGGCAGCGAAAATTGCTTGAGTTGTTCCAGTACCCTTAATGAAGAAGCATCGGTTAACAATAATGCCAACGATTTCACCAAGTCAATAATGACGGGTAACTCGAAGATCTTATCGTGTGCAATAGGGGACAAACTGGACGGTAATCTGCACATTATTCTGGATCATCCTTTTGCTTAAAAATAGGCAGAAGGATGTTTGTAGCCCAGTGATATGGAACAGAGCCAGAGTCAACTCCGGCACTGAACAAGCTGGTCAACCAATTGATAATGAGTTCTTTAAATTGCTACAACTTTCAGAAGTTTGCTGGGAGGTCGTGTGGTCAGGGCGCTTTTTGGTTCTTCATACGCATGATGGCACTCCCGACTTCCTCTGATGTGATGCATAAGATAAGACGTACCATCTGGAACAGGGTGATGTGGGAACTCAATGCAGGAAATCTCTACAAATGTAGTTCTCAACGTTTGAGGATTCCGTATCTAACCTGTAATCACTGGTCATCTTCGCCTCTAATGCAGAGTGCTCAAATTTGGTCAGCTGGAAAATAGTTTTTTTTTTTTGTTTCCAGTGGTGTTCATTGTTTATACCGTCAAAAAATCAAGGACGCCCCTAGTGTTACATTAACTCATTTGTTCCCAAATTATTTTCTTTTTATCTTTTTGATAATTTATTATGCTTTTGCTCACAGGGGATCCCAAAACTGCAGTAATTGTGTTAAAATTATCTTACGAAATTTCTAAGTATCCTTTTCCGCACGTTCCATTAATGGAACAGCGGGCATGAACGGCTAGTTTTTCAACAACGAATTTTGCATTTACGCGAGTTTTCATACATTTGCATTTATTGGCCCTCAATTGAACACTAAATAAAATAAAAACACACTTTATTTACAACTTAAATACAGGAGATATTATAATCAGCATGAAAACAAAGAAACAAACGAACAATCTCTGCTGTGTTTAGTAAGGAAGGTTCACAGGATAAGCACTGTACTACAGCAGTGAAGAATTTTCTCTTCATTCTGCTTTTAGTCTTTGTCTCACATGCCATGAAATGCTGCAAAATAGTTGATATGAAGTGCAACGTCACATTTCGTGCACATTTTTGCAATGTTTTCCTTACACTGTGCGCATTTGGAAGCCAACTGCATGATCTGTTTTTCGTCAAAATGCACTTCATCTGAAACTCTTTTGTTTACTGGACAGACCTGCTTTAGTGATCGGCCAAAGGAAGCTCTCGAACTATATTTTTGTAGAAATGGTAGAGTTACCCTCCCAGTAAATACTTCCTGGAAGAGCGATATATAAACCAAGCATTATTCGCAGACACATTTAGAGGAAATGCAAACAATGGCCGGTACCATTTCTTCATCCTTATGGAGACTAATGACCCCAAAATTTTCGTTGATGCGATCAGCGCCACCTGCTATTGGTGCCAGATGAGGAACATCACTTTTTCTCTTGAGTGATCCCTTCCACCCCTTTGCTGTTCCATGAGAACTAACTGTCCCGCCTGAGTCGAGGCTACGGTAATCCCACATTCAGCGTCGGTTAACTAATGATGTGATCCCCTTCCCCTCTTGGCTAACTCTTTAGCATTCATCAGCTGAACTTCCCCTAACCTGTTTTGACGAATTATTCCCGTATCATTATGTCAATTTTTGTAATAATAATGTTATTGGCTTTACGTCCCACTAACTACTTTTACGATATTTCGAAGACACCGAGGTGCCAAAATTTAGTCCCGCGGGAGTTCCTTCACGTGCCACTAAATTTACCGACAGGAGGCTGACGTATTTGAGCACCTTCAAATACCACCGAACTGAGCCAGGATTGAACCTGCCATGTTGGAGTCAGAAGGCCAGCACCTCAACCTTCTGAGCCACTCAGCCCGGATTGTCTTTTCCTCCAAAACTTTGATTGAGGTGGAATAGTTAGCAAAGTAAACATTATAGCCGACGTCCTTCGGTAATAATGATACCATGTCCAGAACTACGGATCCACCTATACCAACTCCAATATCAGGTCTCGTGTTTCCTGCACTGGCTCCTTCACATGGATTTGAACTGCGTAAGTCAACTGAATGGACAAACTTTTCATCTGATTTAGCATGTTCTTTGTTACACTCATCTAAACGTAAATCTATATCTACAATTTCTACGTCTATGATTCTCTGTACAGTTGTCTCCACGAGGCAACGGAGCTGGTTGCCCGATAAGCAGCTTCATCCCCACTATCTTCATATTCCCCGGCGGCCCAAATGACAGCGTCAGTCTCCATTTCATTCTGATATTCTTGTATCTCATGAACTGAGAGTATAGAGTGAAACAAAAAATTCCCTCAAAATTATGCAATATACCTACATAACAGGTTTTAAGAGGTTAAGAACAATGTTGTAATCTGACTGAGAAAATGAAGTTAAACTGTTACTTCCGGGTGAGCGATTCCAAATGATTATCTGCTGTCATGTTTCAGGGAAGACAAGGGTAGAGAGGGGTGGCGGAGTGTATGATGCAGACAGAATGTTTCGCGCGTATGATCAATTTCCTCATAGGACTAGAACAGGATTGTCTGTAACAGGCAATATCCACAGTTCATTAATTAAATAGCCCTAATTACACACAGTGCAAGAACACACTGTACTTAAAACACACTTGTCAGTCAGTGAAAGCACCAGATTGTTTCACCTCTCGCCTGTTTGTCGCAGTGACATTCTCAGTGCTGCCGCGCCGCGATTCGTATTCCTTCACTCATAACACTGTAAATACTGAACGAAGGAAACAATTCACAAACAGTTTGATTACAGTAAATGTTATGGCCCCTTCTACTTAGGTGCATAGTTCACCTTCAGACTGGCAGGATGTGTGGTGAGTGGAAACCTGCCTGTATTCCTGCTACAAGCTTGTCTTCTCTTTCTATGTGGCCCACTTCGTAGTCAATTTGTGTAGAACAAACTGTACACCGCCTAGCGGAGCTCAGAAGCGACTATGAACGAGAAACTTGTGCATTACCTCTGTCTCCCACTTTTCACTTCCCCTCCCTTCCCTTTTCCGGCTCACAGCAACAGCGAGCGGCTGGCTCTCCCCTGTAGCAAATACAACAAGTTCGTCAATTTGAATCGCGCGCCCGCAAGTAACAAGGTCACTTCAATTAATTAGAAGAAAAACATTTCCCGCCAATCCGACTGCACCATCATTCTCAGCATCACACGAAGAGCATGCCAGCTTTCTCTGTCAGTATAGTTGTGATACACCTTGTACATAGTGAATGCGCCTCTATTCAGCGACAGATTACTTACCGACACATTTGGCAATGACAATTCTTTCCCTGTGTTCTGGATTATTTTGTTAAACCCAGTTTGTATACTGTATGTCCTTTTTTCCTACACCTCTTCTTCGACTGGAATCATCCATAAGAACGTCTGCTTTTCAATGCAGTAGGAAGTATGTTTTGTTGTACCCAAGTTTACTGTTACGGTTGCAGTGAATGGTCTTTAGAATGTGGTCCAAGTGTTGTGAATCGCATTCAGGTCAACGGGAGGAAAGTGTATGCTGTCTGCTAGGGTCTCCTTCTGCCCTTTAATCCTCCACCACTTGACCTTCTCGGGGGGTATTTATCCCTCCACATCTACGATGCTTAGAGGTCCTTAATTCTGCTATGACTACCTTATGTTGAGGTGGTACACATTAACACCCTTTACTTGTCGGAGATCACGGTGCCGAACAACGATAAGGTCAATTTGGTTGCTGCAGTGATGAGGTGATTGATGCACTTACGAAGAACGTATTATCAGAAATCAAGTCATTTACCTCGGTGAAATCCAAAATATGAGTTCCATCATCTTTCCAGATACAGTAGGTATTACCATCATGACAGATTCTTAGTGTGACCAACATGCATATTAATATCACTAGAGAGAAGTGGGAACTCATGTTCAGGACAGTCTCAAACATGATCTCGTAGCTCCTGCCAATGCTGTTCCTTTTCTAGGTCATCACAGCCAGAGTGTCCTGCTCCATTGCTAAATGGTTAGCGTGCGTTTCGCCACAGGAATCAGGGTCGGGAATTTTAACCATAACTGGTTAATTCCCCCGGCATGGGACTGGTTCATCATCATTTCATCCTCATCACGACACGCAGGTCGCCAACGGGATTCAAATCAAAAGACCTGCACCTGGAGAGCCGAAGTCCTCAGACACATCCCGGCACTAAAAGTCATACGCCATTTCATTAGAGCCAGATTGCGACAGAGAAGTTTGAGAGGATGCAATGTCGACTGTAATTGACATAGGGCTGTCCGAATAGCACTGAACTTCAACAACTCAATCTTGCAGGCTTAAACATATAACACAATATTCCTGTTGGATGTACCCTGGTAGATTAGTTCATAGACATCTCTGATATCATTTGATTTCTGGCCCTTCCAAAGCAAGCAACTTACTATCTAGTTAAAATAGCAACTTTCACTTCTAAACTTCACTTAAATTATTCTTATCACAACAGGTTAACTGAAACAATTGAATTTTAGTGAGAATTAAATTTCTAGGGAGATATCTCCCCTACAATGAATAGATTAAGTAATAATAAAGCAATCATTTACTAATAAAATAACTACAGTACTGTACATCCAAGCCACATTTAGATGTATCCGAATTACAATAGTTTAACTAAAACAACGAATATACTTAAAACTATGAACCTATCGAACTTATGAGCCTGTAAATTTTCATTGAATATGTACATAACATTTAGTTTCCTTGGTTTATGAAAGAGACAAGAAGGTGAAAAGTTTGAATGTAATTATCAGTCAACGAACAGTGGACAGTTGAATTCGTAAATTTAAGCCTTACTAACAATAGTTAAACATAACCTACAGGAAATTGGATTTTTATGATTTCTGCCATTTCTTTTTCACCATTGAATGGTTTTTTACTATTTGTTTTATATCACACCGACAAAGATAGGTCATATGGCGACGATGAGCTAGAAAAAGGCAAGGAATGCGGACGAAGCAACTGTGGCCTTAATTAGGGTACAACCACGGAAAACCCCCTTCGGGGCTGTCGACAGTGGGTTCGAACCCACTATCTCCCAAATGCACGCTGTTAGTTACAAGGCCAGTTGTTTAGTACCACAAAGAAACAATTGCTTGAATTCCTCCTGTTCCAACAATACTGTGAGGGTATCTTAATACGTAACTTCAAACAACACGTTAAAGAGTAAGTTGTTATTTTAGAAATTGGTTATTCACAATTACCGAGGTTTACGCGCAACTTCGGACATAAGTTTTCATATACATGTCCAAAATGATAAGATATATGGGTTACTTTAGAAAATACAGAGTAAAAGAGAACCCCCAATGCATAGCTTTCAAAATTCTATGCAGAGCATACTTTACTCCCTTGAAGTCAAGATGGGCTGTCTAAGTGCAATCTATTGTTCTAGGATCGAGGTAGCCCTTACTTCTTCGCATCTTCTCCGTATGTCTTTCACCGTATCGGCATTGTGATTACAATAGACCATGCTACCAAGTTTATGATTATATTCTTGCAGCACTGGCCGAAGTAACCCCACACAAGCACCCTACTGAGAAAAAGCCACCGAAGACACAATTCTTGAGGTGATCAAGCTAACGCAAGTTGATCCTAACAGAACTTCAGTTGGTGTAATACACTCAAAAACAATTCACTTCAACTAACATTTGTTGACAATGTGAACGATCAGTACCACACGCAACAACAAACAAATTCTCCCACTGGGGGACAGAGAAAAAGAGACGGCAGTCAAGAAATAGGTTTATCACAATATTTCCATGAACTTTGACTGCCCTATATCAACACAGATGTATACATATTAAGAAACAAAAAGTACACTTGTTTGAAGATGAACCCTCGTCCAGATTAATCCCATGGAATATTTTGAAGCTAATACTCAGAGAAGTGTAAGAAAACACTAGTCAACTGCAGGGTATGTGCTGTAAAACGGAACCATGGATCAAAGTTATCGGGGCACAGAGAAACACTCATGGCTCAATTTAGCTCCAAAGGGAAAAGATAAGGTTGGATCAAAAGTATTTCATGACACTTCAGTGAATGATCAATTAACGAATAGTAAAGTTAATGATATCATTATTTTACTGTAAAACCAATTATAGTATTAAAATTAACAACTAAAAGAGAGCTGGGCGGCTGAGAATAGTTAACTGTTAATAATGTAGAATGACACTGCACAAGCATTTTACAAATCTATAGATAGTTTCACTTTAAAGTTTTACACAGCAGTTCATACTGAATATGAGATTTTCAGACCAGAAATATAATTTCTACAAACCAGTATTACTAATACAACAACACATCAATATATCAAAATATTATAATTTTAGTACTTCTGCATCATTGATACAGTAGTAGATACTGTTGAAAGAAATATTTCGTCTACAACATATTGTACCCGTATATTTCAGCATAATTGGAGTTAAAATTGAGATTGCCGCAAGAGCTTAGTTTATTTCATCAGTGTGTAATTAATAACAGTTGCGGGTAATCCAGGATCACATAGCCTTGGAGCAAGTCGCCTTAAGCTCATAGCTGCATGACCGCGTGGGATCCGTTCCTCTTCTCTTATTGGTCAGGAGCCTAGCATGCGACAGAATGAACAGCTAACATTTTCAAGGCTAGCACCGCCCGGCAAGTTTTCAGAACTCTTCACAAGAACAGTTTCGAACCATGATATTTTAAGAAGATATGAAGATAATTTACGATTGGTTTCCAACTAGTCACAGCTACTAGGCTGAGAACTAAAGACACTGTGCAATCGACGCTCTACTTACTCAGCTCTTACTCTATTGCTTTAATACTGCTCTACGTCAGAGCACAACCTCACTTCGCTTTCCCACTACAATTCTACAAGGTATTCTACGCCAAGCGATGTTTATCAGCCGTGATGTCTTATAAAGGAAACACGTTATTTCGTCTTCTGCAAGACATAACCACTAAGATATTAATTCCAGAACACATGTGGTAAGCATAAATAATCTGAACCCGCAAATTAAGTACCATTTGTGTCGACTGACATTTAAATAGACATGGCAGGAACACATAAGTAGGGGCCGTTTTAGTTTCACTGTTTGTCAGTGTGTGTGTGTGTGTGTGTGTGTGTGTGTGTGTGTGTGTGTGTGTGTGTGTGCGTGTGTGTGTGTGTGTGTGTGTGTGTGTGTGTGTGTGCGTGTCAGAAAGCCTAGTGTTATCACAATTCTGCAAGATAAGGGACAAGGAGAATCATCATGCTGCTTGCAAGAGAAACTTCTGCTTTTACCATGGTGCACCTTACAAGGGATATTTTTCTGGAATGTGCTACCAAATGGGGAGATACCACCACAACCTAAACGATGTGGAAGGGACCAATCGTGAGATGTAGCCAACCAGGAGTTAATCAACTTCGCTCATCAAAATGCAAGTACCTTTTTTTAAGATCCATTTCCTATTCAGAAGAACTTCATTCTTGAAAGAGAATTTTCTATTATTCTGTGTCGTTACAGATTCTTATCGCTTCTGATCAACTTATTGGTTTTGGTAAATGTTGTGAATGATCGAAATACACTCATGTTCAGATAAAACCAGAACAACGTGAAAGACTAGAGATACAAAGTTCATATTCACGGGGCATGTGCACTGGTATGTTCTAAAGAAATGATTAGCATTAGAACCACGTCGACCCTCAGGTTCAAGGTGCACATCGATATCCCTTCGTTTCTCCACCGAATGGTAAAACGTGCCTGCGGTTCTCGTTGTCGCCATTACCCAGTGTGACTTGACCAAACGTGCAGGATGCCTCGCAGACGTATGTACATTATTGAGCATGTGAGGCGACCAGCTTAGTTTAAGATAATAATCACTCTCTGTGCTCACTCAACAACCCCAAGCTTGTCTGATTGAAGAAACATAAATAATTAATGCGAATTTTAAACAATTACTAGTCTGTCTTCTATAATGTGTGAAGGTAGATTCACAAATCTTCTTAATGTCCTAAAGTGATCATTCCTTTAGTTATTCGATCATGATAGTGAGGGTGACATAAATTCTCGAATGTTCATGAAGTTAAGGTTCGCAATAAATAATGGAAATGTACGTAATGTAATACTCATGCCTAAATAAAATGATTAACCTCACATGACCTTACTTCGTCCGGGATTTGACAAGTAAGGCTTCGCCAAGAATGCAAGCTTAAGCTAACAGGCACGGTTTCGGCTCAAGGCCAAATGTCACATGCCATGGATTCAATCCTCGGCTGAGGCTTACAGTGTCATTAGCTTAGCTTTACCGACTCAAGTTCGACGCCCAAAGAGTGCTGGCTTAGCTAACAGACATAGATTGGATGCCTGGGTTAACCTTACAAGGGCGTTACAGATTCGAGTTTGATATTCGATCCCAGGATTAACCTCATTAAACAAGACGAGACGTGGTCCACGGGCTTTAGGGTCTGTGCTTGGAACTGAATGGTGGCCATACACATTCTTTTAATAGGACTATGGAGATGCTGTAAGGCTTAATACACGCGCTTTATTCATAGGGGCATAACCCTGAAAGGTGACCTTAGGTCACGGAGCTGAGTGACTGCAAAACGGAAAAAGGCCAAAGGGCTAAACGGCTACATGGCAAAAGGATATAAAAGTGTTAAGTGGTAAAAGACAAAAGGGCAAAACATCTAAATGGATAAAGCACTGACGGTCGAAATTGGTAAAAGCTGAAGGGCAAAACGGAATGAGCTATTGTCTGGGGCTCAGAGCTGAACTTGGAACAGGATGGTGGTATGGGACTATGGAGATAGTGAAAGGTGCATTATTCATAGGGACATATCTTTATAAAGCTACTTCAAAGTCTTGAAGCTGAGTAGCTGCAGAGTCAAAGATGCTAGCGTGTGCGCAGATGCGAACCATGCTATTGGTTTTAAGTGTTTGGAACCCTAAATTTTTGATTGTAACAAACCTAGCTCTTAGATTTGAATTCTAGAAACTTATAGTAGCTTATAATATCGTGGACACCACTTAGAGGTTAAAACTTTGTGTTCAGAAGTGAAAAACATTTCCGCGCTACAAATGATTGGCAATGGAACCCAGGGCCCTTCCCTTTGAACTGCTGAGTACCACGCAGGGTAAATGACTGCACATTGAAAGTGTGCTTTGAATTCAAAACACCTAACGTTTTTGAGCTGCGAGAAATTACAAATCCCCACCCCGCCTGGGAGTCTAACTCAGCATTCTTTCCCTTGGACTGCTGCCTATCATAGTAACTAAATGATTGTGCATTAAATTCAAAAACACCCAACTTTCGAGCTACAAGATATAAAAATCGCCGACCCGACTAGGATTCAAACCTGTGGCTCTTTTACTTGGGAAGCAGAGAAGCATGCTAACTAAATGACTGCACATTAACAGCTGATGTGTTTAACTGAAACACGTAGCTTTAGTGCTACAAGAAATGAAAGTAAAAAATCACCGACCGAATTAGAACTTGAACCTGGAGCCCCCTTGGGTCCAAAGCTGAAGTGCTATTCGAATAACTAACTCCAAAATTTCAAACTTATAATTCTGCGCAAAGGAAAATATCGCTGATTCTGGGTTTCAAACCTGGAGCTCACTTGGACTCAGAACTCAAGAGCTAAACTGCACAACAACAAGAATTTTTTTAAAAATTCTCAACCCGACTTGGAATCGAAGACAAGCTTTCCCTTCACTGAAGACTAAGTGTGAGCTATTAGCACTAAGTATGTTACCTGAATGTGAAGAGAGAATGCAATAAATTTAGTATAAAGTGTAAGAGAGGGCCACGAGCCCTAACTTCGCCACTGCTAAAGTCATTAAATAAATAAATAAATAAATAAATAAATAAATAAATAAATAAATAAATAAATAAATAAATAAATAAATAAATAAATCGCACGCAGGGTACAACTCCATCTGACCCTTATCCGACAGCATCACGGCACTTACGTGTATATCGATGGTAACTCACTGTACTGTGTGTGTCAGGACTGCTCCGTTCACAATAATATACACGAGACATCCCCACCGTTGGTAACTGCTCTCTTTTCCATCGAAGCACCGGATTCCTTGAACTCATATCAGATATTTCCCTTTCTTGCTTCTTCACGGGTAACCAGTGGGCGTGTCTACGATGTAGGCACGCAGCTCTAGCCTTGCGCGGGTCGCTGTATAATCAAGTACTCCTGAGTTAAACCCAGTGACTCATCGCAAATTCCCAGCTTCAAGAATAACTTTTCCGTTTACACAAACATGACATGAAATAACACATGTCTCAACATATTGACCACATTACAATACATAATATATCGAGCTCGATAGCTGCAGTCGCCTAAGTGCGGCCAGTATCCAGTAATCGGGAGATAGTGGGTTCGAACCCCACTATCGGCAGCCCTGAAGATGGATTTCCGTGGTTTCCAATTTTCACACCAGGAAAATGCTGGGACTGTACCTTAATTAAGGCCAAGGCATTTCCTATCCCATCGTAATGATAAGACACATCTGTGTCGGTGCGACGTAAAGCAAATAGCAACAACACATAATACATTCCTATCCTGATAACTAAAATAATAAATGATGTTCTAATATAACTAATGTGATTCCAATATAATTCTACTTTACAAATGACTGCAGTTTAATTAACAGTTCTCAACGAATAGTTGCCGATGACGGATAATTGGACTGTAGAATTCCAATCAACATGGCTGGAGAATCCTGGACGGCTACAGTGTGCATGCGGCATGAAAGCAGCTTGGACCTTCAAAAATTGTATTTATTATTTCTTGCAAACTGGAGTGTAGTTAGTAAGACGTAAAGCGATTATTGTATTTTTCCCACTCAAACGATAGTCGAACTTGAACTGTCTCAGTTAAACACACAAGCTTTTAATGTAAACCCATTCAGTTAGCATGCTTGTTTCTTGCCCAAGTAAAGGAGCCACCGTTTCGATTCCTTGTCTCATCGGTGATTTTTAATTTCTTTTAGCTCGAATGTTGTATGTTTTGAATTTAACGCACATTCCTTTAGTTATTATATTTGTTCAAGGGAAAGTGTGCCGAGTTTGATTCCCATACGGCCTGGGGATTTTATAGCTCCATTGTTAGGTGCCAAGTGATGTAAACTTCACAGCAGGCAATTATTCCTTTAGTAATTTAACACATTTTCTCTTTAGTCCTTCGAACCTTTCGCAGTTTCTCAGCTCCATGAACTAACGTCGCCTTCGAACATTTTGACCAAAATGAATAAAGCATATGTATTTAGCCTTACACTATTACCCCAGTAATATTAAAACAATTTGAATAGCCATTATCTTGTCCCAAGATCAGATCCAAAAGCCCCTGGACCATGTCTCAATTGTCTAGTTAGGTTAAGCCTGGGATCGAATCTCAAACAGTACTTGGTAGTGCCTTTGTAAGTTACGGTGGGCATCAAATGCATGCTTGTCCCTAATCACATTGGCAGTTGGGTTCAGCTAGCACTCCTGGGCGTCAAACTTGAGCCTGTAAAGCTAACGCCATTGCAAGGTTAAGCCTAGGGTTGAATCCAGGACCTGTGAGGTTAGGCGTCGAGTCGAATCTGTGTTTGTTAGGTTAAGCTTGCACTCTTAGCCAAGAACTATTTTTTAAATCCCCCGCCAAGTAAGGCAGAGGAGCATGTGGTGGCGGTGGCTGGCGAACCTGTGAATAGTATCTACTAATATCTTGTTCCTTCAGTGTTACATAAACCACGTTCCATACATTCCAAGGACAGTGAATAATATCTCAAAAGTATTATATACTTATACAGTAGAAATTTGTGAGTGTTGATTTAAAATTCAAAAAAGACTTTATTATTGAACATCAAGAGACCTAATTATTGTAATTCTTGTGATTTTTGAGCAGTGATGTAGTCTCCTGTTATACTTTGTGTCATTTGCCAGACGTGTTCCAAGTCCCGTCACATCTAAATATGCCACAAACATTTAAGTGCTGCCAACACAAACAGTCCACCTCTGGATTCCTTGTCTTCACTAATTAGGTGCAGAGTACTTTGGGGGCAATATATAAACATGCAAGCTATTAAGATAACATTTTATTAGTACAAACAACACAAAGAGTATTCAAAATTTTTCATTTTGTCACGCTGTGGACTAATGTGTAACAATTACAGGAGTTAGGTGATGTCTAGATGTCTCCACCGAGCACCTTACTGAGTTTTAATATATTTCTTTACAATTTGCTTTACATCGCACCGACACAGATAGATCTTATGGCGACGATGGGTTAGGAAAGGACTAGGGATGGGAAAGAAGCGGCTGTGGCCTTAAATAAGGTAGAGAACCAGCATTTTCCTGGCGTTAAATTCGGAAACCATGAAAACCATCTTCAGGGCTGCCGGCATTGGGGCTCCAACCCACTATCTCCCGGATGCAAGCTCACAGCTGCGCACCTCTAATTGGACGGCCAACTCGACCAGTAGTTTCAATACAATCGATATCTTTGATACTCTAGGTTACATTACTTTCAAGTACTTGCAGGATTACTCTCTTCAGTCATAATCCTAACAGTTTCCATCGCATTCGGTCTAGTCCCACCAAAGCTGTTCCTCGTCAGATGACATCATGGTTGGGGATGTCCTTGTATTACCCATTAGTACAGGAATTTCATATAGTAAAGATAACTCCCTCAATTCGTAACAGCAAAGCCTGAAAGAACTTGCACAAAATTCACCCTACTGTCCTAACAAGCAGCTAACATGCCACGGTTTGAAATGGACAATTCCTGCAATATACCGCAAGTAGCAATGATACCAACGTCCACACATTATGTATATGGCAAAGAATCTTGGAACACTATCAGCTGTTGCGTGGCCTTGGAACAAAGCCAGATGTCACACAATACCTAGCAGTGCATTACAGTACTATGTGGAAGACAGAGGAACTACTTGAAGAAAATGAGAATATTCATATAAAAACTACAACATTTCTAAGGAACTTCAGAATTAATGGTTTAAAATAAGGAATGTGGTAGTAGTGGTGAATGATTTTTTACGAGTTAGTACAACTACACAACCATCCTCTCAAAGAGTGGCTGTCTCACGTACATGGACGTGACATACATAAAAGGCTTCTAAGATCTTTAAGACTTACTGGAGGCAAAAATGATAACCTCCATAAATCCAGTACCAAATAATAATGGAACTGAAGCAAAGTATTACAGTGAAACCTTGTTAGAGCGTTCCTCATTTAACCCATTTCTCACTTAGCACGACGTAAATTCGAAGTCCCAATGCTCATCGTATTAAATCCATATAAAATACGTCACTTAGCACGTCACTAATTTTTGCTATTACTGCTTAGTACGATCATATTTTCCTAGCCCTGAAAATGTTATTTGTCATCCCTTGTGGAAGGAACGTGATTTCGAACTCCGGTAAGAGCCCTGCCCGCAGTTGCGTGATAACTCGACAAGGTCTTGAATTCTTTAAGTTCACAGAATAAATTTCACCTTCAAGGAGCCTCAGAAACGCTCAGTTTTGCTTGCCGGTCGGCAATGAAACTGCTGAATAACACTATCAGCCTGTTTGTGCTTGTATTTCAGATTCGATTCAAAAGTTAGAAATGTATTTCCTGTTTAGTTGCACAATGACGGGTAGCAAATATTTGTCGCGCGTTAGCCTACATCCGCAACATAATCGTGTGAAGTTGACCACCCACTGGTCCGAAATAAAATGTTTTCTCTAGCATTTGTTTTAGAAAGAGTGAGATATGCAATAATACTTCGATGTTTTTATGGGCCAAATTCAAATATTTTCATATTTGTTGTTCTTAACACTTTCCGGTGTACAATTGTAATGTTATAAGCCACAGCAGAAAAGGTCTCATATGTGTTCTCTCGTGTTTTTTCACATCACAATAGTCTCTCCTTACAGAGTTTCGCTGTATCCGTGGATATACGACGAGAAATCCGAATATGTCGGAAAATCGTATGTACTGTTTCGATATCCCTGTTGGATAATTTTTATACATTTATTCAGTAGTACGTTTTCTCGCTTACCACATTCATTTTCCTTGTCCCCTGCAGAAACGCCTTAACGAGGTTTCACTGTGTTCAAATCAAGAGATTGGTAAATATGGCAAAGGTCTGGCTTCCAAAAACAAAATTACCAAGTTTCGACGAGACTATATTTCGAGGGCATTTTCGAAAATATGACCACCATAAATTAAAGCCTCATTCGAATACAAAAAAAATTCAATATATCACCTCATCCCTGAAAGTTTAGACAAAGAAAACCATAAAAACATATTGCCATGATCGAATCCAAGGTCACCATACTGTACAACTTAAGCTGATTGCATCGGAGTATGTGAAGCACATTCTTGAATCCACGAATAAGCTGTGCTTCGATAATATTATCATCATCTGGGCATGTTCAGTAAGGCTCGTCTTTACGCTGTTTAACCCTTAATTGCGTGTAGCTGATATAATGTGGACACTATATGCAAAAAGCCTTGTGTATTTGTTCATCTCGTTAGTAGTTATGACATGACTTTAAAATATTTTTCAGTTGATGACTTCTCTACTTGTTCAATAAATTAAATATATGATGAATGGGTTGATGGACCCATCCATTCATTTCAATGCTTCCCTGCATGCTGGTCACCATGGAAACTACCTCAATGACTATGGAGTACTTCAGTAAGGAAAGTAATAATCTGTTCATTGTTTCAATGTTCAAATATGGCAGGTCAGCAGCGGATATGTGAGAAATTATATATGAAATTAGTGAGAGTGAATATGAAGAGGAAGCTGATGATCATTCGCTGATCCTGATATTTCGTTTCCCAAAAAACTCATGATGAAGATCATGTTTCCCTCGAGGGAGAAGAAAATGATGAGCTCAAAGTATCTGATAATGAAATACAAGATGAGGTTGACTGTACAACAAGATGGGTACATATCTCCAAATAGGACAGAATGGAGAAAATAACCCTATTGACAATCACGTGTAAGGTACATTCAACATATACAGTAGAACCCCTATGTAATGTTTCTACAGGTACCTGATTCTTTTAACCTTAAATGGGGTATACTTTAAATCGAGGTTTCAGTAGGAAGCATACCGTTTCCAGAGATCTTTGCGTGTATTAACATCCATATATTTTTATTTTTCTCAATATTTATTTCAAATAACGAGCTACTTTTATTTTTGAGAGCAGCCATGTTGTACTTCCAGGGCCCCGCTGTCGCGTGGGAACGAACTCACCCGCGGTAAGCTCGTGAAATACCGTGACACCTCGGTGGACTTCGAGTACCCAACAATTCTTCAAATTCACGGAATTCTGCGTAACGAGAGATTTTGGCAACACAGTAAATACAGCAATAAATAGTCTAAATTATTCTTAAAACCTACGTGGAGACAGAACCCCCAGGTTAAATATAAATGAAGTTAAGCCTAAGTACAAATCAGCGTCAGATCAGTGGACTAGCTCCACGTGCCAAGTCAATGGATGAAGAAAACCCGCTAAACGCCCGGGCAGAAATAATTTATTTCACCTGTTGCGAGTGTGGTAAAATTATGAGATTAACATCTAAATAAATCACAAGTCTGTCCGGAATTCTGGAACAAGTTTCATGAAAATCGGTCTCTTGGATGCGATATTAGCAGATTACGTAATTAAGCGTAGTGGTGTGAGTAGCGTCACTCCTACTGTAAGACTATAAAAGAAACCCCCTCTGCATTTTTCTCAGTGTCGGTCTGGTTTCTGAAGCAGTGGAAGCTTACGCCCGTCGTCAGCAGAAAATTGTATAAGATTGATCTACAAATAGCTTAGTACATGTTCGTGGCTGTGGTCCACATCTTCTGTTAAAAAGGGAAGGTGATAGAAATTTTCTGAACTTTAGCCGACAAACTGTGAAAGCATAGGCGTCTGTTAAAGTACATAGCAGATGTTATTGTATCACCTCGTGTGTGTTGGAAAGTGTTAAGGGAGTTGGGAAGCTAGTCAGAGTAGCTCTGATTTCGTTATCTGTTGAACACCTGTTGTATTAGGGTGACTGAAAGCCGACTCTGGGGAGAAGGGAGACAGTCGCAGTCGACTGCAGAACGAAGGAGGTGTGCTGTACAAATTATAACGAAGAAAGTGCGTGATTTGTGTTGTCATTTAATAACGCGTGAAAAGGCAGTATTTTGTAAGATTGATATGTTTGAGAAGATGTTGTTCTTTGTACCAATGTGCGGCTAAGCATGAGGTCAGCTGGCGAAAATGTAGCCAGAATACTGGAGATGACGTCAATGCAGGTCTGTCTATATTTTGTATTATGTTGTGGTTAAACTTTTTTGTTTGTCCCAACCAATTTTTTAAGACGTATATCGGGTTGATATTTGTAATTATCAGGCGAGAAGTGTTATAATTTTCGTCATCGTGTGACGTTTTCTTTCCACTCCTCGTCTTATTTCATTTGTGTGTAATTGTGCTTGCAAGCTGTTTTAATTCAGGTGTTATTTATACATGTTACATTGCATTATGTTTTCTTTGGATTGCCCTTTTCCTTAAATAAAACGTTGTCCTCATTCCCTCATGGCCCCAGGATAAAGGGAAGTTTCTTCCCATCCTGGGGTATTTTCCATCTTATGTTGGCTATCGTCCTCTTGCCTTCACGATCTGGTGAGAAAACTCCCCTCCCCTTTGGGTGTGCGCGCGCCTCTCCCTGCTGGGCAGGCGAGCGCTCGCTGGACCTTGCCGTGATTCTGACTGACTTAATCGCTCGCTGCACATTTGCAGCCGGTCCCGCTGCGGCCTCGAACCGAGGACACACCAGACGTGGAGGTAAGACTTTAGAGAGTTACCCCCTTGTGTAGCGCGTTATGAAAGTTGAGGAAGCGAATCGCAATCTTAAAGAATTTCATGTTAAAGCTCTAGTTTATGTAAGGTTTTTATAGGTTCTCGCCCCGGGCAAGTTTCACTCAAAAACATAGTATGTATGACAGAGGTACTTTAAGGTCTTACGACCTGTGTTTCTTTTAGCCATGTTGTCCTTATGTATGGGACAGATCACCTTTAAACATTGTCTTTAAATTTGTATTTGCGTAAAGCATTTCGGTCTCAGAAGTTTAAAAGAGTTTCTGTAAATGAGTGTAATCACTGAGTTCGAGAAGGTACCAGAAGGTCGGGGTAGATTGAGCAAGTATTATGGTGTTTAAATTCCTTACTGTTATGTGTGTTTACCTTCGAGGTATATGCTTTCGCGCAGTTTTCTAAATTAACGATTTTTCTAGCGTGACCCAGAACCTTTTGGTACTGTTGGCATGTCTGGGATACCAGAAGACCCTAAGTTGGGTAGTTGTAAGTAAACGATGTATTCTGTTTTCAGGGCTAGGCCCGGTTTATAACGAATATTATACTAATTAGCAAATTGTGCTGGTCACATGTATTTATATTGTTTTAGAATGGTACTTTAAATTGGGACATGTCCCTGGTGTTGTTAAATATTGTATACCGAAGTAACGCAAAGCTTTCCATTTATATAATAAATTGTTATCTGGCAAACTTATCGTGCCTTTACGTCCCATTCCCTCGGCCCGCCACTTCTTTCGGTAAGCGCTACCGGGTATAAAACCCAGTACAAAATCTGGTAGCAGAGTGTGGGTTGAATGGGGCTTATCTTACTTATACTTGTCAGTTAACCTTGTGTAGGGGTGGAGTCTGGAAGTTCTTTCGTCAGAGTATTTCTTGAGTTTTGGCCTTTCTTAAAATGTCTACTCGGGACGTTCCCTACCCGGGGGCGCTCCGAAAGGAGGAGCTACTATATGAGCTAAAAATCCGTAATGTTGAATCCAGAGGTACAGTGAAGGGTGATGAAGCGTTATTAAGGTCAAGCTTAGATAGGGCTATTTCTGTCCCTCAATGTACTGACGACGAGGTCGGGACTGCTGCGGCCCTGATTGACGCGAATCTTTCTGATATTCTTTCAGTAATCGATTTCCTAGAAAGTTATGTCGCTTCACATCATCAGCTTCGAAGAGTTCAAGGTCGCTTGACCCACCATGTCCATCGTGTCGGAGACCTTCTCTCCTTGGACTTAGGCGAGGAAATAAGAAGCCAGGTTAAGGGATTGGAGACTAAAGCGCTTAATCTCTTAGAGAAAACTGACCAATGGCTTTCTAATTTAGTAACTAAACCTAAGTCGGTTCCTGCCAGTTCTATTTTACTTGGAGAGGAGCTAAGAAAAACCTACGGAGAATGGTGCGTTTACTGAACAGCAATCCGTACGGCCCACTTTACCGTCTTATGTCTCTGCCTTTTCTAGCATTCCCCACCCGCTGACATTAATGTTAAAGGGGGCTCTCCGGTACTCTGTCAATTCGGCTAGTGACGCGGTGTCTTTCCTCCGATTTTTCGTTGAATTTCAAGATCATGCCTCAGTTTTCGGGTTATCGCATGATCAAGTTTTACAGATTATATACCCGCATACGGATGGAGTTCTTTCTCAAAAAATCGTCAGTGCTATTGCCGAACAAATGTCCCTTCAGCAGTTTCATGCGTATCTATTGACCCATTATATTCCAGCTAGGGCTCTCAATTCATTTATTCAGAAGTGTTATTTCAGGGTACAACGTATGGAGGAATCATTATCTGCCTTTATCTCTGATATTAGATTTTATGCGAGGGCGTTTGCTCTGGATTATTCGGAAGAGCAGATGGTTGCTACGATTGTGGAGGGGATTTCACCCATCTATAGGTCTTGCTTGTGTTTCGTGGCTCACCCCCCACACCTTCGTTGAATTGGAGGCTATGGTCGTCTCGGCCGAAGGGGTTCGCCATGCGGACTCTTTACGTATGGGCAGTGACTCCTTGCCAGCTAATGTTGCTAGTACCCCTATGTTACGAAAGCCGGTTACTTCTAGGAAATGTTATGCCTGTGGGTCCGCTGATCATTTACAAAACCGCTGTCCTTCTCGTACGTCGGGCGCGCGGCTACCTCATGTGGCAACTGACATAAACATTCCCGCTAATAGTGGCAATGTTATTTGTTTTCGCTGTGGGCTCGCTGGACATATGGCAAGACGTTGTACCGCAAACCCGAGTTCCAGTTGACTAGGACAGGGGGCCAGTGTGGTTTCGTCCACCGATGGCACCCCATTGGATAACCGCAGTAAAGTTGAGCCGGTAAATCAGTGCTCTATTACGTGTCCGGTGGAGTGTTCGCGCATTTCCGCTGATGTTAGAGGATGTGTCCCTTTCATCAAGGTCGAACTTGGCAACGAGCCTGTTTCTGCGCTCTTGGACTCTGGCAGTGTAGTCTCTCTGCTTAGTGAGCAGTGGTATGTCGCTCATAAAACTATTTGTAAGTTTTCCAATTTAGAACCCACTTCCATTACTTGCGTTTCTGCTAATTCCTCTAAAGTTGAGATTATGGGTTTGGTTAAATGTAAAGTCCGTGTCTCCAATTTTACTTGGAGGTTTTCATTTTATGTTGCAAAAAATTTGTCGTGCCCTGTTATTTTGGGGACGAATTTCTTTTCCTATTCTGGATTAGTACTGGACCTCCAGGACCGTTCCTGCTAGTTCAGGTTTTGTGAGACGGTGAAGATTCCGTTAACTTTCGTTAATTCTGCTTCGCTATTTTCTGTCACGCCCCCTCAGTGCGAGATGGTGTGTGATCTTAGCCATCTACCTGAGGAACAGGCGCAGAGTATTAGAGAGATGTGTAATACCTTTTCTGATGTATTCACGGAAAAATTAGGCATGACTAACATCTTAGAATATAAAATTGAGGTCTCGGATTCGATCCCTGTCAGGATTCCCCCTTATCGGCTCTCCCCTCCTACGATGAAGGCTTTGAAGGAGATTGTCGATAATATGCTTCAGGAGGGAATTATTCGGCCTTCTATGTCTGCCTATTCGTCGCCTATTTTTCTCGTCCCTAAACCTCAAGGTGGGTTTAGGCCTGTCTTGGATTACAGGGTCTTGAATAAGAAGATTGTATTACAGTCGGTTCCTCTCCCGGATTTACACTCGTGCTTTTCCTGGTTTAAGAAGGCCAAGTATTTCACTGTGTTAGACTAAAACCAAGCCTATTACCAAATTCCTCTCGCGGAAGAATCGCGCCATTTGACCGCCTTTGCCACCGATTGGAATTTGTACGAATTTTTTCGCCTGCCTTTCGGAATTTCCACTGGCGCCGCTGTGCTCACGAGGCTCCTGGATAAGCTCTTTTCGGACATCAAGTTCAAGTACCTTTATCACTATTTGGATGATGTAGTTGTGTACTCTGAGACATTTGAAGACCATCTCCTACATCTACGTGAAGTCTTGACTCGTCTTCGCCACGCCGGGTTGACCGTCAAGCTGTCTAAGGTTTCTTTCGCGAAACCGCAGATGTCCTTCCTTGGGCATATTGTGACGGCCGAGGGCGTGTCTGTGGATCTGTCTCGTACGCAGGCGATTCGTGAGTTCCGTCCTCCGAACGATGTGAAAGGAGTTGCTCGCTTTGTGGGCATGATCAATTTCTTTCGGAAGTTTATCCCGGATCTGGCTAAGCGTGCGGCTCCGCTTAATTTGTTGCGTCGTAAAGGGGTAAACTTTGAGTGGGGTCCGTCCCAACAAGCGGCTTTCGACGACCTCAAGTTAGCCATTTCGAATGCCACGGTCTTGGCGATGCCAGACTTTTCTAAAACCTTTATCGTGCAAACTGATGCCTCTTCATCTGCGGTAGCCGCTGTATTATTGCAAGAGTCAGAGTTTGGGAGACGTCCGATTGCTTATGCGTCTAGGACGCTTTCGCCCCTTGAGTCTAAGTACTCGATTTATGAGCTGGAAGGGTTGGCTGTATTATTCGCTCTTGAAAAATTCCGTATGTACTTGGAGCATGTAAAATTCGAGCTCGAGACGGATAACCAGGCATTGAGCTGGGTGTTAGGTAGGCCAAGGAAAACTGGTCGATTAGCTCGGTGGGCGATTCGAATTTCGGCGTTCCAATTTGACGTCCGTCATATTCGGGGCACCGATAATGTCTTGGCTGACTCCCTGAGTCGTATGTTTGGTCATCCCGAGGTTCAAGACGACGACTCGTCCCTTCCCCTGCTTAATGGTTCACCGACCCTTACGGGCGCGATTTTGTCTGACACCCCGCTTTTGTACCATGATGTTGCCAAGTTTCAAAGCGAAGATCCGGTGTTAGGTCCTATTGTGCGAGATTTGGAGAGTGGGAAACACCTCCCTCCATATGTTCTGAGAAATGGGGTCCTCTGTTGTCCCGCTAGGCACGACCAAAAGATGAAAGTGGTGGTACCTGCTATATTAGTACCGATGATATTTAAATATTATCATGAGACTCCTCTTGCGGGGCATCTGGGAGTGTTCAAAACGAGGGAGAGAATCAGGGAAAATTTCATTTGGAAGGGTCTAGATGGTGAAGTACGGGAGTTGGTTAAGGCTTGTAAGATCTGTAGAGTTAGTAAGCCAGCGTTGAATACAAAGGTAGGATTTCTCTCCTCTACTCAAGCTACGCGCCCCATGCAGCGTCTTTTCATCGATTTCGTGGGACCCTTACCTAAATCTAAGGGAGATGGGAACAGGTTCGTTTTAGTTTGTGTTGACGGGTTTACTCGTTTTACGTGGCTGTTCCCAACTAAACTCGCTACCGCTGAAACCACGGTAAGGTGCTTGAAGTCCATTTTTTCCGTCTTTGGTCCCTGCCAGGTTTTAGTTTCAGATAACGCTAAGGCTTTTACTTCCAACCTATTTAGGAAGTTTTGTTTTAGTCTTTCCATATCTCATGTTACCACCTCGGCGTACTATCCCCAACCCTCGTACGCTGAAAGGGTCAACCGTAATTTGCGTTCTGCCCTCATTGCCTTCCGCCATGAAGATGTTTTGAGGTGGGACACCTCGATTCCCTGGTTGGCTTACGCCTTTAATACGGCTAATCATGAGGCCCATAAGGCAACCCCCTTCTCTTTAACGTTTTCGTTTGTCCCTAATTCTCCCTTATGCAACTTGTGGAGCATTGGTGAACTATTGCCTGAGAACATCGATCCTCCTAACATTAGGGCCACCTGGAAGCGTGCCTTGAATAATCTTAAGAGCTACCGTTTGAAGAAAGAGGAGCGTTATAATCAGGGGCGTAGGCCCTCGAACATCGCCGTCGACGACAGTGTATTTGTGAAGAATTTCACCCCGTCTGGTAAATTAGCTCTTCGGTTTCGGGGGCCCTGTACGGTAGTGGATTTTCTTACTCCCGTAACTCTACTTCTCAGGGACCCCAAGGACGGAAGAATTTTTAGGGTCCACCTCTCGCAGGTTAAGCCTGCCTAAGTTTTTTTTCTGTTTAAAGTGGAAAGAATTTGCCTTGCTTCTTTATTATTCAGTGGGGTTTCTTGGTATTCCTAGGGTAAACTGTGTTTACGTTTATGGGGCGTTAAATTAAATTATTGTTTGAATTTGTTATGCTTCCGCTTCCTCATCCTTTCCTATATCACCCTCCCCCTCCCTATTGGGTTTTGGGTATGGTACTTACCTCCACGTCTGTGCTCGGTTATTCCGTGTGCGGTCGCCCTCCCCTCTCTATGCCCGTCCCTCCCTTTGAATTGGGATGTTGGTGAAACATACTGTTGGCTCTGCATTTATTTTCCAGTTGCCCGGAGTTTCTGCCTCGCCGTTTGCCCTCTGAGAGGGCCCCTCAGTTGAGCCTCTTGTCGGCTTCCACGTCTCCGGCAGCCGTTCCTTACGGCTAGTATGGACACTTCTGTATGCATTGAGCCCCAGGGCTACCATGCTCCCTGGATTGATCTTCACATGGAGTTTGCTTGCCTCTCAGGCTCCTTCCGTCCTGATGAAATTTCCAACTGTGCTATGGTATAAAGCACAATTACATCGCTCAGCGCTGCTGGGCATTGGACTCTACTCTCCAGAGTGCTGGTAACCTTCTTCGTGACATCTAGTGAAATGCTATCCTGGGAGGTGTGACGCGGCCCGAATTGTTGTGTGAGTCTCATGTACGACAACCTTGTTTGGGTCTGGAACTTAGTCCTGAACGACAATCACTTCTACTTAAACCAGGGTTTTCTATGGAACTTTACACCCTGTTTGGAGTTTTGAGGGGGGAGATCTGTGCCGTGAAGAACGTTTTCTTTCCACTCCTCGTCTTATTTCATTTGTGTGTAATTGTGCTTGCAAGCTGTTTTAATTCAGGTGTTATTTATACATGTTACATTGTATTATGTTTTCTTTGGATTGCCCTTTTCCTTAAATAAAACGTTGTCCTCATTCCCTCATGGCCCCAGGTAAAGGGAAGTTTCTTCCCGTTCTGGGGTATTTTCCATCTTATGTTGGCTATCGTCCTCTTGCCTTCACGATCTGGTGAGAAAACTCCCCTCCCCTTTGGGTGTGCGCGCGCCTCTCCCTGCTGGGCAGGCGAGCGCTCGCTGGACCTTGCCGTGATTCTGACTGACTTACTCGCTCGCTGCACATTTGCAGCCGGTCTCGCTGCGGCCTCGAACCGAGGACTCACCAGACGTGGAGGTAAGACTTTAGAGAGTTACCCCCTTGTGTAGCGCGTTATGAAAGTTGAGGAAGCGGATCGCAATCTTAAAGAATTTCATGTTAAAGCTCTAGTTTATGTAAGGTTTTAATAGGTTCTCGCCCCGGGCAAGTTTCACTCAAAAACATAGTATGTATGACAGAGGTACTTTAGGGTCTTACGAATTGTGTTTCTTTTAGCCATGTTGTCCTTATGTATGGGACAGATCACCTTTAAACATTGTCTTTAAATTTGTATTTGCGTAAAGCATTTCGGTCTCAGAAGTTTAAAAGAGTTTCTGTAAATGAGTGTAATCACTGAGTTCGAGAAGGTACCAGAAGGTCGGGGTAGATTGAGCAAGTATTATGGTGTTTAAATTCCGTTCTGTTATGTGTGTTTACCTTCCAGGTATATGCTTTCGCGCAGTTTTCTAAATTAACGATTTTTCTAGCGTGACCCAGAACCTTTTGGTACTGTTGGCATGTCTGGGATACCAGAAGACCCTAAGTTGGGTAGTTGTAAGTAAACGATGTATTGTTTTCAGGGCTAGGCCCGGTTTATAACGAATATTATACTAATTAGCAAATTGTGCTGGTCACATGTATTTATATTGTTTTAGAATGGTGCTTTAAATTGGGACATGTCCCTGGTGTTGTTAAATATTGTATACTGAAGTAACGCAAAGCTTTCCATTTATATAATAAATTGTTATCTGGCAAACTTTTCGTGCCTTTACGTCCCATTCCCTCGGCCCACCACTTCTTTCGGTAAGCGCTACCGGGTATAAAACCCAGTACAATAATAATAATAACAATAATAATAATAATAATAATGATAATAATAATAATAATAATAATAATAATAATAAAGTCTACCGCGGGATAAAAAATTTCCTATGTTAAAAGTGCATTTAACAAGTATGTTTTACAAGGATCGCAGGCATTTCGCAAATTCCAGTGAAATTCGATAGAGTTATGTTTTATTCATGGGAAGTAAAATTTTGTGAATCGTGTATGTCGATGATACGGAAAATCGCGGTGTGTTCTTGTATTCTCGAGGTCCGAAAATTGTAGTAACAGTAAAATAAAGAGGTGTATTTTATAATGGTTATTGCTTTTTACAAGAGGATCGAAATGTGAAAAGGTTCTTGGAAATATAAGAAAAATGGATTGAGAGCGAAGAATTTATACATGTGGAGATGAGAGTGATAGGAATACTGAAGGTGAAAGGGAGCCTGGATTTTAAGTAATACCGCTGGGATAAGGCGAGGAGAATGAGTTTTGAGACAGGCTATGTTTGCCGAGGAAGGATTTGTGAGACAGGCTGTATTGTGGCAGACTGTAGTGTATTCCGCTAACAATCCGAAATTTGAGACGACTACTGTGTGAGGCACCGTAGATTTCTAGTAAGATCCCAAGTGAAAAACGATTCCAGTGAAGATTAAAAATCTTGGTAGTAAAAGTCAAGTGACTAGTTACGTAAAGTCAGTATGAATAGTAGGATAATGTGACCTCAAGGATAAAAGAGCATTTAGAATACACGGTTGGTGTTGTGTGACCGTATACATTTATTGAATTTCGTTTCACTGGATAGTCATAGATATAAATATTTGAAATTGACGGTAGACGATTTGAGGGTTTGCAATGCGGTAGTGATGATTATTATTTTTGGACAACATCCACTAAATGGTAGACGGGTGTTGAGATATTATTTTTTCTTCCCTAAAAATTCATTGCGCATGCTGAGATCGTGTTTGACTTGGGGGATTGTTCGTCACGTATATTTATTTTCGAGTTCACGTTTTGTAACGAGATAGAGACTTACTGCATTTTCCGACTTGCGTTTCTTTAATAGTAAGAGACGTTGTTCCGTTGTGTGTTATTAGTCTGACCAGGTTATTACTGAAATGTCAGAGTTTGTTTGAAATTGCTGGTTCGCCTGATATGCCAGGGGAAGCATAATACGACCCATTTTCCGCCCGACAATAGATTTAGGACGTCACGTTATCCTTGGAGTATACTGATGATGAGACGTCCTAGTTCACGCTCGACGATAGAATTAGGAAGGTATCGTGTACATAGAGATTAGTGTTAGGATGTACAGATTTTAAGTTAGCCCGACGATAGGTGTGGGATGTCAGCTGTACATACTCAAGTCTCAGATTAGATGTTTTTTGTTTTTGCGAAGTGACCTGGGCGAAGGTAGCATCTACAGTAAAATACGAAATATGAAGAGGGTTAGATCGGTAATAATGAGGCCAACTTGTGCGCAGCTCCAACAGCTGGAAGGTGCTCCCTAAGATATGGGACCGTTATCGGCGAATGAGGGTTGCCCAACATTGGATATCGACCTGATGGTGATTAAATATTTTACTGTAATTCTCCATGCGTGTTGAGTTAAAATAACTTTGATATTTTATTTTATTTTATTTTACGGACTTAATTCTTTTGTCGTTCTGACGTCCGTTTCGTTTTGATAGTGTGCATACTGACACTCAATGTATTAGTGTGAGACTTGAGTTGCGAATGTGGTTTCGATTCGTCAGCCAGTAATATTATTTTTATTTTCAATCTTTGTCGTTCTTTCATCTCTATACGTAGTTGAGTTCGATTAAGTGCTAACTTTTTAGGTAGTGTGTTGGGACAAACAATAAGTAGATGGATCTGTAATGATAGTCATTGTTTAAAAAGGAAAGAATTCCTTAAGTTTGTTGTATTTTTCAATGTGGACTGGTAATTTTATTAAGCGTAACATAATCAATTCTAACCTGAAAATCGGTTCGATAATAATACTTTTCAAGTGATTTACCACTTTTTAATTAACTTCAGTGTTTGGCATTTCTTCCAAATGCGTGATGAATAAGTGTTTCCTGCATTTCGCAGTTTTGTTCCTTCAGAACGACGTAACGTAAGATCCTCGCGGATCATGTTGTTGGTTCCTTCCGAACAGCTGTTTGGGTGATGCACATTTAGCATCGGGATTATTTTATCACTTAAGGGTGTCATGAATGACAAATACATGGTGGAATTTTATTTCAATTGTGAATGATGCTGTTAACTCGTAGTGAACACCATGCTTTCCCATAATATTTCGCAACCTATCCAAAGCAACTGATAGTCAATTTGGTTCGATTAAGGGTCCATTCGGCGGGTGTTCCGTATCCGCAAGGGTAATCGACTGGTGGATAACCTTAATTGAGAGGAAATCAGGCGTTCTACTTGTTGAAAGTCCGATTTTCCACGGATCGCGTGGATTAATTCTCAGTTCTCGTTTGGAGTAATAAGTGCCCGGTTTTCAGGGCTTTCCTTTTTCAGTTTTTCAGTTTCGCTGTCCACTAATTTATTACTTTCTCCGAAGCAACTCCTCGATAATTGTGAGAAATAAATCAACGCTATATAATGTGACTGCGTTTGAAACTTCAATAATAAATGATTTATAATTTTTTATTTCATGGATTTATATTAAAATAACAATGTTGTCGTGCCATTTCGAATTTAATAAAAGTCAGTAAGCACATATTTGCTCCTCATTTCAAGTAGTTAGGCTCTCTTCTGAATCCCATCGTTTGGTTAAGATCGTGACGGAATTTCTTCCCGCAACGACCCATGATTTAAGAGTTATATATTGGTCTACTGTAACAGCTGTGGCCGACCAACGATGGAATGGTAAGTTCCAGGGTTCAATACATTACTTGCACAATGAGAGCAATAAAAGGAGGAGATAATTATATATTCTACACACTGTATTGCAGTTAAAGTCTGTGCTTCATTTCACAAATTTTTGTCAGGAAATGCAAATCGGTTCAGTTTAACGTTTTCCTTATAGCGTTATACATGATTTTCCATAAAAGAAGGGAAATATACTGTACCGGGAACGCCGCTACGAGAGAAATCCGAAGTATGTTTGTTGAACTTCGCGCGAGGTGGAAGGTAGGCAGCCCGCCGAACGCAGTGACGTACCCAGCGAGTGACGTGGCCGCCGTAAGCCAGCTATCCGAAACCATATATGGTAATGTTCCAGCTTACCCTTAAAAGTACATTTTGCGCTACTTTATCGCTATTTCGACACTGCCATCTTAAAAACCATTATAATGGACGTCATCTGTCAAGATTTCAAGAAAATCCACCGAGTATTATAGAAGTTATAAGGGCAGATAATAGCCGGGTTCTAGACACTTCCATGCGAACGTGTGTAAAAGGACCCGACCTACGAATTCAGTATCTGTCACTCCGCCGTCTCTGTGACACGGGTGACAGGAGGAGTATTGTTTGTGTCGAACTTCTAGTTGACAGTCTTCGAAATCCAAGTATTGGAACTTCGGTATTTTCTCTAAGTGTTGTGTCGGGACTTTATCATCTTCTTGAAGTGCCTGATTGGGACTTTGTTATTTTCTGCGAGCATCGTGTTGGAACTTAGTCATATTGACACATTGGAACTTTGTTATTTTTTGTGTGTCGTGATTGGACTTTGATATTTTCTTAAAGTGCCACATAGGAACTTTGTTATTTTTCTGAAGCGTCTCATTGGAACTTAGTTATTTCCGCCAAGTGTCCGGTAAGACTTTATTATTTTCTTAAGGTGACATACTGGAACATTGTCATCGGAACTTTATTTTCTTCGAGTGTCGTGTTGGGACTTTAATATTTTGACACATAGGAACTTTATTTTCTTCGAGTGTCGTGTTGGGACTTTAGTATTTTGACACATTGGAACTTTGTTATTTCTACACATTGGAACTTTGTTATTTTTTGAAGTGCCACATAGGGACTTAGTTATTCGACGAGGATTGAAAGGACTTTGAATTTTCACGAGTGTTGTGTACCACATTGAACTTGCGTTTCGAACTTATTCGAACTTGTATTTTGTGAATCAATTTCTGGAACATTGACATTTTCCGAGCGTGTAGGATGAACTTGTGCCCTACCAACATAAACTTTCGTGTGAACGATATGACTTGTTTTCCAAGTGTCTCATTGAATTTAAGTCTTGTAAAGACTGTGAAACTTAGGGGACGTTCAACATTACGTTTAATTGTGAAATATGCAATACTTTCCAAGTGCTGCACTGGGACTTGTGTTTTTATTCCTATCCTCATTAAAGACTGTGACAATTCAGAATACGCATGCCGCGTTCCCAGAAAGCCTAGAACTTTCCAGTATTTTGAGTGAATCCATAATTTATGAAATCAGACTTTTTCTTTCAAATATGAGTTTCTTTAACGGCTATTCACTTCGCCTATTGACGGAACAAGACAGTTTCCGAGTGCTATTTATTCAGTTCATTGCCAATGTGTTTTAAATCTTCAGAAACTATGCATTAAGAACTATGGTGACTATAATCCTCCAGAACATTCCAATTTACAGTAAGCTTGCATTATGAACTTGCATTTCTACCGGTACGAAGTCGAAATCATCTTGTCCTTCGAGTGATTATTCCAGAACGTTTTGATTTAATATCTAGAGTGCAGTGACCATAATTAAAAGGTCGTATCTGTTCAGACAGTGCCATGAATGTGTGGAGTGCCGTGCAGAAAACTCAAGTGTGAATTACGTCTCAAATCGAACCCAGGAACGTATGCCAATCTTCGAGACATTCCAGAACGCCGAGACATTCCAGAACGTCGAGACATTCCAGAACTCCTCATCCGAGCAGGCGTGGTCCCTGCCCAGGCGATGTCCAACGCCATGCCAGGACTTGGAGGTACCAAGCAGCCACGACACTTCCATGCTGCTGTACGAAGGTGATATGAACTTGCTTTTGATGATCAATAAACTCAATTTATCAAAAGAATCTCTAAAATTGATAACAATACCCCTCTCTGTACCAACTCCAATGATAAAGCCACTCCCTAGGTTAAGAACCATGCTCGTTAATTTAATAGCAAGCGCCTTAAAGATATGAGCACATTTTAAGGGTACACTTGCAAAAAACACATTAACATTGGTATGAAACAGCAATGGGTTTGTTTAGACATATTCGCAGATGTCTTTCTAGTAGCAGCTTATTCATTGGCACGTATTTTCAAATTAAAATAGTCTGAACACACATATTCCATTACATTCTTAAGAATTGTAATAGTACCAATCCAGAGGATTGTGGCAAATATTTCCATTCTCTTATTCCAAACGGCGTCACCTAACATAGGGTTACCACACACATATTATGAAAACATATTTCAAGCTCCCTGTAGAATAATGATACAATTTTTACTACTAATTTACATGGAAACAGCCTTTCGAAATTTAACAAGATGCATAAGAACATAACCTAACCTATGAAATTAGTTATACACAACACTGTATCTTCAGAAGGAGAAGTATCATATTCTTATTTTATTTCAGTACATGGTATTACAATTAAGAAATCATTTACTTACGCGTTTATTTCTAAGGAGTTAACAACTGCTGTCATTGCAGTTATTGCAAGAACATGTTATCCCGAGATGTATAGTACACCAGTCGCAGTTGTGAGAAGATCGATTCGCTCGCACGTAGCGAGGAATCGATATGGGAGATGATTGATCACATTTAATATAAACGCTGGAGTAGAGTGTACGAATACTGATAACGGATAAAAACTAACATGTCCGAGTTTGCCCGTGATAATGGATGAATGAGTATAAGGGTTCTCATTGTAACCGGCAGAAATTGCACAGAATAATATAGGAACTTTTGAAGGTTATAATAACACTGTTATTAAAACGGGGGTTCTCTTCTACTACAACGGCCGCGGTTTGATGGGTATTGGAGTCCAACATCTCACTTCAGCCCTAAGTGCCCGTCTCTAAATTCCTCTTCTTGCTTGAACCATGCTTAGCAAGCTTATAGCATCTTTTGCACAGGTTCTTAATTTCCCATAACTAAAATGAATAGAAATAAATATTTGAGAATTTTAGCATTTCCTAAACGCTAAAAGCGAGTTTTGCCCATTTTGAATGACGTGAAATCGAATATAAAATTATATTGCGCTTATGGAATAATTTTCAGTACTGGAAATTTCTTCTGTTAAATGCAGGTTTATGCTAAATCTAGGTCACGCAAAATCGGCATTCTACGGTAATATGGACTATGTTATTGCTTCGTTTACATTATGTACAACCTATATCTATAGGCCTATAAGCTCATCAAGATTCCAGTAGGTTATATTTATAACACTTCAGAGAAACGTACATTTCAATTATGTGTATTCCAGATTGGGTAACATAATGAGAACTGCCCCTGGACCCACGAGATATGCTCTTCAGAGGACAGGTGATTCCCAGATGTTGGCAGTGAAGTTACTCGTCTTCATAAAATGCTGGAAAATACATGAGTGGAAATATATTGTGAAATGGAGAGGTTTTTTGTAGATAAAGGAAAACCTATAGGCCCATTCCTTTGATAGAGCTTGAAGCATATTTAGGTACGTATGATTTACATTATTTAGTAACAATATCAGTTCCTGTCTTTATTGCTGACTATTAATAATCACAACCAGTTGCATAGAAAATCAATACTGGCGCGCGGAGCTTCCGGCTAGCCACTGAATTGTGCTTCAGCCGAGCTCCATGATGGACGGCCCATGTCGTGTTTGTTGGAAGACATATTGGAGTATCTGGGGAATGGATTTAAATACTCCAGGTTAATGTGCATGAAGATTAAGGCTAAGCCTTAATTTTTTTAATTTCCAGTTATTACCTTTCAATTTTTATTTTATTTAAAGCCATGTGAGCACTAAATTGCTGTCTGTGTGTACCTTTGAATGAGACCAGAATACGTTAATTTTGGATAACATTATTTTGGATAGTCTACAGTAAAAATGTAAGTAATTTGACTTCCCAAACTCATGCTGAATATCTGCTGCCATGGATTAGTTGAAGTTATTACCATAAATTGAAGTAACAAGCCATCGATCATCATGTGACGTTACTAATATTAGGCCTACCGATCGTAGGAAATTTCGGCAACAACTTTTACGTCCACCTAATGAAACAAACAATTGTAATTAGGTTAAAAATATCATATTAACATGTCTAGATGTTTATCAAAACCAAACCAAGAGGTAACTTGTGCCTATGAGTGTTAATGTCATTCTAATTGTTTCATTAAGATTATTGTTTGTGTTAAATTTTCGCCTCCATATTTTTCCTTGGTTTTGATTATTATTATTATTATTATTATTATTATTATTATTATTATTATTATTATTATTATATTTATTAAATTTTGGCTGGTGTATTTCATTCTAGTTTTTGTTGTTTTTGTTATGTGATCTCCAATCGTGCTGTAAATTTGTGTTTTGCCCTGTGTTGGTTTATTTATCATTATGGGATCATTCTTTTCGCTGTTCTGGGGTCTAATTTTGATTATCCCTCATATACACATCATGCTGTTTCCAAAGCCCCTCACTTTAAATGTTATAACAATTTTGATCACCTGTTAAATACTCTGTAAATCCAACTATCATTCAATGTATTAATAATTATTTTTATTTATCTTCTGTAACTAGGCCATTCTAGGGAACTGAAATTTGTTTCTCCTGTTCTTTATTCTCCTTTGGTTCATGCTCACATGTCTTATTCACATCCGTGTTTTGTTTTTTTACCTTCCATTATTTATTTGTTGTGTCACTAAGTTCTTATCCCTTATCTTGTGGATGCTTTAATTTTGGCAGGCCTTGCCTGTTAATGATTAATGATAGATTGGCTCGGGTAGCTGTATGCTTCAGTTCGTGTAACATTGTTCTGTTAATTGTTGACCATTAATATGTTTTTCCCTTGTAATATTGTAATTGGTTTGGGAAATTTTTCTACCATTTATTATTTTCATTTAAATTTATTTATTTATACATGTGATTTTATTTGCTGTTCGAGTCACATTTTGAGTTTGCTTGTGTCTGTGTTTCCGTAATTGCTTAAACATTCATGTAAGAATGAATTGAAACAAAGTTCAATTTAATCAGATTAATACTTAGTTACAGGCCAGTATTCTATTTTTTTAGAAAGGTATATCTTAAAATTAAATATTAATTTTTTTAAATGGTCTCAGGTTTATAGTAATAATCTATAAAGGTATCGACCTTTCAGTATCCTTATTGTTTTATAGAATTGGTTAACTTTTATATTATTTAGTAACTTATTTAAAGTTATTAGTTATCAAATTTCTTGTAATTTTATTCATTTAAAATGGTAATTCAATTGTAGATATTCATGAAATTTAAGTCTTTATTCATTAAGTAAATATTTAACTCCAATTCTAATTGTGTCTCTTCATTTGCTAGTGCTGGTTACTTCGACTTGGCAACTAGTTAAGTGGTAATTTAAGATCTTGCCCTCTTAACTGTCTATTATCCTGGGCCCCTTCAATGCTTTATGTTCATATGCTGCTGCTCCAAATAAGTAGTTTTGTGCTTTGATGTTGTTTCTTGTTGTTTTACTGTATTCATATTTGTGTCCTTGGCCCATTGCAAAATGGGCACTGAAATACCCCATAACAACATAGTCATACTGAAAGAAGATGACACACAGGCAATGAAGTGGTTGATGGCAGTGATCAAATGGGTATCCTGGTTGTGACGGATTCATTCATGTAACGAATGTTCAGGTGAGTAACGGTCAACATACAAGGACTATTCACAAAGAGTATCCATTATGAAGTATGAAACAGAAAGGCTCTCATTCGTGAAGCGTTTATTTATTCATTGCAAGTTTAAGTAATACTATAAGTCACAATACACTAGTAACACCACAGACCATATTAGGAAGAATAAGAATATTTTTTGCTTGCCACGAGATGGCTACAATATGTGTAGTATAAAAGTGATAGCTCATAGTAAGCAAACATATCCCATGCAACTTATACCTACAAATAATTGTATTATCTAGAAATCAATAATTAATATAATCAATAAAATTACAAAGGTGTTTCATTTGGATGCAACAAGTAAAGTATCCAGTAAGAGTAAAAACAAAATGTATCTTATAGCAACTCTGTGTTCGAAAATATTTACGAAGTCAAAAGTATTAGTAAGAATGATACCAGGTCACAAGTGATAACACGGTACTGGTCTTTCGGGTAATCCTAACTGCTACACAATACATAAAGCAAGATCGTGGAACAACTTGAAGGAAAATGAAAATTAGCGAAGTAAACAGTCAATCTCATAAAAAAGTATATTTTCCATAGGACTATCAATCGTATGCATTGAAATGAAGGGTTAACAACTGATATCTGTTGAGCCATTTTTAAACTATTTTCATTACCTGTAGATGGATTATCAAATTATGTACATTACCTCAAGAGTATTTTCCTGTGTTGACCCTGGCTCTGTTAACTCTGATTTAACTTCATTTTTCAGAACTCCCATATCTGATACATGTTCAATATTTTCCTGTGGAAAATAAGGCATATTAGGTATGCATATAACACGTATCTACAAATACAGTCACCAACAAATGAACATGATAATTCATTACCTGCCAGTGTTACAGTTACTTTCAAAATTTCACTACTGTTTAAGAAAGATTTCTAGCGGCAGAAGATTGTTAATACCAAAGTCTGTACTGAGAATGGGCTCACTATCCTTCCTCGCTCCTTATGTCAGAGAAAGAATGGGACTGAAAACCAAATATAAAATTAGATATATTTTCTAGTCATATCAGAAGATATCCTAGAAGAGATGGAATTGGGGCCATCTCGCACAGAATTTGGAAGGATGCTGCCATAGTCATTAACACTAAATCGTATGTACTGTATCGGGAAAATATACGGAATAAGGAATAAGGGCTTGAGATTCAACAAAGGGGTGAACGGATCTTATGGAGCAGGTACAGAGAGATGTATTCGCTGATCGAAATAATAGCTGATTTTGAAGACAAATTTTATTCATTTCATTGAGTAGGACTTGCATTTTCCCTGTTATTTGCTTCATCAAAAAATACTTTAATAAACGGACTCAATTTCGTCTTGAAGTTTTAATATCAAATTAATTGTGGCAAATGTCTGTCATTCCTAAATGAATTTCATTTCAAAGTACAACCTCTTCCTTTAAAAATTCTTAAAATTCTTTCTTGAACTCGTTTGAATTATAGGAAAAGAGAAAATTATTGAATTTAAATTAAGTTTCCTTCACTTGACAATATGGAAAATTTCCCTACAGTGTTTTCTAAATGATTAACACTTAAAATTGTGCAAGTCTCCACTAGAGTCTCTTTAAACATTTAACACTTAAATGGATATCGCAAAGAGATTCGTCTTACAAAGTTCGATCTTATAATTTCTTTACGAATAGAAGTTTAAATATTCTGATAATACTGTTGGAATATTATGATTTCCAGTAAGAGTGAATAAACTGTTTGTTGAACTGCTATCTAAATCACTGATTCTAATATTCCACCAATGAAAAGATAGTCTTGTGGAATTCAAAAAGAGTCCGAAAAACACTCATATCAACAATAATCTGGAATTCAGGAATGGTTTGTGAAGATATGCGGTTCAGCGAATAGCATGTTTGACAGCCGGTGTCGTGATGTCATCACCCATGGTACCACGTTAAACTCCCTAGTTGAGACCACGTCCCATGTCCCATGTAATCAATCCCACATTGACAGGTAGACATGAATATAATTGACACTCAGGTTTTAACGCGTTTTTGGCTGGATATAAAACACGAAACAGTTCAACTGACTAGTAAAAATTACCGAGCGTCTTATCTGACCTGCTTCAGACTACGAACACAGTATCGTCTTAAGTGCACACCAGCAGTACATTGCTGATAATTATTGTCCTGAAAATCGTCGTTTAAAATAGCAGTGGGAGGATATGTACAAGTGTTTTCACACTGAGATCACAGTCTATTCAAATGACGGAATGTTGTATCTCGCGATTGTTTACAAGTCCTGATTGCGGTACTACATCACGCACTCGCGACGAAAGATTCAATACGTTGATAGTTCAAAATTGTCATTAGACGTGTATATTAAAGCACTATTATGAGATAGCCTGCTTTAGTAAACGAGACATTATTTTACAAGAAAATATCCTTAACTTGCACACGTTTATCAGTTGTAAATGTTTTAAGTTATTCTGTCTAGAAGAAAATTATAAGTTTTACATAGTTCAGTTCACTCGAGTTAAAGTCCAAAATGTAAGGTAAGTTACTATCACCAGCACTGTTAAACACATTAAAAATGATGAGATTACCAAGTTGTAGTAATAATTTAAAAAATTCTAAGTCCGACACTGTTCACTGGACTACAAGTCCGAAGATAATTGAAGCAGAGTACGTGATTGCTGTTCTTATATATCGTGCAGCTGTGTTAGCTTTCCTCCCCTTCCGGTAAAATTCCATTTTTTACTGTGGAATAACTTTTAAATCCGAGGGCCAATTTTAATAAAATTTCCACATGTTGATGTTTAAATCATGGACTACAAGATCGTGTATGTCATTATTTGATATCTCCACGGGATAAAATGTTAGTGAAAGTACTTCTCGTATGTTCTAAAGCAATCATGCGTTGTTCACGTGATCATGACGTCAATCTCCAACGTGGAAGTTCTGACGTTAATAGCTCGCTGTTTGCCTGCCTGAGCCGTGCCGTTGCAGTTCTTCGCACGTCGGGCCGTATCGTTGCAGTTATTTGACATTACACAATAATGTTCCAGGCCGTTAATGCTTCCTAGTACATATTCCTCCCTCAGTGGCTAAAGAAAACTCGAAGGATTTCCTTTTGCTCGTTTTTGTTTCTGGACATATATCTTGAGGTTGGAGACCTTGTATATACCCCCTAGGGTAACATCCATCCTTGCTATCGTCTGATGATGTCTTTCAATAGAGGAGGACGATCATATTCGAGAACCCATATCTCGTTGAAGACGCGAGCCTCAAGATATAACCTAATACGAACGTTAGACTTGCGAACAATTGCCACTGGGTTGATATAAGGCGTAACGCAAGGCGAAATGTTGTCATCTTCCTTCATTTGCTGGATAAGGACTTTGGCTTCGTCTCTAAACTTGTTCGGAATCGGATACGGCTTTCTATTATAAGGGGAACGATCAGTTACAATAAGGTGATATACGAAACCCTTAATTTCAACGAGTTGGTCATCAAATACACTTCGATAGATATTGAATACCTCTTGTCCAGCTTTCCCTAATCCGGCTACGAGTTCTGGGTCTTCAGCCACACTGGATAAGGATATAAAATTCTAGGGACCGACTATGGAGTTTTCGTCAAGTACGGACTCTTCTTTGTCCTATTCTGGTTCACCCTTCGTAACAACCATTGCTTCGGCTAGTGCATCCTCGCATTCAGCGGGTAATACATAGTCACGACTGACCTCTCCGGCAGGGGTTCCAATCTCTTCAGTCTCTATGTCCCCATGATCTACCAGCTATAGCTCTAGAGAATCAGCATTGCTCAAACTTACAAGATTGGCGTCGTAATTTATGGTTCCTCTATATTTTATCATAAAGTCTGACCCTAAAGTAATATTATAGTTGATACGTGTTATTACAAGAAGAATATACTCAAATGACTTTCCACTGATGTAAAATTCTACGAAAGCTTGCATCCTACATTTGATATTTTATCTGGAATTATTCCTTGGACCTTCAGTTATGCAACTGGCATTAGCAAAATGTCGTTATTATTCTTCAAAGATTCCATCAGTTTGTCAGATATAAGTGAGGATTGCGCTCCAGAGTCAATTAAAGTGATTACATTTAATATCATGACTAGACTTCTCTTGTGCTCTGATATGCTGCTGGTATTCCAACGAAGTTGCTCCAGGGTCATCGTTAGGTTTGATTCTTTCTCTGACGTATTCTCTCGTTTCTTTCCACCTGCATTCTAGGTCTTCTCTTCTATAATACTTTTTTTTCTTCTGGAGCTTCCTCCCGTTTTCTCCAAGAAGGTCTGTTCCTATAGGGAACTTCACCACGATTCTGGCGTCTTGGAAATCCACGATACCTACTGAGAGAGGTTGTGTTATTCCGCCTCTCTTCTCTGGGTTTTACGTTCTCTCAATCAGGCGTCCTAATCTCGGCAGAATTGGTAGAAATATCTTTAGTCCTGCCCCCTTTAGGAGTTAACTGGTTGTTAGCAGTATCAGGTCTCCTTATTGTGGCATCCAAGTGTTCTATGGTCCGCATGTTAGCAGTTACAAGTATCTCCTGTACATGGGACGGGAATTGCAAAGTCATGATCTGGATAAGCTCTTTATCCGGCAGTGGAGCATCCAGAAATTGCATTTTCTTAAGTTGTATGAGAAGATAATCACAGTATCGGGACGTATTGACTTAAGAATTATACTTTCTGGAGTATAATTGCACTTTTACAAGATGTTGGGTTTCCGTATCCAAAAAACAGTTTAGAACAGCTTTCTTAAAATCCTCGTAGGTATCAAAACTACTCTTAAATGCGATGAACCACGAGAGAACTTTGCCTTCCAGTAACTTAGAGATTGTAAATAATCTTCAAAGTTTCGTAAAATTTCCCGGGCTGTGTACTCAAATCGTCCGGAAAATTTTGTTGGTTTGTCGTCTTGGATCTTAATAAGAGTTGTTGTATATGACATATCCTTTTAAGTAGCACGGCTTGATGAAAATGATAGGTTTTCCTTTTGCTTAATTTGTGTCATCTCTTCAGATAGACTTTTTACTTTAGACTGAAATACAGTGTCTCAGGTTTTGATTTCAGCTTGTAGAGATCATTAACATTTCTGTTATTTGTGTTTTCTAACTGTCCAGTGAAACGCTTATCAAATTCTCCTTGGGTAGTTTTAATAAGTCGTATTTCGCTATTGATTTTACTAATATCATACTGAAATGATTCGCTGAATTTTTCCTGAATTTGGGCCATTTTAATCTGACCTTGCAATATGTGGCTGTGTGATTCTTGAAATTCAGATATGAGTTCCTTTCATTCGGAAGCGAACGATTGAACTGATAGAAGAACTGTTCTAATGTCACAATCTACAGACTCTATTGATTTATTGACTTTTTTTTATATGGCGTGGCTCAGGCTATGAAGCCTGTGGTTATGCCAGACCATCTTATATGCGCTACATCCTGTGCTCTAATTTCTTCCTTGAGAATTTCAAGATTCTCAAGAAATAGGGTTTTTATTCACTGAGTTTGGCTTCTACTTTACCACTGGAGTCAGAATATCTCTTCTCAATTCATGCACCTGCTTCCTCGAATCTTTGCTCTAAGTTGGTATTTGATTCATTGAGCATATTATTAATGGTCTTGTCTACTTCAGCAAACCTCCTCTCTCGAGCGGATTGACCTTCCACAAACCTAGGCTCCATCTTTTCACTGGTGTTAATTTCTTGGATAGCTAATTCTTCCATCTCAGCATTGGATTGATCAATTTTAATATTTAACTGTGTGCTGGACACCACCATCTGAGTGTTAATTCTATCTTGGAATTTTGGTCAATAATACTCAGCCTAAGTGCTCCAATGGCTGCGAACAAAGTGAAGTGATTAACCACTTTAAAATATTTAAAGTTTGATGAAGCTCCAATAGCACGAAGTACTAAGGTGTAATCAATTTTGCGCTCGAGTGTTGGAAAAAAATCTGTCCATGTTGATGTTACTTCGTGTTCATAGTTATTCATGTAACTCCACTTAATACCTGCATTACTTTGCATGTCGCAGCTCCAAATCAAGTTTGTGCGCCATCTATACATCAATACAAATCGAGGCCATTCACTGGGAGCCGACTATATCCTTCCCTCTCTGTACCAGGAAAAGATATGGAATAAGGAAGAAGGGCATGAGATTCCACAATGGGTTAACGGTCCTTATGGAGGAGGTACAGAGAAAGGTATACGGTGATCGAAATAATAGCCGAATTCTAAGACAAAATTTATTCATTTCATTGAGTAAGACTTGCAGAAAAATATGTTAACAAATGGACTCACTTCTGTTTTGAAGTTTTAATATCAAATTAATTGTGGCAAATGTCTGTGATTCCAAAATGAATTTCATTTGAAAGTACAATCTCTTCCTTCCTTCAAAAGTTCTTAAAATTCTTTTTGAACTCATTTGAGTTACGGGAAAAGAGAAAATTATTCAATTCAAATTAAGTTCCCTTCACTTGACAATATGGAAACTTTCCCTACAGTGTTTTCTAAATATTGTGGTTTTGCTGAGATCACAGGGGCTACATGCTGCATTGATACAATTCTGTTTCAAACAGCATATTTCAATGCTTGCAAGTGTGAAAATAAAAAACGAACATGCAAGAAGAAGGCTCATCACAGTCATATAGCAGGGAAAGATGTGACATAGCCCAAACTCAAAGCAACTACAAATGAAACATTTTACTACTTCAAGTATGGTATGCAGTGTTCTGTGAAGAACTGTGGGGAAGAGAACACCATCAGCAGTGTTGTAGTGTACATCAGCAGTTTCAGATCTTCCATGAACTCTCACGAGACCTTTTAATCTCACATGGATTCATAAAACCTCGTCGGTATGAAAGGAGGTGGGGGAGGGAGTGTCAACAAAAGCTTACATTCTAATGTAAGTTAATTTATTAATAAAAGTGTATTCAAGTATAAAATTCTAGAATATACTGACTTAACCTATTCAATATAGAAGAAAGAGAACAGTAGGTGATGTAAATAAAGGATGAAAAATATGCACAAAGTAGGGAGGAAAATAACTACAAAGAGGAAAGAAAAGTTATTTTAATCTGCCAGAAATCCTCAAAGAGTTGGAGCCCACTATGAAGGGTCACATTAAATTGAATTTTCCCAGATATCATATATTCTAGATCCCTTAGACATGGTTCTCTATGTAACTTAGACACAGACATGTATTTGAGAAATAAAATGAGCTAATGACTATTCTGCCTTTCTAAATGAATTCAATGTCTGAGCAAAATACTTATTTTGAAAGAAATCACATTCAGATTTTAACTCTCATATGCCATAGGCAAATCTCCTTTTTCCTTAACACAAATATATTCCAGCAGTTTGTAGATGTGAGGGTAACCCAGAGTAATCATATCTGTGTTGACATTCTGTTTAGCAGATTGATGTATCCAGTCTCAAAAAACACTGACGAAAGATATGTGATTCAACTACACTAATGAAGACAGGAGTAATAATTTTTACCATGTGATGATAATGGTGGAGCAGTAGTATTGGAGGATATTGTTTTAAAAAAGTAAACTGGGCCAACCATCCTCTATTTTAATCAGAGGGGAAAATAGAAGAGGTGTGACCCCTAAAACAAAGTACATTTGATACAGACAGAAAAAAATACAGACTAATCCAACCCAAACATTAACACACTCACCAACAGTTTCCGATAATAGCACACATTTCTTTAACATCATTTTGAGATCTGTACAACTTTGAAGCAGTATCATTATAAGAACTATCAAACCTAGAGTTCTTCATCAGGAGTGCGCTCATATGCCAGGTTCAAGTTTGACACAGAACATAACAAAGCAAAATGCTCACATCCTTGATATTTTCACACCTTTACCTTCTGTAGTGCCTGTAAATTAGAACTCAACAAACACACATTTATTCTGACAATAGTGTGCATTAACTAAAGAATTTTGACTTTAATTATCACCGTCAAGTCACAGTTATTCACTGAACATCTCTCTTCCAACTTTCAAGGTTTTCGAAGACTCTGAGGTGCCAGAATGATGCGCAGGAATTCACTTTCATGCTAGTACAACTACAGGCATGTGCTGTGATAATACAGCTTCTTCATATACCTCTAGACGGAACCCAAATCACACTCGCCAACACGAAATTAGCAAGTCATCAGTTTACCATCTGAGCTATCAGATGAAGAGCCACTGAACTGAAATCCACACTCAGAGGATAGCAATGGACTGTGATTAGAGTAGCAACAGACAAAGCAAGGAAAGATGATGAAAATATCTTGCTTCTTCTCAAAACAATTCCACGGCATCTCTGCCTTTATCAGCGTGTTTCCTTTAGACGAGCTATACTCATAGCAAACGGCCACGGCAGAATTTACTACATGCTCACCCAACATTAGTGACATTGTACAGAAGTTTAAATGATGCAAATCTTATCTGGAATTTTTTTGGAGGAAAATTATGTTCACCATGCGAGCCAGGGATCTACTGTCCATAACCTAATTCAATCTAGCACTCACCATTTTCCATCACTTCAGCAACTACTGGCACTGCAATTGGCTGACATATGACAGGAAATGATGTCAATCCCACAAAGATTTCATTACCATACCATGCAGAATAAATTCATAACCATACACCTCTCAGAAATCAATTTCAATAAACAACAGAGGTAAACAATTAAACAACACAGAGTCAGTCAATGGGTACTTAACACAAGAAATGCCCTGAAGACTCGATCTTGAGACAATGCCTATCACAAATTTGTCACTACCTGGACCTAACCTAGGCTCCTTCACTATCAAGCCCACAACAATAATTAAGCTTTTTGCCACTATCAAACAAAGAATGCACTGCCGTCCACTAGCAAATGCTAGAGGCCAAATGTCCACTCAACGGCTCTAATCTGGGGGCTTATGCCACGACTACTGTTGTTTGTAATTCCTAAGAGTTGACCAAATTTATTAATAAGAATTTATTGCAGCCAGGTGGCCATATAATTGGATGCAACAATAGGTTTCAAGGTTACAAAGTAAGCATGAAACATTGTCACACAACATACTGCGATTTACAGATGCTTGAGGCAGTTTAGTCTTTGCTGTAGTCAACTATGCTCTTTTCCCTTTTACTACACAGTGTTATGTGGTACCAAATTTATTCAGCTACTAAGGGTTAAATTCTGATCTCTATAAATTTATCTGGAATGGGACTTACAAGTGATGCATTTCTTGTTCCTTCAAGCCAGGCTGGTTCCTCTTTGATGTTTACTTCCAGCTCCATTTTACACTGCCACTGAAGTAGTTAGAAGGTACTGGGGATCGTTGATTACTTTCAATGACCTTACACTGAAACACAGGCCAGAAAAATATATTTCCTAATTGCTGTCATTGCTACTTATATTATTTGTCAACAGACTAAGCAACAAACTTGTAATTCTATATGACTGTCAACAATATGATTATACCAAAAAGACTCAAAATTTTGAATGATTGTTGAGACCGTGATCGTACCTATGGGACTTCCAAGTTTTCTATGACGGATGTTATGATCATAGCTAAAGACCTCCAGTTTTAAATGACTTCTAATACAATGATCACCTCCATAGGATATCTAATTTAACATATCTGTCGATATCGAGATCATAGTCCCCTGGTTTTACTTTAAAACTTTTCTTATTTATAGCTATATAATATACAGTTTCGTATAGAACTGAAACCACAGCATGTTGACTTTTCTTTCTAAAAATCCAACATACGATGATTGTGATTGAAATTCACAAAATTTCTTGAAGAATTCAGTGACTAATTCGTTTGCATATCACTCTGATCTCTTTGGTCCATATCTTGGAAACTTCCTACCATTTTTATCCTCTGAACTGTGCTCCAGTGCCTTGAGATTTGTTCTATCAAAACTTTCCTTCTTAGGATCAAATTCTCTCAAACCATTCTCCTCTCATCAAGCTGATTCACTAACTCTTTATTTGAGACGTGTTCTATTCATCTGATCTTCAACAACTTGCGATAACACGGCATTTCATAGGCTTCCACTCTGTTTTTCTCGGCACCATTTATTTTCCATGTTTCACCTTCACCTCAGCGCAAACATAGTTATTAAGGTTTTCATTCCGATTGATCTAAAGAACGTGATGTAGAAAAGATGCGAGTTTAGGCAGGATTTAGTGATGACATTTACAGATATTGAGGAGGCATATGGCTGTGTACCACAAGTTGTCTTCGATGCACTATTAAAAAAGAAGGCAGGGAGAGGAGAACTAATTATAAAAGCCAAAAATGAAAAATGAGAAATCAATATGAAGACAACTATATGACAAACAAAATGGTTGAAAGTAGAAACATGACTTCAACAAGGATGTGTATTGTCCCCTCTACACTTCATTACAGTCATGGATGAAATCCACAAGTGGGAACCAATGAGGCAAAGGCCTCACTCTTTACAGATGACTTTGTAATATGGGGAGAAGATGAAATGGAAGTACAAGAACAAGTTACTGTATGGAATCAGGAGATAGAGGAATATGGTAATAAAATAAGTGGGGAGAAGTTCATGGTTATAGTGATGACAAGAGGTAATAGAAAGGAAATTGGAAATATTGAATTAAATGGAAGACCATTAGATGTTGAGGAAAGTTTCAAGTATTTGTGAAGAAAAATAGCAGAAGATGGAGAGAAAAATTATGAAATTGGAAAAAGAACTGAACAAGCCAATGTGTTTTATCAATGTGTGAGATGTATAGTCTGAAACTGGAGCATACCAGAGGAATGCAAAAAAAAATTGCACCCTACGTATTACACACCGATTTTGATATATGCTGCAGACACATCAACAAGAAAAAATCATGATGAAGGCAGAATCCAACAGGCCAAGATGAAATTCCTTGGATGAATAACAGGGAAGACGTGAAGGGATAAAATCAGAAACACAGAAATCAGGGAGAGAATTGGAATCCCTAAACCACAAGACAAGATAGAGACCAGTAAGCTTAAATGGTATGGACACATGGTGAGAATAGAACAGGCTAGTGTTCCAAAGCGAGTATTTACACAGAAAATAATAGGAGAAAGGCATCAGGGAATGCCCAGAAGGAGGTGGATGGACATGGTAAAGGAGAGATACACACCTGAGGATGTCCTTCATTCACAAGTCTACCCAGAAGACTGGAAATGGAAAATGAAGAAAAGGAATCTGTTGAAATGAAGACACAAATTTATACAACACTGCTATTAGCTCATTTCATTGAATAATGCCACCAACCTTTACTTAAGTGTTCTTTCATTATTTGTCTGTGCATGTCATGTCTTACGACCTAGGGGAGCTTACCAGTGCACCCATTGAAAGGAGTTCTGTGCAAAACAATTGGTTTAAATATTTAGCAGGTTTTTGTTCCCCAGGTGGTACAAAACTTGTCTGTGTTGAATACCTTGAGGGATGCCTCACAAAATTCATTTCACCCAATAGTAATGTTTGTTAGTCAATGATATCTTACTGTAAAAGTAAACACACTGCCCTAACAATGAATACTACAATGTTTCACACATGTAATACGACCTTCGTTCCTGTGGCCAACTGCGTAAATTTTTACTCATTACCAGGAAACAGACTTCACACCTATTGAGGAAACTATGATCAATTGTACTTTGTATATTGCAACGTAGGGGCCACAACTAAAGTGTGCCACGTTTACTTGTTCTGGCCATCACTGTTTATTCTATTAATATATTACTGGTTTTACTAGCAAGTAACTGCCTTGTACAGTTTCCAGAGCCTGAATTTAGTGCACTAACATATCGAAGGGAAAGGGCTAAGGTTAGGAAGATTGTTTTTTTTTTTTTGCTTTACGTCGCACCGACACAGACATGTCTTATGGCGACGATCGGATAGGAAAGGCCTAGGAATGGGAAGGAAGCGGCCGTGGCCTTAATTGGGGTACAGCCCCAGCATTTGCCTGGTGTGAAAATGGGAAACCACGGAAAACCATCTTCAGGCCTGCCGACAGCGGGGTTTGAACCCACTATCTCCCGATTACTGGATACTGGCCGCACTTAAGCGACTGCAGCTATCGAGCTCGGTGTTAGGAAGATAGGAGAGTTAATTAAGGTTAATTAATGAGAAAATGGGGAAACCACGGAAGCAATTTCTGGGCTGCCCATCGCGGAATTCGAACCCATGCAATCTCACCGCCACTCACCCCTGAAGAAGATATTTTACACACCAATAATTATCAGGAAATATGTTTAGAAGGAGAGGCATTCTACTGATAAATAAAACATAAGGACTAATTACTGGATACAGCTGTGTTGTGGAGTAATGATGTGATACAGAAGAATCTCCATAACAACACTTATATACCTAGAATTCTACATATTCAGATAATATTCCAGACATCATAAACGGAACAAATCTCAAGATTTCGAACCCTACTACAATCTTTCGCAGCCGACAGTGTAAAGTAAAACTCAAATCGCACACAGAGGTAAATAACACATTAACACAATAATTAAAATTATACACTACATCTTGTAATTTCTTTCTGAAACTATCATCCGCGTAGCTCTTCAGAAAAACTCCTCATTCCTCTAAATTTAATTGCACGGTACATTGTTACAACACATGACTTGCCGGCACTTGTAAGGCAAAGGCCAGGAGTTTTCAAGTAGAAAGCTAGTTACAGAAGTATACACTTTTAATGCTTAAGTAAGCGTAAAATTTAAGAAAAAATAAAAGTATTAAATAGGCCTATAAAAATATGTAGGCTGGAATGCTGAAACAGAAAGATTAGTATTAACTTATTACGGTTCTCAACTGAGATCTGTATGTTCGGCAAAAGTAAATTATTGAAACTTCAACATTACCGACAATACGTTAGAGGTTGTGAACACAGTGTAAAATGATAGAAATCACGATTCCTCAATAAAGAAAATATTTAACACAATGAACGGAATAAGCTGTACAACTGGCCAATACGCGTCTCATATAACAACTTACCTCACACTTCGAAACAAAACCGATGATTTTAATGTAGTACAAATTTAATTTCTATCATTCAGGACAATAGGCTGAATTTACAAAAGGATGTATTACCGCTAACAACTCCCAAGTACTGGGTATAATGTCCGGCTATATCTAGCCCACAGAGGATCTATAATAGAAAATTAACCTCTCCTTGTATAAACAGACCACAATACACAAATTCGTCATTAGTTGCTGCAGGGGAGAAAAATAATACGACAGCCGGTCCATAACTCGTAACGTATGTGGACAGCCATCGAAGGAGGGATCAACTGGCTGAATTTAAAGATCCAATTCGTCGTATAATAGAAATTAAACCGTACAGTTGTTATTATTATTATTATTATTATTATTATTATTATTATTATTATTATTATTATTTATTATTGTTATTATACATATATATAATTCGCTGGGGCCATCAAGGACCACGTTAAGTCTTGTTGCATTTGACACTGAACTTGGCCTTCTTTAGAGCCCAAATTTCCCTCATTCTTTGTGAGTGGGCCTGCTTACGCTCCTCTGTCCAAGGGGCACCGTGTCTTCTCTTCGGTTGCTCGTCTCGGTTTAGCCCGTTCGCCAATATTTTCTTGCGGAAGAGATCTCTGTTTGAATCAAAAAAGTGAAAGATTTCTTTAGTTGACTTTCTTCTGTCATTCTTTTCAGATGACCGTAAAATCGTGCCCGTCTTTTCCTGATTGTGTCAGTAATCTTCTCTATTTTGCTGTAGACTTCCTTGTTGGATCCCTTTTGATGGATTCCATTTCTGTACTTTGATCCCAAGATTCCTCTCACAATTTTGCGTTCTCTTTTCTCCAGTTCTTCAAGTAGTCCTTTGTTGGCATTTAGGGACAGCGTTTCGGCTGCATATAGAACTACTGGCTTCAGAACTGTTTCATAGTGACGTATCTTGGTGTTTTGGGAAAGGCATTTTTTGTTGTAGATTGTGCGGGATGTTTGGTAGGCTATTTCCAGTTTGCGTACTCGCTCCTGAAGTGCTTCTTTGTCCAGTCTATTTTTCATGATGATCTCACCCAGGTATTTGAATTTGTCTACTCGGGTGATATCCCCGTATTTAGTATGGAGTTTTGGTGGAGCCTCTTAGATGTTAGTCATTACTTCTGTTTTCTCAAACGATATCTGCAAACCAGTTTGTTCGGCAATTTCCTTTAAAATTTCAACTTGAGCTCTAGCGGTTTCTATGTCGGTTGAGAGAACAGCAATATCATCGGCAAATGCTAAGCAGTCTGTTGCGATCCCCTTGGATTTGGTTCCTATTCTCAATGGACTGTAGTTGGTTTCCTGTAATCTCACCCGCCAGGTTCTGATGATCATTTCAAGAACACAGTTGAAGAGTATCGGGGATAGCCCATCACCTTGTCGGACTCCTGTTTTGATGTCAAAGGAATGCGAGAGACAACCGTGGAACTTCAACTTGGATTTTGTATCGGTCAGGGTGGCTCTAATTAATGCCAGCAGTTTCAAATCAACTCCAAATTAATTTAAGATGTTTAGCAGGACTTCCCGGTCAATGGAGTCGTACGCTTTCTTAATGTCCACAAAGACAGACACATACTGCTTGGATCTTAGTGTACAATATCTGATGATCGTTTTCAGATTTTGGATCTGCTCAGCTGTTGAGCGAACTTTTCTGAACCCTCCTTGGTATTCATCTTATTTGAGTCATCAGTCCATAAACTGGTTTGATGCAGCGCTCCATGCCATCCTATCCTGTGCTAACCATTTCATTTCTACGTAACTACTGCATCCTACATCTGCTCAAATCTGCTTGTCATATTCATACCTTGGTCTACCCCTATCGTTCTTACCACCTACACTTCCTTCAAAAACCAACTGTACAAGTCTTGGGTGTCTTAAGATGTGTCCTATCATTCTATCACTTCTTCTCGTCAAATTTAGCCAAATCGATCTCCTCTCACCAATTCGATTCAGTAACTCTTCATTCGTGATTCGATCTACCAGAATGTCTGTAGTGAAGTAAATACCAGCCATAGCAACTACTACCAGAATGTCTGTAGTGAGGTAAATACTAGCCTTAGCATCTACTACCAGAATGTCTGTAGTCAGGTAAATACCAGCCTTAGCATCTACAACCAGAATGTCTGTCGTGAGGTAAATACCAGCCTTAGCATCTACTACCAGAATGTCTGTAGTGAGGTAAATACCAGCCTTAGCATCTACTACCAGAATGGCTGTAGTGAGGTAAATACCAGCCTTAGTATCTACTACTAGAATGTCTGTAGTGAGATAAATACCAGCCTTAGCATCTACTACCAGAATGTCTGTAGTGAGGTAAATACCAGCCTACTACCAGAATGTCTGTCGTGAGGTAAATACCAGCCTTAGCATCTACTACCAGAATGTCTGTAGTGAGGTAAATACCAGCCTTAGCATCTACTACCAGAATGTCTGTAGTGAGGTAAATACCAGCCTTAGCATCTACAACCAGAATGTCTGTCGTGAAATAAATACCAGCGTTAGCATCTTCTACCAGAATGTCTGTAGTGAGGTAAATACCAGCCTTAGCATCTACAACCATGTCTCTCGTGAGGTAAATACCAGCCTTAGCATCTACTACCAGAATGTCTGTCGTGAGGTGAAATGAAATGGCGTATGGCTTTTAGTGCCGGGAGTGTCCGAGGACATGTTCGGCTCGCCAGGTGCAGGTCTTTCGATTTGACACCGTAGGTGACCTGCGCGTCGTTATGAGGATGAAACGATGATGAAGACGACACATACACCCAGCCCCAGTGCCAGTGAAATTAACCAATGATGGTTAAAATTCCCGACCCTACCGGGAATCGAACCCGGGACCCCTGTGACCAAAGGCCAGCACGCTAACCATTTAGCTATGGAGCCGGACTGTCGTGAGGTAAATACCAGCCTTAGCATCTACTACCAGAATGTCTGTAGTGAGGTAAATACCAGCCTTAGCATCTACTACCAGAATGTCTGTAGTGAGGTAAATACCAGCCTTAGCATCTACTACCAGAATGTCTGTATTTAGGTAAATACCAGCCTTAGCATCTACTACCAGAAGTCTGTAGTGAGGTAAATACCAGCCTTAAGATCTACTACCAGAAAGTCTGTAGTGAGGTAAATACCAGCCTTAGCATCTACTACCAGAATGTCTGTAGTGAGGTAAATACCAGCCTTAGCAACTACTACCAGAATGTCTGTAGTGAGGTAAATACCAGCCTTAGCATCTACTACCAGAATGTCTGTAGTGAGGTAAATACCAGCCTTAGCATCTACTACCAGAATGTCTGTAGTGGGGTAAATACCAGCCTTAGCATCTACTACCAGAATATCTGTCGTGAGGTAAATACCAGCCTTAGCATCTACTACCAGAATGTCTGTAGTGAGGTAAATACCAGCCTTAGCATCTACTACCAGAATGTCTGTAGTGAGGTAAATACCAGCCTACTACCAGAATGTCTGTCGTGAGGTAAATACCAGCCTTAGCATCTACTACCAGAATGTCTGTAGTGAGGTAAATACCAGCCTTAGCATCTACTACCAGAATGTCTGTCGTGAGGTAAATACCAGCCTTAGCATCTACTACCAGAATGCAGTGGCGGCTCGTGGGTTGTAAGTTTGGTGCAGCCTAGCACTCGCATCTGCAGTAAATGTGTAGCCTACATTTTGAATAGGTGTGTTCGATAATCTAGCTAGGAGGAAATAAGGGATCGGGGAGATCTTTTGATATGATAATGGTCTACAAATATCCGCTGTGTAATTTTCATGCAGTTACTTTAAAAAGCACAATGTAACTATAACATTAACTAAAAAACAAATATTACATTCGGTAACGTCTATTGCTTGTACGTGAAATCTATTCTTCGGTCCTTTGAAGCAGCGAACGTATCAGTGATATCATCGTAAAAGGGCATTGTATCCATCAAGTAGCTGAGCAGTGACTTCTCCAGGGATATGGTTGCCAGCGCAGTCAACCTCTCCTGCGATGTTGAATTCCTTAAGGAGATTTTTATCCGCTTAAGGCACGAAAAGCTTCTTTCTACTGAGGAGCTGGTAGACGGTATGGTAAGTATTAATTAATAATTTATACGCTTCTTTGAAAACGTCCGTGAGTTCATTTTTATTGAGCGACAGAATTATTTCCTCCAAACTGGTATTTTTGTAGGTGGAATCAGAATAGATAAACTGAAGTTCATTTTTTAACCTTTGTTTGTCAAATGTCGTGGGATAAGACATTTTTAAGTTCTCTAGACCATCAAGAGGGAGGATTTTAGAAAATTCTTCAAACTTAGAGCTATCCCTTAATTGGAGCTTCTGCATATCTTGAAATCTTGTATCAGTCTCTACGGAGACTAATTCCAGTATCTGAAAATAAAGTACTCGATAGTTTAGAAAAATTTCACTTTCTGTTTTTAAACCACAATGTCTTTTTAGTTCAATTTTGGTTTCCTTCTCAGCCGTACGAAAACTGGTATTAAATGTTTCTTCATTCCTTTTACCTAGTATCAGTTACCGTGTGGGTCTTACTTTTGAGAGGCAGAACTAAACGTCCAGAGACTTCTTTTGGATCACGTTAAATAATATATTAGCAAGCTCAAGATGTCATTGAATACTATTGATAAAAATGTGAACTGGAAGCTATTAAAGTTATTAAACAACCCCTCTGATTGGCGAATGGTTTCTTCGTCTGACTGAGGATCGTACATGAGTCTTTCAAAAATGTATTTCAATCCCTCCCACTCCTCGACAACCACTCTCAAAAGTTTCCCATGTGACGACCAACGTGTATCCACACGAGATGGTATTCGCTTCGCAATTACTGAATCAGCGACGAAAGTTCTTTTGGCTGATAAATTAATAAATGAAAGAATACCACCAAGACTCGCAAAAAAAAAAAAAAAAAAGACGGCACTCTGATATGTTGGTAATACTCTGCTGTACCACTAGATTTAATCAGTGTGCCGAACAATGTACAAATAATGCTTGAGGGGCATCCTCCTTGACCTAAGTTTGAAGACCATTTAGATGACCTGCCATGACACTAGTTCCGTCATAACACTGAGCAATCAATTTAGTTTTGTAGGAAATTTCACTCAATACAGTCTGCAGCAAGCTGAATAAAGTAATCGCCGTACGGTTTGAACTAACTTCAAAAAACCAAGAAAGCGTTCAACTAGCGCACCTTTGTGGATAATATACCGAAGTATCACCGAACACTGCGATTTCTTTGTGATATCAGTTGTATCGTCGACCTGAACTGTGAAACGAAAGAGGTTTCTAAAATTTCTTCTTTCACAGCATCCCTAATGAAGGTATAGATGCAGTCTATCAACTCACATTGTATAGTTTTCGATTCTGCGCTAAAAACTTTCTTTATAGAAGCATAATGCTCCTGCATTTCAAATGAGCTGTTGGAAACTAGAAGTTTCAACAGTTCTTTGAAATTCCCTCTATTTAAGGAGTCACCGCTCTCATCATGGCCTCTAAATGTCATTTCCTGCTTAGAAATAAATAAAATTGCATCGATTTGCAATCGCATGAAAAGTCTGTTAAGCCTCACATTCTCATTAAATTTTGTGATGTATAGACGAGCATTTTTCTTAAAGCACCAGCAATTTGATTCTGATTCTTCTCAAGTTCTTTAAATCCCACGGCATTTTTATATGCTCCGGGGAACCTTCGTGCTTTTGGAAAGACCTAGTAGCACAGGACATATTTTCAAATCCTGTGTGATTCCAGACTCCCTGTTTCACTCCAACAATAAGACAAGGCCAACAAAAGTGTTTCTGCAAATAATGACTACCGCATAACCACGGATAACTACTATACCAAGGTACTTGGAAAGTTCGTGTGTGCATCTTTCCGGAGGCAGTACCTGTTATTTTCTGATATGTCAGATCTGGCTGGGGACGATTGACTGATAAAATTTCTCTGTTATCCTCCTCCTTCCATTTCGAAAACGGAGTTTCTCTTAAAATACAAACTAAATCCACAGAGGATTCCATGTTAAGCACGCTTTGGAGGGAACACTATTCTTTCACACTATAAGAAAAGATTTAAATACTATAATACTACATATTTATATCCTTAATGAATTTCAAACGCACTTCCTCTCCAAACATCCATACGACAATAATTATTCTACGCTTCACATAGTAACTATGAAAACGCCAAAAGCTCACCGTGTGAGCTGTGCTACTAAATGCTCTTCAAATGCGCTTATGTTATTTACAGTTCACTCACAATTAATCCGCCACACGGCCACGATTCACATTATAACAACGGACATTTATTTTCACTATGAAAGAATACTCCGTGCACCACACGTTCAAATTTATAACAATACTGGTAAATATGTCTTTGTTTGATTGTGTTTTAGCGTGAGATTGAGATACCAATATTGGCAGCAATGCTGTAGGAGCCCGCATGTGTTCAACCTAAGCAGAGAGGGCGGGTTACACGTTCGGTTGGGTTCGGATAATATCGTCCCAGCTCGGGCCAAGCAGCCGAATATCCCAGAGACTCGCTGGGCTGCACCACGCAAAATACAACCGTATGCGTACTCATGACAGTCTTGAGCGTTGTCATGGCAACCGTTGTGTTACACGTCACAAGTCAGCCCGCACTGCTTTGAGCATTGAGAGGGCTGCACTCGTAAGTGAAGCGAACAGCGGTGCTTGCTTAACTATGAGCGCAACGCATGTTGAGTAATCACAACATATAGAGCGCACTCTTCGTTTTTTTCAACGAATATGTTTTAAACAGAAAATATAGGGATGCAGAAAATGATAGACAATTGTTTTGAGAAATGTTAGTGCAGCCGGGCTGTACCTGATGCACCTGAAAAGCCGCTACCGCCAGCATGTCTATAGTGAGGTAAATACCACCCGTAGCATCTACTACCAGAATGTCTGTAGTGAGGTAAATACCAGCCTTAGCATCTACTACCAGAATGTCTGTAGTGAGGTAAATACCAGCCTTAGCATCTACTACCAGAATGTCTGTAGTGAGGTAAATACCAGCCTTAACATCTACTACCAGAATGTCTGTCGTGAGGTAAATACCAGCCGTAGCATCTACTACCAGAATGTCTGTAGTGAGGTAAATACCAGCCTTAGCATCTACTACCAGAATGTCTGTAGTGAGGTAAATACCAGCCTTAGCATCTACTACCAGAATGTCTGCAGTGAGGTAAATACCAGCCGTAGCATCTACTACCAGAATGTCTGTAGTGAGGTAAATACCAGCCTTAGCATCTACTACCAGAATGTCTGTAGTGAGGTAAATACCAGCCTTAGCATCTACTACCAGAATGTCTGTAGTGAGGTAAATACCAGCCTTAGCATCTACTACCAGAATGTCCGTAGTGAGGTAAATACCAGCCTTAGCATCTACCAACAGAATGTGTGTAGTGAGGTAAATACCAGCCGTAGCATCTACTACCAGAATGTCTGTCGTGAGGTAAATACCAGCCTTAGCATCTACTACCACAATGTCTGTCGTGAGGTAAATACCAGTCTTAGCATCTACCACCAGAATGTCTATAGTGAGGTAAATACCAGCCTTAGCATCTACTACCAGAATGTCTGTAGTGAGGTAAATACCAGCCTTAGCATCTACTACCAGAATGTCTGTAGTGAGGTAAATACCAGCCTTAGCATCTACTACCAGAATGTCCGTAGTGAGGTAAATACCAGCCTTAGCATCTACCACCAGAATGTGTGTAGTGAGGTAAATACCAGCCGTAGCATCTACTACCAGAATGTCTGTCGTGAGGTAAATACCAGCCTTAGCATCTACTACCACAATGTCTGTCGTGAGGTAAATACCAGCCTTAGCATCTACTACCACAATGTCTGTCGTGAGGTAAATACCAGCCTTAGCATCTACTACCAGAATGTCTGTCGTGAGGTAAATACCAGCCTTAGCATCTACTACCACAATGTCTGTCGTGAGGTAAATACCAGTCTTAGCATCTACCACCAGAATGTCTATAGTGAGGTAAATACCAGCCTTATCATCTACCACCAGAATGTCTGTCGTCTTAACAAATCACTCGTGGACTTTAACGTCGCTCTGAGTGACATGCATTACGACTGCTCGACTCTTCAATCGACAATAGTGAAAAACTGCACCACAATTATGTTACTTTCCGCCAAGATAAGCAAAATATCATTACTAGTGGGAGCAAGAGAGGTTGGGTTTTAATTGAGGTGAACTCTGCTTACGGGCCAGTGCAACGATCCGACCTAGCGGGAAACTGGGAGTGTGTTGTTGTGAAAGCCAACCCCTTCCCCTGGGCGAGCGCTTTACATAGTCTGCTGTTACCTGCCCACGGACGAGGTGAAAGTACGGCTGACAGACTTCCGAGAAACTGTGGCTCGAATCAGTCGCGTAGCAAAACAAAATGACAAGTTTGCAGTTTTTCAACACAAGTAAATAACTTATTGGACCTGGCTTTCGTGTCTGAAAAAGTCAATAATAATCCCCTGTGTGAAGCTACAAAATAATTAGTACAATCAGATCATTCCGCGCTTGAGCTCAGACTTCATATTTCCCGTCTTCCTCGTTTACCGCAGACTACAAAAGCATTATTCGTATGGACAAAAGCAGACTTTTCTCATCTACGAAATATCTTATCCCGCTGTCCGTGGAACTTGCTCGAATCCTGTCCATCTCTTGATGCTGCAGTTGACTTGTTTTATAACGTACTGCACAGCGCTCTTCAGGACGCCGTACATTCCCGCATAATGAAGACTTGGCATCTTCCTTCTTGGTATAATTCCGAACTTACAGACAAAATGCGGGCAAAGGAAAGAGCAAGGAAACAAGCTGCAAGGTCTTCAGTTCTCCCAGATTACATCGAATTCGCGACGCTAAGAAGGGAATACAAAGAAACGCAGGGGATAAAGTATAGGGATTATGTCGGGTCTGTTGAGGGGTGTATTATCAGACACCCACAAAGATTTTGAAATTTATCAATTGCAAATCAAAATCTAGGCGGCTACTCTCTATGATGATTAATGGAGACAAGGAAATTAGCTCACTGAAATAAATTCTGGATAATTTTGCTGACACTTTCAAAACATTCCATCCACCCAGTGTTCCCTGTAATTCTCACACCGAACAATTAGGGGAAATTAACTTATCATCAGTAGTAACTTCGGCATTGGAACTCTGCAACATCTTGAAGTCGATACATACGATAAGGCATGTGGTCCAGATCACATTCCAGGAATTGTGTTACATAAGTGTGCTGAGGAGCTGGCAACCCCACTAGCCACGATAATCAAACGGTCTATTCGTACAGGCAATTTCCTGTCCGAATGGAAGAAAGGATATGTTATTCCAGTCCTTAAGAAAGGTGACAGACCTGTATTTGTCAATTACAGAACAGTAGTTCTTCATTCACTCATTTCCAAAGTAGCGGAAAGTCAAGTACAAAGCCTTGTACAGTGCAGTCAGCAGTTTAACTAATATTAACCAGCACGGTTCTGTCCAGAAACGCTCAACTACCACCAATCTTGCTGCGTACTCCCACTTCATATCTAGCGCTCTGGACAATTGCAAGCAGGTTGATGCTTTGTACATGGACTTTTCGAAGGCTTTCGACTCTGTGAAGCATAATGCTCTTCTGACTAAGTTGTCAGGATATGGCATTCATGGAAGCTTGCTTGAATGGTTTAAGTGCTATCTTTACGACAGGAAGTATTCAGCAAAATACGAGGGTATCTTTTCTCGTCATTATCAGCGCATGTATGGCGTTCCGTAAGGTTCACTCCTGGGCCCTTAGAGTTTCCTTCTATTTGTTAATGATCTGCCATCACAAATCCATTCCAGCAGCTACCTGCTCTATACTGATGACCTTAAACTTTACAGGGTAATTGAAAAGATGTGTGACTGTGCATTGTTACAGTCTGATATAAATAATATTAGTGATTGGTGCAAAAAGTGGCATTTAACACTAAATATTTCAAAGTGCAGTGCGATATCCTTGACCAGAAAATCGCAAGTCAATGTGTTCAATTATCATATAAAAGATCAAGAAGTGAAGCGTGTTAATAAAATTAACGATCTTGCTATTATTTTTAGCAATCAAAATGATCTATATGTCAATGCGCATGTGTTAAATGCCGTTAACAAGGCATTTAAAATGTTAGGCTTCCTCAAAAGGAATTGCAGGAGTTTTAAATGTTGTCCCTTTGAAAACCCTGTATTTCTCGCTTATACGACATAGTCTCGAGTACTGCGCTGAAGTGTGGATGCCCTCACAACAATACTTAGTTAATGCCTTAGAGCGAGTACAGATCAGATTCTCAAAATGGATCCGTAAAAGTATTTGTGTATCACGCTGTCATCGACAAAAATGTGTATTGAGTCTCTTAGAACTAAGTGCAGGTATGTGAACGCACGATTCATACACAAATGTACCAGTAATTTACTCCAGTTGCTACCAATTCATGTTCCCGCAACACCCAACAGGCTGTCTCCCCTCACTTACCCAGGTGCAGAACGGAATCACACAGGAACTCTTGGTTTATGCAGGCCCTAAGTTCCCTGAATGAAATCAACGGGATGGTGGATGTATTTCACTCGGCAGCTAGTGAAATTCGCAGACATCTTATGTATCTTGTTCTGTGCATTTGGTAAGTGAAAGTTATACTTCCATCGGTCATTTCAAATGTACAAACACAGTTCTGTTTTCATTTCTTCCTTATGTGTTCTGTAAATATATACATTACACCCGTCCATTGCCCGGGGATATAGAAGGTTCGTAGGTTTTTGTGATAAGCCTCGGCTATAGTCAGTCGTGACGCATAATTCTCCACCCAGGGCATGGACATTCAACTACTGTTTATGCAGTTTGACTAGCATATGACGCAAGACGTTCATGATCATAGTAATAATAGTATTCAATAATCTACGCAAGGCTAAATATATCTCATTAAAATAAGAAAAACGAATGTTAGTTTCTTGGAAGGACCTTTTTCCAATTTAATGAAATCAAAACCTAACTTAATACAATAATAATACATTGTATGATGATTGGATAATAGCTAGATGGACGAAAGAAAGTCTCTGTTGGCTAAATACTTAAAAACCATCATTGTTTAAATCTTGATTGAAAATACTAATTTGATGGAAACGAATATAGAACTTGCTGAAGGCAAATCATCATTATTTATCATTAATTGTCCGCCCGCAATAAATAATAGGATCGAATAACATTTCATTCAAAATTTTTTAAAATACTACACTTGCTTTTATCTTCACTTATCCAAGATTTCAATCTTAAAATACCCTACATTTTATCCATTATCTCAGAAATTACCTAACTGCTAACCAACTTGAGTTCTCTAATGGTGACCAGTTTCAATATAAGTATCCATAAAGTGCACACAGTGTAAAAAAACCCACATAATAATTGAATCTGATAACGACATAACTCAATCAACAACAGCATGTCCCAGGAATCCGCATCAGCCACCTAAATAGAACACAATATCTAGCCGCTACAAAATCATTAATGATCCAAAAGAATGATTAACAGTAACTGCTTCCATCGGCACTGCCCTCCTGAAAGAAACTCTTGAAGGCGCACTATCTACAGGAAACATACTATAAGCAACTACGCAAGAATACAATCCACTACCAGGTGACAATAATTCAATAAGTCCGACCTTCCACTTCACACATATATGCTTATTAAATGTTGAAGACGTCTAATTAGTGACCATTTCCTCAAACTAAATGGTATCTGCATCGTATCTCGTCGCGAAACAGTGTTTCGAGGATCATATGACAACCCTACTCTCGACCTTCGGACATCTTACACCGCAAAAATAACAACGACACAATTGCTTGCCTATTTTGGGTTCTTAATTGTATGACGAGCGTTTAAATCCATCGCTAAATCTCAATAATTATTTATCACACTCCCATTATCTATTTTTCAACGAACCACTTACCATAACAACATTAATTCATCATAAAACACTTCATGGACGACCCTGTCCTTATTATTCACCATATTCAATCACATCATACATATTCACACTTACTTACCCAAGAGAATTCACAAGCATTCCCAAAGAATCTCTTTTATCATCACCAATGTATCGCAATCAACGCAACACTAATTCCACGAAACATTCGCCACTACGCAATCAACACGTATTGTATTATCATGCATAAGACCTTCTACAAATAAATATTAAAATAAAGTCACCTCACGAAGTATTCGTGCAATACAATTATGGTTCACTAATGAAGACACTGCATTCCTCCATTCACCGTAAACGTGAAGAAAATTCCGAGTAACTCGCGGTAAGACACGTATTTATAAGCTAAATCTTACGTATAATAGATGATCTTAATATTATAACCTCGGACATAACCGTAATCACAAGTAACCGGGCACTAAATGATAGTCGCATTAGGTCACTCAAGTTGTTTAAATTTACGTCACTTCATTATGAAAGAAACAATACATTCTACTCTACAGCTATGCCACTACAAGAAATGGCCATTCAATTATACATATATGTAAGAACATTATGTATCTTAATAAAATATACTTCCCTAGTCTGTTAAGATGGCTGCCAAACGCAGGATCGTGTGTGATGTTAGTGCATCATATATCCATTTATGAGGGGGAACTGTGCTTAGTTAGCGGCTTCCTGGTAGTGTTTGTGACACTGTGGCATATATTGAGTGTGTGTTGATGTTGTCTGCTGAATTTGTGATCTATTTATATTGGTTTATAACATAAGTCTATGTGCCTTTTATGCCGTAGGCGTTAGTCATCTTGTTTTGTCTCCATTCCATAGATTACACTACTAAGAGGGACACACGATGTATTTATTTACTGTATTTGCATTTGCCCTAAGTGCCACCCATTTTGTTTTATTTGCCATCAATGCCATGGAAACAATGACAAAGACGGGCACTCTGCATGCTCTCACCAGCGTTGCCTAGGAAGTGGAGTCTGCACTTGTTGGCGCCATTACAATGGACGTGAACATCTTCGGTCACATTAGGTTGGGCAGTTTCTTGCCTATGTGGAAAGTAACGGGATACTACCACATTATAATTCCCAGGAAACACATGGTATAGCTCGTTGTGTAAATGATTCAAGAAGTAAAACTTCACCTCAATCGGATCTACGAGAGGGGATAACAATGGGACAAACGAAAGATAAATTGAGGGAAGATGAGAAAGGAAGATCAAAGCAGGTTAGGTAGAAGGAAGGGAAGATAAGGATTGGAACATAGAATGTTCTAACACTGCTAAAAGGTGGCAAGCTGGAAAATGCGAAACAGGATATGAAGAAAAATCGACTGAACGCCTTAGGAATGTGTGAAGTAAGATGGAGAAGCTGTGGTGAGATAGAAAGTGGAGACTACAGGTTGTTTTATTCAGGAAATGAAACTGGTGGTAGTAATGGCGTGGCAATTATGATAGGAAATCGGCTGAAGAACAAAATATTAAAGGTGGATTATAACTTATAGATGATAGATTGATGATGATTAGATTAAAGGGTGACGAGGAGGATGTAGTTCTAATACAAGTTTACATGCCAACAAGCCAACACAAGGATGAGGAAGTAGAAAAATACTATGAAAAGATTGAAGAACTTATGGTAAAAGAGAAGGGACATGTCTGCATTATTGTAATGGGAGATTGTAATGCTGTGGTTGGTGAAGGAAGAAAAGAAGAAGTAGTTGGAAAATTCGGACTGGGTACCAGGAAAAACAGGGGAGAAATGTTGGTTAATTTCTGCAAAGAAAACTCACTCGTGATTGGGAACACCTTGTTCGAACATCACAAGAGACGGCGTTACACATGGACATCCAAGCTGAATGGTGAGTGGTATCAAATTGATTATATTATGATACAGAACAGGTACAGAAACTGTCTAAAGAATGCAAAGCGTACCCCGGAGCAGATATAGATTCAGACCACAACTTGGTGCTGGGAGATATGCAAGTGCGGTTGAAAAAAGTGGGAAAGGGTAAACCAAGAGAATATTTTGACCTAGAAATTCTAAAGGAATGTGGTAAAGATAAGGAGGTGGAAGACATATTTATGTCAAAATGGAATAGAGGTTCTATTGAAGAAAGTGCAAATGAGACATGGAAGATGATGAGAGAAATACTCACGGATTCAGCAGAAGAAGTATTTGGGAAAAGCACATCTGCAAGAATTAGGAAAAAATGGGTCACAAATACAATGCTGAGCAAGATGGAGGAAAGAAGGAAATGGAAGAATGTAGGATCTGAGGAAGGGAAACGAATGTACAGAAAACTGAACAACGAATTAAGGAGAGAAACAGATCAAGCAAGGAAGACATGGATGAAAGAGAGATGTGAGGAAATAGAGAAACTAGAAAAGGAAGGGAAATATGAATTGATGTATAAATTAGCTTCAAAACTGGTATTTGAAGGGAGGAAAAGCAAGACCAGTATGGAAATAGAAAGAAATGATGGCACATTGGTGTATAAACCTGAAGAAGTAAGGGAAAGGTGGAAAGAGTATGTCGAGTGCCTATATGAGTGTGATCAAAGAACAAATGGTATAGAAATAGAAGATGAGACAAGAGTAATAGAAGATGAAAAAGGACACAGCATTCTGGAAGGGGAGGTAGGAAAAGCTCTGAAAGAAACGAAGATTCGCAAAGCAAGTGGAATTGATGGATTACCGGTAGAGCTTTTTAAGAGTCTTGGAAATAAAGGTGTGAAAGAGCTAACATTTCTCTGTAATAAGATATATGAAAGCGGCGAATGGCCAGATGATTTTCTTTCAGTAGTAATGGTACCGATTGAAAAGAAAAAGAATTCAAAGAGATATGAAAATTTTACAACCATCAGTCTGATCACACATGCAGCCAAAGTATTACTGAGAGTACTGAACAGAAGACTTCATGGAAGGCTAGACAACTGTATCTCTGAGGAACAGTATGGCTTCATGAGAGGTAAAGGAACAAGGGATGCATTTGGACTAACGAGCGAACAGGTAGCATAACATTTTGTCCTGCAAAGCATTAGCACACGCACTGGGAAGGGGCAATTACTAGAAAGTTCGAAATGTAAACAAGAGACATACGAGAGTTTTAGCAGACCAGAAATATACCAGTGTTTCTCATACAATCTGATTAAGTTGCACTAACAAGGGAAAGGGGAAAGTGGGGGTAAGGAAAGCAGGAAAAGAAAAATAAGGAAATAAGAACAAAGGGATGAGAAATCGAGCAGCGATCAGGCTGCCGAGTCCCCAGCACGAAATGACGCGAAACAAAGTTCACCACACCACACGTGAGGTTCAGGAAGCACTATTATATTGCCAGTCCAGAGCACTTTGGCCACCACATTCCAAATAAAAATGTCTTAATTGCAAGGTTAAGTGCACCAAGGCTATGATAAGTCCTGAAGGGACTAATGTTCGAATCCACACCATGTGGCAAAGCACAAACCAGGAAAATATGGCCTTTTATGAAAATGAGATAGAAATAAAAGGTATCTGCTCACCCAGTCAGTTTTGATGCACGAAGTAAGTTAAAATCGACACGGTCCAGCCGCGTCCAGAGGTCCAGCTCCCACTGCCTATTACAAAGTTGAATCACAGCTGATCGGCGAAAGAAGTAAACGGGGAGTATATATATGGCAGGGGAGCGCTATCTAGAACATACTAGAGGCCGATGACGTCACGGTGGATGCGCAAGGAAAGGCTACTGTCTGAGCAGTAGTAAGACATGTTGACAAGCAGACAGTTCGTATCGCCGCGTAGTATAAGGAGCACCAAATCGGAGCGGAGAAAATATCATCAGGTAAGAGAAAAAAAGATCTCGTAACAGGAGAGAGATACATTGAAAGAGGAAGAGAAATATATGCTGTGCTCATTGACCTGGAAAAAGCTTTTGACAGAGTACAGTGGAAAAAGTTAATGAACATTCTAAGCAGGAACGGAATTGACTGGAAGGAGAGAAGGCTGATCAAGAATCTGTATCTACAGCCGAAGATAAGAGTGCAGATAGGGAATGAGATGACAGAGGAAACCACAATTAGAAGGGGAGGAAGACAAGGCTGCTGTCTCTCCCCCATACTTTTTAACATGTATTTGGAAGAGATTATCCAGAAATGGATGAATGGAAAATGAGGAGTGAAAGTTGGTGGTAGGAGAATAGAATGTATCAGATTTGCTGATGACATGGTCATAAAGGCAGAGAGTGAACGAACTATGATGGCGATGCTAACAGATCTAAATGCTGTCTGTGAAGAATTTGGAATGACAAATAATAAGAAAAAGACAAAATGTATGGTGATAAGAACAAGAAAGGTGAAGACAACTATAAAGTTAGGGCAGGAAATAATAGAACAGGTGGATGCTTTCAAATACTTGGGAAGTGTAATAACAGAGGACATGAGGTGAAAACTCGTACTGCGATTGCGAATGAAGCATTTAATAAGAAGAGCAGACTTTTTGTGGGGGCATGGATGGAGAATGGAGGAAGCGATTCGTGAAATGCTTTGTATGGAGCTGAGACTTGGACATTGAGAAAAGAAGACGAAAGAACACTGGAAGCATTTGAGATGTAGATTTGGAGGAGAATGGAAAGTATACAATGGATAGAAAAAGTAAAGAATGAAGAAGTCTTGAGAAGAGTTGGGAAGAGAGAAATATATTAAAAGTAATCAAGAAGAGAAAGCACAATTGGATTGGTCATTGGATGAGGAGAGATTGCTTGCTTATAGATGCTATAGAAGGAACGGTAAATGGAAAAAGACAAAGAGGAAGGAGAAGATATCAGATGCTGGACAGTATAAATATAGAATACAAGTATGAGGATAAAAGGGGCGGCAAGAGACAGGATTGCGCGGAGAGCTGCTATGTGAAGACCTGCCGTTTGGCAGAACACTGATCATGATGATGATGCTTGTTGTTTAAAGGGGCCTAACATCTAGGTCAAGAGCCCCTAATGGTACAAAATGAGACGAATTGCAATGACAATTTAAAAGTTCAAAATCCAAAGACCAGAATGAAAAGAAACATGATGATTAAGAATGAATGGATGGATATGAATTTAAAACAATCAATGGATCCAGTTCAGGAACTATCATAAGCAATAGTATCACTGACCAAGGGAGTGCTTCTAAAGCACAATCCTGAACTGAGGATGCGTGTTATCTAAAGCAGTCCAAAATTCAGGTCAACGGCCCCTCATTATGGTACTTATCGCTAGTAAAGTAGAACCATGGTATTTGTCATGTTGCGGTACTAATAAGATATAGTGTAAACTCACAGTGCACATTATGGCAATACTCACAAGTATTCTACTTTGTACAAGTAACGCAGACTTGTGGTGTTTCTCACATAGGTGTACTCATCACGGGCGCCGGTATTCCCATGGTGTTCCTCCCAGGGTGCCGCTGATATAGTGGTACTAATCACAGGCAACGCCCAAACACGTGGTGTTTCTCACAATGGTACTAATCACGGGTACTGGTAAACCTATACACTCACCTTATGTTGGTACTAATCATAAACCTATTGTGTACCCAACATAGTGGTGCTACTCGCAAGTAAAGGCGGCCCATGGTGTTCCCCACGTAATGGTACTAATCACAAGTAGTTTCAAGGTTCTAATACAATCATCCTTTCGTTGCCCCTTTTAGTCACCTCTTACAACCGACAGGAGATACCGTGGGTGTATTCTTCACCTGCGTCCCTCATCCATGGGGGGTGTATAACAAACCTATTTGGGAAGAAATACTTTTATACTGTATCTACATCATACAGAAACCATGCTGTCATAGCAATATCAATATGCAATGAAATACATGAAATAAGCATAATTTACTAGATTAAATAATAGTTAATTTACATTTTAAGGAATATGTAGTAATAATAACAACAACAAAGGTATGGAATACAAAATAAATATAGAGTAATTTACACATGAAGAGCTGAATTACAAAGCAGAGGGTGTGTTTGAAAAGCAAAGCCATCTCCGTCCTCCCGATGGTGTCACCACCTTGACCGTGTATTTTGGAGGCTTGCGTGTTGAAATGATCCTTAGAGCTTCGCCGGCGGGAGCATATGCTCCTGGTAGGGCCACACAAGCCGGACAGGTCTAAAGTGATGATCCAGGCTAAGAGTGATACCCTGGTCCTCCAGGTTGGGGGCTAACAACTTCACCGCCACAGAACTACGTATTGTTCAGAAACCAAATAGAGATAACCAGACGGTCCTAAACTTTCGATGACTAAAGCGTGCTAAATGGCAACGATTTGTATATACTGGAACATGGAATGTGAGAAGTATATGACAAGTTGTCCAAATATGATATTAAGTTGTCCTAGGGGATTACAATGCCAAAAGAGGCAATGAGAAAGAAAACCACCCAGTGGCAGGATATCACAGTAAACACCAAGAATCCGACGAGAACGGATGGAATTTGATTGATTTTGCCTTTAGCAAGGAGCTGGTGATTAAGAGCACATGTTTTTCCCATAAGGAGATCCAAAAAGAGACATGGATATCACCGGATGGTCTGACAAAGTACCATATAGACAATGTGCTGATAGATGTGTGACAATATTACGGATGTGAGAAGCATACGTGGTGCAGATAGTGAGTCAGACACATACTAGTGAAGATAAAGTTCCAAGAAAGACTGGGAATTAGAACCCAGGAACAGAGCTGAGCAGAGCAAGGTCTATAATGTAGAGCTGTTAAGGGATGAGAAGAAGGAGGAAGAGTATACAGACCGGGCTCTGTACAGAAACTGAAAACACGTAACAACATCATTCATAAGCTTTGTGGAACTACCTGGGGTTCTTCGACAAGCGTTTTACGGTCTTGAGCTTTGGGCTTGGTATATTCAAGTGCTGAGTACTGTGCTCCAGTATGGATGAACAGTCATCACACAAGACTCATTGATACTGAATTGAATTCCACTATGCGTATAATAACTGGCATAATTCGATCAACACCAACTCATTGGCTCCCGCTTCTATCTGGAATAATGCCATCTGATTTACGCAGATCCACCGCTCTCATAAAGGAATTCAATAAAATCTTAAGGAACCCCGATCTACCCGTACATGAAGATCTACGAACTATCAAACAAAACAGATTACGTTCACGCCATCCAACTTTACGCAACGCCTTAGACATGGTTGCTAGAGGCTACAACCCAAGTACAGAGTGGAAAAGACGATGGGAAGCAGCAACGGAGACGCACCTGCACAGTATGTTCTCGAATGCCAAACTTCCAAGTGGATTCCAACTACCACGTAAAACATGGTCTGCTCTGAACAGAATAAGAACAGGCCATGGCAGATGCAGAGACATGCTGTTTAAATGGAACAAGTTGCTGACACCCGCGTGTGACTGTGGAGTTGCACGACAAACCATACATCATATTGTCAGAGAGTGTGAAACGCGGGCATACACAGGCAGCAAAGTGGATTTTCTGAAGGCAACTCCAGAAGCAATACAGTGGATCAGTGATCTTGACATTCAGTTGTAGGGAGCCTTTCCTTGTTCATTGTTTTCTTGTTATGTAAATATGTATATAATTTATATTTGAACTCAACTTGATTGTATGGGCCATACGCTAAATAAATAAATAAATAAATAAATAAATAAATACATAAATACATACATACATACATACATACATACATACATACATAAATGAATGAATGAATGAATCAATCAATAAATCAATCAATCAATCAATCAATGAATCAATGAATCAATCAATCAATCGAGGTATATCTTTACTGAGTATAGAGTACGAAATCCTCTCTACAGCCATAACAAATAGAGTTGGTAGTAGAGGAGAAAGAATTATAGGGGAGTATCAAGCTCGTTTCAGACCTCGAAGATCGACGACGGACCATATTTTCGCCACGGAATGACGCTGGAAAAGACATACAAATACAACGCTCGACTAGGACATATTTTTATATATTTTAAACAAGCCTGTGACAAAGTAAAGAGATCGATATTATTGGAAACAATGAAGTATTTTAAATTCCCACAGAAGTTAATAAAATTGACTAAGATTACCCTGGAGAACAGCGGAAGTCAGGTAAAAGTACAGGGAAGTCTGTAAATATCTTTCAGAACCGATGAAGGCCTAAGGCAAGGAGATCCCTTATCACCGGTATTATTTAATATAGTGCTGGAGAAAGCTGCAAGATCAATAACTACTAATCCGGGTGGTAATATTTATAACAGACTGATCCAAGTTTTGGGTTATGCAGATGGTGTGGTGATAATTGCTAGGAGTAACGAGGCACTTACAACTGCCTTAAGGGAGCTGAAAGATGCGGCTAGATCCTTGGGTTTAGAGATAAGTAAGGCTAAATCTAAATGGCCTATATGGTAATGATTAGAAGTGGATGGAACACCGAAAAACTCGAAGTGGATGATTACCCCTTTAAAGCAGTATCTCTAGGCACAGTAATAACATCAGAAAATAAACTTGAGACAGATATTGTACATCGTATTAAGGCTGCCAACAGATCCTGCATAACACTGTACCCTCTTCTGGGAAGTAAAAATTTTATAACTGACTCTCTACAAAGAAACAATTAAACGCGTACTTATGTATGAGAGTGAGGCATGGGTTTTGACTGAGGCCTCAGACGTGAGATTAAATGTGTGGGAAAGGAGATTACTGTGGAAGATATTTGGACCAGTGAAGGAGGGAGATTTATACAGTATCAGAACAAATGAAGAAACTGCATTATTGTATAAGGAGTTGGACTTGGTGACTTCAGTCAAAATGAGAATAAACTGGATGGCTGGGGCATGTGCAGCGGATGGAGGAGGGAAGACTTCCACGGAAGGCACTGACAGGGCACCCTCGAGGCAGAAGGAAAGGTCATCCCCGGATGAGATGGATGGAGGATGTGGAGTCTGATCTGAGGACCGTTGGATTCAGGAAGTGGCGTAGGCATGCTGAAGATCGGGACGACTGGAGAGAAGTGGCCAAGGAGGCCAAGGTCCTTAAAGGACCGTAGAGGCATGGAGTAAGTAAAGTCATCTCCGTACAAGCCATGAAGGCCATTGGAACTTGCTCACTGACTTGAAGCTTGCTGACCCCAAGTTCTTCCAGCAGTGAGTTGTTAATAGGTGCACAACATTTTTCATTATTGAAACTTGGTCACAGAACTCGATCACCAGATTGTCCGAATCTTAAAGACACTGAACTAGGATGGATTATTGCTGGACACTAGCACCAGAGGTAAGAGAAATGTCTTACTCAAATCACATGTTTCTTGAAGCCACAGGATAGGTTAGATACCCAGCTACAGAGTTCTGGAGTCATGACAAGAGAAGAGAGAGCCACAGAAAGGCACTTTACAGAGAATACCACTAGGGATGCTACAGTAGATTTATAGTTCGCTTACCCCTCAAGCAGAAACCTGAGGTTCTGGGAAACTCCTTCAAACTTGCTATATGAAGATTAACTCAACTAGAACTGGGATTCGGTACATAGCCCTTACTTAAGCACGAGTACTAACTTTCTTCATGAGTAAGAGGCGATGGGGCAAATGGTTAAGGTCAGAGAATGAAGGTGGAAGCTATTATCTACCCCATCATCCAGTTTTTAAGCTTAGTAGCTCACTTACAAAAACGAGGGTTGTATCTGCTAAAATAACTAACAATATTTCATAGAATAATACCGTATATTAATGGTTGGAACGACAATACAAGCTGATCTTTACTCTGTCATTCTAAGTTTTAGAATGCATACCTTTGCCTTCACTGCAGATATTGCTGAAATGTATCGGCAAGTCATGGTTCATGCAGTGGATTATCTGGAGGGAATCAAATTACATTAATTCCTTTCAGAACGGCATTAAATCATGATAAACGCACATGGTACATCTTTCTTTCACCATGCAGTTCAACTCAAGGTGGCACACAGGCTAACCAGGCTGATGCTAGTCTAACGATGATACTCCGTCATTTTTAATGTCTTTATGAAACCAAGCCCAACATTCAGCTTTCAAAACTTCAAAGAAATGTTCCCCTTCCAAATTAGCCCAATCTAATAGGAGCCACAGCCTTCAGCAAAAGTGTTGAACACATATTTTATGACTTATTTTCAGGTAATTGATTGATAATTGTACTGTATTTTAACAAACACTATGTGTTACTACATACAATATTAAAAATTTTCAACTATACTCCATTAACGACAGATATCAATTTAACACCACAATGCATTTTTATACATGTAGAATGTGTGTTATGTATGCTGTATGTTTTTATAATGGTGTTATTTGAATAGAGTGCATTGGTTTAGAGGAGGTGACTAATCTAAAGAAGTATAACATTTACCCATGATAACAATGATATTTACAAACGTTGAAAACTAGAAAAGCAGCTGGAAATGATAAGGTTTTGGGAGATATACTAAAGACAGTGGGTTGCGGTATAGTACCATATCTGAAATACTTATTTGATCATTGTTTGCTTGAAGGAGCTATACCAAATGAATGGAGAGTTGTTATAGTAGCACTTGTGTATAAAGGAAAGGGTGATAGACATAAAGCTGAAAATTACAGGCCAGTAAGTTTGATATGTGTTGCATGTAAGCTTTGGGAAGGCATTCTTTCTGATTATAACAGATATGTTTGTAAAATTTATAACTGGTTCGATAGAAGGCAGTTCGGGTTTAGGAAAGGTTATTCCACTGAAGCTCAACTTGTAGGATTCCAGCAAGATATAGCAGATATCTTGGATTCAGGAGGTCAAATGGATTGTATTGCGATTTACCTGCCTAAAGCATTTGACAGGGTGCATCATGGGAGACTACTGGAAAAAAAGAGTGCAATTGTACTACAGATAGGGAATCTGCCACCAGGGCGAATGCCCTAAACGAAGATCAGTAGTGATTCGATTCGAGAAGAGCACAGAGGTTGGTAAGGAACAGGATAGTTACACGGTATTGACTGTGTAGTTGTAAATTTATCTATCGGGTGATCCAAGCACCACCATTCTAGACGCACCGAGCTCGATAGCTGCAGTTGCTTAAGTACGGCCAGTATCCACTATCTGCTAGATAGTGGGTTTGAAACCCAATGTCGGCAGCCCTAAAAGTGACTTTCAGTGGTTTCCCATTTTCATACCAGGAAAATGCTACAAAAACTAGATGCATGCGTAATAATGTGATAAATTTTGATCAGAGCAAATAGACAGGACCAGATACCAAGAAAATTCAGTGTCTCTCAAAGTTTAAATATACCTTGTTCTCTTTTCTTTTTTTCCTATTTTGCTTTACGGCGACGATGGGACGGGAAAGGCCTACGAATCGGAAGGAAGCGTCCATGGCCTTAATCAAGTTACAGCCCCAGCATTTGCCTGGTGTGAAAATGGGAAACCACGGAAAACCATCTTCAGGGTTGCCGACAGTGGGGTTCGAACCCACATCATCTCCCAGATGCGAGCTCACAGCTGCGCGCTCCTAACCGCAGGGGCAACTCGACCGGTTCTTTTTCCTTTTCTTTGAACTTTGATGGCTGAAGGTTTTCTCCAATGAGGACGAAACATGATTTAATGTTATTCTGAAAGGAATAAAGTTAAATTTTTTTATAACTGTACCATAACACTTAATAAGAACCAGGCGTAGTATAGTCCGCGCACCTTTCAGCGATATTACTTTGTACGGGGTGAAGAGTAAGGAGAGAGCTCTCCCGGTTCCGGTTATACTGCCAACTGAATGGAAACGAAATCTGAATAGAATCGATAGTATGAACGACCAATATGAATTTTCTAAACATTTATTATCTTACGCCAGCAACTGTGTCACACATACATTACTTAACATTATAAAACATTTCTCGATGCCAATCTTGTTCCTAGCATGAATTCTATAGTTTGGATTTGCTGTGTAAAAAACAGCAGTACTAGTACGTAAAGAGTACGCCAGATGTCGCATAGCGATGCATAAGCGATTCATAGTTTGTGTTTCAAAGGTTGCCAATACGAATCTCGATGATAACCGAGGTCGACCGATTCAGCACTAGGGTGTGAATGTATCACTAAAAGGTGCACGTACTGTACACTTTGACTGCGGTACCAGCATAAAATAGCTGTGTTTACCAAAAAAAAGGTATCATTTCCCTACAATTCTCAAATGTAACGCTGTTATATCCGAAAGGACAGGGCAATTAGAAATGTATTAATTTCCAGCAAAGTTGGAAAACCCTCAATCTCATGAAATAGCTCTTACAACGGTACAGCTAACTCCTCAACTTCTTCTCTTCTTTCTTCTTCGTCCTCCACTCATTCACAGTATGGCCTTCATTGCGCAGAATTTCATGAACAATATACATGGTTAAAGAAAGAGAAATATTGTTATGCATACATGAAACAAAATTAGCCTACTTAAAGTTATGTTTAGATGCTACTGTACCTCATTATGTGACTTTGATTAATATGACACATCCTTTGCAGCTCATCTTTTGTTGAGTTTTGTGGTGAAGCCACCCCAATTGTGCCTCACCCATAATTGTAAATTAAAGGAAAAGTAAAAATAAAATTCTGTAACACCCTTAAATATAATTCAGTAGTAGAAAATATTCAGTCTATTATAATTACCACTAATTGATCCTTCCTCCATTTCATTGTCAGTTGGTGCTCCAAACGCTTACAGAGATATGCTACATTATCCATCACAATGCACACGGTCCTATATTTCTTAATCCTACGATTAATTGTGTTTCCACCCACATCTGAGATTTACCACTGTTCTTAGCATCATGATAATCTTGACTTCTCCTCAAATTTGTGGCAAATATCAAATCAGCACCTGTAAACATTTTGAGTTTTAGCATGAAAAAAATATGAAACCACCTTCTTCAGGGATATTAACAAACAAAAATTGTTATTTCTGTTGAATGATTGAAAAAGATGTCTTATTTGAAGTGAAAGCAATTACAATACAACAGTCACCTGAGGATGAAGTTAATGAATTGCTACTTACACTACTCTATGCTAACATTTATCATGTATTAGTGTATATAGTATATTGATAGAGTAATTTAACATCAATATGGTATATCTAGACTATAAGTCCATGATCACTTGTATTAATGATATTACTATAACCACTAATGCTTAGTACTTTAGAAGAAATGTAAATGCTACGAACACTATATCAAGCACTAAGAAATAGGAAGCTCAGAAGGTGTGCAATAGTCAGATATACACTGGTACAGGTGGATATTGTCAATACAGAATGAATCTAATAAATAGACCTAGAATACAAGTAATTTGCTGATACCAATATCCAGTAATATTACATGAACATACACTGGTTTAATTGAAGTGCATCTCTAAAGTTAATCATTGCCCTAAAGTGAATAACTACAGGTATTTTTTTCATAATCAACAGACCCCTTAAGAGTGGAGAAGTCAAATTCAAGAACCACTTATGGAACGCAGTGAAACAGTCAGGGAATCTGCCACTGCCCTAACTGCAGACTCAAGCTCTAAGATAAAATGCACCTACCTACCTACCTACCTACCTTTAGGAGAGTCACCCAGGTGGCAGATATTACCTGGTAAACAGAATAGAAATCTGAAACGAAACCACGTTATGATAATACATATGAGCAAACATATTACATACACATATGCAGTATGTCAATACACGAAGGCTGGGTCTGTAAACCGTATTGACGTCGAGACAAGACATGTTTAGGTTAGGTTAGGTTCACAACGAAATATTTTCAATGTCAACTGATTCTCACTGTCAGAATCTTATCATAGAAACAAAATGTAATTTAAATAAACACTTACCCCCAATTAATTGTGAAACTCTTGTCCTTTTGGGAGGTGTTCTTGCAGATTTTTCTTACTTCTTAGACATCCCAATCAAATTCTGTACGTATGCATGGGACGAAATAGGAACGTAATTAAAAAAATGATGTGTTCACCATTTCACACAAACTATGTTATAAATGCATTATCCGAACATATCACAATTATTTGACTTACCTGGCATTAGCCAAATAGATTTACAATCCCACAGAAAAAGAAAATATGCTTTAAATATACTGTACACTGACTGAGCAAATGTCATGTGATAGCGGAGCACTGATGTGCAGGTGTGTTGTCTGCGCACCACACGCCCCCTGTGCCAGGGGCAGTTGTATAGGAGACCTTGTGAGCAGTGGATATGCATGTGACAGGTGTAACATGGAACGTCGTCGTGAGCTGACACCGTTCGAACGGGGTATGGTGGTAGGTGCCCGACGCATGCAAAGTGCGATTTCGGAAGTGGTGCGGGAATTTGGTTTCACACGATCAACCGTGTCCAGGATGCATCGTGAATGGTTGAATGTGGGTGTCACCGTCCACAACAGATGAACGACCGGCCGTCCAGCCACCCTCGATGATCGTGACGGGCAACATCTGAGACGGATTGTCACTAGTGACAGACGGGAAACCGTGCAACAAATCACGGCTCAGTTCAACACAGGCCGTGCTAGACACGTCTCCCAGTGGACAATCCGTAGGAACATGCGTTCTATGGGGTATGGGAGCCGGCGCCGCATACGGGTGCCACTGTTAACCCAACGTCATCGGGCACAAGGACGCGCATTTGTCGGCAGTCACCAGGGATGGACACTGGAGCAATGGCGTAACGTGATATGGTCGGACGAATCACGATTTCAACTGCACCATGCCGATGGGAGGCACCGTGTATGGCGCAGACCCCATGAAGCGATGGATCCCGCCTGCCTCGATGGTGTGGTCCAGGGCGCTGGTGTCTCTGTTATGGTCTGGGGTGCATCTTCCTGGTATGGAATGACCCCCTAGTTGTTCTGGAAGAGACTTTGAATGGTACGCGGTATGTTGAGCTGCTCGGAGACATCCCCACTCTTTTGTGGCCTTCCAGCGCCCAGACGAATCTGCGGTGTTTCAAGATGATAACGCGCCGCCACATCGCTCACACCTCGACCGGGAATGGTTCCAGGAACATGCAGCGGAGGACCAACGACTGCCATGGCCACCCATGAGCCCCGATATGAACCCTATCGAGCACATCTGGGATGTCCTGCAACGCAGGCTCCGTGCCATGGATCCTGCACCCACGAACAGAACAGCATTGGCGGCCGCTCTGCAAACGATTTGGTGTCAGCTGCGTCCACAGGACTACCAGGGACTTGTCGACTCACTTCCACGGCGTCTCACTGCAGTTCGCGGAGCCAGACGAGGCCCCCCACGCTATTAGATGACTATCCCATGACATTTGCTAAGTCAGTGTACTGTACTCGCAAATGCATCACTAGTGAATTTAACAGTAAAACATGGGCAATACGCAATTCAAACTAGAACAGTGATTGAACGTTGCCAACGTGCCAGATTAACGGTAAATGTAAGTCGTCGTATCGACAAGTAGGGTCCCTAAACTGTATGGTTACCGACACTGAAAAATAACAGCAAAATACCCAACAGCAAGAAAAGTAACTATAAATCACTACCTTAACATTACAGGGGAGAAAGGGTAAGGTTGCACCCATAGTGAATGGCCATACGTGGGGAGGACTTTACGTCCGTCCGTATCGTGATTCGACTCGTTGTGCTGGCGCTCGTGAACTGCATTCCCTAGGATGTTTTCAACAGGATAATGCACGCCGCCAGGCTGCTGTTGTAACCCAACGTGCTCTACAAGGTGTCGAGGTGTTGCCTTGGCCGCTGGATCCACCCATCTGCCCCCAATCGAGCACGTATGGGACATCACTTGACGACAACTTCAGTGTCACCCACAACCGGCAATAACCATCCCTGAATTGATCGACCAAGTTCAAAAAGCATGGAACTCCAACCCAAAAGCTGACACCCAGCACCTGTACGACACAATGCATGCACATTTGCATGCCTGCATTCACGTTTCAGGCGATTACACCAATTATTAATGGACCAACATTGCATATTTGCGATGACTTTTCTCGCGCGGATATTAACATATAGTCTTGTACTTAAAATCAATTTAATATGTTACATTGACAAATATATTGCCAACATTTCCGTATGCTACATTCCTAACTTCATTTGTTTGGAAATGTTTTCCGCCAGTGTATTATTATTATTATTACTCTCTACATTCCCTAAAGCTATCCATTCCCACATAGTTCTGGACAAAGTAATAATCATACATTTCTTCATTATCGAACCACTTACTATGAAGGGGCAGCGGACGTTCGTTTGTTTGCAGATTTCAATATAGTGTCAGCACATGATCATCGGTGCTGCACGGCAGACTAACATTAATGATCAAAAAGACCACATCGGTTGATCTGTGTATGTAGCAAAGATGCAAGTTTGAGAAGACTGAACGTGACAGATATGATGGGGGAGTAAAATAGCCGAGCAGCAGTGCCAAACTGAGTCAGTTGGTTTGAGAGACCTGCCGTCGTGTGCTTGTCCGAAATATGAATGTTTTTAAAATCCACATTAATTCAAGTATGTCATTTCTCAAAGCCAACAAAGTACAATATAATAAAATAGAACGTGGTGCCTACAGGCGTAGAAACAGGATCAAGGGAGACAAGGTCTCCACGTCTTGATAAACAAGCTGAATAACCGATTACGTTTACAGAATGAACTCTCTTGCTGTTTGCGGACTGTATTCAGTTTGAAACACACACACTATAACCTGCATCACACAACTTACTGTATTAGCGTGTTTACACAATCGTGCTGTCTGCAAAGAAGTAAATATCTTTTCATGAAGAAGTTTATCGATCAAAAAAGGTATTACTCACTGTGGAGGTGCATGCTGAAACAGGGCCGAAATTACAATTTGCAAATCAAAAAAGTTTGAACGCTAGTTTAATTATTTTAAAAATAGACATATTATCTACTATATACATCACGACTGGAGGAAAGCTCTTGTGGACAGCGATACAATCAGGCCTTCTTTTCCGAGGAGCCATTTACCCAAATAAATAAATAAATGAAATTGCATCAATTACTGTTCGAAAGGGAATAATTTAATAACTAATAACAACAAATTAGAAACAAGACTTAAAATTCTAGGACACAAGGAAATGATCACGCTGGGAATTGCTTTCCAGACAGCAATAATTGCATACTTATTTCTCAGTGTTAAAGCTGGTCACACCATAAATGCAAAGTAGCCGTATGAAACATGCAGTGGCAGGTTTTTATCCCAAAATCCAAGATGAAAAGAACGAGTGTTCATTTTATCCACTCTCACGGAAACTCTCATGTTCTTTCCTCGGACATCTGACTACATTTCCAATAGTTGTCAGCTTGAATGTTAAACACGGCACTGAAACTTAACACAAAATCCTATAAGAGAGAAATGATGAATCATACGTTCTTCCGGGTAATCAAACCTCCTCGCACAAGATTGCAGGAATAAAGTTTATATTTATGGGTAGATTCGCCAACTGTTAGGATATGATCTGTTATGTTCGCAGGCTTGGTGTCTCAACTCAGGACCCCGGAGTCAATTACAATTTGTCCGAGTAAAATAATTTAATAATATCATTGGCTTTACGTCACACTAACTACGTTTAGGGTTTTCGGAGGCGCCGAGTTGCCAGAATTTACACCCGCTGTAGAAAGTACATACGTTTATTCATTTTCTCATTGCAGTTTTGGCTGTTATAGTGGGATGGAGTGATCTGCTTTCTTGCTACCTGAAATGTTTGAATTAAAACACGTATTAACTCGCAGTGATGGATTGATAATCAACAACCCAAAGCTACCCCAAACTAAATAGTAAAGCTTAATACATACATTATATTACCTTCATAACTTCACTGAAAAATATCGAAGGTTCAATTACTCGTCCTCTGTTAATCATCACTTGACAGCATGCCTGAACATTCCAGGTTAACTGAGACTTGGGTGTTCTATGATGAGTGTAGGGAACTCGGGAGTGCTCTCCAGAAGCTTTGCAAGTAGGAGAAATATCTCGATAAAGTACACTTATATCTCATTCTTAAGGTCCTCGTACACACGGTCCTCGAATTCATAGCTGTGTCACTGTAATCGTCTCCATCATGGTGAAGAATTACGATTTATAAGTACGTACGTAGGTATGTTAACAAAGGAAATCTGCTGTGTTAAAATCAAGACGAATTAAATTTATGAAATTGAAAGGTCCATTACCGTAATTTAAGAGTTAGTCACTTCACGGACCACATTGTACAACACTTCAAAATATGTTCACATCCGGTGTCGTGTTACTTCTTCACTGCTAACTCAATTATGTTAATTATAACTCCAGGCGTTTCCAGTCGCATTATAGGTTATGGCAAATATACATAATCGATCTTTGTCATACAAATTTTCTGAACCCATGGGTTGTACCTTTGTAAAGGCAACTGGATATTCAAAAGTTAATGAATAAATGGTTTGCGTGATTTTACTGTAATGTTCTGCCTAATACAAGACAGCTTTAACTCAGTTTCCTCATGTAGTAACTACGGGCTGAGCAGAATGATGAATACTCTTCGAAATTTTCCTGCATTTTAATACTTTCGTTTCATCTTCCATGTCATCTTTAAATTTGTCCATCATATTTCCAAAACAAACATGCATACGTTTCCATGTATTACTGATACGCTGGGATTGAACTCAGCTATTGTACGATTGCAATGGCAGCTGTATATCCAGCATTCAGTGAACAACTTGTGAGATTTAACTGATATGTTCTGCCTATTACAACTTGGCTTCAAACCAAGTGCCTCATCTTGTAACTATACGATGAGGTGGTATCTCGCATCGTTGTATCAGAGCCCCACGCCACGCGGACAATTCAATATGGATGCCCTTACTAATAAGCGACATTAAAATTGGATGGAAGCAAAGAGCAAATTTCGTTATTCACCAAGAGAAAATTACGTCAGGTTTATAGAAGTTTAATGAATTTATTGAACCCTACCAGACAACGATCCAAGGACTTAATACGGAGTGCTTTTATCGCGCCGATTTCGTTTACCAGTCCGTGAACCAGTAGCCCACAACGAGGGAAGGCTCCGTTTCTCAAGCGAGGTAGAAAAGCAGGGTCCGCAACTGTGTGAGAGAGAAACGAGCAAGCGAGACCGTCACAGAAATTTAATAATCCAAGCTTGTTCAATTTGTTGGGGGAAATACAATTGTGAATTGTGAGGGGGAAAATATGAGATGCTTCAACGTTGGAAAACCCACCCAACTGATTTCTATCCAGCACGGGCACCAGATATGGGCGAAATAAAAAGGCAAAACAGCCAGGATACAATTACGGTGGCTGAGAACGAAAGAGTAACAACTCAAAAAACGAATTTTTGAGATTTTTCTGTCAAAGTTTAGCATCTACTACCTAGGAAATTGTAACAACACCACAGCTGGTGAATTCACTTTAGCAAGCACTTCCAACAGTTATCACTGTTCTGGAATTCGTCGCTTTACTTAATTAAAAAGGCTAGCCTTATGAGTTATAACTCAACAACCGCGTAATATTCGCGTACACACCAATTTTTATAAAAATTGTGAAACACGTCAATTTTTGAGAGGCAATGATGTAAACCGCTAATACTCTTATCTTGAAAAGCATAGATTTTGATTTGTAACTCTTTCGTACTGGGCAATCGAATAATGTAACCATGCCCAATCATGCTTTAATTTATCATCGTGGTAGAAGCTAGGAAATTACAGCGAACCAATAACAGGAAGTCGGCTGCCCTCAGAAAGAAGTGTTTATTAGTGTCTGTTGAGGGGCCGTGACTTCAAAACATGAGGGTGCGATGCTTCCCCTTTCTTGTATCCAGAGTTTTTGCTAGAAGTGCGTGTCGCCTGTCGAGAAGTCGGAGCTCCTTTTGAGTTGTACATTTTACTCTTCGTTCAGAGCGGTTAGAGAATAGGATCCAGTAATTGATATGGAAAACCTAGAGGTGGTAACAGTGGATTTATAAATAGATTCAATAAGAATTCCAACCGTTAATGTGGGCGCTGAATTAGACAAGCTTATAAAATTTGTACTAAGGAATATGTACTTACGATTGTACGAACTAAGACCATGATGGTGATGATACTTGTTATTTAAAGGGTCTTAACATTTAAGGTAATCGGCCCCAGCTGACCATTAGGTGTTATCTAATATCTGCTTAAGAGTGGACGGACTAATTCCACTGAGGCAACTTAGCACACCGAGCACTAGCTGGTATGTTTTCAAAGCTGGAGCTCTTGAGATCGAGTGTCTCGCGGTAAAAGTGTACCATAACTTGCCTGCGGCCTGCTAGTTGGGAGAAGTGTAAGTGATCAATTAAATAGCACAATGTTTTATGTAGCAGTGACGCATTTTCCTACCCATCAAAAATAAAGCCTCGCAAGTATGGTGGTTGATATCACAAACGGACCCATGAACGTCCCTAAAGTTAATATTATCGCCATGAAACGCTAATCACCAATGAAAGACACTACGAGGCCCATGTTCATCACCAGATAGGTACGAGGTAAGTACTAATCATTATTATTTTATATAGGAGAATGGTAACCGCACACTGTCGTCTACATAAATCTGTAAATATCAATCACTTATGATTCATTGTGGCGATTTTAAGTTTCCTAATTACCTAGTATATAATTGGTTTAATGCATGTCCTCCTATGGTTGATGGATTGTCTAAGTGAGTATTATTTAATGCGTAGTAAATATTAGTAATCGCGAGTGTAGAGACGTATTTGCTTTATGTTTAGTCGACTAGAAATTACTGTAGTTTAGAAAATATTATAACTAATATGGAAAAAGTTATTTATATGTTGTCATAGACTATTCATTGCCTGATCAAAAACGTCTCAGGCGTCAACTATCAACAAGGTAACATTAACCGAATCAAACATTCCATGATGATCAAGCAGAAAATGTAACTTCAGTGGAAGGAAACTCAGAAACACACTAATATTTTAAGACTGAAGTATTTAAACCTAATTTAAGCTCTTCCCCAAAGGAAAGCTACCCAGAAAAACTAAGGTATGACAGAAACCCTTAGCACTACAGTATGAAAGCTTACTATTAACAGCTACATTCCTCATCATGCACGTAATCAGAAAGCTAAGCAAGGTATCTTTAAGAAAAAGGGCGGTAGAAATCTAACATAATGCTATATGGAATTGAAATATAAAAATAATTGTCAACGATAAAATTATTCGAGATTATAAAATTAATGTAACACTACTTGGGAAAGAATAAATTATCAAACAGTTAGGAGGTAATAAAAGATTCAATAGCCATTGCACCACATATCCTGATTTACTTCCTTATAAACAAATACAAAATGGAAAATAAGTTGGATAACTTTGAGAATTACAATTTACCTCCTGATATTTTAAGTTACCATCAATTACAGATGTAATGATGTAAATTTTATGTGACATGATATTACATTTAAAATGTCTGTCCGCGGTAACTGGTAGTATACATGAATTGTGTACGACTAGTGGCAAGTAAATAATCATATCCTTGTGTGTAATTTCTATTGCTCATTTATCTCAAGTTGCCATCGCATTTGTCTTGCTTTTGTGCACATGAAATCCAAATTTCTAATATTTGAAATTCTCATCTACTGCAGTACGGGGGTATTTACTCCTCTTATGTCGTTTCAAACATAACATTTTAAACGAGAATTACCTGCTTATGCCCATCGTGCCGCCCCTCATGATATTGTACATCACAATTACAAACAATACAGGTGACTACACATTTAATAGACGTCAGAAAACTTAATAATTGGTGCTATAATAGTGCACGCAGCACTATTATAGCGTAAATACACGTCCATAACAGTATTTTGGAGTGTCATCGAGCTCAAAGTGTGGAACTATAGGTCGCTGAGCGGCAACATTATTATTCTATTCATACAACGAAGCAAAGGTCTACTTCCACTGTTGTTTTCTCATAATTACACATTTAAAGATATTTCTACAAATCAAACATTTGAACAGCCATACTCCACAGTAAGTACATAGAAGGGCATTACGCGGAACTTATTGGGCAAACGAATTTTCAAGCACAGCAAAAATCCACCCAGAGAGAGATAAGACTGTTATGTAATAATAACAATAATGTTACTTAGCCACACATCCCGGCTGTTGTTGAAGGAAAGACCTGTTAGAAAAACATGGCACTGTATACATGAGAAGAGTGCGTTAGTGGACTGGAAACATCGACGATTTTACCACTGAAAAATTACTATTGTATACATCGCTATGGATGGGCGTTCATCGTAACATTAACATTCGGGCCAGGTATCAGAACAATTATGTAAAGCTGTTGGATTTAATATTTCTGGTTATCACATAATCTGGGTCAGGGTTTGATAATCAAACAAGATCAGACTTCAGACATAAACATATCTGCACGCTGAATACAAGGGTGTAGCCGTTCTATAAAATCTTCTCTAAATTTAAGAAATCCAGAAAATAACGTGTAAAAGTACCATATCGCAACATGGACGTTACCGATATGGTCAAAATTTGTGTTCTTTACGAATGTACTTACAAAAAGAACAAACGACAAACAACATCAGTGTAGATGCTTACTAACGTGAGCTACACGGGTCTGTCCGTAAATTAGTCCTGCGGGAAAACGTTTTTAATTCATTTATGAAAATGGCTTGATCGTTCTGCAGTGTTAGCGAGTGAGTTCTTCTTAAGATGAAACTTGTACGAAGACCACTACCACACTTATAACACAGAAGCATCTATTCTGGAGACTGTGTGAGGTGTTTACAAAAATTACCACACTCGTATCAAGAGTGAGGGAGGTTCCACCAAATTCTTCAGAAGCGCGTCCCCGTTTCACACCACAAGTCAGCATATATAGTTTTATTGAGCGCTTGAGAAAATTTACCATCAAATTGACATCAACATTGTGACTGTTGCTTGAGATGACTCACCGGATGTTTTCAAATTGCCACTTCTCTAAAAGTTTTATGCTCGTTGGTTACACCAGTGTGAAAGTTTCCCCTTATAAGTGACCCTGTGCGTTCGAAAATTATATTTCTTGAATTACTTACTGACACATTCTTTACAAATTTGTAACTGCCTAGCAATATGCGTGGGCAGGTGTGTTTGAAGACGAGATATCAGGGGAAACGCTCACCACTAGAGTACAGAGGCTCTAAAATGTCTTTAAACAGTTGTTCATTGACTACGAAACCGTTTACCACATCCACATGTGATACGAGTAATCTGTTTTGTACAAAAAGGATGGGAAACAGTGCTAATTACATCTCGGAAATTTGTATGAGTTATGCGAACATCACAGAGTCCGATGAGGTGACCTTGTTGATACTGTAGTCGGAAAGTTTTGCTGAGTCATGTAAATAGCCCTGAGTATGATGAGGTGGCCTTGTTGATGCCATGAGATCCGGAGGAGTTTCGGGGCGTGGTCCTGACAAGATCTTCTACACGTGATTGGATTGCCAGGATCAATCTAGACGTATCATGTAAGAGGTCTATATAGGCATGTGATCAAACGTCGAGAAGCATACAGGCCTTGGCTTCATAATGGCCTGGACTTAAAAACTTTGGTGGAGAAAACTCGACTTTTAACAGCGGAGGACAGGAGATGTAACTTGTAGGAACCTGGCTTTAGTGTTTGTGAAGTATGATAATAACCTATAACTGTGGATTGCTTAGGCACTTGGTATTGTACCATTTAAGGCAGCTTTGTATAATATGTCGGTGAGTGGTATGGGGTGCTGTATTTCAGAATTTCCACAATTTATGTTATGGAACAAATAGCGTGTGTTGCTCGAGTGATGTATCTTTAAACAAAGTGTTAAAGTCAGTGAAATCGTCGCCGTAAGACCTATGTGTGTCGGTGCGATATAAAGCCATTAGCAAAAGAAGTCAGTGAACACAGTACCAGTGTGATATAACAAGTGCAATAATGAGAATATGCAAGTTGTGTTCATACACAGACAGTGAAGGGTACTTATATACATATGAGCTTTGTTCAATGGTTGGTCTTCGCGTCTGGTTACCCATCTTTTATGTTGTTGCTTATTGTGTAAATATGGAGTCTTCCAACGTTATATTGTGAGTGTATTTTATGTATATTTTGGAGGGTTGGTGAGGTACCCATCATGGTATTTGTCAGAATATAGTTAATTATTTTAGAATCAGTGGAGTTATTGATGAAGCTGGCTGAAGTCCCTACCTATTAATTCGTTTTTAGAAGGCCTGAAGATGATGTACCAGTACACAGCCTTATGTACACACCCTGGGAGAGAAGGTATTATTATGCTCTATTAAAATTTGAGGGATCCATTCTGGTGAACTCAGGCGCTTATAATGCGCACATTTCGAGATATTATTTTATCAATTTATTTTATTTTAATTATGTTAATAATTTATTCAGGTAGATTTCATTTGGCGCCCATGCGTGAGGCGATTATTTTATTCATATTTGTTTTTATTTTAATAATATTGTAATGGTAAATTAATACCATTATATTACAAATGGCGACCAGCATAAGGCGCTTAAGTATTTTTTGATTATTTTACTCATATGGCAATGGTTATTAATGATTTCATTAGTTCATCACATATATTACAGTGTGTGTGTGTGTGTGTAAGATATTGTATATCCCGTTTGCACTCCTTAAGAAATTTCTTACCACATCCAATACGAAAATGTGGACGCTATCCATTAATCGCAAAAATGTATCTTTTTGCTATTGGTTTACGTCGCACCGACACGGATAGGTCTTATGACGACGATGGGATAGGAAAAGGTTAGGAGTTGGAAGGAAACGGCCGTAGCCTTAATTAGGGTACAGCCCCATCATTTGCCTGGTGTGAAAATGGGAAAGAACGGAAAAACATGTACAGGGCTGCCGACAGTGGGATTTGAACCCACTATATCCCGGATGCAAGCACACAGCTGCGCGCCCCTAACCGCACGGCCAACTCGCCCGGTGCTAAAATGTGTTGTAGAATAATCAATTTCGTTGAAATATTACCCCATTGAACACATTGATGTGGACGTGTCTAATCACCGCTTTCTTTTTTCACGCAAGTAATATATACATAAGCAAGTGCACATTCAACTCACACTATAGACCAAAACTTTTACACACATCGTTTTCAACACAGTGGATGAGCTGAAATACATCTTGTGTCTCGCAGAGTGGACTTGCTAAGTATCGCATTGATTATATTAATGTTGACTCTCCCGAGTATGGGTCAATGTCTCTTGTCGAAGAAATTCCTTCTACAGAAAAAATCTTCGCAGAGTCATTACCAGAACGTGACTCTGTTTAGTATGCATACGGATGTGTTGCTGGGCGCTCACCACAATGCATACGACTTCTCAAAAAACTTTCTACCACATTCATCACTTGGAATGTAGTTGCTCACCAGTATGTGCAAGCAGGTGACGACCAAGACTTGACTTCTGAGAAAACTTCTTACCACATTGCTGGCAGGAATGTGGACGCTCACCGGTATGTCTAACAAGGTGTTCACGAAGATGCCACTTTCGAGTAAACTTAGTACCACACTCAGCACAGGAATACGGCCGCTGATCACTGTGTGTGCACAGGTGTTTCACAAGGCCTGATGAATGAGAGAATGTATCACCACACTGATCACATGAACAATCACGGGCATGAGTAAGCCGGTGTTCCCGAAGATGCGACTTCTGAGAAAACATCACACCACATTGGCGACAAAAATGTGTATAGAGGTGACTCCGGAGATGCGACTTTCGGGCAAACTTCTTATCACAGTGACTACAAGAATGTGCACGCTCTTCGGTATGTGTGAGAAGGTGTTTTCGAAGACTAGACTTGTCAGAAAACTTCATACCACATTGATTACAACAATGCGGTCGCTGACCACTATGTATGACAAGGTGGCGCCTGAGAAGCCACTTCGCTGCGAACGTCTTACGACATGGCTCGCATGAGTGTGGACGCTGATCGGTATGTGTAAACAGATGACGCGCAAGTTCCCTCTTCTGAGAAAATTTCTTACCACATTGTTTACAAGAAAACGGACGCTGCTCAATATGTGTGAGCATATGACGCCGAAGATACGACTTACGAGAAAAGTTAGAACCACATTCATTACAACGGAAAGCCCGTTGGCTAATGGGAACAGAGTCAGAGAACATGTGTAAGCTGCATTCATTATGAGTGGGCAAAATGCACTTTAGCTCACTTCCTTCTTTCAATACCTTGCACCGACTGTTACATGTACCCTCCGGACCTCCATTCAATAATGCAACGTTCACAAATCTTGAAAACAGAAAAAAGTTATTACATATTATGATTAAGATAACAAAATCAAATACAATAAACTGAAGTAAACACAATATATGTACCATGATTGCTTCTTAACACATTACGTAGCAGAACAAATCTCAATAATATCAGATGAAGGCTCTAACTCATAAGCCCATATAATTTCCAATTGCAAATAGAATATATGATAAGTTTGGACTTTAGCACAGCACATCCAAACAATTCAAGAGGGTCCTATATGGGAGCAGTTATTGTGAGAATGCTTCACTTATTGATTTCCTTACGTGCATTCTGCAACTTTATTTTAAATGAGACTCATCACATTTAGGATGCCATATAACACCTAATTCTTTAATAGCTTCATCCTTAGTGAGGTTACTTGTTGACAAGATTTCCCTATCATCTACAGAGACATTGGCCAGGTTTTCTGGACAATTGGACGTCCAATTTCTGTGACACACTTGTGTACTCTAAAGCCGGGAAGAGACTAAAGTTCCTCAGAAATTTCAACCTGTCAACACATCTGCGTAAAAATAAGAATATGCAGTAGGGTGAGATTCTGCGTGTTCGTCAGCAAGTTGAACCAGAAATCTCAGAGCAACAAATGGGGCAGAACTTGTAACAGTAGTAAGGTGGTAGTCCTTGATCTCTTCATCAGAAGATTCATGCCATGGTGAGGATGTATTAACACAAATTTGGGTATCTTAGGAATATCAGCTGAATGAGTAACAATATAACTTATGAACCTTAAAACAAAAGACAGGAAGTAAGGCTAAATTTCAGGGTCAGCCATTTACAAAGAGTTCAAAGCTATCCTATTTCAATATTCACAACATCTGTCAAATTCAACTCTTGGCTTAGTTGTGATGCTAAAATCTTTGAGCACAAAATGAAATGAAATGGCGTATGGCTTTTAGTGCCGCGAGTGTCCGACCGAGGATATGTTCGGCTCGCCAGGTGGCGACCTGCGCGTCATGATGAGGATAAAATGATGACGACGACGACACATACACCCAGCTCTAGTGCCAGAGAAATAAAACAAGGGTGGTTAAAATTCACAACCCTGCCGGGAATCGAACCCGGGACCCCTGTGACCAAAGGTCAGCAGGCTAACCATTTAGATACGGAGTCGGACTAGCACACAATGATGGGGCATATGAAAGCATAATGAGTTCGAAGTCACAAGGGGTACATTTTCCGTGTGTCCCGTTTCACTGTATTCACGCATGAAAATTAAATACAGCTGGTTAAAATCTGGAATTCTAGCAAACGTATTTTCAATGTGTTCATCCATTTTATCAGCATTATGCTTAGGCTGAGCTACAGGTGGCATTTCAGGACGAATAGGAAATTTGCCATTAAGCCTGCTAGAATTACCCGTGTTCTTCACATGCCCTTTCTTCAGGACTAAAAAATGGTTGATGGAGACCTTCAAGCTTCCAAAACCTTTGCAATTTTGTGTGAAGAGAATCATGAATTATACCCCTGGCACACCGAACCTTGGCGCAATTGTTAACACAAAACTCAGGGATGGTGACTGACAACCCCCAACCAAATTTGGTCAACTAACAAGATGAGATAACCTTTCTTATGCAAGGTACTAGAAGACAAAATTTCATAGCAGACTTCAGCTCTTAGCAAGATATAAGTAGCAGAACGCTGCTTAAATATCCTAACACTTAAAATGACATCGCGAGCAATATACCAACTGGAACAATCAATTTTCTGTCGGGTTGTGGTTGTATTCACAATTGCACAGTTCAACATCAATGTATAATCTGACACATTAGAGAAGAAAACAATTTTGCATGTGAATCATCCAGGCTATTCATCAGTATTGCCTATACCAAATATAGGTAGCCATCAAATTACAAATGCCAAGCTTTGTGACAAGACTACAAGACACTAAGGACAAATGACTCTCCCAGTCCAAACAATCTTTAAGTAGTAGTACAACCTCCCCTGAAGTGTTCTTCACCGCTAGACAAGCTGTACTTAACTAAATATTTGAGTGGGTGGCAAAATTGCAGACCTTCTAACAATTATATCATTGGGAATTGTTTGTTTTTACAAACCAACAAGGTGTAGGGTCCATTGTACTGAGGGCACTTGTGTTGCTTACACCATTTAGATAAATGAGAAGCAAAAATATAGATACAAAAGGTTATTTTTCCCTTATAAATTTGCGGCGATAATACATGTTTGTTTGAACTTTCTACAATTAGAATTGCTATGATTATCAAGTTTTCAACACTTGCAATTAAAGGAATTGTTGTTGTTGGTTTTGTGAAATAAAATCTAAAACATATGACAATGACAAAATGGCCATGAATCAAAGACAATCAGTGGATCCAACACACAATGGCTTATTTTCAGAGAAAATGTTTGTTGTCCAAAAGGGTCCTAAATCCATGTCACTCAACCTTGCAATAGTATTAATTACTGGTAAAGCAGAACCACATTTTCCTCATATGGTTGTACTAATCACAGGTAATATAGACACATGGCATGTGATACCATTCACAGGTAACACAGACCAATGGTGTTCCACAGATTACAGTACTACTCACAAGCAATGAAAACCGATGGTTTTCCTCACATAGTCGGACTAAACACGGTCACCGACTAGATCAATGATGATGATCATAATTCTGCTTTAAGGGGCCAGCCCGCTTGGTAACCAGACCCTATTGGTACGAGGTGCAAAAAAATTAAACAATTAAAACTTCAATAAATATTCATTGACAAGAATCTAAATAAAATGATGATGACAAATTAGCATGAATTCAAAAGAATCAGTGGATCCGATTGACAATGTTATAATGACTTCACTATGCAGGGTAGGATTACAAAGAACTTTAGGAGAACTTTCGAGTCGCAACGCTCAATGCTGCATCAGTCTATTTGCAAACCGGATTCGGCGTGCTTTCCTCCTCCACAGAGCGAGTTTGCTACATGTTTTTTAGATCCTATAGCCAAGAATATCCGCCCGAGAGATGGTAAGTTTGAATCCGCAGTTATGAATATTGTTTTAAAGTAGTTTCACATTTTCATAGCTAGCTGGTTAACATAACGCCACTGTAATGTGACTCTTCCTTCTCCTCAAAGACTAAGTAGCGCTTGACCTCCTCCTTATGGACAGAATAGTGTATGACCTCTTCCTACTCTGTACTCGTTTCTGTTACAAAACTGAGTTAACCTCAGATTTATCTCTAGAACCTCTTAACAGACAATCAAACTTATACCTTTATCGAATAGACCTAAATGAATTGCTGTTAAAATTTATACTCCATCCATTCAGATCAAAATAAATGCCTTCCTCATCTCCTCCATTAAGAAAAAAACGCTGAATCTCTGAGTTCTGAGATAGAGATTTGAACCCCAGAAACTACAACAAAAACTACACTCATATTCACTTAGCAAACTGGGATTGATATAATCTTTTTAAAGAGAATCGGTTCATCATTAGATTCGACTCTTGATCAGTATCACTATTACAATTGAACTTCTGTTTTAACGGTCCACCTATTCAATCCTATATTAAGGAACGTGTATAGACTATATAGTATCGGAAATGTGGACCATTAAGACATAAGTGATCACAATTCAATACGGACATTGAGTAGTAGCTGATGCGTATACTGTCCCGGATTATGGAAACAATGAACCAGCTTCTGAGGGATGATTTCCTGATCTACGTGAAGCGACATGATGTGGAGGTCTCTTGGATATCTTGACCACAGCACAGACACTGCGATCGCTTCCAATTCTATGATCATCCTACTACTGCTTTCTTCAAAATGTATGTGCGATTTGTAGTGGTCAACACACCTCAAGTGCTTGCACGAGAAAGGGATCACTCAAATGCAACATTTTCAGTGAAGGTCATCCACCTTTCTCAGCTAAATGTGAGGGTAAACATCAACATTGTCCCACTCTCCTGGAAAAAGTGTTACATATCACACCATTTGACATTCCTGCCCCATCCTCCCCTCCCACTCATCCCCTCCTTCCACTGAGACCATTCTGAAAATCATCACTATGGAGCTCCAGAATATTGTCCCATTCCAACGTCCAGACGTTCTGTATCAGATCCAGCTAGCGGCGCAATTGATCTTCCAGACTCACTTCGACGGAACTTCTCTGGAACGTAAGTGCAGTGTGCGTTATTTCTCCTTGATCCTAGTCCGCTGTTGTAGTAAATGAATGTTTATTACATTGATGTGTGTTTTTTAAGGGTCAAGTGACTGCTGCCCAATGGATGTCACGGAGGGGTAGCAATTGGTACTCATCCCTTCAGAACAACATTTTCATTCTTTAAAGGAATATCTATCTGAAAACTTAAAAATAGAAATCACTATTGGAAAACAATTAATGGTTTAATCCGCACCTCAGAAATTTTTAGGAAATACTGATCGTAAATACAGTACTTACATCACGATCACAGATTTTAAGAATACTTCATATACACATCACAACGAGCCATTTACGATCAACTATTACATGATATACTTACTCTTTCCTTCCCCAACCCGCCCTACATCAAATACGAGCCCTGAATTTCTGATCCCCAGCTCTAACCTAGCAATGAAGTGTGACATCACCATGCTGCCTTCAATGGGAAATGACCATGTCCCTGCCTTTCTAACCATAAAAATGTACTAACAAACCCATAGCAACATGACCAACATCCCCAAATGTTATACGGTATACACGAAACTAATGGGTAGCATACAGACAAACAATATCAGACATAATATGCAATACTGAACTTCCTACCTCACAGCATGAATTACAAGATAAAGTTATGAAATTATAATCCCCACTAACTATTGTCAATCGACTCCACAATCCTCACCACACCTTCCATCTATGCAAACGTCCCCTGTCTCCCTAAGCACTCCAAATACTAAAATATTCCCATGAACATTACAAGGCATACCTTCGATCTTGTGACCCAAATATTCAGGAAGAGAAGAGTTCTAACCTTTTTCTACTCTTCCTTCCACGTTTGTAATTCCAACATGACCAATTTGGCTATCATTTTCTCATTCTTTCATCAGGTTTCCATGGTCCCATATCGAACTGGGAATCAAGCATGGTTTCAAAATAAGATCTTCATATGACCATGGTATTTTCTGTGGAACCACCTGAGTTAAGACTGACGAATGCCACACATTATATAAACAAGAGTTATTCTTCATATGAATGACATGTTTTGCAATTTTCTTTTAAGAGGACAAAGGTACAAACATTTAATGACTTATATGCTTCAAGCTGAATCATCTCTCCTGTGTGTACGGACTTAACAACTGAGTTTCTCACCTTACATATAAAAGAATTTTACTTTTACCGTAATCTCGTTCCAAATTTTGGTACCAAAATTTTCACCAATTTTTAATCACTACTGTAAGTGTGCCTTGAGTTTGATACTGCTTTTTGGATGTTTGTATTTTGTTTAAATGATCACTGGCTGATGATGACACGTAATTAGTGTCGAAACTAGTACCACTCTTTTATGAACCGCATATGATATAATTCACATCAATAAATTAGTTTTGAAAAGGTGGAACCAAAATACCTTCAATTTACAGACAATCAAAGCAATTCTGCCCCTATTACCTAATAATGCATAACAAATCTGCACTCAGTGAAAACAAAACAATGACTGACATTTCTGCAGATCATTATAAAGTAATTTTCTCACCATCTTCCGATCCCAATATCTACCACGCTGACCACGATGCAATATCGGAATATTCAGTTCTTGACTCCCAACATCCCCTAAATGCTCCTATTACAGTCTAAGATATAAAAGACGCACTCAGGACCAAAAAGAACACTGCCCCTAGACTATATCAAATTACTTACCGACATATAAAAGAAGCTCCACATCCCTTCCTATAACTCCAAAATGAAGTATACACCATAATTCTCCATACAGGAATCTTCCCCACCCCTCCCCCAAATTGGGTACATACCAAAAATTTGTCATTTTGAAAACCCCAAAAGGTACTATCACAATGAACTTCATATTGACCCACGAATCTTCTAATAGAGTGTTCTAAAATCTTAGAAATCATCTTAGCTCACTGTATACACACCTATCTCGACCCCCTACGTCTCATACCTCAGTATCACGCCAGTTTCTGTCCTCAGCACTCCATGTATGAACATGTCTTTCATATCTATGTATCCATCACAAAATATTTACCTACAAAAATATGCGCAGCCCTTACCATTCTTGATGTTGAGACTGCCTTTCAACGGACTGATATATAAATTCCATCATCTTCCAGTTCCAATGACAATCACCAATTTCCTAGCCAAAATCAGTATCCAAAACACATTTACCTATACCTCTCCAATTAAATCAGGAGTACAACAAGGTATCCCAGTCACCACTTTTATATGTCCTTTGTATCAATATTACCCAACCTATACCCCCACATTCATTGTGTCAGTTTGCTGAACAAATAGCAATACTGGCTGTGGAATCCAATAACTGATCCTTGCAACCCCGTCACAAAACCAACTTAAATGAACTCGAACAATGGCTCAATCTCTGTCAAATCAAAATTAATGTCAGCAAAAAATGTATATTTTTCCTAATCGTAAATGTAGATACCGTCCCACTAACAAAAATTTCTAACCTTAAATAATAAACCTCTTGCTGTAACAACCACAGTTAGTCACCTAGGCATACGGTTTCAAAATATTTTATATTTGCAAAGATTGTGGAAGAACCTTCCTCTGGGGGGTTACAACAAGAAGTCGCGTAGTGCAATTTTTCGGTGCAAACACAGCAAGAGACTCTTCTACAATCCTTCCAACGGCAAACATCATGAAGAAGTTTGTAGTGAGACTCCAACGAGAAAGAAGTTTAAAGATCTCAAAAGTATTCTACCAGATAATTATTTATTTATGAATAGTAAACCTTTAACAACATTTCAAACTCTACTTCATTGTCTAGATTTACAACAAGTTTCGTTCCTATGCTCACATCTCAGGAGGAAGAGAGACAAGATAAAGAAGAGGAAGAAAAAGATAATCTGAATGGTATTTACAATCGGAGTTTTTAATTTTATTTTGTATTGCAGTGCAAACATCTAAAGAAGGAGAGCAAAAGGATGCGGTACAAAATGAAGAAGGCAATGAAAAAGGAGACGTCCGAGAAGGTCCCAACTCCTTTTTATCAACAAAGCAAGATAAATACAGTTTTCTACATATCAAGTGTCTGCACGTAGCCCGGAATATTAACAAGCCTCTGTTTCCGTATGTAGATGCAAGATCCCAACCTACCCGTAGAACGCTTGTAACAGATAAGAGCGGATCAAGATTGTCATTACACAAAGTATGAAGCAGAGATTCTAAAAATTGAGCAAGAATTACATTGTGTGGGTAATGTAATAGATTTTACATACAGTCAGTACAGTACCTTTCTTTTTTCTGTAGCATACAGTACACTATAATGTTGCAGACTCTTTAATAACCTACATCTCTTAGGGTGTTATCTCCAACTCTATCTGTAGAGCAGGTCTCAAGCCTGGATAAAGCAAGAGAGACACCCGAAATAGCAGGCTAGGTAAAATGGTCGTTTAGGGGGGGGGGGGAAATGTTATTCTTGTATAACAGCGTTAGTAGTCTTTTTATTGAAAAATGCTACATAACTAAAGATGTAAAACGTAACATTTCTAATCATTTTTGTCCGAACTTGAGTTTTCAAGTTTTTGTACAGGCTTTTGTACAAATATTCATAAATAAAAACTTGGCTGAGTTGTAAGGAGATAGTTGCATAAAATGTACAAATAAACTTGTAATGCACACCTCATTAATACACAATTTTCAGTCACTGCTCATTAGCCCACACTCATTCGTAACTGCTAATATGCCCTTGTTCAATTGCCCCCTGATCATTTGCAATTGCTTATTAGACCCTGCTCATTAAGTCATGCATAACTGACCCTTGCTCATTACCGACTGCTCATTGCTGATGACCACGCAGTTTTCAACAGTCTTACCCCTCACCTAGCCAGTTTACCAAATCTGGAAGATGGATGGGTGTTTGTAAGATATTGAGAATTAGATGACATTTTCTCAGCCTAATTTATTCTATACAAACTAGATATGGCAACATGGTTATGGCTGAATAGAGGGTGTATGACGGTAGTGCTTCTCAATATTTTGTGATTATGGTTGTACCTAAATTGAATAACGAAGTGAAACTGTGAAAAACTGATGTACGTATTAGATTGTTATTAGATCTTAATTAGTAATGTATTATCGGTTAGTTTTAAGTCATTTGGGGCCGAATCTGTGTATATTAACACTGAACTTGAACATATTTCCTAAGAGTAGTGAAGTGGAGTTACCCTGAGCCTACACAATCCATTTCTATATCGATCGTGATACCATTCCTCACCACCATGAGCTCTTGCGTAGCACGTCAGAAGGCTGTTTCTAGGCAAGATATAAATCCTAACATTCAGAGTAGTAACTGTCATGGTTGGTTCCATTGCAAATGTGTTAGTATACGAGACGTTGTATCAAATTTCTTAAAATCTGAAATTCAAGTTTGAAGGTGTGCTCGTTGTGAAACGGAAACTCGAAATAGTCTACATACCTTGGAACTAGCAACAACGCAATCTATTGGGTACATCTATCAGCTCTTACTTGAGGTGAAGGAAGAAATTGCAGAGGTTAAGAAATCAAGTGTAGAGGTTGAGCGAGAGTTAGGCAAAAGTTTGGAGTTAGCTCACGTAAAGTTGGATGAGAATGCAACATTTATTAAAAAACCAGTCTGAAGTAATAAATCAATGCATGGAGAAAATGGAGAAATTGAGAGAAGAAAATTTAAATCTTAAGAAGCAACTAAAGGACAAACAAATACAGTTAGATGAACTCGGTCAGTATGGTCGTCGTAACACTGTTGAAATTTTAGGTATATAACAGATTAATGAGGATGTTTATGAAATTGTTAAACCTGTAGGTCGAGTATTAAATGTGGAGATCAAGAATGAATCGATTGATGCATGTCATAGGTTGAAGAGGCAATTGCATCAAGCTTCAGGTGCCATTGCAGTGAAGTTTTTACACCGTAGTGTCAAGAATGAACTCATTCAAAAACACGCAATTAAAAGGGATTTTAATGCGTCTCATCTCGGATTCTATGAGTACGAGACGGTGTATATAAACCGGTTTGATGTCCCTACAAAGAAAGATCCTTGGACAAGCTCGAAAAATTAAGGAGAGAAATTATGCTTTTCTATGGCTAGATCATGAAGGTAATATTAAACTCCAAAAAGATAGGGTGACCGGCAGGTGTTTAATCTAAAACCCCATGACGATGTGAATGGATTAAATGAGACTGTGTAGCTGTTGTATTTTCAGAAAAATGATTTAAATGTAATTAATATTTACTACCAGAAAGTAAGAGGGTTAAACAGTAAAATTCTGGAGTTTTATATTAACAATAGTGAATGAGAGTACGACATTATGTTGATTACGGGAAATATGGTTACAAGCTCATTTTGCTAACAGCGAACTATTTAGTATGGATTTTAATGTGTATAGAAAGGATCGTATAGGAACAAAGAACGAAGGAGGGGCATTAATAGCTGTTAAATGTTCTATAGCATCAAGAAAAATAACGCTAAATTTTGGTGATACTGAAGCAGTTTTGTAAAAATTATATTTAATGGTCACAGTTATGTAATAATGTCAGTGTATTTTTCACCTGCATCCAAATTGGAAACATATTTGTACTTCTATAGGCTGTTTGAAGTTAATAAGGACATTTTTAAATTAAGATCTTATTATAGCTGGTGACTTTAATTTGACATTAATTCCTGGCGAGCAAAGTAATCTTGTTAATTTTGGACCTGCACATAGATCAGGGCCTCTCAGAGTGCATGCACCTGGCGCATGGGTGCATGCACTGTGCACGGTGCAAAAGACGACTTGGCTTGGTTGACCAGAGTGCAGACCCTCTCTCCTCGATTTGGAGCAACAGCGCTCCGCCTGTCACCCCCTTCCTCACTTGCTCTGTAGCGCTCCAAATCCCAGCCGAGTTGAGCGAGCTTAGCCGAGTAGCCCAGAGATGAAGCGTTGGTCCGAGCCGAGCCAAATGGGACCGATGTACTGTGCACAGGATCTCTGCGCCTTAATTCGCACGCGTGAGATTTTGGGCGTTTGAGAGGCCCTGACATAGATCTCTAGCTGAGTTCATATCATTCTATCAGTTGCACTTGGTCAATAATACTTTTAATGCAAACGGAAATACACTTGATCTTATTATTACGAATGTTAACACATTAACAGTACATAGAGATGAGTTCCCCTTAGTTAAGGATGATAGTTATCATCCTCAAATTGTAGTCACACTACTATTAAACAGAGAGCATAGCCATCTTTCACAACAACCTAAACAATCTAAGCATTTATTTGACTTTATAGGGGCTAATTTCTTTCAAATGTATAAAATGTTTGAGCAAATGGATTGGCCTAAGATTGTAGAATTTACAAACGCTGACCAGGCTGTTGAGTGTTTTTATGCTCAGGTACACTCCGTATTTATTGAAACGGTACCAATGAAGAATATTCACACAAAGAAAAAACTCCATGGTTTTCTAAAGACACAATAAATAACCTGAAACTGTAGAAAATCCATTGAATGCGAGGGAAATATTCAGAGTATAGTAGGGTAATATTTAGCCAGTTAAGGAGAGTAACGAAATATATGAACAATAAATCGTATAAGAATTATATATCTAGACTTGAAGAGAATATCCAAAGTGATGTCAATCAGTCCTGGAGCTATATGAAATGCAAAAGAAGCATAAAGGAAAGTTTACAACAGGGCATGAAATTTAACAATATCTTACTTAATAATAACAAAACTATAGCTGATGGCTTTGCAAACTTTTTTGGATCGGTATATTCGAAACCTCCAGCAACCTACGATATTCCTGACACATCTGATTTATATGTTAATTATCCGTTATCTCTAGAATTCGTGAATGAAAAGGAATATATGTTGGCTATTAAAAAGTTAAAACCTAGCAGGCCATGTGGTGTTGATGGAATACTTCCGTACCTACTGAAAGCATGTTTGAATGCGTTAGATTTCCCCTTACGAGTCTTATATAACATTGTGGTAAAAACGCAAACCTTTCCAAATGTATGGAAGATAGCGAAAGCGTGTCCAGTTTTAAATGTGGCCACAGTAAAAATATTGAAAACTATCGCTCTGTTTGTATTTTATGCGCATTGGCTAAAGTATTTGAGCAAATAATGTACACGCGTATATTTAATCATGTGAGGGTCGGTATACATATTAATGAGCATGGTTTTTTGACAGGTAGATCAACTACACTAATCTATTGAAATTTATACAATATGTGTATGCCGTTTTGAATAATCAAGAACAGGTCGACGTAATATACACATATTTTTCTAAAGCTTTCGACAAATTAGATCAGTACATTACCTAGCCAACATTAGAAACAATCTTCGAGAAAGGGACCGCTAAATTGAGGAAAAAATTAAGACTGCCGCTAATCTAAAAATTTTAAATTCAACGGCGCTTTCCCATCACTTATCACCTGCATTTCACCCGGCACGTTGTTTCCTCTCAAACTTGGTTTCTCAAGTTATTTTGCTCCCCTCTTAGCCATTCATGGTGTTGGCGTTTCTACAAAAACACACTGTCAGCCATAATTTTCAACACAGTGTTTTCATTCTGTTTTTGGATTGTTATCAAAGTAAAAATTTTAGACTAAGAGGTCCGCAACCTCAGCACAGCCACTTATTGTTCGTTTCCGCCTATATCATTTGTTTTCTTCTCAGGCTAGCACACTTTATGGACTCAATTATGTTCGTAACTCCAGTCTCCGTTTATCAATATGTGTGAAACATGCAATAATGTAATTAATAAATAACATATAGATCTTGATTTTGTGTATGAATATGGTACATATGTAAATATATTAAAAGAACTGTACTCGTCAAAGTGATTTGTTTATATGTATAATATTTACATGACTTGGTTACAATTTATTTTTTAAATGTAGTAACAGATTTCTGCATATGAGATACTGTTTCGTCCATTTCATTGCCTCATTTACATAGCATTTTCATATTTTCTTCTTTTGGGAATTTTTGTGTGATTTGTGTAAATAATTTGTAAAAGCCATATATAATTGGAGCGTGTCTCTGTTGGTGACACATTTAATAAATAACTTAAATGCTACTAAGTTTCTAAGTTCACTTCTATCATTCTTAGATCAGCCTTTTAGGATGATGGCCATGCAGTATTTCAAGGCTCAAAAAGCTAGTGCTCTACCACCTACGCTACTCAGCCTAAGTTAGTCTGCAATGTTTCAACATCACCTCTGTTCAGTGATCCTTAGATCTGCCCCTTAGGCTGATGACAGTGGAGCGCTCATCTCGTAATTTAGCCTACACAGACTTGATAGCTATCTTTCAAAATATTTTTCAAATTCTGAAGCCAAAGCTTTGATCTCTAAGTGATGTAAATATTATGGTATGGAATTAGATGTCTCTGAAGTTCAAATCTATAAGCTAAAAAAGTTAAAAATCAACATGTGAGTATCTCCGTGGTCCCTCAGCTGTGGGATCGATCTCCATTACGTCCATATAAGCAATTCAAATGTGTTAGGCCTTACACCACATCCCTAGTCCCATTAGTACAACGTGTAGCCAAAATTTTGTTCCAAGGTCCACTCCAAGGGAGCGAATGCTTCTGCACATCGCACAAAATATAACTGGAGGTATGTTGTCAAGGTTTGAAGCAGCATTTTGAAGGCTGTTAATTACCTCAATCTCTGTGAAGTAAAGGATAGAGAGGGAGAGTGGTAATGGCTTAGCTCTGTTTGGGTACATATTTGTACTTTTCCATGGCTCATTATTTCCTCCTTTAAATTTCTCACTGAACACTGAGGCAATGGCCTCGGGGAGGCAACTACAGCCATTAGAATAGAATGCATGTAGTGCCATATTACGGTATTAACAAATGTCTTTGCCGTTGTTACTTACCTTGTTCATGCAGTTTTTGTAAGTTTCGTCCATGAGTTTCTTGATGGTATTCCTCACATGTTTATTTGAATCAATGTTGTATATTTTATACATGGCTTAGAGACAATAGTAATTCCTCATTGATGTCACCAATGGAGATCGGTGCTCGGTACATGCAACCCAAAAGGAACTTGCTTCCAGTGCACATGAATTCCACCCAAACAAATTCTGCCTTTGTTTCCAGCAGCTCAAAGCGCACACGGTTGAATTCGGGATTCATGACAATAAGTGTTCCTCTCCCTGAGGTGTCCTGAGGTACCACTTCTGTGTCATAGTTTAATGAATTTAGCCAGCATTCCAAAACGCACATAATTGGTGGTTCTAAAGCAGCAAGAGTGGCCAGAACTGCCTGTTTACACTTCACATATTTCAGGCTGTAAAACAAAGTAACTGTCCTGTTATGTGCAGTCCAATATTCTGAGTTGTTAACATCATTATTTACACTGCTTGATGTCATGTTAAAAAATGATTCCGAGATTGAGAACTACATTTCCAACATGACCATGTCTGCACCCCTGAGTTAATCTTCTACAGTAGAGATGTAAAATCATTGCACATGTTCCCTCGACTGGTGAGTAAAAAAAATGTACATGTCACAAACAGCTTTTTCACATGATGTTTAGAATTACAGAAGTTACACAGGCATTTGAATGAGACATCCGAGTTTGGTCCTGGGTTCAATTCCACATCTCCACTAAGAGAAACTGAACACATCACAATGTGGGGAAATTATATGGGCAGTTTGGCAACTTTGCTCCATCCAGCAACCCTCCAACCCCAAAGACATCCGATACCCATTCTTATGGTGGACTGTAGACCTTCACGTCTACATCATGCCCAAGAATTAATCTCACATTTAGATACTACTAATAAGTGTGTATTAATTTCTAAATCTGTATACAATTCTCAGTTTGTCAAGGAGTACTTTGATACTAGTTCTGGAGATGTTATTGCAATTTATACCATTAAAAACACGACACAAACTCACAGAACTCGTATCAGTATCGAGCTGTTTGCCACCATCTTCAGCTATTTTCTGGTTATTTTGTTGTGGTGAGCTCGTTTTAAATATTCAAGAATAGCATTCCTGCAAAACTAAACATTTGCATCCTTCACTTTCATCCAACACAGCCAGTCAAGAGGCAGTGTTGCCAAAATTCCTATTCGCGAATATACTTTACACCTGCCAGAGCACTGAGGTTGCTGAGGCCAACCTCTCACTTAATTTAACTGTACGAGGTTGCTTACCTGTTACTCATGACCATACTTCAGATATGATAGTTCTTGGAATATTGTGATGAGTGAGTGAGTGGTGTTTTGCATTTCTACCATACATTGTCCGTGATTGTGCAGAAATCAGCTACTACTTACACTGTCAGATGTAAGAACAAAGATTGCAAAAGAGCAAAAACACGTACCTAATAACACCAAGATAAAAGTCTCCTATGCCATCGTACGAGCCATTATATTTAATGGCCTTGAAAATTAACAACCTAATGAAGGCAACAGTAAATATATCGATATCACAGAAAGAAGTGTCGCTAATGAACGAAACAGGGGTTTCAGAAAAAGAATCATAAAGATGTACAGAGGTATGAAAGGAGACAGAATCAAGTGCCTAATACACAGCAGCTTGATTCTCTGGACTGGTCATTTTGCAAGAATGGCCTAAAACAAAGTCATGGTCAACCAGACACCCCAGGAACACGTATTACAATATGGAGACAAGAACTGGGATGGTAATATTAATAATCAATGTACTGGCTCAGATACGGAGCACTGCCAACTATTGAGCCTGTCCACTTCATGATCATATCGATGAATCCAATCAATAAATAAATAAATTTAAAACATCACCAAATTGATACTATATTTCTTGCCTTTTGGCACAATTATAAAAATTTATCATATACAGAACATGTTTTGACCAATTAATGATCATCTTCAGCTCTCTTTTCATACCTTAGACTAAACAATTTGATTAGTAAGTACATTAAAATATTAAATTACTTTCCCATAAAAACTTATATATATTGCTAAAAGCGCTTCAAATTTGGGAGGGGAGAGGGGAAATAAGTGGGGGATTTTACTGATGCGGTGTGTAAAAAGGTACTTAAAATGCAATTTGCGTCTATGGTAATATAAAAACTTATTTCCAAATTGAAAATATTAAAAAAATTAAAACATCTGTATGGGCACTTTTTATAAAAACACTAGGTGGCTTGATCTTGCTTATGTTAAAATCGATGTGTATAACAGTCTTCAAGTTTCTTACTGATTGTATGTTGTGTTGATTATCCTCCTTTAAAGTTGCTTTCTTTTTTTAGTACCAGGTTGTATTGAACTGTTAATATACAAATGTCCTAAGGTGACTTCTCTATTGAGTTGTGTCAAATAGCGGTCTTCAGGTTAGGGCAGCTTGCCTAACGATCTGCAACCAGCAGAAATATCGTAAAATGTTAAAATGTGTCATTAAACGAAGTTGTTCTAATTTAGTTTGACCTCGGAAAGAGGTTTAATCTCACCTTTCTGGAACAGTGCTTATACTCCACCGCCTTGGGACTGTTTTCGTGTACTCGACCTAGTGTTATAGCTATGTGTCAAAGTTTGTTTGTTTATACTATTTGCCGGAGAGAGGGGAAGAAAGGTCGTGTCGTATTCTAATGGGGGATGGAGTACTATCTGTGCTTCCGTGATGTCGTGTTTGGTTATTTCACTTGTTTGTCTGATTTGCCTTCTGTTTACCCATTCTACGTATTTACTTATATGCTCATGTAGGAGGTTATTTTGGTCATTCATTCCATTTAAATTCCGTTCTTTATTTTCTAATTTGTTAACAAAATGTAGATATTTTCTAGGTTGTACATGAGACTTCCTTTATAATCCTTCTAATGATTTGAAGATCTTGCTTAATGTTAGTGAATTTATGGCTTGCCTCTTTCATATGAGCTCCCATAGCAAAGAACGTCCTGTACTTCTCTGCATTAACATGCTCCTGATATCTACTGTAATTGTAAAGCTTCTCCCTAACTGTCCTACATATGTTTTTTTACACTGATTGCATATTAACTTATAAATGCCTCACTCCTGAAATTCGTCCTCCTTAAATTTATTGATCTCGTTATGATTGAATAATCTGTTTCATGTCCTTGTTAGTTCAGTATGCTACTTTGATGTTGTGTTTCTTATACAAGTTCGTTATCTCGTAAATCCTCGGGTTATTAAAGATGAATTTGACGTACCACTTCACTTTCTCTGATTGCCTCTTTAGTTTTATTTGTTGTTGATATTTGCACTTAGTAATGATTTTACTGATGTACTTCAAACTATAACTGTTAAAAAGGGATTATTGGCGGACATAAGCTAGTTCCTCCCTGTCTTTTTTTTTCATGGAATTTCAAAGGCCCTGTTTACAAAAGAGAGTTTCTTTTGTGAAATAGTATGTAAGGAGTCGCTTTGTAGTTTGGTCAGTGTAAAAGTGGGTTTTCTGTGTATTCTAAAATGGAACTTGTTGTTTTCCCGGATTGTTTGGATGTCTTGAAAATTGAGTATGCCTTCTTCTTCTTCGTCTTCTTCTTCTTCTACCATAAATTTTATCGGAACAGACTTTCAACAGCAGCAGTGCCAGACCTCTAGCTCAGATCCTTTCAAACAGAACAAAGATGGCCTAGGCCACCATAGCTCAATTGGTAGAGCAACCGACACGAAGTCTGGAGGTTGTGGGTTCGGATCCCACTGGTGTCTGGCTGGACATTTTTGTTCTGTACTTAACATCTCTTCAACACGTACTACATGTACGTAACACGACCTAATATGTTGAAAGTCTGTTTCAATTACAATGCGGTCATGAAAATTCAATATTCATCGTAAATTAAATGTTTGGGCCTAAGTTATTCAAGGTACTTAGAATGTTGTGACTGTTCTTTATTTATTATGGCATAAGTATCATCAACATATCGTAGCCAGAGATCTAGTCCTTTAATGTGGCATACAATCTGAGTGTGTTCTAGGTAATCGAGGTATATATTAGCCAAATCCCTGAAGCCGGAGCTTGCATATGGAGCCCTTTTTGCTGATATATTCTATTATAGAAAGAAATGAAGTTATGGTTCAGTACGAATTCCAGGATAATCATACAATTTTCTATTTCCAGTTTACTAATTAGTTTCTGTTCCAAGAGGTTCTTTCTTATAATCTTAATGGTGTATTTTATGGGAATTTTAGTATACATATCTTTAATGTCAAAATAACTTGGTACATGGGAAGAAGTTTATTTTAAGTCTTTAACAGCCTTGCAAAACTCCTTGGAGTGTTTTATCGATGTTTTGGTGTAATAGATTTAATTTTGAGTTTAAAATTTATGAATGAATTGAGAGGTTTTGTATGTGGACTTTTCGGAAAGTTAATTACCGGTCTAATAAGTATGTCATTTTGTATGTAGTTTAGGCATAACCCTTGCTCTGGGAAGTCCTGGGTTCATATTTATGTGCTTCTGTATTTCTTGGCTGTTTAAGAGGAAGTTACTTTGCTTTAGTAGTCCTTTCAAGTTTCTTTGTACTTTTAGGGTGGTGTCTTTGCAATGACCTTAAATTGAATTCGGTTTTGTTTATTATTACAACTGTTTCTTCATTATTGGCTTTCGTTACGACAACATTAATTTGTCTAATTTTACGTTGAAGTTCTCTATCTTTGAATTGTCGGAATTGGATTCTAGTCCTTTAGTTACAGAGGGATTTTTTTCCTAGCTTTATACCTTAGATCATTTTCAATATTGATTGGTAGGGTCTGTTTGGCTGTTTCCATTTCTACTAACGTTTGAGTTAGTTCTTGACTTTTATTGATACTATGCCAATTGAGATTTGGTCCTTTTCCTAATATTTGTAATTTCTGTTCTGTGAAGGTTGTGGGAGTCTTTCATTATTAAAGGGTGCCTTAAGCTGTGGTGTATTTTGTTTTGCTGGGGCATTGTTTTTTTAGATTTTCTAGTTTCTTATTTAATGTGAACTGTTTCTTTTCCATTAGACTCTCTATTTTATCTCTACTGTATTTTAGTACAGAATGCCATTCTAGCAGTACTAGGTTTGTTGAAGCTGAAAGGTGCACTAAATCAAGTTCCCTAATAATAATAATAATAATAATAATAATAATAATAATAATAATAATAATAATAATAATAATAATGTTATTTGTTTGACGTCCCACTGACTACTTTTTAAGGTCTTCGGAGACGCCGAGGTGCCGGAATTTAGTCCCGCAGGAGTTCTTTTACGTGCCAGTAAATCTACTGACACGGGGCTGTCGTATTTGAGCACCTTCAAATACCACCGGACTGAGCCAGGATCGAGCCTGCCAAGTTGGGGTTAGAAGGCCAGCGCCTTAACCGTCTGAGCCACTCAGCTCGGCAATAAAGTTCTCTGTTAAGGAAGTTCTTTCTGTATATAAATTTGATTTCTCTTTTAATCCAAAGACGGTTAATTTTTATTTATGTTGTAATTTGGAATACAGTACATATGTTGTTTAGTGAGTCCATATTAAAAATTTTGGAATCAGGTTGAGGCATTCCTTAAGAAATGTTATGTCTTCACTTACTTTTGGAAGTTTCATCTCTAGTTTTTGATAGATGTTTGCACTATTTCTTGCTAGTTAGCATTCGTATTACAAACTGTCCACTTCATGACCACATCGATGAATTCAATAAAAAATTATTGAACAAATTAATTTAAAACACCCCCTAATCGATATTTTAAGATTTTAACCTACTTACTAATCAAATTGTTTCATTTAAAGACAGCTGAAATGACCAGTAAGTGGTCAAAACATGTTCTGTATATGATTTTTTATAATTGGGCAAAAAATAAGAAATAAAGTATCGATTAGGTGGTGTTTTAAATTAATTTGTTTAATAATTTTCTGATGGTGACAACTAGGCGGCCTGCTGATCACTAGATACTACAGTCTGACTTATTGTAATTTTGTGGAATTTTCTCATGAGCCATGATCAAACCCACAAGTTCAAACCATGAGTGAAGTACAGGAGACAGAATTCGAGAATGATCTGGATGGACCTGTGTTCGCCTTGAACCCAACATTTTGGGATATCGAGGACTTCACTCCACGTCTTGTCTGCAGAAGGAGCTACTCAACATATAAATAGCAAAATCCATAATGTCGAGGATTAGGGGTGTAAAATCAAATTAAGCTAAACAGTACTTACTTGTCTTCTCCTCTGAAACAAGCGACCAACTGACCTACTGTGTGTTCATCTACAGTTACTTCATTCTTAATATCGCTGGAATGCTGTAAGGAAAAAATATGCAAAACAAAGTAAGAAATGTAGAATAAACAGATAACTAGAGTAAAAATTTATAAATAGACATGACATAGCTGACAAAATAAATGGCATAGTTGCACAATAAAAATATAAATTTTTTCTCCCGGTGTAAAAAGGAAACAAGCAAACAAGTGGCAAGTCAATATTATATGAAGAACAGGAACAAGAAAAGGAAATCATAACAAGATAAAGAGGACAGCACTGGAAGAGGGAGCAAAAGAAGAAGAAACACTTGACGGATGACAGTAATCTCTGCAATTTCTTTCTTAGCTTCCTACAACTCCTGTCATCGTGTTCATCCTCTTATGTGTTCTTAAATGACTGGTCACGTGTTTGTTTCTCATGTTCCCATGGATGACTCTGATTGTCTGATGTTAACCTGAGAAAGGTCGATCTCTTGCCTACCATGTTCAAGTTCGTACAACAGTCAGTTGATGGACTTTTCATTGACTATAGACAATCTGAAGGCTTTATTAACATACACTTACAATATTAACATTCATATTTTACAATTCAATGCTAGACAAGTCAGAGATTACTATCAGAATATGACGGCTAGTTGCTGGTCCAGTCAGGCTGTCCGAGAACAAAGAAGTTGTTAATTGATAGAGAGGTAGATTCCTTAGCCTAGAAAGCCAAGAATAATGGCAAAGAAAATTTGATTTGCTCACCACACACCGACTTACAAACTGCAGTCCATCAGGATGAGCAGGGGACGCATGACAGGGTAGTATTCATCAGAGATACAGAGCCACAGGTTTTGGCTTCGTCTTAAAAGGACTCTGTTCAGAGAGTTTAAAACTACCTCGTATATTTCATATTCATGACCAGAACAGCCTAACCTTTCTTTAAATGATCATTCAACTGAAGTAGTCTACACTTGACTTTGTATGCAATGTCAGTTTAATGTTCTCTCTCAGGTTTTTTGAAAGAGAGAAACCTTACACATCGTTTCCTCATAAGTCAACCTTTCACTGTTCTAACAAAGGTGAAAGGATTCAATGTAGTTAAATGTCATTGATTATTTCTTCAACAGAGCAATATTGAAATGAATTCATCAATCTAAACCTTACTAAATACAGTTGAAAGATCATAACTAATGCCGTATATTTTCAAACCAACAACCAGCGAAAGAGAAGAAACTCCCATTGTCCTGTGTAGCAAATGCTGCAAGAAAAATCAAGGCTCCAAAGCACATGGGTAACACTTCCCTGGAAAACATCAAGGCTCAATTCATCATAGATGAGTCTCTTCAGGATCGGCTGCATCTATGGATATGCCACGGAGCACATGTAGAATTTTATTGACTTTAATGTAATATTTTATACCGGAAAGGCAACCATTTTTTCACAACAACAAAGCTTTAAAAAACAATCTATATTAACTTCATGAGATGAAATATGCTTGAAACAGGCGATTCTCCAGATAATCTATAAAATATTTTCAACGGACTGGTTATATGAAGATTAAGTAGGCCACAGGTGGATGAAAACAGAAATGATGTTTAATTAGCTCTATAAAACGAAGGCGAACTGAAGTACGGGAGATAATATAGTTGAAACGTTAAGAGTGACAACATTGCAGGAAGGACGCCATGAAATGGAATCTAATAGTGTCACTGACAGCACATTGTATGGGTTACGAGCGGTACATGCCGTATGTTTTGAGAGCAATATTTTTTAATCATCACGCAAGGTATTTACTGCGAGCTTGGTTTGTTTACCATCGTCGAGGCGAGCCGGCTTGAACTAGCTATAGGAGTGTGAGTGATGTAGATGCAGGAGCAAGATAGGCTACGCGCCGGACATGCCACGTGTTGCCCGGCATGGACTGGCATGTTCCAGAAGAAAACATCACACCTTCTCGAATTTTCGACTTGGAGATTTTCAAAACTCCTGTGATAATGATCGAATCTACTCGAGAGATACGTCATTTTGTACAGGAACATGTAACCGTGTCTAATTCTGAGTTTCAAGCAAATCCGTCAAGGGATCCTCGAGCTATTCCACTTCATACATACCATATCTAATGACCTAGGAGCACAAACCGAATATAAGGCGGGCTGGATAGATCCAAATAGAGCCCAGTCTGACTCACCATGCCACATTATTGCTGTTCGTCGGGACAAGTATATATTCAAATTATACAAAGTCTTTATAGTGGACTTACATTCTGTCAGTTGAGTTGAACTTAGAATCTGTGCGTGTGTTGAAACTCCAAACTGTAACAAGTATTACAGTGGACGTAGGTTCTGATAGTCGAGTTGAATTTAGAATCTATACGCGTGTAGAAACTTCGAGATGTGACAGGTCTTTATGATTGTGGAACTTAGTTTCTTACTACGTTACCGTTGTGAAACTTAGTCTCCGAACATGTGTTATGGATTTCAAGGTGACACGCTACTGCGTTATATTATTAACTGTGGAATTTTCCTAAAACTCAGCTTAATTTCTTGATTAAGTAGGAGTGTTCACGAAAGTGTTCAAACATTTTCACTACCATAAATGCAATTGATTACCGATTATAAAAATGCATACTCGTGTGCTTCGACACAAGTGATTAATTCTGAATGATAATTCAAACTGTGTATATAGTATAGTACTATAGTACTATATAGTACTTGCTAACATTATTTCTGTCTTCAAAGTGTTTAATAATTAGTGCGAGACTGACAGCAGTGTCTTTGGATAATCTCCTGAGCAGTCATTTATTTAACTATCAAGTGCGACAATATTTAAGTGGAAAGCCACCACGAACTGTGCCTAATGTGTGAAAAATCTTCAGTTTCATTATTTTTCTTAACTTATGTTCATGAACTGTGATTTATTTATTTCTGAAGTCTATGCCATCCGCATCTTCATCTTTAATGAACATTTAAATTCTATCTACAAGGGATTAGTAGAGATCGACTGCATATCACGACAACATTAAGTTAAACAGTGATGCCAAATAAATGTGTCAGGGGCTGTGAAATTGAGACACTCGTGTGAATAAAGTGACGAGTGATTACTCCACAACATCATCGAAGACCGCCTATAACTTCAGATGCTCGAGTTCGATCCCATGTCAGACCGACGTGGGTGTACTAGCTTTATTTCATCGTAGCGAGACTGGCCTGCAGAACGAGTTCCCGTGCAGTTACGCATGGTGACCTGGGAGTATGGGTTACCTCATAGCCGATGTTGAATACGGCATATATCTACATTAAGGTGATGTGCAAGTCAACATGCATTTATCTTAATAAAACTTCATTCTGTAGTAAATTTTCAAGTTTTCTTGTAGATAGGACCCTTCCTCCTGTACCAACCCCTAGCTGAGAGATACTTCATGCCATCTTAAATTAAATGATAAAGTCGGGTTATATATACGGGTACAACATGTTAGTTGTATACCTACCTTCTCAGAGCATACCTTCTCATATCACACCAATGTAAACTGGCATAATGAACACAGCCTTGGGTTAGCTGGCAATCTAAGTCAGTGGCGTCACGATGTTTTAGAAACAGGAACAATGGAATTGGATCAACATTGATTGTGCCAGAGGTCGTACAGCACTAGAGTGTGCTTAAGGTCTTCTACAAGCTTGCAGCGAAAGTGCATAGCCTTTAACGAAGGACGCCAATCAGTTGCAGACGTGCGTCAGCCAGGTCACCCTAGTGTCAGTGAAGGAGAAGTGTTAATGGACACTGGTCGATGTCATTTGGTATGTGAGCTGGCCCGCGACACCGGGTTAGCCAATATGACATTGCTTCATATTAGAAGGAACACCTGGGCATGAGAAAAATGTCATCAAAATGGGTTCAGTGTGGTTTAACGGAAATGCAGAAATGATTATGATACGATGCTGCTAGTAACCATTTGGAGTACTGTAAGTACGAAGAAGAGGCTTTCTTGTACAATATCGTAATGCTGGATGAGACATGGGCTAAACGGTATGAGCCACAGCTGAAATGCTGATCTAAATAATGGCATCATTACGGGAAGCCAAGAAGATTGAGAATTCGTGAGAACCCAAGGCATGTAAAAGTTATAGTTATAATCATGTATGACTGTGCTGGTCTTATCCTAATGCACTATGTCCCCCCACAACATACCATCAATGCATATTTCCCATTATTTTCCACGACAACGCACGGCCAAATACATTGTAAACGTGGCTGATTTGTTTGGTCGATGGGGCAGGGAATTGCTGTACCATATACTATAAGCCGTTGTGACTTTGACTTGATTCACAGTATGAAGGAACCACTTCGGGGCATTTGCTCCAGAACTGTTTCAGAGATTGGTCAGGCAGTAAACTGTTCCATTCGAACTATCAACATAACAGGCGATGCAATAGATATCCTATGATGTCCACATTGTTGGTAACAAGATGCACACAATGCTGTTGACTACTCTTAAGGACAGTAAATCATGGTATAACATTCATATCTTTTGCATGAGTTGTAATTGAATATTTGCTACTATTAAAGTTCCAACCCTCGTATATGTCCAAAAAGTTTCTATTTTCAAACTTGCTAAATGATGCGCCAGCACAGATAGGTCTTATGGCAATGATGTGATAGGAATAGGCTAGGAGTGGGAAGGAAGCAGCCTTGGCATTAACTCATTGAACAGTTCCTTACGCCGCCAATTTGGACCGAACACCGACATACGGAACTGGTCCGTACCAACCTATAAACGTTTGTAGTTTTAGTTGATAGCAAGTGGTAAGTCTTGCGCCGCATGTAGATTACTTCTTGAAGTTCAGTGAAACTTCTACACTAGTGTCCAAAGTTAGGCATAATCATTAAACGAGGCCATACCGCCTGATAGGAATGTCAGACGGATTGCTGAGCTAACGGAAGCTGAATTGCAGACCGTGTCACACAACATGTCCAAAAAAACCAGTTTCAGAAAGGCTGTGATAGCTACTAACAAAACTTCGCAATGTCTTCCACAAAACATATGCTGTTAATAGGGTGTATGGTTACCCCTAATGGCCACACATGCTTCGCAGCGACATGGCATGCTCTCTATCAGATGGTCCAAGAGCTCTTGTTGAAATCGATGCCATTCCTCCGAAAGGGCAATCCAAAGGTCATGAAGGGTCATTGGTGAAGGCTGAGGGGATGCATTGGGGAGGCGAAATGCATCCCAGGCATGTTCTATAGGATTCAGATCCGCAGAACTCGCTGGCCAGTCCATGCAATGAATGTCTTCCCCAGCCAGAAATTCATCCACCAGAGCAACGCGGTGCGGTCGGGCATTATCATCCATTAAGAGGAAGTCTGGACAAACCACACCTCTGAAGAGTCGAACATGTGGTCTCAGTACATCATCCTTGTCTCTCAAAGTGTTAACAGTGTTCCTCGGACCACCCACGAAGATGCGCAGGTCCGTATGGCCATTCAATATGATGCCGCCCCACACCATGACGCTACCACCACCATACTGGTCCTGTTCTACAATGTTCCTGTGGTTTTATCGCCTACCCGGTTCTCTAGAGATTAATGTGCGACGGGAATCATTCTGCAAACTGAAGTGAGATTCATCTGTGAAGAGCACATGTTGACGGCTCCACAGTAAACGGGCCAGTCTCTGTGCCGGAATGAGCGGGACGCACACCGCTGGACGTCGCGTAAACAAGGCTACTGATCTGAGCCTCCAGTACACAGTTTGCCAGGAAACAGCAGCCTGTGAGACAGCTGAAAGCCCGCCAACAATTGTTTTTTTTTTACTTGCTTTACGTCGCTCCGACACAGATAGGTCTTATGGCGACGATGGGACAGGGAAGGGCTAGGAGTGGGAAGGAAGCAGCCGTGGCCTTAATTAAGGTACAGCCCCAGCATTTGCCTGGTGTGAAAATGGGAAACCACGGAAAACCATTTTCAGGGCTGCCGACAGTAGGGTTCGAACCTACTATCTCCCGAATACTGGATACTCGCCGCACTTAAGCGACTACAGCTATCGAGCTCGGTACCCAACAATTGTCTTGCAGATGCATTAGTATTTCGTCGGGCGGTTAAGGTCAGATATCGGTCGTGCTGTGGGGTCGTTACCCTTGGTCGACCTGGTACTGGCCTACGACTAACATCTCCTGTGTCTCATAATCGTCTCGAAAGCCTGGAAATGACACTTTGTGGCACATTCAAGGATACGGCGACCTCGGTCTGTGTCTGGCCTGTTTCCAGGCGACCGAGTTTTCTACCCTGCAAAACGGGGTCCAAATGGCATTGTTGTGCCATTATGTTGTCACGTTCACAACGAGACAACACTCTGCACACTATAACAGGACAAACACGACTGAGGCACTGGCTGTGTTTACCTCGCCGTTACGCCGCTAGTCAAAGCTTTCATATACAGAGCGAACACGTACGGTTGGCAGGTGCATATCACAGAGATAAGATTTTATAGGTTCAACCTCTTCAATATTAATTAAGCGTTGTATAAGATATTATTTACAACATTTATTTAACAATGGTACCAGTTTCGACATTTAAATATCATCATCAGCCATAAAATACATTAACCACACAACTGAGAGACGACATGAGCATTAAAATTGACGTTATGATACATAAATACACACATCGTTTTTAACAATAAAATATTTAAAAGTTTTGACATGTTATCGACGTATTAAAGTACCTTGAAACGCTTATTTACACTGTGTACTGAATAAAATAGTAAAAAACTTACAGCAATCACTTTGACGTACTGTTTTCGTTGATCTGTTTATGTGCTAATACTCGAATCATCACACGTCGTATTTACGGTTGCATTTGAATCTTTGGCGATAAATTTTCCGCCTTTTAAGACACTTGTTTTTCAAATTTCTTCAAAGTGAAAACGAAATTTTAGTTGATAACCCCCTGTTCATGTAAAGAACTTGGTAGAAATATGCGTTAGTATATCCCATTACCAGGGAACGGATTTATATGTACTAATAGTTATTGAAATATGTACATATATATTTAGTTATTTTTATTGAAATATGGAATTATATATGGACTTAAAATTACACATACAACATTAATTTCTATTTAATATCAAAGTTCAAAGAAGCTAAAAAAAAGTAGACCTACATGGAACATAATGTTGCATTTCTAATTTTAATATATTTGAAGAACAGAATCTTTTACGCTCTGTTACCACAACAATGGATTACAAAATGTTCTTTTAAGTGCTGGAAAGTGAATCTTCCCCTATTATCTCTAAGGACAGATTTATATTGACTGAGACTGCGTTCAACATCGGAGGAAGTATTGGGGCCATAATTCAACTTAACAATATCTGCTGGGGTTAAATCCAATGTTAATTTTACACATAAATCTCCACACAGCATTGCAGCAACCTTTATCATTTCTTCATATCCAGGGTTCTTTGAAAATACAGTGGCCATCTTCATGTTTCCTAAATCTTCAACTTTACCTGTACTACGATTTAGTTGTTCCACAGTTTTATTCACAGTTTCACAACTTTCAGAAAGTGAGAGATGCAAGTTTTGGAGACTTTTCAGTGTTTTTGTGATGCATGAAAAATTATACTGAATTTAACATAAGTCATTGCTCACACTTGTATCGTAGACGACTGTTTTCGCGGCTTCAAATGAGGCTGCATCTTCGGAGTCCATGGCATGCAGAACATTCTTAATATAGTCTATACATTCAACATAATATTCAACCGCTTGCAACGACGTACCCCACCTAGTTAGAATCGGCTTAGCCGGCAATGGAATATCTGGATACATTTTTTTTTTAAAATTAACATTCCTTTGGGCTGTGAGAAAAACTTTTTTCACTGAGGAAATCAATAAATTTACTTTGGGGTAACTGCCTCTTACCACTTCTGCCACACGATGAAAGGCAAGTGCTACACATGTTAAATGAGTCATCATAAGATATACAACACATAATGCTTCTCCGGCTTTTATCATATAAGGTGCGGCATCGCTAATAAAAAGTAACACTTTATTATACTTAATGCCATGTGGCCAGAGCCTCATTGAATAGTTTTGCTATAGTTTTGTTATCGCACATTTCTAGAACATCACAGTGTAAGAGAATCCGTTTACAATAATCTTCACTTAACAAACCAATGATTACATTGCCAATTAGCCTGCATTCTTTGTCCGTTGTCTCATCAATGGAAACCCAAACTGGACCGTATCCTCCAAACAGTTTCATGTTATATGGCTGGACAGAAAGTTTTCCTGAACGTTGACTCATCTGGGATGGATCGTTTAGTACATTTCTCAAGGAATTCCCTGAAGCACTGATTATTCAGCTTGAAGAGACATGCGTGAGCAGAGATGACAGCATGGCAGAGATCGGTGTTGAACTCGGACGTTACACTGGGAGTTACTGGTTGTGTCGGAAACAACTGTCTCTGCTTGGAATCTCGTTGTTTGTTAGCCTGGGGTTTACTGCTTGAAACGTGCTGTTGCACAAGAAACCTTTGAGTAGATGTCACTGTACAATGACACAAATTACAAAATAATATCTTAATGTCAGTTGATAAACCATCTTCTTTAAATTCTGATATGTAACTTTTCAGTTTTAAACTCGTTGACTGAGCTACTTTAGGCATATTGTAACAACGTTAATGTCGTCAATGAATATCAATATGCAACTGCACACACTGAATGTACAAGAACACTACGATCCGTCTCACTGCTAATTCAAAAAGTGAATGACTGGTAGTGAACTAGATGGGGTTATGAAGCAATCAAAGGGAATGCCTGAATCACGAACTAATCCGGAAACCACTAGCACCTCGTCGATGAATGAGATTTCCCTAGTTACGAAATTATGGTACAGACACAGTCGATGTTATGTAATGCAGCTTATCAGTGCTGTGTGATTCAGATAGTCACAGTACTGACCGGCTGATCACCACCACTTCCGAGCTCACCCTCTCTCTTTCTTTGCACCGCTTACCAGATTATTCTATCAGCCCAGATGTGGACAGGTGTGATAACGACCTGCACACCACTTAAAATATTAATTTTTTTAATATAGATTTTTAATTTTTCTCCATTATTGAGAGGACTGCTAGTTTTATAAAATTTAATACTTTTTAGCCGAAATATGGACTCAATTGGTTTTTAATGACGAAGAATATGGAATGTATGTGCTAAACTCCAAAATATGTAAAATGAATACTCCATTTTTCAAATCCACGCGTCATGATTCGTAAAGATAATGCAAAATATAATTAATATTAGCTTCCTAAAGAGATATGTATTGACATATAAATCCGTTCCCTGCCCATTACATTCGTTGCATCGAAAGGCTTGCTGTGTTCGTTAAAATTATACAATGAAGTATTAATAAAATTATAAAGTAAGAAACAGTTAATGGAAATTGGTGTTCTTCCATCTTCTCTTCTGATGTAACACAGGTGAAGTAAAATTTCCCAGTTCAATCGGAAGGATATGAAACAGCGTGAAGTGAAATCAAAACAAAGGCATGATAAGTATTAAAGTATATTGGACCTGGACAAGCTAAAGTGTATGTAATATACAGTATATATGGCTCACCTTGGACAGCATGTTGAGAAGCTACATTTTATGAGATGTTATGGACTAATAGTGACGGGTAGAGTTTAGTGAGGTAGGTTATGTCTGGTGGGGAGAGGGGGAGGAGCGGGTTGAGGGAGGAGTTGTTTAAGGTGGGTCCTATGAACAGTATGGTAGTGGTTTGTAACGTGATCGGGTATTGTGTATTACAAATCTGATGATGGCAGGTAACAATGTGATTAAGCTCTACATAAATACAAATTTAATTAAATGTGGTGTGATCAATATGCGGCTAATTCACATGCTTCCTCGGTAGTGTTGATCACATTCCGGAAAGAGCAAGTAGTTGGACACAAGTTACAAACAAGAAGATGGCTCATTGTCTGTTCTTCACCACATTCACATAGAGTGGTGTCACAGACAAAACCCCACTTTCTCATGTTGGTCTTTGTTCTTCCAACCCCTGAACGCAACCTGTTGAGCGTCTTCCATGTTGACCAGCTCCGCTCGTGTCCTGAAGGAAGTCCTTCAGAAGGCGTCATCCATTCTGCAAGGTGGCTGGATCTGGAACGCCATGAATTCACTCCGATATTCGATGGTGGATCAGTAAGGCTTTCAGTTGTATGGAGAAAACTTTCCCTTGACCTAAGCCATTGGGTTGCTGGTTGGTACCCATATAAATTATGGGTCGTCAGGTTCAGCGCTTTAGATTTCTCCACTCTGGATGCACACTCACGGCAAATATCTACAGGTGGGATACCTGCTAGACAATAAACTTTATCAAGTGGTGTAGATCTCAAACATCCTGTAATAAGTCTGCAGGTCTCATTTAAGGCAACATCCACTTGATTAGCATGACTAGATCTACACCAGACAGGGCAGGCCTATTCTGCTGCTGAATAACGGAGAGCTATTGCTGAAGTTCTTAAAAGGAGAGGATACGCTCCCCATGTTGAACCTGATAATTTCCAGATAATATTGTTCCTTGCAAATACTTTCCTTTTGTTGTTCAGACAGTGTGTTCTATAGGTTAGTGTTCGGTCAAGAGCTACGCCTAGATATTTGGGAGTGAAGCCGTGTTCCAATATTTTACCATCCCAAATCGCTTGCAATTTTCTTGCTGTCTGTCAATTTTTAAGGTGGAAGGCACAGACTTGTGTTTTTGATGGGTTTGGGTTTGGTAATAACCACATATAATTTGGAAAAGCTTCTCTTCTGCAAATGAGCTGCCAGAGTGACATCATCGGCATAAATAAAGCTCCTTGTCCCTTATGTGCGAGGCTGATCATTGGTGTAGATGTTGAAGAGTATAGGGAGCGTGCACGGTACTGGTAACAGAGCGCTCTGGCGGAGTTCCGAGAATTAATACGGTGAGAGTGCGTTCCGCTGAAGTGAAGACTTGCGTCATATTTACGGCAAAAAATGTCGTCGTATCTTGTTGTCAAGGTATGAAGTAGTGCTATGGAAGTTGTAATACAATATGGGTTTGAGTACATACACTTCCAAAATAGTCGCAAATCAACAGTGAATAAAGCGCAGAAACTAGTTAACAGTGGTCATGTGTTACAAGTTGGAGAAAGACGAACTGTTTCCAGTTGAACACTTATTGGCTTCGTCACAAAAGACAGACGAGAAGGTTACAATTGAGGTAATTTCGTTAGCTCATTATTGTTAAACATACAGTATTATATTTTATAATTTAATTTTATGTGATTCAGTGAAGTCTGTAATACTTTGAATTTCTATTACAGCTTGACAATCAACGAAACAGTATTGAATCAAACTGCGACTGTATGGCTGGTAACGGAGGACACTGTAAGCAGGTATGTGCCATTATACAGTACTGCAATTCTGATTCAGGATTTAGTAAGACAAATTCGCCACAAGAATGGAGGAAACCAAATTCGAAAACATCTGGTATCTAATATTATCGCTGTTAATTATGTAATAAATTGAAATGCTCGTGTAGATTTATATCTTCTAGGGTCCGTAAAATATGCGGAAGGGAAGAAGGCTGAAGATCTATTTCCCAAGAAGTGGGCGAGAACTGACAAGGGTGCTGTTATTACCATCGATGAACTAGGAAAAACAGCTGTAGATAATTTGCCTTGGACTGAAATGATTAGAGCGGAGCTGAAAACAGAGTCTGAATCGGTAGCTAAATATTTGTATGAAGAGTCATGCTACAATAGCGTCAGTATTGGCATAAGAACAAATTTTAATAAACTCATGAACGAGTTGCTTCAACATCAAGACGATTCCACAGTGTTCACTTCTGGAGAGATTGTTTCCAGTGACTTCTCATATTACGCTAACAACAGAAGAAATACTTGATATAGTTTCTAAGTGAAGGTGATGAATGTTTGAAGGAATAATACATGTAACATCTCACATCTATTGTCTTGCTGGTGTTTCTGATTTCATTTCTGTGCAGTCTATTATAACTCGCACGCCAGGATAAATGTTTTAAAAACCGAAGCAAAGTATTTTTCACGGATAGTTTATAGGCCAGAAAATAAAATTAGAAGTGCGTTTCTTGACTACTCCGAGAGCAGCAGAAGTGCGATGTACACCAAATATGACTGCCAAGGCAGTTTCATTTTCATGCCAATTTCATTTTCTTTAAAAAGAGTAAACAACATCATAATTATATACACTTTAGAAACAAAGAAAGAAAATAAAAAATTCAATGTTATAAATGAAACATTTCTTAAATCCTTCAATTGTGCCTCACTTTTTATGCTCTGGTATCCATGAAATCCTCTCCATATGTCCAGGGAGGTGTTGGGACCACAACTTTTATCCACCTTCTCCGAAATACTTAGAGGTACTGTGCTTGAGTTGCACTGTGTGCCTACATCAATCCCACTAAAAACACAAGTGAATTTGAATGTCGTTTTTTCAATCTGAAATGCTGCTTGCACCGACTTATGTAGTTTTCACACTCACTTTTCACAATAAATTCATGAGTTTCCTGATTAGAAGAAGTTTGCATATTTGAGCATTTCATTCCTTTACTCGCCCTTTCAAACTGGGATCCATCGCATCACTTTTCGGTTTTTTCTTTATAGCTCTCATGAAACACATTTGGTATATATGATGGATGATTTTCAATATTACTTGGCTTTCCTCCAACAAAATGTTCACTGCAAATGACGGAGCATTTTGTGGGTTCCCATGGAATTCCATCTGCACTGAAATGCGGGAAAACATTATGAACATTATTATTATTATTATTATTATTATAAATATTCGGCGTAGTCAAGACACGTGCACATGGAAGGACATGAATGTAAACGCACGAACCTGCTGCAATGCATACTTGAAATGAAATGTACTATTTCAAAGTGTACTTAATTGAACGTGTTCTTGAATGGGCATACCTGGTATGTTTGAAATATGTGATATGAAGTGTGTGATTTACGTCACAAATGAAATAAGGTACTGTACTTAATTTATTCTTCGTACAGCCGAAATAGACTTCCTGCGTCTGTCCGATTCCCATTGACGACCAGGAAAATGTGTGAAATGTGATTCCTTTACCATGCGTGTTTCTTTGTGTGTGTTGTGGCAGTTCACTGCACAACAGTTTCTATTTGACTTAGGCGTTTTGATACAGTACTACTACCACAGTTACACAGCCTGGATTGACCGCTCAAGACAAGGTCACCGAAACGTTACCGATTTCTTCCGCTAGAGGCGCTAAGAGAGGCCGTGCACACTCCCTGTACGAGCTAGCACACTCCGTTGTGGAAGGCCATTCCTTAAGTTCCTCCATCTACTCCTCTGGCCTTGGAATTGAAGAAAAAACTTCTGTAGAAAGCACTCAATAATTTGGGTGAGTTTGTAGTCCTTTGTTCGACTGTGCACTTTACGAAGCAGTATATGGTGATTAACTGTATGGTAGGCTGATGTCAAGACAACAAAAACTACTCCAGTGACTTTGTTGGTTTCATAACTGTCTTCGATATATTGTGTGAGGTGCAGTACTTGGGAAGTACAAATTCTCCCTGATCGAAAGCCAGCTTGTTCTCGTATGAGTAGTGGGTCCATCAGTTCAGATAGTTTGACCAGAATCATTCTTTCTAAGATTTTGTATAAATGGCATAATAAAGAGATTGGTCGGTAGTTCTTCGGACCACTTGCGTTCTTCTCAGGTTTAAGTACTGCTATAACTCTTGCATTTCTCCAGAGTTTAGAAATCTTGCAGTATTTGATGCAGTTGTTGAATAAATCCAAGAGCCATTGCTTACTGATAGAACCAAATATTTTGAGTTGCTCAATACAAATATCATCAAGACTTACCATTTTTGCATTTATTCAGCGCTCTATGTAGATCTTCCATAGCAAACTGGTTAGAGAGAATGCTGTTTCCCTGATTAGTCGGCTTTTCTTCTTTTTGTTTTGATCCTCTCCCAGCTTTATTTGATTTGCCACTCTCCACGAGCTGACTAGCTATTTGATTTGCAGAAAGGTTACTACGTACTAAGGTCATAGTTGTATCATTACTGAGGTGTCTAAGTAAACTCCACATGTTGTAACTGTTTCTTCCCATATCCAGCTCTTCCATTAACTTAATCCATTGGTTATGTTTGGATTCTGAAATGGAGGAAATAACAAGCTCTCCGCTGTGGATAGTTTTGTCACTGAAAGGATCTATTTTGAAAAGGTCTCAATATTCCTTCACCAAAGTGCATGTTTCAGAGGCAAGACCTTGAATGTAACTGGTCCTACATCCTCTGGGAATGGCTTTTCTGGAGCAATACTGGACGACTTCCAAGAACTCTTCATATGCCTCTGGAATGGACTCAATTGTTCTAATCCTCTCATCAAGCATTGTGGTCTGCCTTCTTGAAATTATACCTTCCCCTGAAGTGCACAGTGTGTGGGCAGATTGCTGGTAACAACTGACACATAACTGGGCGGTGTTGTGTGTAAGGAACCTGTGTACAAATTGAATTTATGCCTTGATTAGCTAATTTCTCGCTCACAAAAATAAGATCAGGGTTGTATCCACGTTGTCATCTACCACTATTAACTGATGGAGGAAGTATATTATCATGGATGAAGGATAGTCGATGAAGTTCTACCTACTCTGCTACGGCACCTCAATTTGAATCATCTTGAGAATAGCCCCAAACAGTGCTATGACTATTGAAAAACCAACAATAACAGATGGTTTCCGACTGCTGAAATTAGCAGGATTAAATGAGAATAACTCATGGGAAGGCTTGTAAACAGAAGAAAATAACTTTTACAGTATTTATTTCAATGTTATTTTGCTCTATGATGGAAGTCGTAAGAATCTTAAGATCTGGCTTGGCGAAGATGGCACTACCGTACTGGCCGTGAGGTCTTCCGGCCATTAATTTCATTCCCCGGATCTTAGAGCGCCGTTGATGAATGTCCCTGTGTGTTACCTGAACATATAATAAATCACATTTCTGGATACAACAAAGGTTGTGTAATAAGTCTCTTTACACGCTGATAATCCTTCTATGTTTACAGAAATAATTATAATGATTGGCTCTGATACGAGCCTTTCCCGATTGTTGGAAAACATCTTACTCATCTTATATGAATTGTATTGTAGTTTATATCTTTGAATAGGTGCATATGTATTCGATTTGCGGTCTATTTCCTGTTGCCCTGCTTACTCGTAACTTATGCTAAACTTTTGGACACTAGTGTAAATGGAATCCACAGTTCCCAGACAACAGTATACTGTATGAAAAACGAAATGCTATGCGCTTGTTAGTAAACAAACATGGCTGATGATTATGTAGATATTTTCAAGTGGTTAGAAAATGATAATGAGAATGATTTTTCTTCACAAAACTATGCTATTTCAACAACTAATTATGATAGTGTTAGGGAAAATGATTCTAGTGATGACGACAGCATTAATGATGTAAACGAAGACCGAGGTGGCGTGACTGCTTTACGAGACAGATTTTCCACATGGAAAATGACAAAACATTTCCAATAGATCAAAATCAATTCCATCCTCAGGTGTTTCTGGTTTCAGTGCCATTGTTTTGAGAAGAGTGTAATAGATGTGTGTTGAGAAATTCTTGGGGATGAGTTCTGGGAAATGATTGCGATAGGAACCAATGACTATGCTGCTTTCTGGGCAAATAATTTGATGAGAAAAAATCTTAAATGTAACAGTAAATGGTATCCTTGCATGGTTGAAGAGATAAAAGCATATTTTTTCTGATGATTCTCATGAGTTGGGTAAGAAATGGACAAATAATTGGATGAGAAAAAATCTGAAATGTAACAGTAAATGGTATCCTTGCATGGTTCAAGAGATAAAAGCATATTTTTTCTGATGATTCTCATGAGTCGGGTAAGAAGACCTAAACTCAAGTTGTGCTGGTGTAAAAGAAATGTTCAGAAAGTAAAATATTTTCAGAGACTATGACATTTGAACTGTTCTGTCAAATTTCATGATTTCTGCACTTCTCTGATGACATGTTTACAGATCCGAATGAGCGTCTAAGAAAAATCACACCAGTTATTTCTTATTTGCAAACAAAGTTTCAGAATATTCACAATCTTGACACAGATACAGGCATTGATTACAGTGTTATGAAATTTCTAGGACTCCCATTTGTGCAGTAGAATCCTTCCAGAAAAGCCAAGTTTGTTACTGAAATTTATAAACTCAGTGAAAGTGCTTCTGGATACCATTCCCAGTTCAAAATATATACCAGACAAGGCAAACAGGGTGTTATTCCAGGAAAAAAGCAGCAGTGTTAGAACTAATGGAAGCTAACTCGAACCAAGCTCATATATTTTATGTTGATAACTGGTACGTTTCTCCTGAACTTTTTAACACCTTGTTGGAGAATGGAATTCATGCTGTGGGTACCGTATGCTGTAATGGAAAGAACAGGCCTCCAGAGTCCCACAGAGTAAAACTGACGAAAGGTGAAGCTATTAGTATGACAGCTAATAGTATTCTTGCCATAAAATGGAAAGACAGAAAGAATGTGCATTTACTTTCAACTGTTGATAAGGACTTGGACTTTGATGTGAAAATTTAAAAAAAAAAATGAGGTGGAGGAGAGGAAGTAGTGAAAAACCCCAAGGGTATTCGAAGATACAACCGGAAAATTAATGCAGTATATCATCAAGATCAAGTCCTTGCAAGTTTCCCCATAACGTGATATACTATCAAGGGTTATAAAAAGATAATGCTGTATCTATTGATTAAGGCTATCGTCAATACATACATTGTATTCATGATGGCTGCATTAAACAGCATTTGCCGAGCGACTGTGGCAGAATGTTGCTCCCCTGCCTAGGACCACAAAAGAAAGAACGCCCAATCAATACAGAAACCTGCAGCTTCCGGCAAATGTATGGGGACATTTTCAAGGGAAAGGAAGAAACATCCTCTAGGCCCTCCAAAGTCATAAAATACTGTCAGAAGTGAGGTGGCTACTCCATCTGGAGAGCTGCTTCATGACGATTCACGAGAAACAGTTCATGAACCTGAGATGTAATCCTCAATATACAAAATTACGACACGGGTTTCTGCCCCAGCATGTTAGTCAGGTTCCAATGGGTTAATAAAAGTATAGTTTGAGAATTTGCGTGGTTTAAAAGTAGAAAAATACAGAAAACCATCTTTGGAAGAAAGGCTGAAAGAGAAATGCAAGGTCCTAGGAAAGGTAGAAACTGCGTGCAGGAAAATCAAGGAAGTCGTTGGGGAAAGGAAAACTACATAAGAAAGAGTAGTGATGGGCCATGGATTGGATATGGAGGAACATAGGCAACAGCTTGCTGATAATCCTATGAAACTGCAGTCCAACGGTTGGGCTCATTTCGTATGTGCATCTTTCCCACTGTATCCAAACAAATCCCCTCAACAAGAGCTCAGATTTAAAAAAAGACAAAGCAGAAATATAGCAGGATCATACCCAGCACCAGTATCAAGGTAAAGAAGTAGATGATAGGGTTCTGGAAAAATAAGATGCTGATGAAACGGGAGTCCTAATTTTGAGGTCAGAATTTGAGAAGTTTTGAAAGACCTAAGAATAAACAAGGCACCAGGAACTGATGACATATCCTCAGAAATACTGACCATCTCAAGGGAAACTAGCATGGTGAGGTTATTCCCTTTAATGTGCAACTTGCATTGAAAAGGAGAACTGCCATACAATTTTAGGACAAATGATGTTATATCTATTCCCACGAAAGTGGTGCTGACAAGTGTGAAAACTATCGCACTATTAGTTTTGTATGGAAAGACAATTTCACACTGAGTTGGAGGACATCAATTTGGCTATACAGGAAATGTAATAACACGTGAGGCAATCCTGACTTTACATCTGATTTTAGAGGATTGAATTAAGGAGGACAAGCATACATACATAGTGTCCGTAGAACAACAAAAGGCATTCATTATCAGATACCCAGAAAGAAGTTTAATTTACAATCTGCACAAAAATCTGCCTCTGTGATAAGAATCGAAGACCTTCAGAAAGCAGCAGTATTCCACATGGGAGTGAGGCAGGACTGGATGTCCCCCCTCCTTTAAAACATTCATATAGAAGTAAGAGGCAGTAAAGAAAATCAAAGAGGAATTTGGAAAGGGTATCGCAATCAAAGGAGAAGAAATAAAATCTCTGAAGTTTGCTCATGATATTGTTATTTTATCTCAGTTTGCAGAAGATCTGGAGAAACAGTTGAATGTTACAGACAGAGTCTTAAGGAAGGAGTATAAGATCAAAATAAATAAATCCCAAAGGAAAGTAATGGAGTGCAGTAGAACGAAGTCAGCTGATGTAGGAAAGATTAGATTAGGAAATGAACTTCTAAAGGTAGTAGATGATTATTGTTACTTGGGTAGTAAATAAACTAATGACAGCAGAAGTAATGAGAATATAAAATGCAGACTGCAGGCTAGCACAAGCAAGGAAGGCCTTACTTCAGAAAACAAATTTGCACCTTTCGAACAGTGATAAACGGATTACATAGTTGTTTCTGAACATATATGTCTGCAGCATGGTGGTGTACGGAAGACTAACATGGACGATAACTAGTTCAGGAAAGAATGGTAGAATCTCCTGAAATATAGGGATAAATATGAATGTTGTAAATGAGCTGGAAAGACCGAATCATGAACGAAGAGATACAGAATGAAATTGGTGAGAGATCAATTTGGCTAAATTTGACAAGAAGAGATAGAATGATTGGACATATCTTAAGACACCCAGGACATGTTCAGTTGGTTTTTGAGGGAAGTGTAGTCAGTATGAACAGTAGGGGTAGAAGACGATATGAATATGACAAGCAGATCAGAGCAGATGTAGTATGTAGTAGTTATCTAGAGATGAATAGGACACCACAGGATAGGGGCACATGAATAGCTGCATCAAACCAATCTTTGGACTTATGACTCTCAAACAATAACAATTGAGAAATTGTGTCCTGGTTAACAGAGACTGCAATTCGTTTCCAAGAAGACATGCTGAGAACCTGGTTATATTCATTAAGCATGATGAAAAAGCCAGTCAAGTGCACTTATAAAATAGACTGTCTTTAAGCCAAACATGGTCATACTGTATTACACCTTTCTCCATATCACGCAGAATTGAGTCCCATTAAGTTGATATGGGCAAGTGTCCAGAATGGCATTTTTGAACAAAATGTGGTGTTCAGAATGGAAGCATCACTATAATTTATGGTGAACAAATTGCTTCTAATACAAATGAGGACTGGAATTAAAATTTGTGAGCACGTAAATAAATTTGAAGATCAGTAATTTCATGCAAAGGTTTATTGGACCACGGTAAACAGAAACGTGGGAAGTGAAATGGACTGAAATAGTGACAGTAATGGAAACAATACTGAAACCACAAGAGAAACTCATAACAAAATCACAGACACTCCCAGCAGAAGTGAAATAGGCATGGATACATAATATGATGAAGCAGTGGGAGGGGCACTCTCTAAGAGCTTTAGTATGACTAGATATAGTGACAGTGAATGATCCATAGTCTTCCATCAAGTGATTAACATACCGAGTTATGTGTAATGTGCAGTTACGTGTGTAATTATTGGAAGTATTTGTGAAAGGCTTCTTAACAGGAATACTATAATTTATGATGAGATTGTATGTTTCATAAGGCATACATTATACAATATCCTGACTTATACCCTCCTATGTATGCTTGAACCTAGTCCTTGTCACCTTCTTATACAGTGACTTTGTGTCCTGCACTTAAATGAGTATTCCCCACAATTTGCAAAAGCTGTACCCAAAGATTGTGACTTTGACCTCAACACAACAAAAGCAATGTAAAAAAGTAACCTACACCGTTAGAAATTTTTCTCATGTACAATATACAGGCTGACAGGTTGAAAAATTATGGTATATCGAGGGAGTAACATATGACAATTGTGCTGAAATCAAATGCTGGAGAGTGGGGTGCCACAAACAACCATCTGTCGACCTCAACTTATCAAGACAATTTAACTCATGAGTCTGAAACACATGTATCACATTATGAGGACTCCTAAAATGGACAATCTGTTATGAGTAATGTTTTGAGGAAAAAAATTAGGCAAAAGAAGACTTAGAAGAAGACGGACATCTCGGATCAATATTTTGAAGAATGGGTTGGAGCTTTTTGGCACATGACAAAAGGAAGATAGCCATGCTCATAGGCTAAATGTGGTTAGGATAAGGTAGCAGCGGTAACAGTGAAGAAACCAGCCGCCAGATGAAATGCAGTGGAGGGAGTTTGAACAATAATAGCTGCTATGTATTACCTAGCATAATATTTTGAACTACATGAAGAAAATATGAAAATCGTTTCAAAATATTGGAAATCTCCCTATACATCTTTCCAAGGATCTGCAAAATATCTGCTTTAAAATGATGAATTGCTCAATGAAGTCTATTCAGAAGTTTGTTACAATTTTCATTATCAGAAAAAGTCTTCAAAATATCAGATTAATTCAAATGTGTTTACCTGTGTTTCTCTTGGCACTGCTAACTCTGATTTTGGTTCTTCTTTCAAATGCATCTCTTCTGATATAATTTTGTAATTGTCCTGTGGAACAGTTAAGAAATATCCAGAAATGTATTTATACATGAGTGTTAACAATTCATCATTTGCTAGTAAATGCGACAGTTTCAGTTTCAAAACATCATTATCACCTGTCAGAAAATCTTTATGTCGAGTATCCATAAAATCACGACAACTAAGGGACCTTCAGAAGTGGAGGCATGTCATGTTTGAATGCTCAGAGTTATTTTTGAAGAGTAGAACAATTATTTAATGTCTAACCTTCCAAAATAACACTGAATGAACACAAATATGTACAGACATACAAATAATCTGCTCATTATAAATAAACCAATTCTGAAATATTAAGAACTTCATAATTTATCACTGTTATGTTTCACATCCTGTACCAGGAAATAAAACTCAGCAGGAAAATGTAGCTTCCATATTTCCTCTTGTATATGAAGTGCTCAGCCTGAAGGCAGAGTAGGACTTCAACAGCTTTACCATCAGCTGCCATAGAGAGCTAGGTGTCACTGAGGAGGCAAACTAAGGAAATGAAGAGTAAGGCAGTTATCCATTGCTTTCCTCTTCCAGCCAGACAGTGCTATTACTTACCAGTCTTTCATGCTCACACTGAACTGTGCACACAGACCAACTATTTCACAAATTTTCCTATAGGATCTGGCAGTATTAGGAATGGTGTTACCCATACTGCTCATACTTCAGTCACTTTCATATTGTAAGAGGCAAGGATGAGACTGAGACCCAAAATACAAGTGACAAACTTGTTCTGGGCAAATCCAGAAGACAACAGGTATTGAGCACACAGTATCTCACCAGAGATGGATTAGGGCAGGCCACCTCATATGGAAGTCATCAAGGACATAAGCCCTAAATAACACAGAAAATACAAACAATTATTCCAATAGGTTATCTACAATGTCATAGAGGGCCTCTGTGTGCCTGACATCAGTGTTCCTTGTGAAGGCACGAGTACAAATGGTCCACTGACAGGGATATTGCAAGTGATTATGGCCTTAATTAAGGTGCAGCCCCAGCATTTGCCTGGCATGAAAACAGGAAACCATGGAAAATGATCTTCAGGGCTTCCAACAGTGAGTTTGACCCACTACTTCCCCAATACAAGCTCACAGCCGTATGACCCTATATGATTTTTGGGATCAGCACTGCTTGTTGATAGTTCCAAAATCATGAAGAAGCCGTAGATCAAATACGTAAATGTAGTATGGAGCAAGTTCTTGAAGAGTAGCAAGACATGTGTGTACTTCGTGAACTACAACTGAAAATACATATTTGATCCTAGACTTCTTCATAACATTGAATTTCCAATACACAGTGCTCCCGAAATTGTTATGGTGCTTCTTAGACAGCATCTGATGGAATTTTTTAAACTTCACATTTTGTTTACCTGTTTTGCCTTTGCTTTTTGTTTGCCTTGTATACTCATTTGCAATTGGCTGAAATTTCAACACACAGTGCTCCCTAAAGTGCTTTAGTGCTTCACAAACAGCAACTGATGGAATTTTTTAAACTTCACATTTTATTTATCTGAGCATTGTCTTTTATACTTATTTGCGATTGGCTGATGATGGCCAAGAATAATGGTCAAAACCAGTACCAATTATAATTATGTAGGAGTGCAAAAATTACATTTCTTATTTAATAATAATAATGTTATTTATTTTACGTCCCACTAACTACTTTTTTAAGGTCTTCGGAGATGCTGAGGTGCTGGAATTTGGTCCCGCAGGAGTTCTTTTACGTGCCAAAAAATCTACTGACACGGGTCTGTCATATTTGAGCACCTTCAAATAACACCGGACTGAGCCAGGATCGAACCAGCCAAGTTGGGGTTAGAAGGCCAGCGCCTTAACCGTTTGAGCCACTCAGCCCGGCATTTCTTACTTTAATAGTACTGAATGGTTGAACCATCATATATCTTCTTTTAACTTAATAGTGTGTAAAATATACCTCTAAATCAATTAAATATGTGCAGTATTTGCGTCTTTTGCAGTGTTACATAATATCAGCTTCATATCCGCACTGGCGTTACTGAATTATATACCTACAAGACTTTATTACATGCTCCTAATCAACACAAACTTCCAGGTCACTTCGCTGATACAATGAGCAAAAACACAGACTGCACTAATGCAATTTTAATCTTGTATTGTATATGAGGAGCCAATAGAGCCCAATAAAGGTATAATTATTTTGTAGTGCACAAGCACTGACACATGTGGAGTGGTGCAGTGTAATGAGCCTACATGAAACACATCCTTTACTTATCATTATGGTTGAATTGCACAATATGGAAGATATGATGCAGTTATTGTTCTTTGCCACAGTGCTTAGAAATTCATGTTTTTCTATAGGAGTCAGTTCAAAAAATTTGCAACAGCCACAATTATTCTCCTTCCTTCTTCGTTTTAGCCTGCTGTGGACCATGTTATTTCAACCGTTTGCATCCTTGAGCTTTAATTCTTCCCCAGTATTCACACATTCTCGTTCTGTGAGCCTCCTTTCTTTCATCAGTCCACTTCTTGCCTGTTTATTATCATCATCAATATTCTGAATGGAAAAATTTAGATGAGAAGGACCATTGCATGAAAATTTTGTTTCATTCTTTATTCTAATAGCAAGACTCTTCCTTAATGGGGCTGACTGATCAAAAATCACCATCAAGGAGTAAACTAAAAGTGAACCAACAATCAAATCAGGTAGCATTTTTGAGTATCTTGTAATAAGGCAATAAACTGATGATTTTATGTAAGAATGCATTTAGTATTTTGTACTGCATAAAGAACAGAGATATCTTCCAGATAACTTCAGACCATGCTGCCAACAGTGGCAAACAAGGACACTGCGCTAATGCAATTGTTATCCATGAGCACATTATGAAAAGGAATAGATACATACATACATGCACATTCATTATAGACTGTTATACTTTTTGGTGTTCAGTCAGCAAGCCTCTGTGAATGTACTAATCACCACAATAATCCCCCATTTCCAACTAGTTCTACATGTCTTATCTTTATATCATTAGAAACTGAGTCTAATCATCACCACCTTGGTCTCCCTGTATTCCTCTTACCCTCCATGACCAACACCATCATTCTCCTAGTTAACCTATCTTGCTCCATTCGCCTCACATAATACCCACCAACGCCTCAAGACTACAGCTCAATCCATAGGGTTCATTCCTAATTTAGGCTTATTTCTTAATAACAAGTACCCTCCTGCCATTGTTCCCACCTGTTTTTACCAGCAATCATTCTTGCTACTTTCATGTCTGTTACTTCTAAATTTTGAATAAGTTATCCTGATCCCACCTTGCCTGGTATAGTGATTATTAAGATACGTTGATAATCGTTGCAATCCTTCCACTTTGCCTGCTTATAGGTAGGTGCAATTACAGCTTCCATCCAATCTGAAGGTACCTTATTAACACTCCATGATAAACTTATTTTATGAAGGCTTTCCAACCCTTCCTTCCCACTATACTTCGCAATTTCAGGTCTAATTACATTTATTCCTGCTGCTTTATGATAATGGAGTATATCTATGATCCTTTCCTATTCCTTAAAAACAATTTCACCAACATCATTGCTCTCTTGACACAGAAGTTGAGAAACAATAGGGATTGCAAGTAATATATGACACAGCAAAGTAGCAGAAGAAAGACTGTGTTCTATGACTGAGAAAATTATTCAGGATAATTAATATGATGAGTGTGATGCTGTGTTGTCTGGTGGCACGTTTACTGTTTCATGTGAATATAAAAACTGATTAAATCTAAGTGATTTACAATAAATGTGAAGTTCCTCTCAGGTAGAAAGAAAGTTTCTCACAGGCTATGTGCTTTAGGAATTAAGACTGTAAGGCATACTGAAAAGATATCTCCATCATTAATCCTTCTATCAAAAATAGTGTACATGAGCAGAAAGTTTTACAAATAGATTTCCAGTAAGGTTGGTAGATTTCAAATTAGGTTGCCATGTATATTTTTTGGCAGAGTAAAATCACTGTTTAAGTCTTCACATAAATCTCCAGTTAATTCAAGGATGCTGAAATGATATTGAACCTAAAAACAATCCATGGATAAGAGGATTCTAAATGTGGGTTCATATACATCCAGTATTTTTCAGTTACAAAAACTCAAACAACAACAAAAAGAAAGGCAAGACCCATAAGCTAAAAATATTTAGGTATCATTATTACATCTGAAATGGATAATTAAAAGAAAATGCTGCCACAATAATAAATATGCAGATGCACAGTTGTTACAGTTTATAAATATAGATTACAGTCATTACTAATATGCATGGTTCATCAGTCCATGGACTAGAATGATGCAGCTTTCCATGTCAATTTATCCTGTCCTACCAGTTTCTTCTCCAACTAGTGCAGAGTTGAACGGATATCAGAAAATTTATATTTATTCCCCTCATGGCATTCGTATTAACAGACTCCGATGTAATTATGGCGAAAATAACGATTGATCATTTAACTAAACAGCTTTACAGTATGTAATTACACCATATCTAGGTTATGTTAGGTTTTTGGTCTGTAAACATGGCAGGGCACTTCACCCATTCAGAGGTCTAAGGGATAGCACTGTAGCTGAACTAATATTTACTACAATTCTTTTATCATATTAACATAATGGCCTGCCCAATCACTCTAAACCTCTAGACTTGCTCCTAAACGAAATTAATGAAATCCTGCGGGAAATTGTTTCTAAAAAGATAACAATAATAAGGTTGTTACAACATTCCTTCAGTTATGCTAGATTTCATAGAACATTAATAAAGCTGGCCCCATGATTTAAGGGGCAACGTGTCCGCCTGTCACCGGATGGTCCCAGTTTTGATTCCCTGCTGGGTCAGGGGTTTTTCATTGTAAATGTTTAATATACCTGTCCTGGAGACTGGGTGTTTGTGTCATCCTTAACGTTCCTTTCCTCACATTCAACACTCCACACTTCCTCCATTCCAATTACACGCAGGTTCATATTACATGGTGCAAGTATTGGCAAAAGATTTCTATAGGTCGATGCCCTGAACATATATCATTAAAAAATAATAAATAAAGCTGCTGCAGTACCTACAGCCACACAATCAGGTCAGGTGATATCAGTGTTGTAATATCATGGTGGAAAAATAGTGGTAACTATCTTGCCATTAACTGGTTTTTAAATGCAGTATAAGATTACTTTTCACTTCATTTCAATGGAATATTTAACCATCTCACTATCCACATGTGCCCTGTAAATTCCTCACCCTAACAGCAAATACGTATAGTACTCCCCTAGATTTATCCACCTGTGCAATCTCAAAAGCAACACTTCATAAAGATTTAAGAGTATTGTGACAGTGGACAATCAAATTATCAAAGTTGAACATCAATGTTATAAAACATTTTTAATCTGTAGAAAAGATGAGTAGACAGCACGATTCTCATATATCTCCTGAACATCAGTTACAAGTAGAGTTATTTAACCAGTGAAATTCAGATGACTGCTAAGGGTTTGATTGTAATCACTATATAGTTACCTGGAATGATACTTACGCATGAAGTAATTGAAGTTTCCTCAAAGAAGATTGGTTCCTCTTTGACCTTTATTTCCAAATCCATTTTAAATAGTGTGCGAAGGTATAGACAGCTTTGGGATGTAGATTATTTCCACAGACCTTGCACTAAAACATGACCAACAAACACTATTATTGCTATCTTAGAGGTGAAGCTTCCATGGTGTGAAGAATTATTTAGTTTATATTTCCGGGTTGAACCGTGTTGTTGGCAATACATCCCATGCAGTTTGCCGATGTTTCAAATACATTGCAGTATTCTTTGCCAAGGCGACTGAAATAGTGATGAGTCAGTCTTCCAGGCAGCAGTCACAACTGCAAGAGTGGCCCTGACCTTAGTCTTTTATATCCTAGCATTTCTGGCTGACATAAGCCTCTGGCTGTCTCGTGAGAATTCTGGAAGGTATGTGTAAAAGCCAGGTAGTGGGGGATTGCCCGCGCTGTTATGTAAACACACAGGCCGAAACCCCAATTACATAACAGCGCGCCTAAGCCCCCACTACCAGGCTGTTACACATACCTCCCAGAATTCTCACGAGACAGCCAGAGGTTTATGTCAGCCAGGAAGGCTAGCATATAATAGACCAAGGTCAGGGCCACACTTATACTTGTGACTGCTGCCTTGGAGACTGACTACTTCGGATGGAGTACGGGTATTTCAGTCGCCTAGACAAAGAATACTGCAATGTACTCAAAACTTTGGCAAACTGTACGTGATGTACAGACAACAGCAACACATTTCAACCCGGAAAATAAACCAAAGTATTATTGCTGTTTTGTAGTCAAGCCTGTAATTTTAGGTGACATGAAATTGTGTTCATAGCCACAGGACCTCCAGTTTTACCTGGAAACTGAACCTCAGGGATAAACATTTTCAATGAAAGAACATCCCACACCCAAGGAATGGGATTCATTTGCACACCACATGTGAAAAGCCTGTGACTATGCAACTTACATATCACCCACTACACTGGGAGTCTAATGACTGGTTTGATGTACCTTCTTTTTTCATGATTTGTTTATATCATACTGACACCGATAGGACTTATGGCATTAAGGCTAGGAGTGCAAAGCAAGTGAATCTGGTCTTGAATGAGGTAGAGTCCCAGCATTTCTTTGGTGTGAAAATGGGAAACACAGAAAACAGTATCTAGGGCTCTGACTTCCTTCGCACTCCTAGCCCTTTCCTATCCCATCATTACCATGAGTGATATCTGTGTCAGTGCAAAGTAAAGTGAACTGTAACAAAAAAAAGACATTCTACAAACAAATCTTCAAAACTAATCTTTTCTTGCTCAACTTGCAGGGAAAATGATCCGCTTTTAGCCACTGTGAAGACACAATTACCACGCCCTGTCCCTCCACTAGCTATATTGGCTGTGTAACTTTTGTACTGCTCAATATAAAACTCACTCTCTTTACACTAGAGTCCAGTGGTGATTCAGATACAATATAAAATTTGAAAGTCACTATTAGGAATGTTCTGATATAGTACATTCAGTTTTGTTTTCAAACCACAAACCTTCAGATAATAAGTGGTGAACCCAGTCTTATTAATAACACTTGCAAATTATCCTGGATGTTAATGACAATTGTGGGTAAGCCCTGTGCCACACGTATTTTAATAAGCCAGTTTCTTACACAGATATAGCCGTAGGACTTCTCTCAACGCACATTACTCACGGGCTAGCAGCCCCTTTAAGAGATAACATACAATATGTTGAATTCAGTAGTAGTTTAGCCAGATTCCTTATTGATTAAACAAATTATTTGATACAGGATAGCCAGGTACTCATTGGCTACTTTATCCAAAAAGTTGCAATCAATACTGATTTTGCTACAATATATACTGTATGTCCATTACAACAAAAAGCTTCAAACTGGTTATGAACTCCTTCGTTACAACAGTTCCAAACTGGCTATGAACACTATCAAAATTACTTTAATGAGCATACATGAATCAGAATGCTTCCAGAACTGACTGTTAACAATGGTGTGTTGAAATTAGTAAATGCATTTGTGAACTGTATAAACACCTTCTACGAATTGTTTTAAAGCCTTAAAAATCACTGTTCCAATGAGAAGTACGGCATGTAATCACACCATTTACTGGTCGAATCAAATGTGCATGTATAGAACAAGCAGTCCCTGGTATTGAACACGCACTGCTGGCATTGCCTCTGAAATGGTTCTGAATGAAGTAGAACAGCATGAATTGAGAGCTCACAGTTCAGAAGCAGTTCTGAATTTCTGTTGGAACAGCATGTACACTGCCACCAAAAAGCATTGGCACAGATACTTCTTCGCATCTAATACAATTTTACAAATACTAGGAACATTATATGTATACCATTAACCCTTACTAAATAAAGGAAATAATTTGTATATTAAACTATTTTCTAAACACAACAAGAGCACATGTATTCTGTTACATTACGGTTTAATTCCTCTCAAAAAAGTATTGGCACACTACGTTGTTTGTTATTGAGCTTTACAGACAGCACCGTACGTACCAGATTTGTGAAATCGGAGTTGACAAACAGATCAGTCGCTTGCCTGACGCCATTGTAAGGGTCATTCTCTTGCCATGATGAATCCGAAGGTGACGGAGCATTCCCTGTTGTTCTGCACCAAGGTGGTATTCTTGCATTTGCAGGGTAAAAGTTACTGTGAAATTGGTAAAGAATTTTCTCTTACTTATTCAGCAGTGCAGGCAATCATCAAGAAGTTTCAAGAGACTGGTACAACAGACAATAAATGCAGATCTAGGCATCTAAGTGTTCTTACATGTGGGGAGTGTCGGAGCATAGTTCGTCTTACACTGAAAGAGCCCTTTAAAATGCAAGGTCGATTGTATCGGACATCCAGTCAACTTCCAACAAAAAGGTCATTTCTCAAGGTATTAGGAATGTTTTGAACACAGCTGATATTCATGTGAGATCTCCCAGAAAGATACCATTTATCTTGTAAGTTAACTGAAGAAAACACTTCCAGTTCACCAAAGTTTATTTCAATAAATCGATTGAATTTTGGAATTCTGTGATATTTTCTGATGAAACCAAGTTTAACTTGTTTGGATCTGATGGAAATATAGAAGTGTGGTGCAAACCAAATACTGAGCTCCAATCACAACATGCCCTACCAACAGTAACACACGGGGGAGGAAGCATGGTACTTTGGGGATGCATGGGAACTTCTGGTGTTGGTTCTTGGCAATTATTGAAGGTGTCATGGATCATCGTAAATATGCCGATGTGTTGTGAGGCCACTAATGTAGCAGTGCCCAGAAACTGGGTCTTCATGGCATCTTTTACTTTCAACAAGACAACGACCCTAAACATACGGCTCTGCGAAAGCAGGAGTGGTTACTATAATGCACCATGAGGAGTTTTCACTTCACACAGAGCCCTGATCTTAACCCAATAGAGCACCTTTGGAATCACAAGTTTGAAAATGTCGTTCTACGGGGAAGCGCGGGCTTCAGACGGTGTTCTTGGAGGAATGGTCAAAAATCTCAGGAGAGATAACTCGCAACATGGTTCCCTCCATGCCAAGATGTCTACAAGCTGTCATCAGTGCCAACGGTATGCACACAGGCTACAAGACTTGAGTTATGTGAATTACAGAGACTTTAGCTTCATTTGTGTATAGGTGTGCCAATACTTTTTTGATGTGCAGAGCAACTGATTTTGTTTCGTAGATATGTATTTTTGTTGTGAGAAACCAATTATAGGCTACTCAAAGAACCTTATATTTACTACTGTACATTTTAATCAACGTTATTAGTGTGGAATTTGTATATAATTGTAGGTGTGCCAATACTTTTTTGGTGCCAGTGTATACTACAGCGCATGAGCAGGCTATTCAAAATCAATTCGGTACCATGTTGGAAAATAAACTTGCATGTTTTATCACTTAGAATGGTAGCTGAGATATATTTAATGTAGACAGCCTACATTTGGCCGAAAATCAGAATTATCTTGCCGATGATCTTTTATGTTTAAATACGAACTGAACAATAAAGCTTACCTTAGTTTCTATCTCGTAAAGTACGTGTTTAAAGTTCCTTATGGAGATTTACAAGACTGAGACTTCTTTGGACGCGGTGTAAAACGTACGAAACTGCAATTACCTGAAGTAGAAAATCTTATGTGAAACAGCACAATCCACAGAATAAATCTGCACAAAAAGCTGCAGTATGTCCGAGATACACAGTGCAAAACAAATTAATTTGAACATTAATTAACAACAAGCCAACCACTTCGAAACGAAACCGGAAATAGTGAATAGGGCTCCTCACCAATTTATAACCAGTGTGTTGTTCCTCGACCGTATAAATACAAACCCGGTATAATTTATTTACCTCCAGCTAACTACTGCACTATTAACTATCAATACAGACGTTTACCTGGTGGGCTTTACACGTGGTAAGGTTCGGCAGTGTTCGGTTATTGGTGTTGATTAGGAAGGGGCGTAGGCGTTGAAGGTGGGATCGGATATAGTGGGGTTACTGCCTGCTCGATCTGAGTGGGGTATAGTAGCCATTACTGATTGAAAACAGCTGATTTGCGAGCCTCAATCTGAAAAAGCAAAAACCCGATGAAAAAAGTAAAGTTGTGAGTTTCACAAATAGGAAAAGTCCTCTCAGGTTTAATTACTGCGTTTATGGGGTGATGCCAATATGCAAAATGTCACGAATGGGCAACGTCTTTTACCCATAACAACGAATAAACATATTACGTAGTCCTATTTAGTTTAATTTTTAATCCTAATTAATGCTTTAGGATGCATGTGTATAATATGCTATGTATTAAATTAAATTATAAGTTGGGGTAGCCTATATGAACTTGTTAAAATCCACAGTTTCTCTTTAGATAAGTTAGGCCTACATGGGTGGAGATTCCTTTTTGTAGGTTGGTATTCGGTTCCCTTAAATAGTTATTTAAAGAAAAAAAAGCCGCCGGGTTGAGTAGCTCAGTGCTCAAATACGTCAGCCTCGTGTCAGTATATTTACTGGCACGTAAAATAACTCTGCGGGACAAAATTCCGGCTCCTTGCCGTCCCGAAAACCGTGCAAGTAGTTAGTGGGACATAAAACCAATAGCATCCTCACGTTATTATTACTAGCACGTACCCCAGCTTCTGCCTGCGTTTATTAATTTAACCGTTAGATGTTTTTGAACCATGTATTTACTTTTTTAAATTTAGTAATACACATCGTTTTTAAGTAAATTGTATGAAGTACATTATTTTACTTTTATTTTCACCCCTTCTCACCCCCATGCCTATGGGGACCGAACTTGGACTAAAGTGATATCATCTTAGCGACCCCGATAACCTTGGATTCTACATTAATATATGGTCGTTTTCTTACTTTCTTCCCCTCCCCCTTACCCCCAAGTACTTTCTTTCCAGATAGTAAGTCTTATGTGTACCAAGTTTGGTTGAGAGCTGTGTTGGAACACACTTACATCTGTAATCTCTGTCATGTTGGACATTTTCTTTTTCACCCCTTCTAACCCCCATTCCGATTGGGGATGAAATTTGACTTAAACGGCATCCAGAGTGTTACAGTTCCTCTCAGTGACCACAAAAATAATGGATTCGACACTAATACCAGTCGTTTCTATTTATTATCATATGTTATCTCCTCCCCTATGGTTGCTAGGATTTCTTGCCTTCACGCATTTTCTTCTCGATAGTAAGACATATTTTTACCAAGTTTAATTGAGAGCTATTCTGGAACATAAACACATTCATCTGCAATCTCTGTCATTTTGAACATTTTCTTTTTCACCCCTTCTCACCCTCTACCCCCCCCCCCCCCCACGCTTCAAAAGGCCGATAGGGGCTGAACTTGCACATAAACGATATCTGGAGAGTCATTATTCATTTCAGCAACACCAAAAACTATGGATTCGACACTATTTTTGATTATTTTGATAACTCAGCCCTTCCCACCACCCCCCAACCCCTAGGGGTGCTAAGAGTGTCTGAATCAGAAACTTTCTCAGGCATGCGCACAACAACTCACCAACGGTTCATCGCAATCGGATGAATGGTGTAGGAACACATATGGGACAAAGACACATTCGCTTTTATATACACAGATTATTATTATTATTATTATTATTATTATTATTATTATTATTATTATTATTATTATTATTATTATTATTATTATTATTATTATTAGACGGTCGGTCCCAGGAATTAACCTGGGAGGAGTCCATGTGGCTTTTGTCATCACATGGCTCTGGGCAAATGGGAGTGAAACGCGTCGTTGCTTGTCATCTGCAACTATAACATATTGGGTTTAGCAAGAGAACCCAACTTAGACTCTTTCACTCCAACTCCAGCATGTAACCTACAAGAGGTGTCCCTGTTAAACGGAGCAACCCAGTGGAAGGTTGGGTAACCAATCCCAGCGGGAAACTGGGTCGGTGAGCCGATCAGTGCTGGTGGCTTCAAGGCTTACAACCTTGATAGTTAAAAACCCGTTACCTTTTAGGTAACCACCATTACGACTCTCGTAATACTCGAAACATGGAGACAAAGAATATTCAGAAATGTACCCCAGGTGGTAAACAATCCACCCCCACACAGTCTGGGGCAAGCAGGTCATCGGATTCTGGGGAACCTGCACCTTCATGCTTCCCACTTCTATCTAATTCTGCTAAACGACAACCAAAGAGAAACATCGAGTACTTTGCTACAATAAATATTAATTCCCTACTGAAGGTAGGTAAGCTCAAACAAACGCTTGACGTGCTGGAAAAGTACAAGGTTATGATAGCAGCGCTACAAGAGACTCGGTTTACCGACGAGGATACAATAGAGTCCGGAGTGTACAGAATCTACAAGGGGAAACCTGGTGAAAGAGTTATCAAGATACTTCCACAATTTGGTACTGGGTTCGCGGTACACCACAAGATGGTTGACCATATTTTAGATTTCACTTCACCTAACGGAAGGACCTCCGCGTTATCCTTCAGGTCTCGTAATAGAGCATACACAATCGTAAATTTCCACTCACCCACGAATGACACAACCGTTCAAACCTGGAAAATGTAGAACAATGCTGGGCCACCTTAGAAGAAACTCTAGATATGATCCCTTCCCACCATTCCATCATACTCATGGGAGACTTCAATGCACAAGTCGGTAAGGAGTGGAAGTACCGGAAGATAGTAGGCCATTATCCAGCCCATAAGAGAACAAACAGAAATGGAGAACGTCTCATTGAACTCTGTGACAAGTACAACTTAGTCCTGAAATCAACAGCCTTCAAACATCTACCAAGAAAGGCCAAAACATGGAGGAGTCCAAATCCTATGCTTGGTGAATTCCAGTTAGACCATGTTGCTATAGCACGGCAACATCATACGGACATACAGAACGTCAAGGTATTACGAGGAGCCAACATAGATTCTGATCACTACCTTTCACTTGTTAAGATTAATATGCAACCCTTTAGAAAAACACCAACTCTCCAAAGTAGTCGTAAGATACCCAGGTTCAACACTCTGCGACTGCACGATGAGGATTGTGATTTTCAGGATACCCTCAGGAAGAATACAGAGAAAGAAGGATGGCCTGCCTTACAAAAGGCGTTGCTGGATGCCGCTCAAGAAACTATCCCTGCCTCATCAAGCAAAGGCAAACACCCATGGTGGAGTTCAAAGTGTGATGAGGCTATAGAAGAAAGGCGTAAAGCCTGGACTAGGTGGAACCAACAAAAAACTGAAGCCAATTATGAAGCCTTCCTCATGCAAAGAAAAGCTACAGCTAACACCATCCGCAGTGCCAAGAGAAATTACCTCAGGAGCCTAATGCAAGAGGCTGAAAATAATTTTCAGAGAAACAACTCAAGAGACCTGTACAAAGGACTTAAGAAGCAAACGACCCAGTACACAGCTCCTACCCTCATCCTCCACGGGCCAGATGGAAAACTTCAACTGAACAATAAAGAGTGCACCAAAACTCTTGCAGATTATTTCCAGAAGCTACTAAACGCAGAGGAACCTAAAGAAAAGCTTATTTTCCATGAGCCTTCACACAGGAACCCTGATTCTCAACCACCTACGAGAGAAGAAATAAAGGACATCATCGCTGGTCTCAAGAACAACAAGGCTTCAGGTGAAGACGGCATAGTTGCCGAGATGTGGAAACATGCAGATGACCAGTCTTTGCAGAGCATCCATCAAATCATAAAGGACATATGGACAACAGAGTCCCTACCCGAAGGATGGACGTCTGCCGTGATTCACCCCCTCCACAAGAAGGGAAGTAAGACAGATCTCAACAATTATAGAGGTATTTCTTTGTTACAAATTACCTACAAGATCCTCTCTGTAGCCCTGCTTAATAGAGTCACCACACAGCTAGACTCACAGTTAGGTGAATACCAAGCTGGTTTCCGTAAGACTAGATCTTGTCCAGAACAGATACACAATCTTAAAACAGTTCTCAATTACAAAAGCCGAGGTGGACATCCCTGGGTGGTGGTCCTAGTAGATTTTCAGAAAGCTTATGACTCTGCGGACAGAGACACCCTTTTCTCCATACTATGGGAACTTGGTCTGTATGGGAAGACCCTACGATTGATTCAAGCCACTCTGAGGAACACGACGTCCAAGGTCAGGTTCAGAGGTGAACTATCTGAAAGCTTTCCAATCAGAACAGGAGTTAGACAGGGTGATGGTCTCTCCTGCATTCTCTTTAACTGTGTCCTGGAAAAGATCATTAGAGAATGGAGAACTATGCTACCACCGGGAGCTGGACTGAAGCTTGGGTACAAGAGAGACAACCTCATTGTCCCGTGCCTTGCCTTTGCCGATGACCTCATTCTACTGGCAAACAATATAGAGGAGTCTACCTACAACTTACAGAGTCTTTATTGTGTAGCAGTTAAGACTGGTCTGAAAATCAGCATCCAGAAGACTGAATTTATGACCAATATCAAGGAGACCCCTACTACAATTCCTCTCACAGACGCTACCATACGAAAAGTACCTGCGGTTAAGTACTTGGGAGAATGGATCTCTGCGAATCAGAGCGAGAACCCAGCCATAGATGCCAGATGTACCAAGTTTGAAAGGGCTTATCACTCGTGTCGTAGTATCTATTCATCTAAGTGCCTCTCCAAGAACCTCAAGCTCAGACACTACAACTCGGTAGTCAAACCATCTGTTCTGTATGCTTCTTAGTGCCTTGTAATGGCTAGGAAGGGCCCACTCAGAAAGCTGGAGTTAAAAGAGAGGAAGATCCTCTGAGGAGGATATTAGGACCAATCAGAGAGGAAGGAGGCACTTACAGAATCCGCCATAAAAATGAACTGTATGAACACCAGGAGGACATCGTCACGTCTATAAGGAAAAGGCGCCTGACCTTTTATGGACACTTGGCCCGTCTGGATTCCGAAAGACTCACCAACAGGATATTCACAGTAACAGGAAGAGGCAAGGCTTCTAAGAACAAATGGATCACGTCAGTTAAGTCAGATATGGAACAACTAGATATCCCACCGGGACAAACTCATGACCGAATACTGTTCCGTCAAGCCATCCGACACGGAGTTTTCCCAACGTCCCTTACAAGTAAGAAGACTACAGGAACTAAGTGGACCGAGGAGAGAAAGCTGGCTCATAGTCAGCAAATGAAGGAGTATTGGAAGAAGAAGAAAGCAACAACTTTACCCAAGAGTAGATACGAGCCCCGTGGTCCTCAGTAGGCCTAAACGACAAAGAAGAATTATTAGACGGTCAGCATGAGGACATCTGCGGCTTTTGTAACCAGGTCTGCCGCAATTTGTATTGAACAACTCCTTAGATATTTGTATTTGAGTTTTGGGTCACTTAGCTGTAAACTTTCATTAGGGAGATCGTGGGTTTGAATTCCACTCTCAGCAACTCTGCAGATGGTTTTACCGCGTATTTAGTTGTACAGTCTAGGTCACGTAGTGCGCGGTTCGCATTCAGGAAATAGTGGGTTCGAACTCCAGTGTCGGCAGCGCTGATGATTATTTTTCGTGGTTTCTCGTTTTCACACCAGGCAAAAGCTAGGGCTGTACCATGAATAAGGCCATTACCGGGCGAGTTAGGCGTGTGGTTAGGGGCAAGCAGCTTTGAGCTTGTATTCGAGAGATAGTGGGTTCGAATCCCACTGTCGGCAGCCCTGAAGATGGTTTTCCGTGGTTTCCCATTTTCACACCAGGCAAATTCTGGGGCTGTACCTAAATTAAGGCTACAGCCGCATCCTTCCAACTTCTAGTCCTTTTCTATCCTATCGTCGCCATAAGACCTATCTGTGCTGGTGCGATTTAAAGCCACTAGCACTTTCCTATTCCCTCGTCGCCATAATACCCATCTCATACCCTCAGAACTGGAATCTGAGCTGCTGCGCCGATGGTCTGTTGTATTGTGGTTTAATATAATGTTGTTTGTCCCTAGTCGTTCAGAGTTCTTGGGGCAAACACAGCACAGCGGGGCTCCTCTTAATTCTTTTTATTTTTTGCTAGGGGCTTTACGTCGCACCGACACAGATAGGTCTTATGGCGACGATGGGATAGGAAAGGCCTAGGAGTTGGAAGGAAGCGGCCGTGGCCTTAATTAAAGTACAGCCCCAGCTTTTGCCGGGTGTGAAAATGGGAAACCACGGAAAACCATATTCAGGGCTGCCGATAGTGGGATTCGAACCTACTATCTCCCGGATGCAAGCTCACAGACTCGCGCCTCTACGCGCATGGCCAACTCGCCCGGTCCTCTTAATTCTGTGCTTGAAAAATAGGCTACCTTTAACCTATGGAACAGATGACTTTGACAGCCACTTCTAACCTGGAGAACAGAGGAGAGTAACGAGGAAGAACTCTAGAGCTGTTTTAATATCCATGTCTATTGAGTATTCAGACTGAAGCATGGTCCAACCCCTAATAGCTCCTCCGTCAGCCATCACACACGGCCTAGATGTCACTGAAGCGTTGTACTAGGGAAATGAGAAGTGAGATTTTTAGTTTCCAGTTGCTTTCCTCACCGAGTCAGGAATTCCTATTAAATCTATTAAATATCATTCTGTCAAGCCTGCTGAAAATGATACACCAGCTGACCCTATGAGCAACATTTTCACATCATACATAACAGGGACTGGCTGCATAACGAATGGCATTACTAGCGTCACTCATACCCAGTAGCGGCGATTGGGGGGGGGGAGGCAAAAAAGTGCAGACAACAAAATTTACCTGGGTTTGTGGGATATAGTGGCGCGGGGGGTGTATAGACATCGAAACTGAAAAAATGCTACAAAGTGGTAAGTTTTTTATGCTCATTGAGCGAATTTCGATAGAGAGTTAAAGGTTGACAGTCAACCAACTTAAGTGCGGTAATAATAGCTTTTTTGAGATTTTGATTCTATACTGTACAGTAAGTACCTCTAGTCCTAGAATAGAGAAAGTAAAATCTGTCCCCAGACGAACAAGAACAGAGAAACTCCTGGACAAGGAAATTGGACAGAAGTACATGGATACGATTATTGAAGGGTTACAGGCAATAGACTGGTTCAGGTGGCATACAGGGTTAGTACAATGACGCTTAAGGAGTTGCAAAGGATGATAAATAAACTCCGTTGTCATAAAGCAGCAAGAATAGATGAAATTAGAGCTGAAAATTTGAAATGGAGTGGGAAGGCTGGGATGAAATTGCTACACAGAGTAATAGCATTACGGGTAGCGGGTAGAGACCCTCTTTGAGGCAGCTCTACTGCCGACGTGAGTCCAAGATCACACTGACGCGGTGTGTAGCATCTCGTAAGGTTCCAGCTGACCGTTAAGAATGAAAACCTCTACGACATCTGCAGTGGAGAAGATGGACTTCGGTATAGTGGAGATGATGGAAGAGGCAGCCCATTACTCGGGGATTAATAAGAGTGCACTAAATGAATCTGCTACCTTGTAGATGAAGTAGAGGACTACTAAAGGCTAGAGGAGTTCTCGCTGACAGAGAATTCCTCGATTGTGGTAGACCCAGCAAGTCGCAGAGGAGGAAAATAAAATGGATTGCTTTCAAATGTTTTTAAATGTTTGATAAATTTCCAAGTTCTTTGAGAACTTTTAAGAAAAATTGATAGGGAATCTGCCACCTGGGTGGCAGCGCTAAATGGAAAACACAAAAACGAGCCTCGGAAATTAACTACTTTTTCGGTTTTCGGAGAGGAAAGAATAGTACAACACAGACTGCGGCCAACATTTCTGATACATTTGGAATTAATTATGACTTGAGTATATTAACCGTGACCAATAAAGTCAATGAAATCACTGATATGATGGACCACAGGCATCTAACGATCTCAGGCCTGAGTGAAACAAAATGGAAGGGTTGTGACATATTTCTGATGTAACATATGTTATTGAAAGATTAATTACAATAAATTAAAGGTTTTTTAAATGAAGAATATCTTACAATTGTTCAGGTCTACGCTCCCCAACAAGGCTGTAGTGAAGAAGAAAAGATAAATTTCCTACAGCAATTGGAAGACAACATCGATGAAGGGAACCTCATAATGATACGGGAGTGTAATGCCCAGTTAGGAACAGAAAGAACAGTATACGAGGCAAACATGAAATCATTCGGGTATGGAAGGAGAACTTTTACTTGACCTATGCTTGAGAAACAAACTCTTAACATGGTTCCAGAAGAAAGAAAGTCATAAGGTGACCAGATACAGCTGGGATGGCAAATCAAAATCTCTGATTATTAAGGACGTTGGTAGCGGAGCTAAAGTGCTAGATATCAAAGTCTTTCCAAGTGAATGTCTTGAAAGTGATCAATCAATCAATCAATCAATACTGATCTGCATTTAGGGCAGTCGCCCAGGTGGCAGATTCCCTATCTGTTATTTCCTAGCATTTTTTTAAATAATTTCAAAGAAATTGGAAATTTATTGAACATCTCCCTTGGTAAGTTATTCCAATCCCTAACTCCCTTTCCTATCAACGAATATTTGCCCCAATTTGTCCTCTTGAATTCCAACTTTATCTTCATATTATGATCTTTCTTACTTTCAAAGACACCACTCAAACTTATTCGTCTACTAATGTCATTCCACGCCATCTCTCCGCTGACAGTTCAGAGCATACCACTTATGATATACATGTTGATTCCCATAGATTTACATAGATATTCCCATAGATATAGCCTATATTTTCAATCCCATTTATGTGATTACCCCAATGAAGATCTTTCCTTATATTAACACTTACTATAATCCCCAAAAGGAAATTTCAACCTACCACCGCAGTAATTAAAACTGAGAAGACTTTTCTTGTTTGTGAAACTCACAACCTGACATTTTACCCCGTTTATCATCTTACCATTGCCTGCTGTCCATCTCACAACATTATCGAAGTCATTTTGCAGTTGCTCACAATCTTTAACCTATTTATACTCTATTTAGAATAACATCATCCTCCAAATCCTTATCTCTGATTACACTTCTTTACTGATCATTCATATATATTTATATAAGAAAACATAAAGGTCCAATAATACTGCCTTCAAGAATTCCCCCCTTAATTATAACAGGGTCAGATAAAGTCTCGCCTACTCCAATTCTCTGAGATCTATTCTCTAGAAATATAGCAACCCATTCAGTCACTTTTTTGTCAAGTCCACTTGCACACATTTTTGCCGGTCATCTCCCATTGATCCACCCTATAAAATGCTGTAGACAGGTCAATCACGATACAGACCATTTGCCCTCCTGAATCCAAAATATCTGCTGTACCTTGCTAGAATCCTTCAAGTTGAGCTTCAGTGGCGTAACCTTTCCTAAACTCGAACTGCCTTCTATCGAACCAGTTATTAATTTCGCAAACATGTCTAATATAATCAGAAAAAATGCCTTCCCAAAGCTTACATGCAATGCATGTCAAACTGACTGGCGTGTAATTTTCAGCTTTATGTCTATCACCCTTTCCTTTACGCATAGGGGCTACTATAGCAACTCTCCATTCATTTGGTATAGCTCCTTCATGCGAACAATAATCAAATAAGTACTTCGGATATGGCACTAAATCCTAACCAATTTTCTTTAGTATATCCCCAGAAATCTTATAAATTCTAGCCGATTTTGTAGTTTTCAACAAGTAGGAGAAGGAAACCTAAGATTAAGAACTGGAAACTAGAGGAATGGAATAGCAAGTAACAGTTCAAGAGAGGAAAAAAATAAACTACCAATGGTAATGAAGAATGGTCTATATGCAGTGCTGTCGAGCTATGTGGTGAAACACACACTAGAGTACTGTTAATGTAAAGAGAACTTCATGGTGGAACAACCAAGTAAAGGAGGCAATAAAGAAGCATGGGCGCCCATATGACAGTTTGTAAGGGGGGCCTAGACCTGGGGTTATGTAGTATTTTTAATATTTTGAAAGATGAATGGCGACTTGTAGAATAACACCCACGGCATCCTATGCCTGTTGGCGGGGGGCGGTACTACCAATTCCACGTAATACCAACTTTTAAATCATTTTCTTGAAAGAAAAACACCTGTCTACATTAGATTTTTGCCTTGCCCCCGGGCATGGGCGCCCTTGTAAAGAAGGGAAATGCAGGCAGGTGTGACGGGGATAGAGCTAAACTCAGTAACTGAATCACAATGAAGAAACGTGAACAAGAAATAAAATTACAGATCAAATGAATTGTTTGTGAGGAAAAAAAAATATGCTGAGATGAATTTACACACAAACTGGAGGAAGGCTCTAAAGGTAATATCATGCTTCAATCAATCAATACTGATCTGCATTTAGGGCAGTCGCCCAGGTGACAGATTCCCTATCTGTTGCTTTCCTAGCCTTTTCCGAAATGATTTCAAAGAAATTGGAAATTTATTGAACATCTCCCTTGGTAAGTTATTCCAATCCCTAACTCCCCTTCCTATAAATGAATATTTGCCCCAGTTTGTCCTCTTGAATTCCAACTTTATCTTCATATTGTGATCTTTCCTACTTTTATAGACTCCATTCAAACCTATTCGTCTACTAATGTCATTCCACGCCATCTCTCCGCTGACAGCTCGGAACATACCACTCAGTCGAGCAGCTCTTCTTCTTTCTCTCAATTCTTCCCAACCCAAACATTGCAACATTTTTGTAACGCTACTCTTTTGTCGGAAATCACCCAGAACAAATCGAGCTGCTTTTCTTTGGATTTTTTCCAGTTCTTGAATCGGGTAATCCTGGTGAGGGACCCATACACTGGAACCATACTCTAGTTGGGGTCTTACCAGAGACTTATATGCACTCTCCTTTACATCCTTACTACAACCCCTAAACACCCTCATAACCATGTGCAGAGATCGGTACCCTTTATTTACAATCCCATTTATGTGATTACCCCAATGAAGATCTTTCCTTATATTAACACCTAGATACTTACAATGATCCCCAAAAGGAACTTTCACCCCATCAACGCAGTAATTAAAACTGAGAGGACTTTTCCTATTTGTGAAACTCACAACCTGACTTTTAGCCCCGTTTATCGACATACCATTGCCTGCTGTCCATCTCACAATATTTTCGAGGTCACGTTGCAGTTGCTCGCAATCTTGTAACTTATTTATCACTCTATAGAGAATAACATCATCCGCAAAAAGCCTTACATCCGATTCCACTCCTTTACTCATATCATTTATATATATAAGAAAACACAAAGGTCCGATAACACTGCCCTAAGGAACTCCCCTCTCAACTATTACAGGGTCAGACAAAGCTTCACCTACTCTAACTCTCTGAGATCTATTTTCTAGAAATATGATGATGTTATATGGCATTGTGAAAAGTAAGAGAAATGGCCAGGAAGACATTAGGGCTATAGAGACTGCTGATGGACAGAGAGCAAGGCATGTGCAAGACGTCAGGAATGTCATCAAAGTACATTTTGATAACCTCTTAAATTGACCAATAAAGCCAGAATCTGGTGATTGGTCAGGAATAACTGGGAATGATGTACTGATTACATCCAGACGCACAAAACTACACCAGATGAAGAGTGGTATTATTATTATTATTAGCGTATGGTAACGTACACGAAACAATACAAAGATTAAATATAAATGAACAGTAAGCACAAACCATTATATACATAATTATAAGATATACACATAACATTGAAAACAATCATGCAAGCAAAAGGGTTCAAAGATTTAGATCCAAATTCTCTAGCCATTGTATGGCCTCAGCAGAAGCCACCACAAAGTCCTGGCTAGATCCAGCGAATGCCCTTCCAATGCATTCGGTGACGATATGGTCGATAGTCTGTTTAACTGCCCCACAGTCACAGGCTGGGGAAGATCTCATACCCCATTTAAACATCATTGAACCACATCTCCCGTGGTTAGTACGGACTCTGTTGAGGGCTACCCATGTCTTGCGGGGTAAATCAAAGCCAGCTGGAAGATTCTTATAATGGATGAAGTAACAGCCTGCCTGGTGGCCATCATCGTTGACAGCCTGGCTAGTCAGTTCGGGTCCCATTCACCATCAGAATGTTAGCCAGCAGGATATGGGAGGTGGTGGTATACAATTCCAAACCTCCCTCCAGTGTTTATATGGAGGGAGGGCATGTGACGCTGTTGATAGTAATTCGTCCGTCGGATGGGATGTAAAGCTTTGAGCAGATGCCTTGGTGTTATTCAACAGGAGTAGGCTACGTGCCGACACCAGGTTTCACCCCCTCCCTGTCTCATTTTCAGACACCCAGACACACAGGTCGCCCATGGGAAGCAACACTCTCAACCATATTAGAGCCTATTTGAGAGGAAGAACAATATGGCTTTAGATCTCACAGAAGTGCTCGTGGAGAAGTACAGGATAAAATTCTATTTGTGGTCTTCTTGGATTTGGAAAAGGCTCTTTACAGCGTTCCAAGAGATGTCATCTGGAGAAGCCTAGAAAAACTAGCCGTACCAGACTACCTTACTGGCAAGATCAAAATGTTATACAATAAATGCTACTGTTGCAACAGAATTGCTGACAATCATTCAGAATGGTTTGAGACAACTTGAGGAATACAACAGGGAAGTGCTCTTTCATATCTACTGTTTGTGACAGTCAGATGCTCTAAAGAAAGACTTGAAAAAAGAACTAATTGGAGAGTTAAATGCCTTGGTGTCTGCTGATGATGTAGGTATTTGTGGGATGCAGAAAAGGAGGTACAAGACCAGCTCATCAAATGGGTAGACTAAAAGTAAGATAAACCAAAACCATTGCCATGAAAATGAATAGAGACAAAACTGGTTGCCAAATACGTCTTGAGGGACATTTATTATTAACTCATAGAATGACGAATTATGAATTCGAATCATTTATCAAGGGAAAGGTTAAAATAATTTCCAGTTCTTTGAAAACCTTTAAAAAACAAGCTATCGATAGGGAATCTGCCACCTGGGTGACAGCCCTACATGCAGATCATTGATGATGAATGACAATACATTACAACAGTATAAGAATTCAAGTACCGGTACCTTGGGAGCGTGGTCCCGAACAAGGGTGGAGAGAGAAGAGGAGAGTGATCATGGAGGGAGAGACCTACATGGATAGACAACGCTGGTGAGAGCTCACTGAACACCACTCTATCCGGTAAGCAGGAAGGGTTACATCATAATGAGTAGGGCCCAGATTTTGATGAAAGGTCATCTTTTTTCTGAGTATTCAGAGTCGATGCTTAGTGACAATTCAGTGTATTCTGCAATAATTAAATATGTTAGATTTGGGAGGATCACACAAGTATAAAGAATGAGAGTTTTCCTCCTAATCAATACTTTATTATATAAAGTGTCTAAAGTATTTCAATCACATTAAAACACGGGGCCGGTTTAGACCTGTTAATTAGGTTATCTGCTGATGAACCTGCTTACTCAATAATGATTGTACAATGTAAAACATTACTTAGACTAAACATGAATGTCACATATTCCAATAAAATATAAAATAAAATGCTATACACAACAGAGTACAGTTCCTGAAGTATTTTGTGCAGTGCTCATATAATACAGATATTCCAACCATGTATTCATTATCTGTCTAAGACAATTATTAAGAAATTTATAATTTTTATTACGTAAACTTTTAAAACTTGAGGTCAGTTTAAGAGAATTTTAGGGGCATTCTACAGGTCATTTTTCAATAATTTTAGGTCATCAACATCCGGGCCCTAAATAGCATTAATTTTGAAAGTTGTTAAGGTACCTTCTGATTGGATGAAAACAGTAACTGTACCTCTCTATAAGCGGGGCAACAGGAAGGATTGCAACAACTGTATTCCATTGATCTGTATACCAGGCTAGTCCCACTCCTTGGCTGAAAGGTCAACATTGACGCCTTCAGTTCAGAGGGTCCCTGATTTGATTCCTGCCCAGGTCAAGGATTTTAATCGAGTCTGATTAATCATTCTGGCTCGGAGACTGGGTGTTTGTGTTTGTCCCAGCACTCTCCTCTTCACACCACACTACCAACCAGCACAGAAACACACAACACACCACAGTACCAACCAGCACAGAAACACACAACACACCACACTACCAACCAGCACAGAAACACACAACACACCACACTACCAACCAGCACAGAAACACACAACAGTGATTAAATCCCTCCATATAGAGTTGGCGTCATGAAGGGCATCGGGCCGTAAAGGAGGACCAAGTCCCCATGAGCAACACAGTTTGCACCCCCCACAGGTGTGGAAAAAGTGATACAAGAAGAAGTACAGTATACCAGGCTAGGTGTTCACTAGCTTTTTGGAAAGGAGGGTACGATCAGTGGTTGAAATTCTGTGTGTTTTCAGACCTCGAAGGTGCTGTTCAGAAAGGCGTATGAAGAAAAAGATGTTCGCCGTACTAAGAGATTGTGGGATTGTGAGAGTAATCAAAAACATATTTATAATGACATTTGGGTTACAGTGAGAACTGACAACAGGGTGAATTCTTCGCTCAAGGTACTTACAGCCATTAGAAAAGGCTGTGAGTTTTTCACCTTTGTTGTTCGTAGTTTACCTGGATCATCTACAGAAAGCTATGAAGTGGCATGTAGGGATTCAGTTAGGTGGAAATGTGGTCTGGCATGTGCTGATGACTTGGTCTTATGGTAGTCTGTGCTGAAAGCCAGCAATCGAATATCTTGGAATTAGACAATTGGTGCAGCAAGTATGATATGAAAATTATAATTTTCAAGACTAAAGTGATGTGAGTAGGGATGAAACCTGAGAGAATTGAATGCCAGATTGGAAATACAAAACTGGAAGAGGTAGTTCATTTGAAGTATTTAGGTTGTGCAGTATGGTGAGATTGAATGAAGGTGCAGCAAAGCTATTGCAGTGAGCTTGCAGTTGCGATCAACAGTATTCTGTAAGAAAGAAGAAACTATCTTTATATTGTTCTGTTTTTAGGCCAACCTGGCTGTACAGGAGTGAAAACTGGGTGGACTCAGGATATCTTTTTCATAAGTTAGAAGTAACAGACATGAAACTAGTGAGAATGATCGCTGGTACAAACATGTGGGAACAATGGCAAGAGGCACTCAGAATGATGAGATGAAAATTAAGTTAGGAACCGATTCGATTGATGAAGTTGAACACATAAACTGGCTTCGGTGGTTGGGTCATGTGAGGGAAATGGATGATGATAGATTACCTAGGAGACTAATGGATTTGATCATGGAGGGTAGGAGAGGTAGAGGGAGACCAATATGATGATGGTTAGATTAATTATGAACATGATATGGAGGTAAAGAACCGAACTTGTTACAAATAGAGGACTGTGAAGGCATTTAGTAAATTCACAGAGGCTTGCAGAGTGAACACTGAACGGCATAACAGTCTATAATGGAGATGTATGGATGATGACCAAGATATGGATATTCATCAAGTAACTACCATAAATGCTTCAGATCAATACGGTAATCTATAATCCAAGTCTCTCCTGCATTTGACTGAATAACAGTCATATTAACAAGATTATGCCTTTCTTGTTTTGTGACAGAGATATGGCCCTTCTGTTGATACCAAATGGATTATAATTTTTGTTTCTTTAGGTCTGGTTCTGTATATGTGTATGGGATGGTTTCACCTTTCATTTCGATAATGTATTTTATTAATTCAAAAGGGGAATAATACAGGGCCAATTTTATAGCTTGTTCCGTGTGTCAGGGGAAGACGGTAGCGCGGCCGGGTGACTCATTTGTCGAGTGATATATTGCTTCGTGACCGGCTAAGATGATCTACTGCAGTACGGTACCGATAGCGATAACCATTGCTTCACAGCAATACTTCAGTTTAACATCTGTGTTATTGGTAGCGTGTTCATTGTGTTCGCTTTAAAATAGCGTAGTTTCTGTAGGAAAACTAGGAGGGATGTACGGTACACAGTAGAACAGCGTGTTGTGCTATGCGAAGCGTTCTTCTTATAGAGAATGCCACTTTCGATTCATTCGCAAATTTCCTGGCATCCTCCCTCCCCATAAGAGTACGGTACGTAGGTTCCGCACCACCGGGTCCATTCTTAACAAGAAATCACGCAGGAGACGAACCGTATTAACAGAGAAAAATCTTGATGAAATAGGAGCTCTCTTGGAAAGAACTCCAACAAAATCCCTGTGGCGTCTCGCCGTACAAGTTAATGTGTCAGTATCTCCTGCCCGCAAAGCAACAAAACTGTTAAAAGCAAAACCGTACAAACCCACATCTGCCCAATATTTAAGGGGACCTGACAGTTTCGCTAGGGTTCGGTATTGTAACTGTTTGCTTCAGTCAGATCACGATGGATATGTTGACCCAGAACTTTTATTCTATAGTGATGAAGCATGGTTACACTTAAGTGGCTATGTAAATAGTCAAAACAATCGCTACTGGTGTGCAGAAAATTCCCACCAGGTGCATGTCCGTCCACTTCATAATGTAAAAATAGGAGTTTGGTGCGCAATATGTGCTCGCAGAATTATAAGGCCAAATTTTTCCGCGAAACGATAAATGCTGATCGATATAATATAGACCTCATTCTCAGACCATTCTTTCAAGACTTGAAAGGAGTAATGTTTACTTCATGCAAGATAATGGGACGGCACACGCTGCTAATCGGTCTATGGAGGTAATACGGAAAGTTTTCGAAGATCGTGTGGATAATTATACCCCTAAATCTCATTATTTAAATCCCTGTGATTATTACCTGTGGGGATGCCAAAGGGAAACTGTATGTGAACAACTCTCAAACAAGAGAAGAACTACAAGAGAATATTACACAAGTTATTTCGAACATCACACCGGCTGAGACTCGCTGAGTGTCTGCAAACCTATTTACGAGGTATCAGGCGTGTTTGACAGCTGAGGGACAACATTTAGAACATCAAATGTAATGCCAGGTAGGTTTTAAACTAATAGTTGCACTAGAAATGGATTTCTATAAGCGTGAATTGCCGTCAGTAGTAGGGAGGAAAAGCGCGCATTATACCGGCTAGCGACCGAGTGCTCTGAGTGGTGCTCCGGAACCAGTTAAAAAGGATGTTACCAGCTGCCCTGTTTGATTGAATTCATTTTCCATTTCATCCTGAAAGTATTTCAATGATGCTATGAGATCTGTTGTGTGGCCTCCGCAAAGGCCTAGTGCAGTTCCGTAGGCGACCTGCGCTTCGTGATGACGAAGAAATGATGATGGAGATGGCCCCATGCCAGGGGAATGGTTAAAATTCCCGACTGTGGCAGTAATAGAACCCGGCACCCCTGTGACCAATGGCCGGTACGCTAACCATTTAGCCATGGAATCGGACAGGTCTGAAATAAGTTGTACTTAGTCCTGTAACACAATGAATGTGTTTGAATATCAGAATGGTTCCCTATACCGTACAAATACCAAGATTTCTTCCTACCCAAAACTAGCTCTCGGTAATTGCAAAGAATAAAACAGTTCATGCATCATATTATCTTATTTGGCTTTACAGATACTAAGGGCAATTTTAAATAAGCAGATAGTGACAATGTTGAATGTTAAGAATTGCTGCCAGTGTGATTCAAAGAAAATTACTGCTTTTATACTTTGAGGACTATTTATAAATAATTTTGAGTGTTACCGGTAATTTTCTACTGATATATGGGATTGTTTTAAAAACAGATTTGATTCAATTTAGACCATTTTATGCATCACTTGTTTATTCTTCAAACTACTGTTGCTATATTCGGTTTAAACACTTATACCTGTAAATCCTGGTGAAAGGTATCTTATGTAATCTTCAGTGGCACCGACTTTGGTAGAGGCAAGGTATTTTCTGCCCCCTCCCCCACTAAAACTGATCTCAGGGGGCAGAGTGTCTATTTTCACTCCCGAAAGAATTATCCTTCTAGATGGTAAGTCCCTTACACTACCTCCATCGACATGTTGGTTCACGTGTGAGCCGAGTCGACTGCTCCAGGACTTCCTGAGTTTCCATAGAAGTAATCAGTGCAGTTAACATGTGCAGTCAAGAGAGGTAAAGACTAGCGAGTTTCGTAAGTGTGAGTTAATGCAGCATGGCCAGAAATGGAGATAACACAACACAGTTTTCAAAGTTTAATGACAAAGAAATGTAATTAAAAGTAAAAATGTAAATGTAAATAGTTTGTGGAAAAGGAGAAAATAAAAAGAGTAAAATAAAAAAATGAAACTGCAAGAATTTACATGTCTTCGGAAACTATTTAAGTTAAAAATAAGAAGTTTAGAAAAATTAAAAGTTAAAAAAGCTGGCATGGCATTTAAACCGAACCGTTATTAATTATGGTACATTCCAAGCTCGATACCGAACTTTTAAAATTAGGGGTACTGTTTACGTGTACAATAAATGGTAAATTCATGGGTATGGCTATCTATAGGTATTTTCAAATTCAATTTTCATAAACATACTTAAATTATTTATCTTAACAGATCATGACCTTTCCCCACCCTTCGCCTTTACCAGATTAAATTTTCATCAGCATAGCCACCAGGCTTAACCGACCACAAATTACATCATCTTGGTTTTCAAAGAAAGGGACCTTCGAGAATAGTGAAGAGTTTTTAATGAAAATAAAGAATAACTCTTACAAAGGGAAGCGCCACCATAAATACATCAAAGCAATAAACAAATCGAGGTAAACAAGTATCAACCCCATCAAAATAAGCAAAAATAAACAGAAAATATAATTTAAACCGGGAGAACAGAAATAAAATATAAAGTCCATCAGGACAAGTTAAATACATTTCTGTGACTATGTTCAACACACGAAACACATGATACAGATGTTGGTTCCCTATGGGAATCAACATCTGTACATTCTGATGGCCAAGCAGGCATCGATTTTTGGTAGTGAGACAAAGTCTCTCTTAGTGCACTGGTACTGCCGGTGGCTCCAAGTAGCCTGCGAAGGGGCTTCCATGGTGTGCACTAGCCATGCGTCTTGGTGGATGTGCTAAGTACCAACTGATGAGCCCAACTTAGCACACGGGGGCGAAACGCTTGCAACCAGGAATGATGTAACTGGAAAATAACGGACCATTTATCTTGGTACATTAAATACACGTACACAAAGCATATTTCTCAACAATACAATGCAGGTGATAACATTAAATAATCACTATCACCACGCCCAATGGCAACAATACAGCATTCAAGAAGACGTGATTTTATCGGCAAGCAAAAGCAACATCTCACAATAATGCAACAGACGGCCTCAGGTCCAGAAATGAAAAATATTGGAACGTAAATTACCTAAGAGGAATAATAAAAGAAATTTAGAATAATCAAATCAAGACAACTGCCTACGATTTCCACTGGCTCTGATTGAAATATTTATATTTCATATTCTGTAACAAAAATTACTATCCTCAGATTCTCGCATCCATGAACCTAGGCAGGAAGCTCATCCACTGCCATTCACGACTAACAAACTCGTACTTTGCTATCTTATTTCACAAAAACTGGCCATTAGATCCTGTATTGTGAGAAAAAGTGCGAGTAAAATCTCCAGCGCAGCATCCTTTCACCCACCACCCACCGCGGTATCACCTTAGCGAACACTTAACAACCACTAATGACAATGTGACCACCGCTTCTTTACAAGAGTGGACTCTTCTATTTCAGCCAGGTGATTGTAGTCAGTTCAAAGACAGGTGCGTGTTTTGTGGAAGTGGTTTGACCGATTTACAATAAACTAATACAAGTATCGCCATACCTGTGGATAACTGTGGATAAGGGGTATAAAGAGACACCGTGGAAGTTATTTATCCCTCCTTCTAACATATTCAGTCCTAATAAAGAACAAGAATAATCAAAAGTACATTGTTTTTTCACTTCTACTTCTGCTCCCACCAGCAACATTAATTCTACACCCAAACACAAAGTGTAAATATCAAGATGACTGACGTGCTTTTGAATAATCAAGAACCACCTCAAAATCTTCTTTGTTTGGAGATTTTAGCTAACGACAGTTTGAAGCCTGTGAGACACTTGCAGACAAAACATCCAGACTGTGTAAGTAAACCTACAGAAATTTTTAAGCGTCATGAGCAACAACTGAAAGGTGATGTCAGATTTCCTTGAGAAGCGCGCAACAGTGCCTAAAAGAAAGTGCTAAGAGCATCCTATTTAATTGCAAAATCCAAGTCGCCTTGGATCATTGGTGAGAAATTATTTTTAGCTGTGAAAATGTACGCGATCATACACGGAGAAAAGTCCGGCGAGTGTCTGAAGTGGCTCGCCGTACTGATACAATACCCTCTGACAAAAACATCAATATTGCTACCACGTCACAGTGCCCAGCTCTTTGTTTTCGTACGCTACCGTCATGAACATGAAATGCACGACGATTTTCTATTTCGTAGAGCTCAGGAAGGAAGGACTACTGGGGAAGATATTTTTTTCTTGTGAATTCGTTTTTCATTGACAACAATCTGTCGTGGACAAATTGTGTTGGTATATGAACCGATTGAGTGACGGTATTTACTGGAACTTCAAAGGAGTTCAAAGCAAGAGAGAGTCCCGTTACTAACTGTGTAAAATTTACACATTACATGATAGACAGGAAGGCGTTGACTTCAAAAGTATTACAACCAGAAGTCAATAAATTGCTGAACGATGCATTCAGTGTTGTAAATCATGTAAAAGCAAGAGCTTTAAACAGTAGGCCATTTTCCATTTTTTTCCAGATGGGATCTACACGATTCGCTTCTATTGCACAGGTAGGTACGTTGGTTGTCTCGTGGTAGAGTTCTTCGTCACGTTGATGTTACTGGGTGCTTTAACAATGGAGAATGGCGGATGAGAAGTTATATTTATTAGGTTATAAAAGTAAACATTCTTCTGGAGCCTAGCGGCTGTCGCAGTGAACACATTTCCTCTCTACAAGTTATTCCACATAAGATTTGTGACATTTCAAATCCATTATAATGTTATAAAACTTACACTCCACATACTGAATTTTACAATTGTTTGATCAAATAGAACATGTTCTAATTTGCTTTCAAGACTTTTGAAGACCTCTTAATATTTGTCAAGTACTGCAAGCGATGTGACAAGTAAACTTTTGAAGTACTGAACATTCTTGTGAAGTATTAAACTTGACAAAACTTTGACCGTATACCGCAGGCTTTATTTTTGCGTTACACTGTTCCCTTGTCGCACTCATGATTGTGTGGGAAGTAGTTGATCCTTCCCAAACATAGAGTATAATAAAAGTAAGTTGAACAATTAAACTTACATTTATTTTTTTGAAAATATCAACTAGTACCATACACTAAAGTAAATGAAAGAGGAATTTTGAAATTGATTCACAATCCAAGGACAGGGAATCAAAACTCTGAGATTTGCTAACGAGATTGTTATTTTATATGAGGCTGTAGAAGACGTGGATGGTGTGGACACAGTCTTGGAGAAGAAGTCCAAAGCAAAAGTAAGGGAGTGCAGTCGAATGGTGTCTGGCGATGCAGAAAATGAAGTCTTAAAGTAGGTGAATACTGTTACTTGTGTATTAGAATAACTCATGATGGGAGTGATAAATAGAACATGACGTGGTACAAGCAATAAGAACTTCCGCTCCGTCCCTCAAGATTTATATATAAGCAGACGACATGGTGATGGGTTCGCACGATACTAACGAACTCCAGAAAGGAATAAATGCTCTAGGAACATGGGCTGAATACAACGGATTGCAAATAAACGCAGAAAAGACAGTACACATGGTCTTCAGGAAAGGAGGACGCCTATCTGCAAGGGACAAAATTTACCTCAAACATGAACCTCTACAAACTACGAACAGCTTCAAATATCTGGGCGTAACGGTCCAGACAACAGCACACTCATTAAAAATTCACACAACACAACGAGCAGCTGCCGCAACCAAAACCATCTACGACATCATGTCATTAAGCAAACTTTCCCTGGATACAGCTATAGCCCTCTTTGAAGCCCAAATCGTTCCTATTCTAACATACGGAATAGAGATAACATGGGAAAAATTAAGCTATAAAAACCTAATACGAATGTAAAAAGTGAAAACCAGATTCTTGAAAGCAGCCCTCGGAATTTCAAAGTACACCAAGTCAAGACTAGCGTACGAACTCGCGAGAGAAACATTTCTAATAGAGGACCTGAGATGGAAATTCAATCTGCCCTGTACAGACAACTGGAAGAAACTGTGGTTAGAGAGGGTGAAGAAAAAGAAGGAGATATGGCCAGAGTTCTACTCTTCAGAGGCCATGATGAACAGAGCATGGACAGGCACAAACCAGGAGCTGAGCCATTTTGTAAATTCCATGGCAGTCCATGGCTACCATCACAAAATATGTAGGTCGAAGACATATCACGACCCGGACTCGATGTGCATATGTAAACTCTGTGGTAAACATTGTGACCGATATCACGTACTGTCGTGTAAAAATGGTGTGAAATCAATCATAGACCTCTGTATTGATTAATGTATCCTAATATTGCACAACTTGTGCGCAATAAAGTTTATATATAAAATGTATTGTTACAGAAGAATACAGATAGATAGAATTATGAAGTTTATTTTTTACAAATTACTTTACGTCGCAGAGACACAAATAGGTCTTATGGCGACGATGGCACAGGAAGGGACTAGGAAAGGAAGGAAGTTGCCATGGTCTTAAGGTATAGCCCCAACATTTGCCTAGTATGAACGTGGGAAACCACGGAAAACCATCTTCAGTGTTGCCGACAGTGGGGTTCGAACCTACTACCTCCCGAATACTAATACTGGCCGCACTTACGCTACTGCAGCTATCGAGCTCTGTGAATTACGAACGAAGAGGTACTGAATCAATTAGCGAGAGAAGAACGAACATAACAAGAGAATAGGGCTTGTTCAGTTGGTGTAGGAGTAGCACAGGATAGGGTGGGGCGGAGAGCTGTATCAAAGCAGTCTATGGACTAATGACCCAAACAAACAACATGTATTTATGCGTCACACTATTGATATCGCGTACATGATTCCAATTGTCACCACTCAGCCTAAGAACCGGAAACTAAGGAATCAACACTCCTCTCCGTCATTTTGGAAAATTTTACCCCTTCTGAATCCGCCCCCCCCCCCCTGCCGGTGGAGGCTGAACATGGACTTAAAACGACATCCATAGTGTCTAATTCATGTCAGTACCCCCAAAAAATATGGAGTCAACACTATTTAGGGTTATTTTTATATGCAATCCTTACACCACCTCCGCCCCTAGCAGTGCTAGGATGGCTTATCCCACAGTGCTTCTCTCAAGACATTAAGCCATTTAGCACCAATTTATAACTTTGAAATATTTAAACAGAATCTCTTGTAAATACTGAATTTAACGCTTGTATGATTCTCACAGCCATTACTGTAATACTGTAGTGTGGAAATTGGGAGAGTATCTCGGCAGATTAATTTTGTCTGTAAGTTTTAAAATATATTTACAATGATCATGCTAATAACAGTGTGGAAATGTCGATCCAGTTGCCATAAGTGTCTGGCAGATTAACGCTAGGTATGAGTTTAAAACGTTTGAAGTAGAATCTCTCCTTAGCTTCGCCTATATTCACGCACATGCCTACTTCGAACACCAGACCTTCATACTATTCTGGATTCCTTGAGCTGACATATGGCCTGTCATTTCTTCATCAGATTCCTAATGCCAATATCTCCGATGGTTAGTTTTAGGGCCTCAAAACAAGGTTTTCGATACCCCATAGGGAGTTATCGAGCTTCGTCCTGGCCTTGTACTCTATACCAGATTCGATATATTGCCTTTATTAACGTGCCAAAGGGCCTAAATCTACGGAATGAGTTATTATAGACAGGGTTATCTGCAGGGTCCTAAAAGGTAAGTACACAAAATTTGATTCAGATTGACGGAACGGTATGGATTTGTATATGGAACGGCCCGACAGACATTCTGCTTAATATATGGTATATATAAGTATACAGATTGCTACGGCTGATATCATACATATCCTGATATTATTTATGTGGGCAATATAATTCTCACCTCAAGATCCAGCGCGGAACTACTTTAGACATTTAACGTGTTGGTCAAATGGACAGAAGGAAACTTCACTTAAATGAAGATAAGACGAGACATTTCCAAAGACCTTCAGAATGGGTGTAAAAGGGCCTGAATCTAGGGAATGGGTTCTCATAGACAGGGTTATCTGCAGGATCCTAAAAGGTAAGTTCACAAAATTTGATTTCTATTGACGGAACGGTATGGATCTGTATATGCAGCGTACGGACAGACATTCTGCTTAACATACGGCATATATAGATAGATAGATAGATAGATAGATAGATAGATAGATAGATAGATAGATAGATAATGCCTTTATTGGTGGCGAAGTTAGGGCTCAAGGCCCTCTCTTACACTTAACCACTAGACGAGTATACATGTACATAACTTATACAGTACTTACAAATACAAATAATACAAATAATATTAATAGCAAAAATAACAGTAATAATATTAAAAAGACAACAAAATAATCCTTTATTTTAAAATACACACAGTAAAATCCACTGCAATAATCCGTTCATTCATCCCATTCATTCTTTCATTCACTCAACAATTATCCAGTAAGTCAGCAGGATCTACTCAACAAATACTCGCGGCACGCCACTTTAAACTTGCGATGAGAGGGATTGTCCCTAATGTTCGCAGGTAGCAAATTCCATGCCCTGGACGCAGAGATTATAAAGAAGCGGTTGTAAGCAGCAGTGCGGTTTACAGGTATAGTAAGAGAGGAGCCAGATCTCGTATTGTGGTCATGATATGAAGAGAGGTAAGAAAAAGGTGAAGAAAGATAGTTGGGAGTATTAGTGGAAACTATTTTGTGCAGAAGTGATAACATGTGAAATTCACGGCGCTGGTGCACTCGAAGCCACGACAATTCCTTATAATATGGTGATATGTGAGCATCATATCGCAGATTAAATATATATCTTACGCAGCTGTTGAGGCTCCGGTCGAGTTTCTTGTTACTGTCGCAGGTAATTTCAGTCAACACAGTGTCACAATAGTCAAGTATAGGTAGTATAAGAGAGTGAATTAGTTGTACTTTAAGTCGAACCGAGAATACATTGCAGAAGCGCTTCAGAGGATATAAGCATTTGTGTACTTTCTTACATGTGCTTATCACCTGTTGAGTCCAATTTAGGGTCTCAGTCATAATAAATCCTTAGTTAGTCACTGAAGTAGAGTAGGGTATGATTTCGTTGTTTAAAATTATTGGAGAGATGTCCCGTTGCTTGAGGGAATATAGGTTTTTACTGGTACCAATAATAATAACTTGAGTTTTATTCGGGTTTATTAGTAAACTGTTTAAATTTGCATAGTCACTAAGATGTTTTAGGTCGGAATTTATTTTAGTAATTGCAGTATCAATATCACTCGGTTTTGAATGACAGTAAATTTGTACATCATCTGCGTACACTTGCACTTTGCAGAATTTAATAGCTTTCGATATATCATTAATTTGAATTATAAATAACAGTGGTCCCAGGACCAACCCCTGAGGGACACCGAGGATCTTACTTTGCCACCCTGAAGTCATGTTTCCCACTGTCACACGTTGCCGGCGATTTTCAAGGTAAGAGGAAAAGAACCGAAGCGACACACTATTAAAATTTAGTTCTCGAAGTTTGTGCAGTAGTAACTGAGGGTTGACAGTGTCAAAGGCACTACTGAGGTCTAATAATGTCAGTACAGTCACGTCCCGTTGGTCCATTGCACGTCTAATATCATCTGTCACTCGTAGTAAAGCTGTCGCATTGCTATGTCCTTTCCTGAAGCCGGATTGGAAGGGATTGAGGAGGGAATGCTTGGTAAGGTATTCAGTAACTTGTGTGTGAACTAGGCGTTGAAGTACGTTGGATGGGGGTGGTAGGATGGATACTGGACGATAATCTGAAGGGGAATCTAACTTGGAGCTCTTCGGGATGGGTCTAATTAGTGCATCTTTCCAAACATCTGGGAACACTCCGTTTGTCAGGCAGTAGTTAAATATATGTGTTAGTATTGGCAGAACAGCTCCCAAGATATCTTTAATCAGCGATATAGGACTGTCATCATTACCTGTGGCATTAGATGTAATAGAGTATATCACACCTTTAACTTCATTCGAAGTGATATTTCTAAAAGACAATTGCTCATGCACAGAATGCTGTTGAAACAAGGGTAGTGAACTTTTAGCGAAGGAGGTAGAGGCTATTCTTGGCCGTGCGAAATATGCTTGGTACATGTTGTTCTACGGTTTTACCTATACCTAACGTACGTAATTTGCTCCATTTTTGTCTCGGGCTGTTGGTGTTCATCAGTTCCTGAAAGTATTTATATTTAGAGTTCCTAATTAGTTGCTTTGTTCTGTTTCTCAGAATCCTGTACCGCTCAAAATCATCTGTGTCATGCGTCAGTTTGTATTGTCTGTGCACTTTGTCACGACTGGTCATAGCAGATCTTATCTCGGCCGTTAGCCACGCGGATGAATGGCGAGTGATTCTTACCTGTTTCTTTGGTGCGTGCTTATCAAATATTTCCAGTAACATTGAATTGAATTTGTTTACTATAGAGTTTATGTTCTTAAAAATTACGTATACTGTCACAAGGAGTAGTATAATTGGACAGTTCTGGCGCCACCACCTCCTCCGGGCTCCCAGGGCTCCCTCCACCAACCGCGGGAAATTTGAATTTTGGCGGGAGATTTGAATTTGTAAACAAAGCCACGTGCTTTTTGACAGCTGTCATCGACAACAACGCATCGCTAACCTCAGTACTGCCATCTTGACGGGCCTAAACCTCAGTGGTACCAACTTAACCTAGCTAGCGCGAGGTAAACAAAGCCACGGGTTTTTTTACAGCCACGTGCTTTTTGACAGACAACAACGCATCGCTATCCTCAGTACTGCCATCTTGACGGGCCTAAACCTCAGTAGTACCAACTTAACCGAACTAGCGTGTAGTAAACAAAGCCACGTGCTTTTTTGACAGCTGTCATCCGCCATTTTTAACTACAGAGCACTGTGCTGCCCTCTTTATCGTAGTAGATGTAAATTCGTCACCTGTCATCGGCAGTGCTGCCATCTTGGCGGGCCTAAACCTTAATGCTACCAACTTAACCTCACTAGCGTGAGATAAACAAAGCCACGTGCAGCTGTCATCCGCCAGAGAGCACAGTGCTGCCCTCTTTAGCTACTTACCTTTGAAATGTGGCACGTCAAAGCTGTCATCCACCATCTTGCATCCGAAACCTCAGTGCTGCACTCTTTAGCTAGATACCTTTGAAATGTAGTGGCGGCAATTTGAGAAATTCTTAATGCTCTTGCTTGGAAACAAAGCCACGTGCAGCTGTCATCCGCCATCTTTAATCCAGAGAGCACCGTGCTGCTCTCTTTAGCTACTTACCTTTGAAATGTGGTACGTCACAGCTGTCATCCGCCATCTTGCATAGCAATCCTCAGTGCTGCACTCTTTAGCTAGATACCTTTGAAATGTAGTGGCGGCAATTTGGAAAATTCTTTATGCTCTTGTTTGGAAACAAACCTATGCGCTTTTTTTGTCAGCTATCATCCGCCATCTTTAATCCAGAGAGCACCGTGCTGCCCTCTATGTGGGGGTGGTAAATTCTTCGCGCTCTTGTTTGGAAAAAAACCCATGTGCTTTTCTGACAGCTGTCAACCGCCAGAGAGCACCGTGCTGCCCTCTTTGTGCCGGTGGCAAATTCCACGTGCTGTTTGACAGCTGTCATCCGCCATCTTGCATCACAAACCTCAGTGCTGTACTCTTTAGCTAGATACCTTTGAAATGTGGTGGCGGCAAATTCCACGTGCTCTTGTTTAGTAAACAAAGCCACGTGTTTTTTGACAGCTGTCGTCCGCCATCTTTAATCAATAGAGCACTGTGCTTCTATCATGCGGGTAATTTCGTCAGCTGTCATCCGCCATCTTTAATCCACAGAGCACCGTGCTGCTCTCTGTAGTAGCGGGTAATTTCAAAAGTTCTGTTACCTGTCATCCGCCATCTTTAATCAAGAGAGCACCGTGCTGCCATCTTTAGCTAGATACCTTTGAACTGTGGTGGCGGCAAATTCCACGTGCTCTTGTTTAGTAAACAAACTCACGCGCTTTTTGTCAGCTGTCATCCGCCATCTTACATCGCAAACCTCAGTGCTACACTCTTTAGTTGAAAAATGGTGGCGGATAATTTAAAAAGAAAAATTCTACAGCAGCCATCTCTCGACGCTAATTGCACAAGATGGTGGCTATACATGACTCCTTAAAGGTGCTTATGCAAGATGATCGCTATACATAGTTTCTTATGAGACTCCCTTGGGATGCTTGCGCAAGATGGCGGTTATACAAGGTTCCTTATGAGACACCCTAGGGATGCTTGCGCAAGATGGTGGTTGCTCTTATGAGGCGGCTTAAGGATCCTTGCACAAGATGGCTAGAGACACCCCCCACCCCTAAGGATGCTTGCGCAAGATGGCGGACGCAAGATGGCGGCTATACATAGCTCCTTATGAGACAGCCAGTACTCGATACAACATGTGATCGGAACATTGATTGATGTGATCAGAACACAAAATAAGTGATCAAGACTAGAATCGAACACTGTACTCGATGTCTTTAACTTCAACATGTGATTAAAACATTGTTTGGTGTGTTCAGAACACTACATAAGTAGAATCGAACGCTGTACTTAATACAACATGTTAGAGGATACCTTTGTTCTAAGAAGATCAGATTGAAACATAACAAGACTAGAATTGAACACTGCACTCGATGTCGTTAACCTTAACATGTGAACAGAACATTGATTGATGTGTTCAGATCACTAAACAAGTAGAACCGAACACTATACTCGATACAACATGTTAGGGGATACCTTTGTTCTAAGAAAATTAGATTGAAACATAACAAGACTAGAATCGAACACTGCACTCGATGTCGTTAACCTTAACATGTGATCAGAACATTGATTGATGTGTTCAGATCACTAAACAAGTAGAACCGAACACTGTACTCGATACAACATGTTAGAGGATACCTTTGTTCTAAGAAGATCAGATTGAAACATAACATGACTAGAATTGAACACAGCACTCGATGTCGTTAACATTAACATGTGATCAGAACATTGATTGATGTGTTCAGATCACTAAACAAGTAGAACCAAACACTGTACTCGATACAACATGTTAGGGGATACCTTTGTTCTAAGAAGATCAGATTGAAACATAACAAGATTAGAATTGAACACTGCACTCGATACAACATGTAATCAGAACATTGACTGATGTGTTCAGATCACTAAACAAGTAGAACCGAACACTGTACAACATGTTAGGGGATACCTTTGTTCTAAGAAAATTAGATTGAAGCTAACAAGACTAGAATCGAACACTGCACTCGATGTCGTTAACCTTAACATGTGATCCGATACAACATGTTAGGGGATACCTTTGTCCTAAGAAAATTAGATTGAAACATAGCAAGACTAGAATCGAACACTGTAAGAACTTTGTTTGATGTGTTCAGAGCAAAAGTACAACTTCAATGATTTGCCGAGTGTAAAAATCAAAAAACACACACTGTGCACATATCGCATAGCTATCTCGCCTATCACTTGCCTAGTATGAAAATCAAAAACACACTGTGCACATATCGCATAGCTAACTCGGCAACACTTCAAATGATTTGCTTAGTACGAAAATAAAAAATCTATACCGCGTAGCTAACTCGTTCATCGCACTGCTAAGACGCTTAGTAATTGCGAATACACTGATATATCTCATACGAAAATCAAGAAAGCACACTGCGTAGCCAACAGTACTGCGAGTTTCCGCTATAGCTGGCGTATTTTTTTGCTGAGATATCATGCTACTTCCGTTCGCCAGCGTCTATTTCGTCTTACAACTTGGAGGAGACAACATGTGTACATATAATTTATGATCTTTCACCCCCCTATTTTTTTTAAAAAAACATGTAAGTATGTAGTATCTCGCAACATTCTTATCCGTGTGTGTGTGTGTGTTTCGAGAAAATAAGAGTAACGTGTATCAGTGTTCTAGTCGTGTTGCAATTAATAAGCGAGTGACCGAGCGAGTTGGCTACGCAGTGTGCTTTCTTGATTTTCGTATGAGATATATCAGTGTATTCGCAATTACTAAGCGTCTTAGCAGTGCGATGAACGAGTTAGCTACGCGGTATAGATATTTTATTTTCGTACTAAGCAAATCATTTGAAGTGTTGCCGAGTTAGCTATGCGATATGTGCACAGTGTGTTTTTGATTTTCATACTAGGCAAGTGATAGGCGAGATAGCTATGCGATATGTGCACAGTGTGTGTTTTTTGATTTTTACACTCGGTAAATCATTGAAGTTGTACTTTTGCTCTGAACACATCAAACAATGTTCTTACAGTATTCGATTCTAGTCTTGCTATGTTTCAATCTAATTTTCTTAGGACAAAGGTATCCCCTAACATGTTGTATCGGATCACATGTAAAGGTTAACGACATCGAGTGCATTTTTCGATTCTAGTCTTGTTAGTTTCAATCTAATTTTCTTAGAACAAAGGTATCCCCTAACATGTTGTACAGTGTTCGGTTCTACTTGTTTAGTGATCTGAACACATCAATCAATGTTCTGATTACATGTTGTATCGAGTGCAGTGTTCAATTCTAATCTTGTTATGTTTCAATCTGATCTTCTTAGAACAAAGGTATCCCCTAACATGTTGTATCGAGTACAGTGTTCGGTTCTACTTGTTTAGTGATCTGAACACATTAATCAATGTTCTGATCACATGTTAAGGTTATCGACATCGAGTGCTGTGTTCAATTCTAGTCTTGTTATGTTTCAATCTGATCTTCTTAGAACAAAGGTATCCCCTAATATGTTGTATCGAGTACAGTGTTCGGTTCTACTTGTGTAGTGATCTGAACACATCAATCAATGTTCTGATCACATGTTAAGGTTAACGACATCGAGTGCAGTGTTCGATTCTAGTCTTGATATGTTTCAATCTAATTTTCTTAGAACAAAGGTATCCCCTAACATGTTGTATCGAGTACAGTGTTCGGTTCTACTTGTTTAGTGATCTGAACACATCAATCAATGTTCTGATCACATGTTAAGGTTATCGACATCGAGTGCTGTGTTCAATTCTAGTCTTGTTATGTTTCAATCTGATCTTCTTAGAACAAAGGTATCCCCAAACATGTTGTATCGAGTACAGTGTTCGGTTCTACTTGTGTAGTGATCTGAACACATCAATCAATGTTCTGATCACATGTTAAGGTTAAGGACATCGAGTGCAGTGTTCGATTCTAGTCTTGATATGTTTCAATCTAATTTTCTTAGAACAAAGGTATCCCCTAACATGTTGTATCGAGTACAGTGTTCGGTTCTACTTGTTTAGTGATCTGAACACATCAATCAATGTTCTGTTCACATGTTAAGGTTAACGACATCGAGTGCAGTGATCGATTCTAGTCTTGTCATGTTTCAATCTGATCTTCTTAGAACAAAGGTATCCCCTAACATGTTGTATTAAGTACAGCGTTCGATTCTACTTATGTAGTGTTCTGAACACACCAAACAATGTTTTATTCACATTTTGAAGTTAACGACATCGAGTACAGTGTTCGATTCTAGTCTTGTCATGTTTCAATCTGATCTTCTTAGAACAAAGGTATCCCCTAACATGTTGTATTAAGTACAGCGTTCGATTCTACTTATGTAGTGTTCTGAACACACCAAACAATGTTTTATTCACATTTTGAAGTTAACGACATCGAGTACAGTGTTCGATTCTAGTCTTGATCACTTATTTTGTGTTCTGAACACATCAATCAATGTTCTGATCTTATGTTGTATCGAGTACTGGCTGTCTCATAAGGAGCTATCTATAGCCGCCATTATGCGTCCGCCATCTTGCGCAAGCATCCTTAGGGGTGGGGGGTGTCTCTAGCCATCTTGTGCAAGGATCCTTAAGCCGCCTCATAAGAGCAACCACCATCTTGCGCAAGCATCCCTAGGGTGTCTCATAAGGAGCCTTGTATAACAGCCATCTTGCGCAAGCATCCCAAGGGCATCTCATAAGAAACTATGTATAGCGATCATCTCGCATGAGCACCTTTAAGGAGTCATGTATAGCCACCATCTTGTGCAATTAGCGTCGAGAGATTGCTGCTGTAGAAGTTTTCTTTTTAAATTATCCGCCACCATTTTTCAACTAAAGAGTGTAGCACTGAGGTTTGTGATGTAAGATGGCGGATGACAGCTGACAAAAAGCGCGTGAGTTTGTTTACTAAACAAGAGCACGTGGAATTTGCCGCCACCACAGTTCAAAGGTATCTAGCTAAAGATGGCAGCACGGTGCTCTCTTGATTAAAGATGGCGGATGACAGGTAACAGAACTTTTGAAATTACCCGCTACTACAGAGAGCAGCACGGTGCTCTGTGGATTAAAGATGGCGGATGACAGCTGACGAAATTACCCGCATGATAGCAGCACAGTGCTCTATTGATTAAAGATGGCGGACGACAGCTGTCAAAAATGCACGTGGCTTTGTTTACTAAACAAGAGCACGTGGAATTTGCCGCCACCACATTTCAAAGGTATCTAGCTAAAGAGTACAGCACTGAGGTTTGTGATGCAAGATGGCGGATAACAGCTGTCAAAAAGCACGTGGAATTTGCCACCGGCACAAAGAGGGCAGCACGGTGCTCTCTGGCGGTTGACAGCTGTCAGAAAAGCACACGGGTTTGTTTCCAAACAAGAGCGCGTAGAATTTACCACCCCCACATAGAGGGCAGCACGGTGCTCTCTGGATTAAAGATGGCGGATGATAGCTGACAAAAAAAGCGCATAGGTTTGTTTCCAAACAAGAGCATAAAGAATTTTTCAAATTGCCGCCACTACATTTCAAAGGTATCTAGCTAAAGAGTGCAGCACTGAGGTTTGCGATTCAAGATGGCGGATGACAGCTGTGACGTACCAGATTTCAAAGGTAAGTAGCTAAAGAGGGCAGCACGGTGCTCTCTGGATTAAGGATGGCGGATGACAGATGCACGTGGCTTTGTTTCCAAACAAGAGCATAAATAATTTCTCAAATTACCGCCACTACATTTCAAAGGTATCTAGCTAAAGAGTGCAGCATTGAGGTTTCGGATGCAAGATGGCGGATGACAGCTGTGACGTACCACATTTCAAAGGTAAGTAGCTAAATAGGGCAGCACTGTGCTCTCTGGCGGATGACAGCTGCACGTGGCTTTGTTTATCTCACGCTAGTGAGGTTAAGTTGGTAGCACTAAGGTTTAGGCCCGCCAAGATGGCAGCACTGCCGATGACAGGTGACGAATTTACATCTACTACGATAAAGAGGGCAGCACAGTGCTCTGTAGTTTAAAGATGGCGGATGACAGCTGTCAAAAGAGCACGTGGCTGTCAAAAAACACGTGGATTTGTTTACCTCACGCTAGTTAGGTTAAGTTGGTACTACTGAGGTTTAGGCCCGTCAAGATGGCAGTACTGAGGTTAGCGGTGCGTTGTTGTCTGTCAAAACGCACGTGGCTGTCAAAAACACGTGGCTTTGTTTACCTCGCGCTAGTTAGGTTAAGTTGGTACTACTGAGGTTTAGGCCCGTCAAGATGGCAGTACTGAGGTTAGCGATGCGTTGTTGTCGATGACAGCTGTCAAAAAGCACGTGGCTTTGTTTACAAATTCAAATCTCCCGCCAAAATTCAAATTTCCCGCGGGTGGTGGAGGGAGCCCGAAGGAGGTGGTGGCGCCAGAACTGTCCAATTATACTACTCCAAGGCAAGTTATATGCATCGTGGCGCAGTTTATTCCAGTCCATATGTCGTAAGTCTCGTATTGTAATGTAGCGTGGTTTGTACTTAGGTATTCGCGTAGAGTAACACACGTACAATAGGTCATGTGAAGAGATGCCAGGAGCAGGGATCTGTCCGTGTTTAATTACTTTCTGAGGTTGATTTGTCACAAGAAGGTCAATTAACGTATGACTTGTGCGGTCAGAGTAATGAACGTGATTAGTAGCGTTGAGGGGTAGAACGGTCATGTTTGTGGCGAGAAATAAATTCAGTAGGTTATTCGCTTCACTAGTCTGCTTTAAAAGGTCAGTGTTAAAATCACCCATGATTATTATGTCATCATATGCCGAGATAAGATTTGCTAATACCTCTTCACAATCATCAGTCTGTCTTATTTTAGGTGGCTTGTACACAATCCCTATTAATATCTTTTTATGGCAGTCTAATTCTACAAACATAAATTCTAGTCGTAGTGTAAGTCTTGGGTCAGAAGTGGAAATTATCTTACATTTCAGGTCATTTCTGTAATAAAGTAGAAGCCCACCACCTATTTTGTCAGTGCGGTCATGGCGTAATATTGAGTATCTGTCAAGGTTAGCTGCCGATGACGGCATGTCTGTACGCATCCAGCTTTCACTGATTCCAATAATATGTACATTGTTCACTTCAAAAATAGCCTGTACCTCCTCCACATGAGCTAATAATTACTGGCCATTTAGGTGGCAACAATGTAACGATCCCGGGTGGCTACTGAGCTGCTCTTGCAACGCAAGTCCTGTTGAAGGTGGTAGGGACAAAAGAGACGGGGTGGGTGAGGGCTGTGGAGAGGAATGCAGGTCAATGGTATTACCGTTGTACTGGTCAACGAACATTTGAAACTAAGCAGTAGGACATAGCAGCTTGGCGAGTAGATCCACTGACTTTCACAAGCACACTTACACTTACACACACACACAACACACACAAATAATAACTAATTAGTATACACATAATTTCTTTCACTAAGTTCACATGTTCAACCTACTCCCTGCAATGTTTTTTTAATTGAGCCATCGTGCATATTTGAATTTTACTTCCACCTTCGCGTAAAACACAAATGCGCCCATCTTGAGTCCAGCATTTCTGCATTCCCCATAAATCTCTTGCCTTATTAAGGGTGTTTTTCTAACACTTGTGAGAGACTCAGTTAGCATGAGTCCACTGCCCTTCAAAGCTCGCTTCGCACGCCACACTCGATCACGATCATGGTATCGAAGGAACTTGATAATGATCGGTCAATTTCCATGTGAGACCACCTCAGCAGACGTTCGATTACGGCGGCCCAGCCTGTGGCAGCGATCCACATCCAGAATTGAAAGTTCTATTGAGAGTTTATTTTTAGTGTCTCTAGCATTTTGATGTAAACGTCCTCGGACGGCTGTTCCGGCACACCATGTAATAAAAGGCAGTTCCGGCGACTGTACTGTTCGGCCTCATCCAAAACGTCATCTTGTTTCTGAAGCCGATTTTCCAGAGCCTTCAACTCCCCCTTAAGTTTAGAGATGTCTTCGTTGGCCTGTTTCTTGAATGCCTGGAACTCGCCGCCAAGCGCTTGGAGCACGTTCGGTGGGTTGGCGGCACTGACTGCTGAGTCTAGGCGATCTTGAAAGTCTTCATGGAATTTTCAAAAGCCGATATCTTCTTAGCTACTTCCTTCAGAGACATGGTGTTTACTTTTTAAGGAAGAAGGCACTTGAAAATATAACTTAGTTCACACGGATTAGCACTTTCTGCTACTTTACGCAGGGTGTAGCAAGAGCAACTTTACTCGAACATCTCACTTGCCGCCAGATTGCTACGGCTATCTTTTTTTCGTGCTGGTGGCTTCACCTCGCAACGACACAGATAGGTTTTATGGCGACGATGGGAGAGGAAAGAGCTAGGAGTTAGAAGGAAGCGGTCGTGGCCTTAATTAGGGTACAGCCCCAGCATTTGCCAGGAGTGAAAATGGGAAACCACGGAAAACCATCTTCAGGGCTGCCGACAGTGGGGTTCGAAACCACAATCTGCCGGACGCAAGCTCACAGCTGCGCGCTCCTAACCGCACGGCCAAACGCCTGATATACATATCATGAGATTATTTTTGCAGACAATATAATTCTCAACTCAAGATCCAGCGCGAAACTACAACAGATATTTAACGTGCTGGTGAAGTGCACAGAAGAAAACTTCACTTAAATTAGGATATCCGGGAGATAGTGGGTTCGAATCCCACTATCGGCAGCCCTGAAAATGGTTTTCCGTGGTTCCCATTTTCACACGAGGCAAATGCTGGGGCTGTACCTTAATTAAGGCCACGGCCGCTTCCTTCCAACTCCTAGACCTTTCCTATCCAATCGTCGCCATAAGACCTATCTGTGTCGGCGCGACGTAAAGCCCCTAGCAAAAAAAAATTAGGATAAGACAAGAAATTTTCAAAGATCTTTAGAATGAGCGTAAAAGCTTCAGAGTTTTACATACATGGAGGACCTCTGAAGAATGTATCGAGTTTCAAATATTTGGGCATCACGCTAAAATCTAGGGGTAATGTTTTCTCTGCCCACATGAATGACAGGATAAATGTAGCAATTAAGGCCACAAATGACAAAAGAATCTGAATAAACTTTCTATAAAAACAGCATTAAAACTATTATAGACATGAAAATCTCACCCGTTGTCACGTACGGTCTGGAAATTGCTGGCCACATTTGAAAATGAAACAACTAATGAAACTGGAAAAAGTGAAGACAATGTTTCTGAAAAAAATCACTATGTATCCCAAAACACACACCTTCAAGGCTTGTGTATGAGTTAACATGTGAACCGTTCTACGTAGCAGATCTTCGTTATCACGTGATGCTACCATCTACACCGAGTTATGTGCAGTTTATAGAGAAATTAAGGACAGAGAAGAGACATATGGAGTGAATTTTACTCCACGGAGGCAATGATCTACAAAGACTGGCAAGGAGCAGGTTACGAGTTGAGACGCTTTGTCACACGCTGTTTTCTCTTGCCGTGTGAACGCGCCAGTGATATGGGGACAAGCAAAGTGGCCTTAGGCCTCTACTTTCTAGCACAAACACCACTGGTCTGGATTGGTTAGGGTAAGTGCTGGACAAGACCATTGGTCAGGTCTGCTTTAATTGTGCCGGAGTTGGTAAAGGAATCCAATTATCATGGAATGAAGTCACGTACCACTTTACCCTGGCCAATAGGAATGCAAGCAGCCACTGGTCTGGATTGGTTAGGATAAGTGCTGGACAAGACCATTGGTCAGGTCTGCTTTAATTGTGCCGGAGTTGGTAAAGGAATCCAATTATCATGGAATGAAGTCACGTACCACTTTACCCTGGCCAATAGGAATGCAAGCAGCCACTGGTCTGGATTGGTTAGGGTAAGTGCTGGACAAGACCATTGGTCAGGTCTGCTTTAATTGTGCCGGAGTTGCTAAAGGAATCCAATTATCATGGAATGAAGTCACGTACCACTTTACCCTGGCCAATAGGAATGCAAGCAGCCACTGCAGCAATGGAAAATGCCATCTAATGCTCTTCATGAGGTTATAAAAGTAAATGTACTTCTTGGGTGGGATGGTAGGTTCCTGGGCATTGCAATGAACACATCTCTCATCTGACGCTCTTTCCAAGTATGATTTCATTAATGTCTACCTCCCTATAACGCTAGAAACATGTTGTGACTAGGTGTCAATTTTTACCCAGTTGGAAAAAGAGATGCACCCGGGGCCACTGTCAGTCCTTCATAGTTTCATCTTTATATTGTCTTTAGTATGCTTGTTAAGCAAGACAGAGGTGAGGTGTGGTATCAGGTTTCTGATATTCTGTGTGAACGATACACAACTCGCGCAGCCCAGAAATAATAGGCCTACTTATTAAGTGCGCCACGTGCGTTGTATGCAGTTCACGCCATCAGTGTTTAAAGGCAATGCCTTGTCTATGCAACCATTTTTCTCCGTCCTCAGCTCCGCGTTTCATTACATAACAAGAACCATAATGAAGTGTCTGTGCCAAGTCTTGAAGGAATTATTTCCTTGGTCGTCCTCTGCCTTTCTTAGCCGTGATTTTCCCTTCCAGTAGATTGGTGAGAAATATTTAAGTCGGAGGAACAAAATTATAGGTCGTCCTCAGCCTTTCTTCCCCATGATTTTCCCTTCCAGCAGACTGGTAAGAAGGATTCATGTCAGAGGAACAACATTATATAAAAAAAGATCTGCAATGAATTTATTGATATGACTGATAAGGATGTGTCATAATTTAGTGATGGTTCAGTTGAGTATTTACCTCGTGAATTTACAAATGAAAATAAATGAGAAGTGGGAAGTAAGACCAGTAGTTACAAACCCGACAGTATAAACAGGATGTACTGATGCTAAGGACTGTTCAAGGTGATGAGGAAAAGGAAGTTCAAACTAGAGCCGGTAATAGTAATCGACTATGACCATTCTAAATCATTCATAGAAGTGTCTGTCAGATGAAATCATACTTCCATTCCCTAAGACGTGGCATAAAATATACTAATGCCCACAACAGCTGGAGTCCAACGCATAGGCCTAGCGCCACTGGCTCGAAAAGGTTGACTAAAGCGGTTCGAAAAGGATCTATTGCTATGGCAACGATAACAGCGATGCCATATTTAACGAAGCTATCGCCCCGTGGGTTGGCTTGCTCTCAGTCTCTTTTGTAACATTATATGAGCTGTTGCTGTTTGTATATTTACCTGTTTGTTTTATGAATATTATTTTAGTTCTTAGTTCATTTGTGTTTAGTTGTTAATTTTATTGTAAGTTAATCAGTGACCAGTTGTACAGATTTGTTCTCTATTTAACATGTGCACTTATTAAGGTTATTGTCAGAAACTTATAATTCTGTTAGTGATCACAAAATCTATTTATCGGTACTGAGCTATTATTGCATAAGACCAATTTCATGTTTTTGCCCGTATTGAACTTACTACTAGTATTTGCAATTCTTGTCCTTATTATCCACTCAATTCAATACATGAAATATTTATTATCTCCAAAGGGACATTACAATACAAATAACGAAAACACAACGAAAAAATACTGCAATTTAAATCCTTTAACTTTCACTAATTTCATTTCCCGATAAATACACTAACAGTGTTGGAAAAATCAAGAAACAACCCAGAATTAGCCAAATCTTTCAATTTAATTGTCATATTTAATATGACTTGGACATCAATATTATGTCATTAACGTCTAGGCCATTGATGTTACATTATAATTGTCAAAAATAATGTTGGTTACTACTTTTTAAGTAGTGACGAAATTTTATTGTGTAAAACATTTTCAATCAAAAAGTTATTATAAATAAGGTTTAATGTATGACTCAACCTTGAGAAAATCGTATAAAAGATGGCCGAAGATGCTCGATATAGCGTAAAATAATAATGAACGTAAAGTGAGTCCACTCGAGACCTCCTTCCAGCCTTCAACGCCAACACCCCTTCCTCCACACCTCAACAACCGAACTTTGCCGAACAGTACCCCTCCCGTCAAGAACGTGAAACCAACAAAGTGCTGGTCTGCATTGATTCAATCGTGACAGTAAGCAGGTTCAAGATATAGAAAGAGAATGGGTGGCATACAGGGATGCTGTAGTAGCAACAGCAAGGGAATGCCTAAGAACAACTGTGTGTAAAGGTAGGAACAATTGTACATAGATGAAAGAAACAGAGCGAAAAAATAGTTGCTGAATCCAAAAAGAAGTCTTGGGAAGATTTTGGTAGTAACCTAGAAAGGCTAGGTCAAGCCTCAGGGAACCTTTTTGTACAGTAATAAAGAACGATAGGAAGGGAGGGAAAAAGGAAATGAACAGTGTTTTGGGTCATTCAGGTGAACTCATTATAGATCCCAGGGAATCACTGGACAGGTGGAGGGAATATTTTGAAAATCTTCTGAACATAAAAGGAAATCTTCATGGTGGTGCCGCGAACAATGGAGCTCAAGAGGAGGAGGAAAATGATGTTGGTGAAATTACGCATGAAGAAGTAGCAAGGATGGTAAATAAATTCCATTGTCCTAAAGCAGCAGGAATAGATGAAATTAGACCTGAAATAGTGAAGTATAGTGGAAAGGCAGGGATGAAATGGCTTCATAGACTAATAAGATTAGCATGGAGCGTTGGTAGTGCACCTTTAGATTGGACAAAAGCAGTAATTGCACCTATAGATAAGCAACAGGAAGGATTGCATCAACTATCGAGGTATCACTTTGATTAATGTACCAGGCAAAATATTCCCTGGCATCATGGAAGGGAGGGTGCGATCAGTCGTTGAGGGGAAGTTGGATAAAAACCAATGTGGTTTCAGACCACACAGAGGCTGTCAGGATCAAATTTTCAGTATGCGCCAGGTAATTGAAAAATGCTACGGGAGGAATAGACAGTTGTGTTTATGTTTCGTAGGTCTAGAGGAAGCATATTACAGAGTACCGAGGGAATAGATGTTCCCCATACTGGGGGACTATGGGATTAAGGGTAGATTATTAAAATCAATCAAAGGCATTTATGTTGACAATTGGGCTGCAGTGAGAATTGATGGTAGAATGGGTTCTTTTTTTTTTCAGGGTACTTACAGGTGTTAGACAAGTTGTAATGTTTCACCTTTGTTGTTCGTAGTTTACATGGATCATCTGCTGAAAGATATGAGGCCACAGCATTCGTTGCAAGTATAGGATTGTGGCGACATTTAGTAAATTCACAGAGGCTTTCAGGCTGAACGCTGAAAGACATAACGGTCTATAATGATGGTGTATGTATGTTTGTATGTTTACTATCTTAAGCCACACACACATTACGGTACGGTATATAATATTATATAATATTTCTCGATGCGAATCTTGTTCCTAGCATGAATTGTATCATTTGGCTTAGTTGTTTAAGCAGTAACAACAGTACTATTACGTAAAGTGTAAACGAGGTGTCTGATGCGACTCATAGTCAAACGTTGCCAATATGAATCTCGAAGATTGTCGAGGTCTACAGATTCAGCACTAGGGAGTCCACGTATCACTAAAAGTTTCACGACTAATACACACTCCTTATCCACAACGACGTAATACATAAAATCCAATCTACCTCCAATCAGAAAAGACTGGGATGGAGTACACTACCGTCAGACTAACACAATTCCATAAATTACAGATCCGTAACAGTTACACGACAGTTAGGTACCGGTATAATTTCTGTGCAGTCTTTTTATTTTAATGAAAGTTATGAAATACTGTACACACGAAATATTTAGTATCGTGGCCAGAAATACTCATTTCAGGCAAGAAATCAGTCCAGTTCTCATAACGCTGCTAACACACTCTCTCTCATTGGTCACATCCATTAGACGCGTTAACACATGCACACATCTGATGAGTGAGGGGAGGTGGACGAAACGAAGTACGAGGATATGTAGCATGAACGAAACACACGCGGAAGGGAAGGTATTTGCTTCCCCGCCTGCCCATACGTCCCAAGGTCTCGACAATGGAAGGAGAGAGGAATGAAGAGAGGAACCACACGCCGCCCTGAAGGCAACAGACGTATTGGTAGGTAACCCAATGAGGGTCAAATTCTCCAGTTTATTTGAAAATCATGTGTGCGAGTCTGCTTGAAATGGTAGCGGTCCTGACTATGACTTCATTATCAAATGGTATCGCGCTCAACCACTATAAGAAAGAATGACCCTTATTATCGTCAATGTAGGCCATGTTAAATACTACTAATACTACTAGTAGTAATAGTATTATTAATCATAATTTTTATCCTCGAAAACTGAGGTAAAAATAACCTGGAATTATATAATTATGATTATCAGAAACGCAAAAGCGTTTGGAAGACCGTTCCTATGAAATTATTTTCAGCGCTGATCAATCAATTAAATGTCATATATTAGGGGGATTATGTCGTGCTCACTTCATCGCAATTAAATTACAGTTAATTAATTGTTTTCCTTAATTAGGAAAGCTCGTATAGCCAGGATGTTTAACCATAGAATCATCTTAATTAATTCCAGAAAATATGGAGTTTGATATGAAATTAGAGTGCGGAACGTCGCAAGCCACACCTCTTGGAAGACGAGCACATTGGTTACTTCTCCATCATCCTCAGGGTTGGCAAAAATATTCCTCCGAACGTTACCTGTTCCCTTTTTCACCCGTAATTCTTGTGATCGCGACAGTACATATAGCTTACACTGACGTTTTTCTGTGCAGTATGAATATTATTAAATACTCTATTGGTAGAAAGGCAGTAAGGTTAGTTGTATCCCATTTATCGTAATCTCCTTCCCTCACACAAAATATGTACGTTAACTAAAAAGAAGGTATAAACAATACATTTGCAGAATGGAGTGTGCCGAGGACGATTTTTCTAAAATTAATTTACAGTAAATAATTTAGATCAATTTGGTTGTATAAAGTAAGGAAACATGTGATTACACGTTGTTGTCATAAGTACGCGGCTGTTCACACACCTGAAGAAAAAGACGTTCACCGCAAGATGTGGCGGTGACCGCACTCCGCTTCGTGTATCAGTAGGTGTTGGTCGCTGTGCATAAACTAGAGCTCCATCTGCTGCTGTCGTGCTCCACTCCACACAAAATCTGCGTGCCTCCTCGGTCTCTAGTGTTTAATAAATCCACGTCAAAATCGCAATCTGGATGGACTTAAGCAAACGCCGTTCCTTTAGGCTCGAACTGCTACGGACGAATGTTATTTATGTCTATTTTGAGTAAAAATAAGCCCACTAACAATGGTAACAAGAGCATTGAGTGGTGTACTGGTTCGACTGGACTTAAGGACTTGATGTGCTCTTTGAGTTTCAAGACAAAGGAGGGTACATCTGTCATTGGTAGCGTCTCCTCCACGAAGTCTGCTGGTAACCTCATTGGTTCTCCATAGACGAGTGCAGCAGGAGTAGAACCTAAGTGAAGTCTGATGATAGATCGGAGACCAAGAAGAACTAGCGGAAGTTGGGGCATCCAGTTTCTGGAGAGCTGTGTACGCAGTGCAGCTTTTAGTTGACGATGCCAACGTTCGATCTTCCCGTTGGCAGCATGGTGATACGCAGTTGTTTTTATGTGGTGAATGCCTAGGAGTTTCATCAGGTTACTGAAAAGAGAACAGTCGAACTGTTTGCCTCGGTCAGTGGTGATAACAGATGGTATGCCCTATCGAGCTATCCATGTGTGCAGCAGGGCATATGCAACTGTTTCTGCTGTTATATCCATCAGGGACGTAGCTTCCGGTCAGCTTGAAAAACGATAAATTATAGAAAGGATGTAGGTCTATCCTACAGATGGAGGAAGAGGGCCGACGATATCTACATTAATATGACAAAAACGGCGGTCCACAGGTTCATAGGTGCCTATAAGGCTGGTAGTGTGCTGGCAGGCTACACAGGATTTACTCCACAATTTAATGTCCTGTCTCATTGACGGCCATACATACCGTTGTTGTACAAGTTTGCTAGATGCATTAATACCTGGGTGAGCCATATTCTGTAACGCACCAAATACAAATTTACGGAACTGACTTGGCAAAAATGGTCGGAGTTCTCCTGTAGAAACATCAACAATTAATTCAGCTCCTGATGGTAATGCAATGGTCTTGAACTTGAGTGTTGTCTCTGTGGATTGTTGTAGTTGGCGAAGTTCAAATTTCATCATTAGATGCCTGTGCTTGGGCAATTTCATCGGATGATAGTTGTGATGGTATGGAAATGGATGAGATGCGTGAACAGAACTCAGCTGGAATATTGTCTTTCCCACGTAGGTACCGTAAGTCAGTCGTGAACTGACCAATGTGGTTTAGATATCGAAGTTGTCTGGGCGACGCTTTATGAAGGCGTTGTTGAAAAACAAAAGTCAAGGGTTAGTGGTCAGTGTAGATGGTAGAATTTCTGCCTTCTAGTGAGTGACAAAAGTACTCTAGAGCTGAATAAGCTGCTAATAATTCACGGTCATACGTTCTATAATTCTTCTGTGTATTGGGGAAGTCTTTGAGATGAATCCTAGTGGTTCCATCTTTGTGTCACGGATTTGATGTAACGAAGTCAGATGCGTCAACCAGCAATGCTAACGGTAAGTCACCTGAAGGGTGGCATTTGCTATTTGTTCCTTAAGTTGTGACTACTTCTGGTGTCGAGTTAAGCTCTGTGACACTTAGAGCAATTAATAGCATAACTACCCCAAGTGACAGCACCAAGTGTCTGACCGTGTACGAAAGGCACGGTTCAGATAAGTGGAAACGTGCAAGACAAAGACAAATGAAGGAAAAACAAAGGCACTTACCATTAGAGAATTAAACAGGGCCCCCAAAGGAGCGGATAAAATACACCTGGTCATCCCAAATTATCACCCCTTTTAAAAGGAAAACACCAACACCTTGGGGAACAAAGATATTTAATCAAAATAATAAAAAGTAAACAAGAAAGTAATATCCTCGCTGGAAAATAATAAAATTAAAAATTGGAAAATACTTAAACTCAAAGCAAAACCCTACGGTCGACCGTTTATAAAGAAAATGATAATTTAGTTCTTAAAGGACTTTTTAAGATAATGCAGATTTGTGAAACCACTCCTCAACTCTGAAGTTTTCTTACGACCCAAAAGATTTCTTAGTACAGTACCAAAGTTTTTTTTTAACATCCTTTTAACCTCCTTTAAACAGAAAACCACCTTTTAGGATGTGTCAAACGACCCCCTGCAAGGATGGGTAGGTATTACGTGCACTTTTCAAGAAATCAAAATAATAATAATAACCACCGAAACACCGGGAGGGAAAACGACCAGAAGGTAAAATTAAAATCACAAAGAAAAATGAAAAGGACCAAGGAAATCCGCGGAGAAGGTAGAATACATCACCGGCACATCAAATACAAATCATCAATCATCACAACCAACATCAACAACATTAGCATTCCCATGGCAACGACCAACAATGGTTCAAGGGAAGGAACGGGCCAATCGCAGGCCGCAAACAACAACAGGCGTAAACCAACAAAGGACCAAGAAAACAGACGCAGAAAATAACCCAGAAACCAGAAAATTAAATTAAATTAAGTTAAATTAAAATAAAATCAACCCGAAAAACACGAAAGAAAGGAACCGGGACACAATGTACACGTAACACCCACACCCCTGAAGCGACTCGCTTGTTAAATTTTTCAGGTTAAATAATACCTTTTTAGCGCAAAACTTTTAAGCCAAGAAAAGTCATCAATAAACCCTAGGTTACCCAATTACATTATTGAAGAATCCAAAAATTACTTTCACACGGTACGCAAGCCCCAAATTAACAGACATAATTACACATGGTATAATTTCCAATTAACAAGCCGAAAGTTTAAAATTCCACAAGGCAAGACTTAGTTTTTTTAGATGACGCCAGTTACATGGTACCACGCGCACTTTCTGCACATAGGAAAATTTTCAGGTCTTCACCAAAAATCAGTAAAGGTTTAGTTGTAACAACACTTACAGTTTCTTCCAGATGAAAGTTGTGAGGGCAGCTTCGGTAGCCTAAGTTGACTTACTTACATAAATAAAACATAACATGTAAATTCCAGACGAGGAAAAAAATTAACCAGAAACTTGCAGAAATCCCCAGGGCAAAAGCCCCGTATATATCACTTAGCCAGGCTCGAACATTTTCGGTGAAATTATCTCCTTAGGGAGAGAGAAACCACACACGTCCATCTCTTCCATGTCACCAAACAGCAATGGCGATTTCCCAAGATTCAGCAGTCCCGGCACCAACGATCACATGTGCGCAGAGGCAAAGCGCCTGAGTGGTAACGTAGCTCGCGAGGTAGTACATACCTACGCCACTAGAGTGCAGGAGAATACGGTCAGGCACCGATAGGACGTGCATACAGTCAATAATAAGGTTTGAAAAGAAGAAATAAAGAAGCGGCGAACCACTTCTAAAGACACAGTTTTTCCACAGCCTTTAGGCTAGTTCAAAAATATTTCCCAAGGGGGAAAAAATTGTTACGCAGGTAACAGTCTCCCTCCCCGAAACTTGACATGTCCAACACAAGTTTACCATCATAAGGCGGTGGCCTTGAAGCAAACTAAGTTTTTGGTAGAATAGTCCGAATGTGAAAATGACCACCAATCGCCAGCTTCAGTTTATGCACCACCAGCAGAACGAGTCCAACAGTCACTAAGAACCCAAACACATGTGATTTAAATTAAAGGAACAGTACAGTTCACTTAGACACCAAATGTCTATCCACTTTCAATAATAATGAAGTTCCATGCACCAAACTGTGCAACACCCAAGTCGCAGGAAAATTATTAATGGTCCAGATCACAGGTAACACTTCTCCTCTAGATTTCTTGCTAAAATTTAATGCGAACTATTATCTTCCGCAAGTTCGTTTGCGTCATCTGATCGGAGGTTACGCTACCTTGTGGTACATACACACCTTTAGGTAAAGTTCATAACTATTTGCTTTCAGAACTTTAGACCTTCTAGGTCTTAACTGCACCAGATCACATACCTAGACTTAAATTAATACATGTTTGTTAACTTTGTAATATTATAGGACTTGCGTTAGATAAGAAACGCCTTCATTTGTTTTCCACCCTTTGGTTTGGATGGTAACGACAACCCCAAAAAGGAAAAACGCCCAGAAAGGGAAGGGAAGAGAGAAAACAACATTGGTGAGCGTAAAACACAATCACAAGGTACAACCGGAAAATACTTAACCTAACCTTAACCTAGATTAACATGACTTAAGATTACGGTATGGCACAGCAACAGAATACGATAATTATTTAAACAAACCATACCCAAAAACCAAATTACATTACATTTAAGGTATCATGCCAACTAAAATATATGGCCAAGGATACAATTTTCAATACACAAGGAAAACAATAACCTGTGAAACCAAGATAGTTATCTCCACAAAACACCTTTCAAAGCATACAACCAATCCTACCAGGATGGTTACACAATAACGTCACCATTGACAAACAGAAATCAGGAGGCAACTTTACATAGAAAAACTTACAGACAAGCACCAACTCAAGGGTGCTGAGTAATTGCAATAACAGAAAAGCTAAGAGAAACTCCCTTCCATACATAATATTACGAAACCAAGACCCAGACCAAGAAAAAGGATGTTGAAAAACGTAACACTGAACTACAAATTAATTAAGCTTACAACCTCCCTTAAGTTAAATTTAAAACGGAATAGAACCACCAATCAGTGAGTCAATTAACCAGAGTTAACCCCTTTAAGCACATGCCCAAGGACAAGAAATAAAAATTTAGCAATAAATCAATTTTAATACCACGTATACATTCCATGCAAAACCCCAAAAAGGAAAATTCCCAAGGATCTTTTCAACGGAGTTAAAAATTTCTCCGTCAATTCTATTGAAGAAAGTACCAGGTTTCTGAGGTTCCTGGTAGAAATGACAGAGTCAGGTAGCGTGTATTCTGTTGATGACTTGGGAATTTTCCGAGCCCTATTCTCTCATTGTGAGGGAATTTTGAAACGTGAAATTTCTGAAGCAATTTCGAATAATTTAACCATTATGGAATTTCATGAACTGGTATTGTCAAAATTTATTCCTTCATTGGCATTGCAGAGTTTGATTCCTCAGTATTGCTTTCGGACTCAATTGCTCCATGAAAACCTTTTGAACTATGTACTAGACTTGCAGTTTTATTGCAAGGTATTTAGAATTTCGGTGCCAGAAGAGGAAATGGTGGCCCGTATTCTGAAGGGTATTTCCCCCGCCTATCGTTCATACCTCTCCCTCACAAAGAGTCCGACTAATTTTCTTGAATTGGAAGCTGCGTGTACATTTGCTGAAGATGTAAAGCACGGGGATGCTGCAAGACCTATCTGCCACCCTCCTCCTACTGTGACCCCTGTTTTGCCTCAAACTAGGGATAGTGGGTCTTCTAAAAAATGTTATAATTGCGGGTCACGTGATCACCTTAGGAACGCTTGCCCCTCAGTCAAGCGTGGCTCTGGTCCTTGTTGTTATTTGTGTGGCTCGAGGCAGCACCTTAAAAATAATTGCCCTACTTCGTTCCGAAAACGCAGTCAATGACTAAGGCCTAAAGGTAATTCTGGTGAATCGCCTGCGCCCGAATTTTTCGTGGATTCCGAAAAGGTTATTTGCCCGCGGGAATGCAATAAGATTTCTGCTTTGGTTGGGTCTAAAAGTACCTTCGCGAAGGTGGAACTGAATAATGAACCCATTGTTGCTCTTATGGACTCGGGTAGCGTCGTCACCTTAATTGATGCTAATTGGTATGATGAAATGAGGTCCCCTTGTAAACTGCCTGAGTTGAAGAAGGTCAATGTTGCATGTGTCACGGCTAATAAGCATAATATGAAAATTTTGGGGTCCGTTGATGTGAAATTGCGTATTGGTAATTTTACTTGGAAGGTTCTTTGCTTGGTGACTCCAAAGCTAGCGTGTAGCATGATTTTAGGTACGGACTTCTTGTCAAGAACTGGATTAATTTTGGACCTCCAGGCTAGGAAATTTCACTTTAAATTTTCTCCAAATTGTAAATTCGATATTATTGATGCTCCTTTGGGTACCTTCAGGGTTTCTTGTGTAGGTAGGGCGCTACCTAGGGAGAACAACGAAATAGATCAGTTGGATCTTAGTCATTTGGATTATCAGCAGGCTAATAGTGTGCGTGACTTGTGCCACCAATTTCCCGATGTCTTCAGTAGCAAGTTAGGAGTTACTGATGTTCTTGAGTATCAGATTGAACTATCTGATAACACACCTGTTAGATCTCCTCCTTACCGTCTTTCACCACCTAAGATGTTAGAACTCAAAAGGATTATTGATCAGATGCTTGCCGATGGGGTCATCAGACCGTCCACTTCTCCCTATGCATCTCCTGTTTTCCTAGTACCTAAACCCTCTGGGGGCTATCGTGCTGTAATTGACTACAGGGCTTTGAACCGCAAGATCATCTTGCAATCAATCCCTTTACCGGATCTGCACACTTGTTTCGGGTGGTTCTCAGGAGCCAAGTTTTTCACTGTGTTAGATCTCAATCAAGCGTATTACCAAGTCCCGTTGTCTAAGTCATCTATTCCACTGACTGCTTTCATTACTGATTGGAACCTTTACGAGTTTCTGAGACTTCCGTTCGGGATCTCTCGTGGAAGCGTGCTGGGCCCATAACCCAGAGGTCCGTGGATCGAAACCACGCTCTGCTACCACGAAACTGTGACACTTAGAGCAATTAATAGCATAACTACCCCAAGTGACAGCACCAAGGGTCTGACCGTGTACGAAAGGCACGGTTCAGATAAGTGGAAACGTGCAAGACAAAGACAAATGAAGGAAAAACAAAGGCACTTACCATTAGAGAATTAAACAGGGCCCCCAAAGGAGCGGATAAAATACACCTGGTCATCCCAAATTATCACCCCTTTTAAAAGGAAAACACCAACACCTTGGGGAACAAAGATATTTAATCAAAATAATAAAAAGTAAACAAGAAAGTAATATCCTCGCTGGAAAATAATAAAATTAAAAATTGGAAAATACTTAAACTCAAAGCAAAACCCTACGGTCGACCGTTTATAAAGAAAATGATAATTTAGTTCTTAAAGGACTTTTTAAGATAATGCAGATTTGTGAAACCACTCCTCAACTCTGAAGTTTTCTTACGACCCAAAAGATTTCTTAGTACAGTACCAAAGTTTTTTTTTTAACATCCTTTTAACCTCCTTTAAACAGAAAACCACCTTTTAGGATGTGTCAAACGACCCCCTGCAAGGATGGGTAGGTATTACGTGCACTTTTCAAGAAATCAAAATAATAATAATAATAACCACCGAAACACCGGGAGGGAAAACGACCAGAAGGTAAAATTAAAATCACAAAGAAAAATGAAAAGGACCAAGGAAATCCGCGGAGAAGGTAGAATACATCACCGGCACATCAAATACAAATCATCAATCATCACAACCAACATCAACAACATTAGCATTCCCATGGCAACGACCAACAATGGTTCAAGGGAAGGAACGGGCCAATCGCAGGCCGCAAACAACAACAGGCGTAAACCAACAAAGGACCAAGAAAACAGACGCAGAAAATAACCCAGAAACCAGAAAATTAAATTAAATTAAGTTAAATTAAAATAAAATCAACCCGAAAAACACGAAAGAAAGGAACCGGGACACAATGTACACGTAACACCCACACCCCTGAAGCGACTCGCTTGTTAAATTTTTCAGGTTAAATAATACCTTTTTAGCGCAAAACTTTTAAGCCAAGAAAAGTCATCAATAAACCCTAGGTTACCCAATTACATTATTGAAGAATCCAAAAATTACTTTCACACGGTACGCAAGCCCCAAATTAACAGACATAATTACACATGGTATAATTTCCAATTAACAAGCCGAAAGTTTAAAATTCCACAAGGCAAGACTTAGTTTTTTTTAGATGACGCCAGTTACATGGTACCACGCGCACTTTCTGCACATAGGAAAATTTTCAGGTCTTCACCAAAAATCAGTAAAGGTTTAGTTGTAACAACACTTACAGTTTCTTCCAGATGAAAGTTGTGAGGGCAGCTTCGGTAGCCTAAGTTGACTTACTTACATAAATAAAACATAACATGTAAATTCCAGACGAGGAAAAAAATTAACCAGAAACTTGCAGAAATCCCCAGGGCAAAAGCCCCGTATATATCACTTAGCCAGGCTCGAACATTTTCGGTGAAATTATCTCCTTAGGGAGAGAGAAACCACACACGTCCATCTCTTCCATGTCACCAAACAGCAATGGCGATTTCCCAAGATTCAGCAGTCCCGGCACCAACGATCACATGTGCGCAGAGGCAAAGCGCCTGAGTGGTAACGTAGCTCGCGAGGTAGTACATACCTACGCCACTAGAGTGCAGGAGAATACGGTCAGGCACCGATAGGACGTGCATACAGTCAATAATAAGGTTTGAAAAGAAGAAATAAAGAAGCGGCGAACCACTTCTAAAGACACAGTTTTTCCACAGCCTTTAGGCTAGTTCAAAAATATTTCCCAAGGGGGAAAAAATTGTTACGCAGGTAACAGCTCTCTGCGTTCACGCTTCCGTGTGTCTTTACGAAGACTGAAGAGTAAGCGTTGAGTAGCAGCTGTGTCTGGTAAGGACCGGCGATAGAAATTTACTAATCCAAGACATCTTCTCAAGTCAGCAATAGTACGAGGTTGTGGGAATGAGTGAATGAGCGAATAGCATCAACACGGTCGGAGAGTGGTTTAAAGATGACCACTGTAGCCTAGGAAGGAAATTTCTGAGGCACCAAAACACATTTTGAAAGATTCACATTGATACTGTATTTATGCAGTCGTTCAGGGAGGATACTTAAGTGATGCTCATGCTCTTCTTCATTTTGAGATGCAATCAGGATATCATCGAGATAGCAAATCTCTCAAAATGAGTTCATGTACCTTTGAAAAGTTTGGGCAGCATTTCGGAGACCAAATGGAAAATTAACAAATTCAAATAAACCAAACGGGGTTATAACAGCTCTCTTGGCCACATCGTCTTCTGCGACTGGGGTGTGGTGGAAACATCTGATTAGGTCGATCTTTGAGAACATTGTTTTACCTAATAGTCTGGTATTGAAGTCTTGGTGATGAGGTATAGGATACCTGTCTGGAACTGTGATGGCATTTAGGGCCCTGTAGTCTCCGCAGTGTCGCCATGAACCATCTTTTTTCTGTACCATGTGGAGAGGACTGGACCAAGGACTCTTCGAAGGTCTGCAGGAAGTCGATCATTTTCAGGAACTCCATCTTCGCTTGAGCAAGTTTATCGGGGGACAGTCTTCTCGCTTTGGCAGCGACTTGTGGGCCGATTGTAGAGATGGTGTGGAAAAAATGTATGGAGGTTGCAGTAAATGCTGGATTGTCTCGAAGTAGGCCTGGGTAGTCTTGGAGTAGAACAGATTATTTGTTGTGAGGGTCAAGTAAATGAACACTTCCTGAGACAGGGGACGATACTGGTAGTCCGTGGGTTGATAAATTAGTTGTGCCATCTATGAGACGTACGTGTTTTATATCAACTTACAACCCATAGTCATTAAGAAAGTCAGCACCGAGGAGAGATTGCTGACCATCAACTATTGTGAATGGCTACAAAAAAAATCGTCTCAAACCAAAGTCAAGTGGAATTAAGCGCTCGCCATACGTTTTGATTGGTGTCCCGTTAGCTGCATATAGCAGGCGTTTGCAAGCACGCTTTTTATCTCGTGCTGTGGGAGGAAGAACGGACAAATCGGCTCCTGAATCGATCAGAAATCGCCTGCCAGAGGAGCGATCTGTAACGAATAAGCGGCGAGAATTCACATGGCGTACGTCACTATGTGCCGCCTCTAGCGAGGCGAATCAGAAGAAGTAAGAGTAAAACTGCATGGGGGAGTACACTTCATCGCCTTTTGTCCGTATGTGAAATGGTACAAGCATAATGAACCACGTGGTTGATAATGTTTACGGTGAGGTGAGCGGTATTGTGGTCTATTCAGAACACTATTTATTGATAATGTTAATTGTTCAATCTGTTCTTCAAGCCTAGAAATCCTATCGGTGGGTGATGCTGACGGTTGTTACTGAATAGCAGATATGCTAGGGCTCGAGTAATCCTGCTATTGTTGCTAGGTTGTCCAGTGTATCACTGGTAGCCTCTGCATGAAAATAGTTCTTAAAACTTCGTCTGAACTTGTGTTCCAGCAAGGGTTCGCATTTCTCTGAGTAACTGACTAGGCTTCTTATCACCAAGTTCGATTTCTGTTAAAAGTTTGGTTACCTTTCGTCCTTCTGATTCCTCGAATTCAGTTATGAGACGAGACTTGAGGTCTGTAAAAGGTGTATTGGATGATGGTCGATTCAGAAAGTCACTTACAAGCTCTGCGACATCAGGCTCGAGCGATCCTATCATGAAATTAAATTTTGTCAATTCTGCTGTAATACCGGCCGTAGCGAATTGTGCTTCGATTTGCATTAGCCATAGTTTTACGTTCTTTCGCCAAATGGGTGGCATTTTTACCGAGACGCGTGCGATATGTGCATTTCTGTTGTCGTAAATGTCTGTTGATAGTGTTCTCAGTGTTAGACATGTTTACAGAAACACAATAGTCACCGGTTACACTGCACAACACTCGAATGCACATGTTTTATTTTTATTTCATAACGTCGGGGTCACCACTGTTAGAGTAAGCTAACTTGACTCGTGCACTTGAATTGCTAATTAAAACTGTAAAAAGCAATGATTTATTGTTAACACAGCAATAACCAGATAAAACAAACAGACATAAACATACATTTCCCAACGAGGTTATACAAACTTAAAAGGAGCAAAGAGAGAATGTAAAGATTGGTCACTAAGTCTTTGGAGTCGTTTTGATGTAGATGGAGCCACCACAACTCAATACTTCTGCCTTATGAAGATCATCGCATACACACTCCCCTTGTTCACTAATGACTCCAGGAATGTCCTTCTTGGAACCTATTTCTGCCTTAAAGTACCTACAGTATACACACTCTTCCATTTTTCACTAAAATTTGTATGGCCGCCAATTATGCTTGGCAGCATGTTATCCTTAGCTGACTTCTTTGCTATATTCAATTTCCTAGAAAGTTCCTTCAATTTCTCCTTACTTCCACAGCCATTTTTAACTCTATTTCTTTCCAACCTGCACCTTCTTCTTAGTCTCTTTACTTCTCTGTTATAATATAGTGGATGTTTACCACTCCTTACCACCTTTAAAGGTACAAATCCTATTTTCACATTCCTCAACAATTGCTTTAAACCCATCCCAGAGTCTTTTTACATTTTTATTTACCGTTTTCCACTGATCATAGTTACTTATTAAAAACTCCCTTATGCCTGTTTTATCAGCCATATGGTACTGCCTAATATTCCTAATTTTAATATCTTCCTTTCTTTCACATTTATTTTTAATTACCACAAAAACAGCTTCGTGACCACTAATACCATCTATTACTTCGGTTTCTCTATACAGCTCATCTGGTTTTACCAGCACCAAATCCAGAATATTCTTCCCTCTAGTTGGTTCCATGACTTTCTGAATCAGGTGCCATACCCATAATAACTTATTTGCCATTTGTTGGTCATACTTCCTGTCGTTCGCATTACCTTCCAAATTGACATTTGGTGAATTGAGATCACCCGCTACAATCACGTTCATTTCCTTATCATTTCCCACATAGCTGATTATCTTATCAAGTAATTTGAATCAGCATCTGCGCTACCCTTTCCTGGACTGTACACTCCAAAGTCATGAAGTTGCCTATTATCTTCAGAGATGAGCCTTACCCCTAGAATTTCGTGTTTGTCATCTTTAATTTTTCGTAGCTTACAAATTCTTCTTTCACCAGAATGAATACTCCCCCTCCTACCATTCCTATCCTATCTCTACGATACACCCTCCAGTTCCGTGAGAAAATTTCTGCATCCATTATATCATTTCTCAGCCATGATTCAACTCCTATTACAAAATCTAGTAAGTCCCTGCTCCCTTACTACCGCTCCCTAGGCCACCCTGTTTCCCTGAATGTATCTCCCTATAACTCTTATAAACAAATTTCCTAACTTATATGTACCACTGCGGCTTACGTGAAGGCCATCTGAGCGCAGATGCCTATCTCCTACCCACACATTAGGATCTATAAATCTCACACCCAGGTTCCCACACATCCACTCCATAGTCTCATTTAAATCCCCAATCACCTTCCAGTCAGTATCCCTCCTACACAGTATTCCACTGATAACAATCTCCGCTTCCTTAAACTTCAACCGTGCTGCATTTACCAGGTCTCACACATCCCCAAATATGTTGATACTTATACCGGCTTGTCTTACGTTGTTAGTACCAACGTGAAACACTACAATCTTCTTCTTCACCTCCTCCTTCTCTTCTACTTTCCTCAACATCTGCTTTAACCTAATTCCTGGATAACACTCTAGCCTGGTACCCTTTCCTCCACACACTTTCCCGACATGTCTAACGATGGAATCCCCCATGACCAGAGCCTCAACCCTACCCACCTCATTTGATCTCCTCCCCTCCTGGTTAGTCCTACCTTTCCTGACAGCTGCAGAAGCTACTTCCTCCTCCTTTTTCTCCATCCCATGACCCTGTTCCACATGTCTTTTCCTATCCACTATTCCACATTTCCCTTTCCTACCACTTCCCTTTCTCCTACTTCCACACTTCTCGGCAACAGTTCCCTGTTCCTCATCTTCGCTCGGTTGTTCCACCTGCAGTGACTCGTACCGATTTCTCACCGAAACCTGTCCTGAATTCTGATCCTGAATGGAGCCCTTAGCCTTCCCATCCGTCTATTACACCTACTGTATCCTGTACATTGTTTCAGGAAGGCCTACTTTCCTTCCTGTCCTCTGAGAGAATCCTAATTTTCTACCTCAAGCTCTCGAACTCCTCCCTCATACTCCCTAAAGCCTGGCCACACCCATAGTTCCTACACTCGCACTCCTTACATGGCGTGGGTACCTACCGAGAGAAGGCAGGCTTCACCTTTTTTCTTGTTCTCCTAGAAAGGTGATGTTGGGCTCCCTCTGAGATGGCAGACGAATGGGAATCAGAAGCTAGTTCTGGGAGAGGAGGCAGCAGAGCTGGGAACGGTAGGAGCGGACAGAGCAGTAGTTTTCGCTCGTCCTCCGGAGACCTCCGGTAGTCCTCAGATTGAATTCACTGGGGGGAAATTTAAATTATCAAATGCTTTAATGTGGGCAATGTAACGGTGATCTTAGGAGGAATTACAATTTAGATTTCAGTACTAATTCCACAGATGCATGTGTTCCCCTACGTTTGTCATTCTCGTTTCAGGACTGCCGCATTATTTGTTACACTATGAATAACAGATTTTGATCTGCTCATATTCGGTTAGCAATAGGGGCAGGTGGATAGAATACTGTGGATTGAATATTGGCATATATTATGCCGTTGCAAATACATTTACGATATTACTAATATTAAAAATATTTACGTAATATTTATATTCCCTTGCATGTAAACATGTACTATATACAATGCTCTTACATTAATTATACTCGTAGCTCATTTATTACTGAAGAGTACAACCGGCTCCATGACTGGCCTTTGATCACAGGGGTCCCGGGTTCGATTCCGACAGGATCGGGAATTTTAACCTTAATTGGTTAATTTCGCTGGCACGGGAGCTGGGTGTATGGGTCGTCTTCATCATCATTTCATCCTCGTCACGACGCGCAGGTCGCCTACGGGAGTCGAAAAAAGACCTGCATCTGGCAGGCCGAGCTAGTCTTCGGACACTCCCGGAGTGGTATAAGTGGATGGTTCTGCGGCCGCCACCTCCACAGGACCTCCGCCACATTGACCTCTGGCAATGTCATTGCTATGCTGGCTATGACCGCATGCTTAACCTCACATCCGCCACCTTTGGAAGGCTTAACCTTACTTTCTACGCATAATAGAGTAAACCTAACCTCATGGAGGGGCCTAACCTCACTTTTACGACGAGTTGCCCTTCCTAACGCCTAAGAGAGCGAGCTTAACCTCACAGAGGCTACTTGGAGGGGCTTAACCTTACTTTTTACATGCAAGACAGCATGCCTAATCTCAGAGCCGCTTTCCTGGAGAGGCCTAACCTCAGTTTTACGGCCAGATGCCCTCCCGACGCTATCTTAACTATTAGGGCAATGGCGATTCTCGAGACGTTATTTTGAGTAGTAGGGCAATCGAGATTAGCATAAGAGAGAACACATAACCGCATGGAGGAGCCTAACCTCAGTTTTACGGCTAGATGCCCTTACTGACGCCAATTGCACAAGATGGCGGTTATACACAGCTCCTTATGAGACGGATTAAGGCCGCTTGCGCAAGATGGCTGCTGCTCTTAGGAGACGGCCATGGGCGATTGTACAAGATGGCTGCTGCTCTTAGGAGACGGCCATGGGCGATTGTACAAAATGGCTGCTATACATTGGCTCTTATAAGACACCTTAGGGACGCTTGCGCAAGATGGCGGTTATCTAATTGCACAAGATGGCGACTAAACATAGCTTCTTATGAGACGGCCTAGTGGCGCTTGGTCAAGATGGCGGCTATACAGAGGCTCTCATGAGACGCCCTAGGGACGTTACGAACACATGTTCATGTTTGTAAACAAAACCACGTGCTTTTTTGACAGCTGTAACCTTGACGGACCCTAACCTCACTTTTAAGGACTATACAGCATCGCTATCCTCACTGATGCCATCTTGACGGCGCTAAACCTCACTGTTGCCACCTTATGCACCTTATGCATGTAGTAGCGGGTAATTTAAATTCCACGTGCTTTTTAAGAAAATTCTGTTACTATGAAGGTGGAAGGGTCGCAGTCTTAGTTAAGGTACATCCCAGCGTTTACTTCGAAAACCGAGTGTAGGAGAGCGTACCTTAAACAGCTGTAAAGATAGCAGCTTCCTCCTCCTCCTCCTCCTCCTCCTCCTCCTCCTCCTCTATATTAGACGCAGTTTTACAGATAGATCGGCAGTTGTTATTTGCCGGTGTTCTTAATTTCCGGTTGCAGTGTAAATCTATACATTATATCTACCTGTAAAACATCTATTATGTTTATGTGTGATCTTTGTAGTGTGAGTTTTTCATGACTTGACAATCTTGAACGACATAAAGCTTTAAAGCATAACTTAGAAATATATGCATGCAAACAATGTACTGCTATATTCAACAGACGTGATAATCTCAGACGACATGTAAATTCTAAACACATTTGTTTAAGTAATTTAACAATAGAACGCATAGAAACATTAACTAAATGTCGAAAGCCCGATAAAATGAAGCGTGATCGAAACGATATTACATCGTCACAGCTTACTGCAACTTCTGTTACTAACATCACTCCACCAGATAAAGAGGAGATCCATAAGGAAGGAAAAGGATAACACAACGTTTCTTTTCCATCGAAGCCTTTCATTCTACTTTTTTTCTAACCCGGCAACATGTTCTGTAGCTGTGCAAACATCTCAAGAAGAGAAGCAAAATGCATCAGTAGAAGAACAATAAGAAGATTTAAGCGTTTCTTTTCAATCAAACCGTGTTAAATTTTCATCTGCTGATAACAATGCAGAAGCACATACCGCATAAAAACAAGTTCTCCCTTTTCTACACATCAACTGCCTACACGTATTAGCAAAACTCTTTTACCCTATGCACATGTAAGATACTGCAAAGACGTTAACTTACTCGTTGAACGATTTCAACTCCTAAGAGCTTATCAAGGTGCTGGATACACAGTGTATGTACGAGAGATACAAGAAATAGAAGACGAACTACGCGTACTGTGTAACATAATCCCTTCCCAACACTATCTTCTTAATGTATCAGCTGTTAACATACCAGCTTACTCCCCCTCCTCCTCCGACCGGACATAGTCGTGTTCCTTCTCCTCCACCTCACAGGTCAACTACGGTCCCACTTCTCATCCTCCTCCTCGCAGTTACTGAGGTTAGCTCAATCCCTCCTCCTAAGGAATAGTCTTTTATCATCAACATAGTGTGTGCTTCGCGATCGTAGGCTATGGAACAGAAAAAGTACAACAAACAAAACTGTCAATGTGCATGCTGTTCGCATCTTATTTATCTCACACGAGTACGTAAGGCTATTACGATGTTCTATAAACATGGAACCTTATCTCAGATGCCGAAACATCTGATTCAATGTTTACCACCGGGATTTTTACCTTTCGTAAATAATTTTCGAGACATCCTTCCTCTCCATAGTAGGATGTCAATCGATGAAGCTTTATGCACAACCTGTCAACGTCATTACAAGCATCGAGGGGTAAAATAGTGATGAGGATTGGGATGGACCAAATCCGAGGATTGAACACTGTAGTCACACAGTGTATGGATGAACTTTTTCTAGTACATGATAACGATGATTCAGAAAAGGAACCAACCACATGAATAACAACACGGTAAGGACTGCATTATCTTCTTTGTAAAGCATAACATACTTAGTACAATATATTTCTATATGTTTTGTTTAATTTCAATGTTTCAGGAGGCATTACAATTTCGGAAGCATGCTACCTCTTCGCAGAAAGCTGTTAAGAAGCATAGCAACTTTGTCAGCAGCAAAACGAAAACTGTTGTAGTACATTGTAAATAAATATTTTATTGCTTTCAACATGTTATACTTATTGCCATTCCTTTACCTCCTTACACCTACTCATTCTATCCATTAAGGCTTGAGGAAACGAGCATGGCTAAACCTGCATAACTATGATGACGCCATCGCTAGAGGTTAAAAACAGAACAATAGCACGTGCTCACATTAGCCTTAAGCACAAGATCGCGTGGTTATAGTAATGCATGTTTAAACTTGTTCGAAAGGGATATAAAGCTATGCCTTGACAGAGAAGGAGGAGCAGGTGATAACAGCCTATGGATAGCCGCCATCTTGTGCTGTAGCCTCTAAGCTAGGTTTCTTCACAAGAACCTCTGTATTACCGCCATCTTGCGCAGTACAATGCATGTTTAAACATGTTTGATAGAGACATAAAGCTATGCCGTGACAGAGGAGGAAGTCATAACAGCCTATATATGGCCGCCATCTTGCGCACTAGCCTCTAAGCTATCATTCTCCATATAACTTGTGTATAGCCACCATCTTGTGCAATCGCCCATGGCCGGTATCTCTCTCCATAAGAGCCTATGTATAGCGGCCCTCTTTCGTAATCGCCCATAGCCGTCTCATAAGAGTCTATGTATAGCCGCCACCTTGCGCAGTAGCCTCTAAGCTAGCTTCCTCCATATAACCCTGTGTATAGCCGTCATCTTGTGCAATCGCCCATGGCCGGCTGATAGGATCCTCTGTATAGCCGCCATCTTGATCGAGCGTCCCTAGGCCATCCCATAAGAGCCCATGTATAACCGCATCTTGCACAAGCGCCGCTAGGCCATCTCATAAGAAGCTATGTATATTCGCCACCTTATGCAATTCGATAGCAGCCATTTTGGGCATGCGTCCCTAGGGCGTCTCATAAGAGCCTCCGTATAGCCGGCATCTTGTGCAAGCGCCACTAGCCCTTCCTATAAGAAGCTATATATAGTCGCCATCTTGCGCAAGCGTCCCTAGAGCGTCTCATAAGAGCCTATGTATAGCAGTCATCTTGCGCAAGCGCCCTTTAGCCGTCTGTGTATAGCCGCCATCTTGTGCAATTGGCGTCAAGAAGAGCATCTAGCCGTAGAATTGATGTTAGGCTCCTGCATGCGGTTAGGTGTGCTATCTTATGCTAATCTCCATTGCCCTACTACTGAAAATAACGTTGGGAAAAACATTTGGCCGTAAAACTGAGGTTACACCCCTTCAAGATAGCGGCTCTGACGTTAGACTCGCTCTCTTAGGCGCCAGGAAGGGCAACTCGTCGTAAAAGTGAGGTTGGGCCCCTCCATGAGGTTAGGTTTGTTCTCTTACGCGTAAAAGGTAAGGTTAAGCCCCTCCAAGATGGCGGATGTGTGTTTAAGCATGCAGTCTTAGCCAAAATAGCAATGACATTGCCACAGGTCAATGCGGCGGAGGGTCTGATTGAGGCGGCGGCAGCAGAACCTTCCACTTACACTACTTCCCGGCACTAAATGCAATACGCCATTTCGTTGTTTACTGAAAATTACGAACTGATTGTAATCGGTTATATGCACTACCGGGCTGAGTAGTTCAGACGATAGAGCCCAAGTATGCGGTTTCAATTCCGACTTTGCTCGGCGGTACTTGAAGGTGCTCACGTACGGAGATCTCATGTCGGCAGGTGTACCGGCACATGAAAGAACTCCTGAGGGACAAAATATTGGCACCTTTTTTGCTATGGGCTTTACGTCGCACCGACACAGATAGGTCTTATGGCGACGATGGGATAGGAAAGGCCTAGGAGTTGGAAGGAAGCGGCCGTGGCCTTAATTAAGGTACAGCCCCAGCATTTGCCTGGTGTGAAAATGGGAAACCACGGAAAACCATCTTCAGGGCTGCCGATAGTGGGATTCCAACCTACTATCTCCCGGATGCAAGCTCACAGCCGCGCGCCTCTATGCACACGGCCAACTCGTATTGGCACCTTAACGTCGCAGATAACCACAGAAGTGGTTATGGGAGTATAACAACAACAACAACAACAATAATAATAATAATAATAATAATAATAATAATAATAATAACTGTGCCGTGGGAAGTCTCCCCCGGCCCTTTGCATTTTATTCAGCCTGGCCAGGCTCTAATCTTACGCGTAACCTTGACACCGAGGTGTCAAATTTATTCGTCTTCTCTCTCCTAACGTTTTTGGAGCTGGGTTAATCCCCGTGGAAATTGGTAACAAATTATCTCTATCTGGTGGAATTACCTTCTTTTCGGTTTGGTACTGTTTGAGAATTTATTTACTAAATATATGCATTGATCTGCGCTCTCGCGGTGATTCCTTGAAACTGCGGGAAGAAATGAACCTTGTATGAGGCGCTCTCTACCTGAGCTTTCGTCCTACGATGCTCCGCCCACTAACCAATGAGAGCTCGCTTCCAGAAGAAAAGCTAATCTCCGATTATTGAGGTGGAGTCTGGCGTGAGTTGTGAATTGAGATGGACGCACAGTTCTTGCCTGTCTGGTGGGAGCGCATTCTGCCTCTTGTTATGGATGTGACTTGAAGAAAAATGTGAAAAGGGCCTCCCCCTTGGCCCTTCTTATGATCTTGGGTCTTTAATCAACGCGGGAGCTGTTTTAGATGGTATTTTTAGTTTAATCGTTGCATCGCTTCATCATCCAGAATGTAAGTTTTTTAAAAATGGCGTCTTGACGCCTTCCTAATTCAGTGAAAATTTTCGGCTATTCTACGAAACTAATTCTCTTCAGCTTCAATCAATTTCAGTATCCGTCGTGTAGTAATGATGGACTCTTACTTGAATGGAAGATCTCGGCCTTTTAAAAGAAATTTGGATATTGTTATTATCATTTTGAAAGATATCATTGAAACCTTTATTCGGGTGAAATATGTAAAATAATTTAAGAAGTTTCGAGGTTCGAGTACCTTACGCTCATGTGGTAAACCTTGGGTAAAGCTTGTAAAGTATCAATTTAACTACCTTATCGAAGCATGCTAAGCGAGTCTATTTATCCAGTTGAGTTCTAACCAAGTGGACAGTAATTATTTAATTATGGTGTGTTTGTGTTAGATTTTGTTCGTGTTTCTTGTTCCTCGTTCTTCCTTTCGTTCCCTTTATTCTGTTTATCCTTGTATCCGTGTTCACCCGTTACCATGCTTGATTCATGGCGTTTGTTGGTTACCATGCCAACGGTTTTGGTATTGATGTGATTATGCTTTATTCTGATTGATTTCTCTTCTCTTGGGTGACCTTGTGCTCGGATTTAAGGGATTTAATTTTTTTTATTTCGGTTTCCTTCTGTTTCTTCGGGGTCCTATGTATCGTGCTAAATTTTCTCCACTTCTTGATTTATTCCCTTGGTGAGAGCTCGGTGGATCTGGAAGACTTTAAAATGTATCCAATGTGTATTGATACTAGTGTCAAATTAACTTTGCTGGTATGATGAGGCCTCATTTATTTAATAATTTTGTGTTTTCCTTTGTTTTGGTGATTGATCATCCTATGTTTAAAAAGTTTTTATTTGATATCTTAATTCAAATTAATTTATACCTATATAATTTCTCCTGCGTTGAGTATTTTCTTTCTCTAACCTTCTAAAAGATTAACTCACTAAATAAATCATTTGTTTTAAATTGCCCTATGAATGTGTTGTTCTTCTTAAATTAACTAGTTGGTACCAGGTACGATTTTTCTTTCTCCTAGTTCCGGGTGGGTTTTCTTGGCCTTATTTATGGTAAGTATCTTGTTCTTGTTTTGTTTTGTGTTGATGATATTGCTCTGGGTTCGCTTCCAGCTTGTTCTCTTTATTCTCTTATTGTGTTCCAGTTTATTTTTCCTTTCTTTCTTGTTAATTTACTGCCGTGAACGTAGAGTGTCAGGTATGATCTACCTCACGGGACAGTATAGTGGTAGCAGAGCGTGGTTATTTGATTCACGTACCTGTAGCTCGTACCTACCCGTAGGTTGTTTGCATCATCTCTTATTTATTTTTACCTGGTAGCAAATCCTAGTTAGTTAAAGGAAGGGCATAGTGTAGAACTACTGTAATGTGCTCTTGTAAAAGAAATGCATTCGTCTTGTTTATTCTTAATATTTTTGTTTCATGTAATCTCTTCACGGTGTTTCGGGTCTTTCCTGTTCGTGTGAGTTGTGGTGACTGTTTGGTGTCATGAGTGTACAGTTGGTGATCCTGCGACCAGCTGTTTTGTTCGCTGTAACCTGCTTCCTTGTTTCCTGCCTCTCAGGTGTAGAGTGTCCTTGCTTTCTTCTTTCAACATAAATTGGTGAGTACAGATGATTCTTGATATTTGGCATTGTGGTACGAAAAAGTACCTTTTGAAATGGTGGTGGGTGTCCACTTGGGCCATAAGCATACTACTGTTAATCGTGTGCTCTCTGTGTTACATATGGCGTAGCTGTTTTAACATTCATTCTACGTACGTGTGTGTACCTTTTCTAGATCAGTGTGCATTAAATTTTAATTACTACTCGGTGAGCTCGTGTGATTTTGTTCACCGCGTGAAGAGCAGTTGTTTTCCTGTGTTTAATGTGTGTTTACATGTGATAGTTCGTGTTCTGGGAACGTCTTATGGTATTATCAGTTCTGGCTTTATGTTTTCATTCCCAAATTTAATATGGTGATTATTATTATTGTTTCCTGGCCTGTGTATTTGTCAAGGTGTGTACCAACATTTAATATGAGAAACTACTGTTTCTAAGAGTGTTCTGATGTGCTAGTACTGGCGTGTGAACCGAGATTTTACTCAACCTAAATTTAGGCCTAAGCATCGTGTGTTATTCATTTGTGCTACTGGTACTGTACCATCATATATCGGAAATTATCTTCTCCTAGCATCGTTATTACCTGTGGTCACGTATTTTAATTGTTTCCGGTGTAGTGTGATTTCCCTGGTGGTCGATTTTCCGTGTCGTTAGTGAAAATTTATCAGAAATACTGGCCTTAGGCTGGTTTGTTTCGGCTTTCATGCTTGGTGTGTTTCCTTTTTTCCTAAATTAAGTGAAACCTAACTGTGGTGAACTATTCAAGCTGGTTTTGAAATTTAATATGCTCTATTGTATACCAGTTATCTTGGCCTTGTAAACTCTTCTCCTATTATTATTTAAGATTTTTCCCTGCGGTGACTCCTTGGCCGGTCACGTTATTTACTGGTGGGATTGCTGAGCAAGCCTATAATGATTATATTAACCTTTGTAGCATTTATCTTAACCATCTATGGCTTCTGGATGTGATGACTCTGACTTTGTTCTGTGTTTGCTGATCTGTGCTGGCTGCGGGTAGGTGTTTGCAAATTTGCATGAATGAAGTATTTCATTTTTACCCTGTCTCGCAGTTGGTTTTGGTTGGTGAACTGCTGGGCAGAGGTTTGAGTAATTCACATCATCCCTAATATTGTGGAGTTATGGGGAAAGCATCAGTTATGGCGGTATGAGGTTAACCTGTGAGCATTTTGCCTGTATTTGATGTGAATATGTGCAGGTGGTACCTACGTTAGGCCTAACTAATATCGTTCTTATGCTCGCCTTGCTGTTAGGCCTAACTAATATCGTTCTTATGCTCGCCTTGCATCTTTTGAAAATTTATTGAAATTTACTGTTGAAAATTGTTTAACTAACCTTCTATTTGATATGAACTGCCATGTATTAGTAACTTTTGAGTTATAATTATTTCTGAATTGTTTAAATTGTTTACCTTTCTGGGCTACTTGAGGTTCGGTCATTTTATTGTGGTGATATCTTGACTGAGTATTGAAAATATATCTCCTGTATTATTTATTCTGGTGATCTGGGGACTGTCGTTGGTGATGTGTTCGTGCACCTGCTTGGCTATGGCTGGCCTGTGCTGATCGTGGAGCTGTGCGTTGTCTATGACATGAGTAATACTTTACTTTTCCCTGTTTCACGGTTGGTGTGGGTTGGTGCGTGGCTGAGCGGTCGCTCGAGTCATTTCACCAAGGTTTTTGTTTGTGTGGGGTTATTGTGTAGGCATTCGTTGTCGTTAAATTCTGTCAGACTGTTACTGTGTGGATGCCTTGTGGACCCTGTGTCTGGACCTATTCAGGTCTTTACTAGTTCATCTGTGCTGGTTATTGGCCGCTTGTAGTCTTCTATTCCTAACGGATACCGTGCTCTCCTATTAATTTAACCTGTTCCCTAGTTATGGTGTATTCACTTAGAGTAGGGCCCTTCCTCAAGTTTCTGGCTCATACATTTGGGTCTTGCTTTATTTATGTTAACTTGTGATTCCTGGAAAGGTTGTCCTGTTAACCTCCTTGCGGTTAGGTCTGGTTCATGTGTGGATATTCTTGGGTGACTAGGGGTATCTTGTATAGTTTGTGTGGTACTCTGCCATGGTCATTGTGTTCATGGAATTCCTATGTCGTGAAAATTTATAACCTATTCGTATTTAATTGCATTCCATTTTGAGTTGTGGATTCCATCGGCCTCCTTACCATTTCTACTGTGTTGGATTGCTGTTGAGCTAATGTGGTCTGTAGCCTGAGGATGGAAAAGCCTCTTAACCTAATAGGATTGGGCGCAGATCGGTGTTGGGTGATGATATTGGTACCAAGTATTTATTGTTTGGGGTTTATATTTCGGGGTGGGCATGATAGTCTCGCAGCATGTCGTTGAGGGTTCTAAGTGTCTTTTTTTCCCTATTGGGGCTGGCGCATGCATGTTGGAGCTAGTCATGGATATTTTATGGTTTCTGTGTTGTTGGCTCATTGTGACATGTCAGGTATGGACTGGTTGTTGGTCTTATTATTGTACCTTGTGTCTTCGTAGATTTGGAAATACCCTTCGGTGTGGGTCTATTGCTCTGATGGAATGATTTTAACTTGTGTTATGTAACTTGTTGGTTTTGTGTGTCCTGGTTTCTTCACTTTTGGTCTCACTGCGTTACTTGTTGACCCGACGTTATCTTGTGTTCTATTGGTACTTCTTGTTAAAGCTCAGTTAATGTTCACCTGTCACTCTTTGACATTTTTTCTGTTCAGTGGATCTAATTAGTCTTTTGACAAGGTTGTTTGGTCATCTTACCGTTCTGTGGAGTCATTAACTTGGTATGGGACTAGTTAATGGTCTTTAGGCGGTACCGAAGTCGCCCAACTATTAGATTATGGGGTCTATGTGTTGAGTTCCTTTATTCTTCATTATCATTGAGCATTTGCTAACGACCTGCCATCTTTTCTGCCATGTATATTTTATTTTACCTTGTTTCCTGGTTGTATGGAAGGGTACCTGCTTAGCGGTGATGCGGCAGTGTGAATCTGCGGATGTCATATATTATTAGCCCGGCTAGCTCCGAGGTCTTTTAAAAGACAACTGTAGTTTAGGTTGCGTAGGCCATTGCTCCAATTTCCTGATGGTCACTTGGTTTGAGGTGGATTTCATCGCCTTTTCTTATTTAATCAGGTGTCCTGCGTGAAAGAATGTTGTTGTGAATTCAATGAAGTTGGAGGTTTTGTGACTTCGGATTGGTTTTCCCTCCTGAATTTCTTTCATCCATTTTCTATTCCGTTATTCCTGTGGTGTTATCGAAGCAACCATTATGTATGTATTATTATCCATCCCAATATTAATCTTGGCTTGGTATTGTTGTTGCTTGTTCGGTTGTTGATGACAAACTTTTAGCGCACCTCACCATCTTATAGAATCTGAAGTCTCCTTTCTTACTGCCAACGTTATCTTGTCTCGAAGACTTTTCCTCTAACCCTTGGATATTTTCATTTTCCTAAACTTGCCGTAGGTGTGTGATATTCTTGAATTGAAGTTATGTTTCCTTTCACTTCTCTTATTCAATCAGGTAATGTGCTGTGATTGGGGATGTTGATGCAGTAATTGTTGTAAATTTTACTTGATCTCTCTGATAAAGTTTGGGAATTTTTGAACATGCATTCTTTGCTCACCGAGCAGTAGCATGGGGATGGTTTTACACTAATAGTTTGGAATTAAGTGTACCTGGGAAAGTCAGCAACTGTAATGTGTTGTGGTTACGAAAGTGTACCTCTGGATATATGGGGGTTCTGTTATCTTCACTGTGGTTGATCTTGACCTGGTTTGGTAAAAACATGTGATGTATGACTTAACTTGGCGTGTTGTCAAGTTTAGAATTCTATGGTGGTGCTGGTATTTTTTGGTGGCGGACTTGCACCGTGTGGTGAATCTGAAACTGATTATTGGGTTGCTGTATGAAACTTGTGTCAGATGACTATTGCCTTAAAACCTTGAATATATGCTCGTACTTAAATTGTTTTTCATTCTGTGTTGCCAGTACTTTGGCACGTGACTTAAACTTGTGGAGATTGCTCTTGTAACTGCTCTGTCGGTAAACCTAAGTCTTATGTGGTATGCTTTGGACCAGGTTCAGTCGATGTAAGGTTAAAAATTTAAAATTTAATCTGTTAATTAGATCTTAGTTATCCGTTGAATGTATTCACCAATTTATCCTATTCTTCTTGTTTTCCTCCTTGCGCTCTGCGTCTTTTTTTGCGGTAGTGCCAAATGTTGATTTTGATTTTGGAAACGAAACAAGAGGCTGCATTTCTTATATAAACCCGAAAACCATGACTTACTGTGAAATAATCTCAAATTTAATGCGGGATGTAATATCGAGAGATATTGCTAGGTTTAGTTGATTGCTGGAAGAAAATTTTAAGAATGCGTTGTGTGCAATTTTCCATGAACTATAAAGGTGAATTTATCTTCGGAGTATAATCAACACCGTGTATCCCATTGCGTGCCAAATTCAAATCTATTTGAAATTCACAAAGTTGAAAATGTGACCTGAGTTAAAGAATGTACTACTTGGAACCTATTATCTCTGATGCTCATTTTCTAAAACAATAACTGCGGTGTAAAAAACTCTTAACTCTTAAATGGATTTTTAGTGGAACCATTAAATGTGGTGAAAAATGGTGAACTTCGAGTTGACTATTAGTGATGGTCTTGAACATGATTTTAAGGTGGTACTTGACTTTGGTATTGTTCTATCTAATTGGATGTTTACTACTTGGACATGTGCTTGTGGTCATTTCGATTTGGACTGTGACACCAAAATTTAGGTTACTTGAGACCACGGTGCAGCGGAGGGGGAGATTGACACCGAGGTGTCTTCTCTCTCCTAACGTTTTTGGAGCTGGGTTAATCCCCGTGGAAATTGGTAACAAATTATCTCTACCTTCTTTTCGGTTTGGTACTGCTTGAGAATTTATTTACTAAATATATGCATTGATCTGCGCTCTCGCGGTGATTCCTTGAAACTGCGGGAAGAAATGAACCTTGTATGAGGCGCTCTCTACCTGAGCTTTCGTCCTACGATGCTCCGCCCACTAACCAATGAGAGCTCGCTTCCAGAAGAAAAGCTAATCTCCGATTATTGAGGTGGAGTCTGGCGTGAGTTGTGAATTGAGATGGACGCACGGTTCTTGCCTGTCTGGTGGGAGCGCATTCTGCCTCTTGTTATGGATGTGACTTGAAGAAAAATGTGAAAAGGGCCTCCCCCTTGGCCCTTCTTATGATCTTGGGTCTTTAATCAACGCGGGAGCTGTTTTAGATGGTATTTTTAGTTTAATCGTTGCATCGCTTCATCATCCAGAATGTAACTTTTTTTTAAATGGCGTCTTGACGCCTTCCTAATTCAGTGAAGATTTTCGGCTATTCTACGAAACTAATTCTCTTCAGCTTCAATCAATTTCAGTATCCGTCGTGTAGTAATGATGGACTCTCAATTGAATGGAAGATCTCGGCCTTTTAAAAGAAATTTGGATATTGTTATTATCATTTTGAAAGATATCATTGAAACCTTTATTCGGGTGAAATATGTAAAATAATTTAAGAAGTTTCGAGGTTCGAGTACCTTACGCTCATGTGGTAAACCTTGGGTAAAGCTTGTAAAGTATCAATTTAACTACCTTATCGAAGCATGCTAAGCGAGTCTATTTATCCAGTTGAGTTCTAACCAAGTGGACAGTAATTATTTAATTATGGTGTGTTTGTGTTAGATTTTGTTGGTGTTTCTTGTTCCTCGTTCTTCCTTTCGTTCCCTTTATTCTGTTTATCCTTGTATCCGTGGTCACCCGTTACCATGCTTGATTCATGGCGTTTGTTGGTTACCATGCCAACGGTTTTGGTATTGATGTGATTATGCTTTATTCTGATTGATTTCTCTTCTCTTGGGTGACCTTGTGCTCGGATTTAAGGGATTTAATTTTTTTTTTTCGGTTTCCTTCTGTTTCTTCGGGGTCCTATGTATCGTGCTAAATTTTCTCCACTTCTTGATTTATTCCCTTGGTGAGAGCTCGGTGGGTCTGGAAGACTTTAAAATGTATCCAATGTGTATTGATACTAGTGTCGAATTAACTTTGCTGGTATGATGAGGCCTCACTTATTAAATAATTTTGTGTTTTCCTTTGTTTTGGTGATTGATCATCCTATGTTTTAAAAGTTTTTATTTGATATCTTAATTCAAATTAATTTATACCTATATAATTTCTCCTGCGTTGAGTATTTTCTTTCTCTAACCTTCTAAAAGATTAACTCACTAAATAAATCATTTGTTTTAAATTGCCCTATGAATGTGTTGTTCTTCTTAAATTAACTAGTTGGTACCAGGTACGATTTTTCTTTCTCCTAGTTCCGGGTGGGTTTTCTTGGCCTTATTTATGGTAAGTATCTTGTTCTTGTTTTGTTTTGTGTTGATGATATTGCTCTGGGTTCGCTTCCAGCTTGTTCTCTTTATTCTCTTATTGTGTTCCAGTTTATTTTTCCTTTCTTTCTTGTTAATTTACTGCCGTGAACGTAGAGTGTCAGGTATGATCTACCTCACGGGACAACCTTATATTTGTAACTGTTTTCTTGTATGTGTGTATTTTATGTATTCATTTCTCATCCTGCCTTCCCTCCCCTAATAGAATGTCATTTCTTAATTATTATGTTTGGCCCCAGAGGAAGTGGATATTTCCCACTCTGGAAGCGTTTCCCCTCTTCTCATGCCTCCATGTCTTTGGGCTACTTACCCTGCCCCTTTCGGGGCATCCGATCGCTGTTGACTCGCTGGACACGTCACCTCGCTCCTTCGGAAGGTCACGGTTGACCAAACTGAGAGAGAAGATTCTGCTTCTCGTGCTTGAAGGCGCCACACATACAACCTGGTGTCGTGCGGAGGTCAATCTAGGTTCCACTGACATGGAGGTAGGCGCTGAAATTTCTATACTTCCCCGATGTCTTACCAAGTAAGAAGGGGTATGAGGTGGTTGGACCCCTTTTAGTATTGTAATGATATGAAATCAAGGTGTTAGGTTTGCGCAAAACTTATTTGTAATTTTCTTGTAAAAGTCTTCTTGGTGCGTTTACGTAGAGCTAATGCTCGTTACTTCTTGTGCTATTTTCCACTTCTGCCGTGGCAGTTTGTTTGATGAGGCATGTCGTACCCCTTGCATGGGGATCTTTAAACTGTAAAGTCTTCCATTATGAGTTGTAAAGCCACGGGTAATGTTATTTGAGATTCCTTATAATGAAGTGGCAAGGTTTTACGCACCTTCGTGTTATGCCAAGTAATGTGTAAGTCGCACCTGTTAGAAACTCGTAGAGTTTCTCTGCAGTTCTAAGAGCTGTTGAGATGTTATGGTAAACTTGTGCTATTCTAAAGTGTAACTTAATACTTTTAGATTGTTAGCCACGTATTTTCTAGAATTACCTGTTGGTATTCGGCGATAATATGAAGTGGGATACCCTCCTCTTAAGCTTGTATTATCTGTATTATAAATTACTTGGGCTGGTTCCCTAGGTGAACTTGTGTCAAGGTTGTATATATTATACCAGAATGTTTTACAATATATTGGATAGAGAGTCTGACGGAGTTTATGTTTAAGGTGCGTAGCGAATGTTGTTATCAAAACAAGGCACTTTGATTTCGACTGCTCATCTGTCCAGCCCCATAGGCCCACCACTTCCTTCTCTTTCCCTACGCTTGCCAAAGGTTGGCACAGTTCTGCTAGCAGAGCGGTCGTGGTTGGATGGGGCTGACCAAGGATCAACCGCTGTATAAGCTTGGGAGAGACGAGTGCCCTGAGGTTGTATACGTCTGTGGGATCCCTGAATTTCTTTATTTTTGCCGTATAATGGCTACTCGAGATGTAGCATATCCTGGGGCTCTGCGGAAGGATGAACTTTTGTACGAATTAGCTATTTACGGCTTGGAATCTAGAGACACTGTTAAGAGTGACGAGGTATTGTTAAGAGCTAACTTACACAATGTAATCTCTGTGCCCAACCTAACTGACGGCGAGGTTGGTGGAGCGGTCTCAGTGACTGAAGCAAACCTATCTGATATTTTGTCAGTAATGCAGTTTCTAGAGAGCGATGTAGCATCGAACCACCAACTTAGAAGAGTTCAAGGTCGCATTACTCACTACCTTCACCGTATCGAAGGCCTACTCTCATTAACCTTCAAGGGGGAAACTAGGAACCAAATTAAGGATTTAGAAGCTAAGGCCGGTAGCCTTTTAGAGAAGGTCGACTCGTGGCTTAGTAAGTTGGCTGTTAAGGACAAATATGCTTGGTGTAGTTTTAGGTGAAGACGATTTGGGTAAACATCAAGCGAATTTAGAATCGGTACAGCACCATCCCTTACAGTCCACCATATCGTCATATGTCTCACCCTTTTCTAATATTCGCCATCCGTTGACCTTGATCTTAAAAGAGGCTCGATATTATTGCGTAAATTCGGCGAGCGATACTGTTTCCTTCCTGCGTTTTCTCGTAGAGTCCCAAGACCATACCTCGGTCTTTGGATTATCACACGCTCGTATGTTACAGATTATTTATCCGCTTGCTCTTGGTGTTTTGTCGCAAAAGATAGTTCATGCAATTGCTGAGCATATGTCCATTCAACAGTCTCATGCATATTTATTAACACATTTCATTCTGGCTCGGACATTTAATTCCTTTGTTCAAAGTTACTATTTTAGAATGCAGCGCGTTGACGAGTCCTTATCGGACTTCATTTCTGACATCAAATTTTATGCGAGTGTCGTTGCGTTGAACTACTCGGAAGAGCAAATTATCTCAACCATCGTGGAGGGGATTTCTCCTGTTTACCGCTCCTGTTTGTGTATTGCGGCCCATCCTCGCAATTTTTTGGAGTTGGAGGCGATGGTAGTATCCGCCGAAGGAGTTCGTCCTGCGGACTCTGCGTGATCCCTCCGTGCCTAAGGCTCTTAGTACTCCTTCGTCACACAAGTCAGGGAATGTAAGGAAATGCTATGCCTGCGGCTCGTCAGAACATCTGCGAAACCGCTGCCCAGTTAAATTTTCGGAAGCGCGGTCTTCTGGAGTTAGCACTGGCGTAAATGGGCAATCAAGGACCAGTAGGTTGGTTTGCTTTAAGTGTGGTCTAGCTGGTCATTCGGCGAGAAATTGTCCGGCAACTTCGAGTTCCAGTTGAGTAGGTGACGGGCAGTCGTGGATATTCCGACTGATGAACCCCGTGTGTCAATGGTGATAAGGGTCTGCCTATTGATCATCCTACTAGTGTCCGGTAAAGTGTTTAAGCATCTCGTCCAATCTTGAAGGTCCTGTTCCCTTTATTAAGGTTGATGGCGGTAACGAACCCGTATCTGCACTGTTAGACTCTGCCATTGTGGTTTCCTTCATAAGTGAGAAGTGGTATGCCGCCCATAAGTCTATTTGTAAGTTTTCGGACTTGGAACCTGTTCCATTTTGGTGCGTATCAGCCAACTCTTCGAACGTAGAGATTAGGGGTTTGGTTAGGGCAAAAATTCGAATCTCTAACTTCTCTTCGAAATTTCCATTTTTCGTAGCTGTAAATTTGTTCTGCCCCATCATCTTAGGAACAATTGTTTTCTTATTGAGGATTAATTTTAGACTTCCAGAATAACACTTGTTGCTTTAAATTTTGTAATTCTGTAAAAATGCCGCTAGCTTTTTAAAATTCTGCTTCTATCCGTTCGGTTACGCCCCCTCAGAGCAAGATGGTGTGTGGCCTTAGACATCTGCCTGAGAATCAGGCGCAGAGTGTGAGGGAGTTATGTGGCAAATTTTCCGACGTTGTTTCCGAGAAATAGGGTATGACTAATGTGTTGGACTATAAAATCGAAGTATCGGATCCTACTCCTGTAAAAATTTCTCCTTATCGACTATCTCCTCCTAAGGTCAAGGTCTTGAAGTAGATCGTCGATAAAATGCTCGATCAGGGAATCATTCCGCCTTCCACCTCGGCCTACTCGTCTCCCATTTTTCTCGTCCCTAAACCGCAGGGCGGCTACAGGCCGGTTCTTGACTATAGGGTCCTAAATAAGAAAATTGTGTTACAGTCGGTTCCTCTCCCTGATTTACACTCGTGCTTTTCATGGTTTAGGAAGGCCCGCTATTTTACGGTTTTAGATCTAAATCAAGCTTATTATCAGATTCCCTGGCCGAAGAATCTCGCCATTTAACCGCATTCGCCACCGACTGGAATTTATACGAGTTCTGTCGGATACCTTTTGGCATTTACTCAGGCGCCGCGGTGTTATCCAGGCTACTGGATATGATATTTTCAGATCTTAAGTTCAATTACCTCTACCATTATTTGAACGATTTAGTCGTCTATTCGGAAAGTTTTGAGGAGCACTTGGTACACCTCAAGGAGGTATTGACCCGTCTCCGTAAGGCTGGGCTCACGGTTAAGCTCTCGAAGGTCTCTTTTGCGAAGCCACAAATGTCATTCCTTGGACATATCTTTTCTCCTGGCGGTGTGTCTGTCGATTTGTCCCGAACTCATGCCATTCGCGAGTTCCCCCTTAAAAGCCCGTAAAAGGGTTTGCTCGTTTTGTCGGCATGATAAACATTTTCCGGAAATTTATCCCCGATTTGGCTAAGCGTGCTGCCACACTGAACGCTCTCCGTCGAAAAGGTGTTAAATTTGAGTGGGGACCCTCCCAGCAAGCAGCCTTCGAAGACCTCAAGCTAGCTATCTCTAACGCCCCCGTCATAGCCGTGCCTGACTTTTCGAAAAAGTTTGTGGTTCAAACTGATGCATCTTCATCTGCAGTCGCTGCTGTTTTAATGCAGGACTCCGAGTTAGGGAGACGTCCCATCGCGTATGCACCCAGAACCTTTTCTCCCCTGGAATCTAAGTTGGACGGACTCAATGTGCTATTTGCCCTCGAGAAATTTCGAACGTATTTGGAACACGTCATTTTGAACTTGACACGGACAACCAGGCGTTGAGCTGGGTCTTGAGTAGGCCCAGAATGACTGGTCGTTTAGCTCGTTGAGGAATTAGGATTTCAGCTTTCAAGTTTGATGTCCGTCATATTCGGGGCACGGAAGATATAGTAGCCGACTCTCTAAGTCGTATGTTTTATCATAGCATTGAACAGGAAGACGACTTAGACCCGGATCCTTTAACATCCTTGTCGATTTCTGGGGCAATTTTGGACGATGCTCCCCTTCTATACCATGATATTACTAAGCTTCAAGCTGAAGATTCTGAGTTAAGACCAGTTATTCAGGAGTTAAAGGGAGCCCGGTTGCTCCTTATATTCTCAGAAATGTTGTTATTTGTTCTCATTCTCGCCACGATCAGGAGATGAATGTGGTGGTACCCACGGTTTTGATTCCAATGATATTGAAATATTATCATGAAACTCTTCTTGCCGGGCATCAAGCTAAATTTAAAACTAGCGAAAAATAAGGGAGTATTTTATTTGGGAGGGGATGGATGGAGAAATTCGTCAAGGCCTGTAAGATCTGCAGGATCAGTAAGCCGGCGATTAGTACCAAGGTAGGACTATTGTCATCGATTCAAGCGACGCGCCCCATAGAGCGTATCTTTATCGACTACGTCGGCTCTCCCCAAGTCGAAAGGAGAGGGGAACCGTTTCATCGTAGTTTGTGCGGATGGTTTTTCTTGCTTTACGTGGTTGTTTCCGACTAAGTGGGCTACTACTAATGCCACCATAAAAGGTTTGAAGAGCATTTTTTCTATCTTTGGGCCCTGTCAGTTTTAGTCTCTGATAATGCGAAAGCTTTTACGTCTAACCCGTTGAGGAAGTTTTGCTTTGGCCTGTCCATCTCGCATGTTACGACCTCCGCGTACTAGCCTCAGCCGTCGTACGCAGAGTGGGTAAATCGTAATTTAAGTTCCGCTCTCATTGCCTTCCATCATCTGGATGCTTCGAGGTGGGGCACATCTATCTCATGGTTAGCCTCTGCTTTCAATACTGCTATCCATGAGGCGCATAAAATGTCGCCCTTTTCGCTTATGCTTTCATTCGTTCCTAATTCCCCATATCCAACTTACGGAGCATGAGTGACTTGTTACCCGAGAATATTCACCCTCGTCGTATTACGGCTAGTTGGAAACGTGCTAGGCAAAATTTGAAAGTTTCTCATTTGAGAATGCAACAAAACTACAATCAGGGGCGTAAGCCTACCAGCCTGGCCGTCGGCGATAAGGTTTTTGTAAAAAAAATTGTTCCCTCTGGTAAGCTTGCCCCTCGGTTCTGGGGACCGTGTACTATATTGGTGTTTCTCACTCCTGTTTCGCTGCTACTTAGAGACCCGGTCGGGCAGAGAATATTTAGGGTCCACATCTCCCAGGTGAAACCGGCGTAGTCGCTGGTTTGAGCTGAGGTTTATTATGCTCCAATTGCCCTCTTTCGATTTACTCAAGGAAGGTTTCCTAAAGTTATATTGGCATTCTAGTAGTAAGCCTATGTTTAGGGCGGTTTATGTATTATCTATTGTTTGTGTGTCAATTTTCCTCCTTCCACCTCACGCCTTAATACCTACATCTCGTTTACTTTTGTTCTCTCGTTACCTCCATGTCAGATGCCTAGTCGCTTCCTGGCCTGGCCCCATGCCTTCTCGTTGGTCCTTCCGTTACTCGGCAATAAGTTCAAAAGACACTGTCGGCTCTGTATTGATTGTTCCTGCTTTTTGGAGAACCCATCTTGCCTGAGTTCGCCGGGAGGGCCCCCCGATGCAGCCGGCTGGTGTGTACCTGCTTATTATGAACTTCAATTAATTACATCGACCTGTCACCTTTCGAGTTGGTCGTGCCCTGGTGCTTCGCAACTAGTTATATGAGAAGTTGCTTCATTCTACTGTGCTCTGTGGAAGGACTGTTCGGAAATTCTGTCTATATAATTTTCGACCAGTTGGGTTGAATTCACATCTGTGGACCTTGTTGCCTGTTTTTCGGCGCGTTACCATTGGACCAGTACTCAAGGACGTGTTCCATGCTGCGCCGAGCAAGTTTCTTGCTTTGAAACAAGTCCTATCTCTATTGCTACTGACATATGGCGTGCTCAAGATACCTCAATGATGAATAAACTTGCCTTCTCCTTCAAGAAGCTATTTCCTTCCCGTGCTTTGGCTTAAGGCGGTGATATCTGTGCCTTGGGAAGTCTTACCCGTCCCTTGGTATTTTATTCTCCCTGGCCAGGCTCTAATCTTACGTGTAATCTTATATTTGTAACTGTTTATTTTATTTATTCATTCCTTAGCCTGCCTTCCCTCCCTTAATAAACTGTCATTCCTTAATTATTAAGTATGCCCCCGAGGTAGTGGATATTTCTCACTCTGGAAGCATTTCCCCTGTTCTCATGCCTCGATGTCTTTGGGCTACTTCCCCTGCCCCTTTCACGGATCCAATCGTTGTTGACTCGTCCGACACGTCACCTCGCCCCTTGGGCAAGGTCACGGTTGATCGCACTGAGAGAGAAGATTCTGTATCTCGTGCTTGAAGGCGACGCACACTTACTATTAAAAGACACATTCCTCGTCTTGCAAGTAATCAGAAAGGAAACCGTTTTATGTCGGAACTAAACAGGGTATTTCTGAAGAAAAAGGACGGCAGAAATCTAACAAAATGTTATATGGAATGGAAATATAAAAATTATTGTCGATAAAATCATTCGAGATTCTAAAATTAATGGAACACTGCTTGGTAAATAATAAATTATGAAACTGGTAGGAAGTTATAAAAGAGTCAACAGCCATTGCACCACATATCCTGATTTATTCTTTACAAACAAGTGCAAACTGGAAAATAAGTTTGATACCTTTGAGGAGAATTACAATTTACCTCCTGATATTATGAGTTACCATCAATTACAGATGTAATGATGTAAATTGTATGTGACAAGAAATTACATTTAAAAGGTCTGTCCATATAAACTGGTAGTATACATGAATTGTGTACAACTAGTAACAAGTAAATAACAATATCATTGTGTATAATTTCTACTGCTCATTTATCTCAAGTTGCCATCGCATTTTTGCTGCTTTTCAGCACATGAATTCCATTTCTCTAATAAATCAAATTCCCCTTTTCTGCAGTACGAGGTCATTTACTACCTCCCAAAATAATGTTTTAAACAAGAATTACCTGCTTGTGCCGCCCCTCATGATATGATACATCACGATTACAAACAATACAGGTGACTACACATTTAATAGATTTCGGACAACTTAATCATTTGTAGACTATAGCACGGGGCACTATTATAGAGAAAATACACGTGCATAACAGTATTTTGGAGTGTCATCGAGCTCGAAGTTTGGAACTGTAGGTTGCTGAGCGGCAACAACATTATTCTATTCATACAAGAAAGCAAAGATCTACTTCCACTGTTTTTTCACACAATTACACTTTCAAAGATATTTCCACAAATCGAACATCTAATCAGCCATACTCTACAGTAAGTAGAGAGAAGGGCATTAACGGGAACTTACTGGACAAACAAACCTTCAGGCACAGCAAAACTCCACGTCACTTCTCCAGAGACAGATAAGAATTTTGTGTAATAATAACAATAATGATTCTGAGCCACACATCCTGGCTGTTGTTCAAGGAAAGACCTGTTAGAAAAACGTGGCACTGTACACATGAGAAAAGTGTGGCCTCAATCGTGTGTTAGTGGACTGGTAACATCGACAATTTTACCACTGAGAAAATTTACTATCGTATACATACGCAGATTCATTACCAGAACGTGGACTCTCTCAAGTATACATAAGCAATTTTCCCTACATAGTCGTATTGTCTTGACGCTCCCCCGTGTGCGTACGTAGGTGTGTCCAGAGAAGAGAACTTTTAGAAAACTTATTACCACTATGTACAATCAGATATTGCCGAAGATGCGAGTTTTAGAGTAATCTTAGAACCACATTAATCACAGGAATGCGGCTGGTCACCAGTATGTGTAAGCAAGTGTTGCCGAAGACTTGCCTTTCGAGTAAACTTAGAACCGCACTGATGACATGAATGTGGGCGTTCTCCAGTATGTGTAAGAATGTGACGTCGAAGAGTCAACTTCAGAGTAAACTTACAACCGCATTCATCACAGGAATATGGCCGCTCTCCAGTATGTGTAACCAGGTGTCGCTGAAGGCTTGCCTTTTGAGTAAATTTAGAACCACATTGATCACAAGAATGTTGACGCTCTCCAGTATGTGTAACAAGGTGTCGCCGAAGAGTAGACTTCAGAGCAAACTTACAACCGCATTCTTTACATGAATGTGGCCGCTCTCCAGTATGTGTAAGCAGGTGTCGCCGAAGATTTGCCTTTTTATTAAAGTTAGAACCACATTCATTACAAGGAAATGCCCACTGACTAATGGGATGGACTGACCTTTGATCAGAGGCTGAGAACTTGTGTAGGTTGCATTCATTACAAGTGGACAAAATGCACATTACCTCACTTCCTTTTTTCAATATCTTGCACCTATTGTTACATGTACTCACAGGACCTCCGGTCAATAATGCAACGCTCCCAAATCTAGAAAACAGCAAACTAAAAGTTATTACATTGTGCGATCAAGATAACACAATCAAATACAATATCCAGAAGCAAACTCAACATAAGTACAAAGACTGCTTCTTATCCATTCCATAGCACTCCAAATCTCAATAATTCCAGATAAAGGCTCTAACACATAAGCCCATATAATTTCCAATTGCCAAATAGAATATATGATAGCTTTGCACTTAACCACAGCATATCCAAATAATTCAAGAGGGTCCAATATGGAAGGAATTAATGCGAGATTGCTTCCCTTAGTGATTTCATTACGTGCATTCTTGAACTTTGTATTAAATTGTCATCGCATTTAGGATGCCAAATAATAATTAATGTTTTAATAGCTTCATCCTTAGTGAGATTACATGTTGACAAGATTTCTTTATCATCGACAGGGACATTGGCAATGGCTTCTAGACAATTTGACGTCCAATTTCTGAGATACACATGTGTACTATAAAGCCAGGAAGAAATTTCTGAATGAAACTCCTCAGCTACCTCAACTGGGCTAGTACCTGTCAACAAATCAACGTAAAAACAATAATATGCAGTAGGGCGAGATTCTGTGTCTTCGTCAGCAAGTTGAAGTAGAAATGTCGGACCAAGAAATGGGGCGGAACCTTAACAGTAGTAAGGTGGTTGTCCTTGATCTTTTCATCAGAGGATTCATGCGACGCAATATTCTGAAGACTCCTGTGGTCGGGATATATTAACACAAATTTGTATACGATACGAATATATAACAATGTAAGAATAATAAGAATTTATTGCAGCCAGATGGCCATATAATAGGTTTCAAGGTTACAAAGTAAGCATGAAATACTGTCACACAACATACTGCAGTTTAATCTTTGCCATAGTCATATATGCTCTTTTACCTGTTACTACACAGTGTCATGTGGTATTTGTCGCATACCTAATACATATACAATCTTTGTTCGGTTCATGACATTTTACGTTTTGGAATATTATGTGATGGAAGCTGTGTACGACGAGACTTGTGACTACGTTTCTTAGTTCCTGATTTTCCTGTGTCCATCTTCTATCGGTCATTGCTTCCGTTGCGTAAAATACAGTGGTATATCCTGTTGCTACAGACGATTCTGCTCAAGTACCTGCTCCATTTTCAGGGTAGATTGCAGGTGTAGTCTGCATCGGAGGCCTTCGATATAGAAAGGTTCCTCGCTAATTTATAAATTAATCTAGTTGTGAACCTTAAAACAATAGACAGGAAGTTAGGCTGAATTTCAGGGTCAATCATTTACAAAGAGTTCAAAGCCATCCCTTTTAAGGATTCACAACATCAGTCAAACTCAACTCTTTGCTTGTTTGACATGCTAGCATCTTTGAGCAGACAATGATGGGGCATATGAAAGCTTGAGTTAAAAGTCACAAGGGGTACATTTTCCATGTGTCCCATTTCACGGTATTCACGCATGAAAATTACATACAGCTCCTTCAAATCTGGATATCTAGCAAACATATCTTCAATGTGTTCGAGCAATTTAACAGAATTATGCTTAGACTGAGTTACAGGTAACATTTCAGGAAGAACAGGAGGTATGACATTAAACCTGCCAGAATCATCCATTTGATCATTATTCAAGAAAACGTTCTTCAAATGCCCTTTATTCAGGAGTAAGAAATCGCCGATGGAGTTATTCAAGCTTCCAAAAGCTTTGCAAATTTTGTGTAAAGAGAATCAATATTTATAAGCCTGGCACACCGAACCTTGGCGTCATTCTTAACACAAAACTCAGAGGTAGTGCCTACAATTCCCAAACAAATTTGGTCATCTAACGAGGTGAGATAACCTTCCTTATGCAAGGTATTAGAAGACAAAATATCATAGCAGACTTCAGCTCTTAGCAAGATATAAAGAGGAGAACGCTGCTTAAATATACTAACACTTAAAATGATCTCACGAGCAATATACCAACTGGAACAATCAATTTTCTGTGCAGGAAGTTGGCTTGTGGTTGTATTCACAACTGCACAGTTCAACTTCAATGTATAATCTGACACATTACAGAACGGAACAACGTTGCATGTGGATCATTCAGGCGATACATCAGTATTACCTATAAAAAATATAGGTAGCCAACAAATCTTACTACAAATGCCAAGCTTCGTGAAAAGGCTACACGACACTGAGGATAAATGTGTCCCCCAATCCAAAAAATCTTTAACTAGTACAACCTCTCCTGAACTGTTGTTCACTGCTACATGCTTAACTAAATATCTGAGTGGGTGGCACAATTGAAGAACTTCTAACATTTATATCATTATTGGGAATTATTTGTTGTTTACAAAGCAATAAGGTGTGGTGTCCATTGTACCGGGGGCACATGTGTCGCTTACACCGTTTAGATACATGAGAAGCAAAAACATAGATATCGAAGGTTATTTTCCCTCACAAACTTGCGGCGATAATCAATGCTTGTTTGAACTTTCTACAATCAGAATTGCTATGATTATCAAGTTTTCAGCACTTACAATTAAAGAAAATGCTCTTGTTGGTATTAAGAATAAAATCTAAAACGAATGACAATGACAAAATGGCCATGAATCAAAGACAGTCAGTGGATACAATTCACAATGCCTTATTTTCAGAGATAATGCTTGTTGGCCAAAAGAGTCCAAAATCCATGTCACTGAACCTTGCAATAGTATTAATTACTGGTAAAGCAGAACCATGTCCTACCTTCTATAGTGGTACTAATCACAGGTATTATAGACACATGGCATGTCATACATAATGGCACCACTCGCCGGTAACACAGACCAGTGGTGTTCCCCACATTTTGTTACTACTCACAAGCAATGCAGACCGATGGTGGGACTAAATACGGTCACCGACGAGATCAATGATGACGATGATGATCATAATTCTGGTGTAAGGGGCCTACTGCTACGAGGTGCAACAAAATGATACAATAATTAAAACTCCATCATGTATTCATTGACAAGAATCTAAAGTAGACGATGATGAAAAATTGGCATGAATTCAAAACAATCAGTGGATCCAATTGACAATGCTTCAATGACTTCACCATGCAGCGTAGGATTAGAAACACATTAGGATAAAACATACAACTTAGCTTGGAGTTCCAACGCTCAATGCTGCATCAGCCTGTTTACATCACGGAGTCGGCGTGCTTTCCTCCTCCACAGAGCGAGTTAGATACATGTTTAGGCCCTATAGCCAAGAACATCCCCTCGAGGGATGGTGAGTTCGAATCGATAGTTCAGAAGACAGTTTTAAAGTGGTTTCACATTTTCATACCGAGCTGGTTAACATAACGTCACTGCAATGTGAAACTCCTTCTCCTCAAAGAGTTAGTAGCGCTTGACCTCCTCATGGACAGAGTAGTGTATGACCTCTTCCTACTCAGTACACATTTCTGTTACAAAATTGAGTAAATCTTAGATTTATCTCTCGGACCTATTGACAGACAATCAAACACCTTTATCGAATAGACCTAAATGAATTGCTGTTAAAAATGATTCTTCATCCATTCAGATAAAAATAAATGTCTTCCTCACCACCTCCATTAAGAAACAAACGCTGAATCTCTGAATTCACTTAGCAAACTAGTATTGTTATATTTTTACAGACAATCGGTTCATCATGAGATTCAACTACTGAGTAACGATCGTGTGCCTGTACACTGACTATTTTGGCGAAATTTGCGTACAGTTATCCGTTTCAGATATAATTGTTAGCGTGTTTTGGTGGATCAGCAGAGGTGAAAGAAGGTGCGGGCTGGAATGGGTCTAACTACAAGTCCGAAAGATAAATTTAAAATTTAAATAAAAGTTATATTTTCAACAGACAACAAAATTTAACAAATTTTTACATAGAATTTGACAACTTGACTAGTACAACAAGTCAAATCAGGTACAAGACCAAGAAAGCAGAAATTTTGATAGATTTTAACAATCTGGGCCACAAGCACTAATTTTTTTCAATTCCTGAGCTCTCAGCACATAACCAACATATTACCAAAGGACAGAAAACCCCTCATAACATGGAGCACTTGCTCCCGCCTAGTAATATCACGCCTCCCAGAGGCACTTTTCAAACCCAAGAAAGAGCTGGGCCGCTCTCAATTTTTCAAGCCTATTAAAGGCATTACCTAGACTTCAGAATTCACTGCCATCAAGGCACAACTTACAAATATAAACAGGGGTATCTCGTACCCAATCTACTGGGCCTTCGCGTAAAAAGAACAAATTAATTAAATGGCATCAAAATACCAAGATGAATGCAGGCGTGAACTTGCACTCCTACTTGAAGCTTGTTAAAACCTAACTGGCGCTAGGTCGATCAGCAGGGGCTATTCCCATACTATGGAGGTGACACGTATACAGAATAAATTTAACACATTAAGAAGGAATATAGGAACGGTTACAAAAACGTAGTCACCTCAAATTCAAGATGAAGGGGAGCTCGAGAGGGTAAGGCACTCTCTATCCCCGATTTACAGTTAAAGTTATATGAACATTTTACAAAGACCGGAATCATTTTACATGTTTCAATGGATTGTTTACATATTAAAGGTTTCGGACATGTCCCGAGGGTTAAACTGCTGAGCTAGCAAGAAATAAAGATGTTAAACGGCCATTACCTTGTTGAAGAACGGCTGCCTAAAGAAAGAGGCGCTTCCCGCCCCCTGCTATATATCCACACGCTGAGCTAAATGTTGTTCGAGTGGCCAAGAGCCGTGAAAATCAGCAGTTTTAAACCCTCGTGGAAGCTTCGAGACCTTTCATGAATAATTAAGACACACCCACTCAACTGTATTGGGTAGCTAAAAGTTACACATCAACATCGAAGAAGAAAGACACCATTGGTCCAAAATTAATTAAAGAAATTCGGGATTGGCTGAGTTCAAAACTGCCGAAAAGAAAGATTAATATTGCCAACCCAAAAACTGAAAGAACAAAATTTAGTAAAGACAAACCTTCGAATACAAACTTTCTTCAAAAAGTTCCTTCCCTTCGCACCAGGGTGCATGATCATTGTCTTTTTAGTAGAGACATCTGTCAGAGAAGGTCCACACTTCTTGATCAAACAAAAAAATCGAAATACACACAGTGGCATTTTCTGAGGAACTGTTGAATTAATTCAGTTGTTAAAGTTTAGAGTTTCTCCGGTAGAGAAGTACTTTAAGGCGGAAAATTCAAATGTGCGGCGTAGAGGTGTACCAGCGGGGAAAGAACTTCCCCCTCCCCAAATGTCCTTCCCTGAGGTGACACAGAAGAAGTTCGTTAACAAGGTTATTTCCAAAAAATACATTTTTAGTGGTTTCTAATTTGAAGTTAGTTGGATTCCAGCTTCCTTGCAAATAGATGTGCGGGAGAATATTAAAGAAACGTTAATAGATAAAAAAGTCTTTTACGTTGAAGAGAAAAAGTCTTTTACGTTGAATAGAAGACGAATTTAGAAGAAAGAAAAGAAATTTCAAAGTTAGAATTACTTGTTTGCCGTAGAATACGAGGTACATGTTGCTACGTATAACGGCAAGACCAGCCGCCGCTGCCAATGTCCAGTCAAGATCGCCCGGACCCCTCAAGTACCCTGAGATACCTCTCTCCCGCACTATGAGAGGGGTAGTCCTGGTGAAGCCCGTCGCCGATGCGAAGTTTGTTTACAGTCCAGAGATAAGCTGGCGGATGGTGCGCCGCACATCAGCCTGTGTCGGGAGGTAGACTCCGGCGCGCCGTACCCAGCAAGACATCAAGGGAGTGGGTTGGGCCCTTACCCCACCACAGTAGGGGTAAGGCGCCGAACGGCTGCGGGGCGCCGAAACAGTAAAATCTTGGCGGCAGAAATGTTGTTGGAACTAATGCTTTAGGGTAGTATCTTGGTGGTGAGGCAGAGGGGCCAGCGGCGTGGAGATTTTTTTTAATGTCACTGGAATGGTTTAGTAGGAGACGGGAGCTTCGTAATGGCCGTACAGGAAAGGACAGCAGAATAACCGTCGGGTCAGATTTTACATACATATACAAAGGTAGATGAAAACACCAAGTGCAGAAGGCCTAAGATTTAGCACACAACATAACCTTCCGAGTTCCAGCAAAATGTTAATGACAAAGTTATCAAGGATTTTACACAGGCTTAATTTGTGAAATATGGACCCTAAAGATCCTCTCGGTGGCTGGATTGCCCACTAATAATGTTACTGGAGTTAGGAAATCCAAAACCTTGCAAGGCCCGTGAAATCAGGGGGCAAGCTTGCCAGCGGGAACAAAGTTCTTGACCATATCTTGGTCTCCTATTTTTAAATTGGTGGGCCTCTGTCCACGATCATATCTTTCCCTAACCTTTTCATGAGAAATTCTAAGGTTGGCCTTAGCCTTCTTCCAAAGATCTCTAATATTAGCTGGATCTATTGTCTCAGGTAAAATATCACTAAGAGACCAAAGGTTGGAGATCGGCGTGTTGGGTACAAACTTAAACGTCAATGAGGCTGGAGTAAATTTATGAGATTCATGAACCGCCGAATTCAAAGCGAAAGCTAACCAATGCTAGGACGTGTCCCACCTCGAATGATCATCATGATGATAGGCAATTACAGCCGACCTCAGATTACGATTGACCCGTTCGGCTAGAGATGGCTGAGGATAATATGCAGAGGTAGTCACATGAGAGATGGACAGATCAAAACAGGATTAACGGAAGAGATTGGAGGTGAAAGCTTTAGCATTGTCGGAAGCAATATATTGACACGGACCAAAAGAAGCGAAGATGGAATTTAAACACGAAATAGTGGACTGAGCGGTAGCCAGCTTAGTAGGGAATAACCAGGCAAATCTTGCAAAACCATCTACACACACAATGATAAATTTATTGGCATTCTCCTTTGATTGGGGGAAGGGTCCTACGTAGTCGATGTAAAGACATAACATGGGGCGCGATGCTTGATGGGAGGACAGAAGACCTAGCTTGGTGAACATGGTAGGTTTACTTAGCCAACAAGCTTTACAAGCTTTTACCAATTCACGAATTTCTCCGTCCATACCCCTCCAAATGAACATCACTTGGATTTTTCTCGAGTTTTAAAGATGCCTAAATGCCCCCCTCATGGTAGTACTTGAAGATCATAGGTACAAGAATAGCTGGAACCACAACTTTCATCTTTTGTTCATGCCTCGACGGGCAACATAAAACACCATTCCTCAATAATTAAGGGACGACATGTTTTCCAGAAGAAAAAGTTTCCATAATAGGAGCCAGCACTGGATCTTCACGTTGATATTTTTCAAGATCCCTAAACAACATTGGAACATCCGTTAGTATGGCATTTACACCCGGGGGTATAGACTCGGGAAGTGAAGAACTGTCTTCCTGTTCAGAAGTCTCTACATCATTGGCAAACATCCGGCTTAGTCCATCTGCCACAACTTTTTCAGTTCCTCTTATATGCCTAACATCAAACTGGAAGGCAGAAATCCTGATGGCCCAGCGGGCTATGCGACCAGTGCGGCGCGGCCTACCTAAGACCCAACGTAAGGCTTGGTTATCTGTCTCCAAGTCGAATTTGACATGTTCCAGATAGAGGCGGAACTTTTCTAGAGAAAATAAGACCGCCAAACCTTCAAGGTCATAAATTGTATACTTGGCTTCTTGAGCCGATAAAGTTCTAGACGCATAGGCGATGGATCGCCTCCCTAGTTCAGTCTCTTGAAGGACTGCAGCCACCGCCGACGACGACGCGTCGGTTTGGACGATACATTTCTTCGAGAAATCAGGCATGGCACGAACGGGGGCATTACACAGAGGTAATCTGAGATCTTCCAAAGCGGCTTGTTGAGAAGGACACCACACAAATTTGACGCCTTTCCTACGAAGTAAGTTCAAGGGCGCCGCTCTATTAGCGAAGTTAGGAATAAATTTCCTGAAGAAATTCACCATGCCAATGAATCTGGCAATACCTTTGATGTCCTTAGGAGGTTTGAAATCACGGATGGCCTGTGTTCTAGAATGATCTACAGCGACACCATCGGGCGACACAATATGCCCTAGAAATGACATGGAAGGATTAGCGAAAGCAACTTTGGACAGCGTAACTGTTAACCCTGTCTGACGAAGGTGATTAAGGACCTCTTTCAGATGATCAAGATGTTCTTCAAAGGTCTCAGAAAACACGACGACATCATCAAGATAATAGTATAGATACTCAAATTTTATGTCGGAGAAGACCCTGTCTAGCAGTATCGTAAGCACGCCTGCTCCCTTGGGGAGCCCGAGAGGCACACGGTTGTATTCATACAAGTTCCAATCCGTGGCAAACGCTGTAAGATGTTTAGATTCTTCAGCTAGAGGGATCTGATTACACGCCTGGTTGGGGTCTAAGATGGTGAAGAACTTACCTTTTCGAAACCATGAGAAACAAGAGTGAAGGTCGGGAAGGGGCACAGATTGTAACACCACCTTCCGATTGAGAGCCCTATAATCAATCACAGGCCTGAAGCCACCTTGGGGTTTCGGAACAAGGAAAATAGGCGATGAATACGCCGACTTAGAGGGCCGAATTATACCATCTTTCAATATCTGATCTATGATTTCTTTCAGAGCCTTCATTGTAGGTGGAGATAGATTATAAGGTGGAAATCGAACAGGGATCGAATCCATAACTTCAATCTTGTATTCAATAAGGTCAGTAACACCAAGAGTATCGGAGAAAACTTTTCGAATCGACTGACACAACTTACGAATACTATCTGACTGCTCCTAAGGAAGATGTCTAAGGTCTAACAACATCTCATCCTGGGTAGGCGAAACAGATGAACATGATACAGAATTACATTTCAATAAAGGGATTTTACAATTAAAAGCAAATTTGAAGGTGCACGACTTTCTCTGAATGTCGAGCACAAGGCCGGTGTGAGACATGAAATCCGCTCCTAATATAATGGGGCAAGACAAGTGCTTAGCCACAAACAATTTAAATTTCCAAGTAAATTTGGCAATTCTAATTTTGGCATACAGAAAATCTAACATTTCTACTGGAGAAGTGTTAGCCGAAATGCATTGAACCGAAGACGAAAAAACATCAGAAAATTAACAGATTTTAATTTAGAATACCATTCAGCCGAAATAATGGAACACACACTCCCAGAATCTAATAGAGCAGTGACAGGTTCATTATTTAATTCAACTTTGAGAAATGGTACTGGTGCGGGGGAATCCGCCGCAATCCTAAGACATTCTTTAGGGCATTCAAATGCGGGGTTGGAGGACTTCCTACCATGTTCTGATCCTGAGATTTCGGCTGGTTTACTTCGGGCTGAGCCTCGGAAAGATGAGTTAGCCGACTCAGCCGAAGCCATTAGTCACTTTTGATTATTGGTGGAAGTTGCATCCGAAGTTGAGCAGGAGGGAGTGCTATTAGAATTCGGGCAACTCTTGGCTATATGGGAAAAAGCGCCACATTTAAAACAGCCCCGAGATAACCCTGCTCCATTCTTTGCCCCGTTGGATTTGATCAAAGGGCACTTGTTGCGGAGATGGTCTGCAGACCCACAAGCATAACATTTGCGGTTTACGATGGTTCGGCGAGGTGGAGGCCGAAGATTACTTAAAGGAGGGGGCTTCCTCGCCACGCGTAGTGTGTCAGCATATCTAACTCCCTCGGCTGAGACAGCCATAGCTTCTAAATGGCAAAGGATTGCGGACGCGACGCAAAACACAAGTATGACCTGTAAGATGATGAAATTCCTTCCACAATGGCCTGTACAATTTGATATTCAAGGAAATGTAAAGCAAATACCATAGTGTAAAATTTAATGTCTTGGATGGAGTCGGCAAGATTTTCATCCAGTCGCTCTACTCGGTAATAGTACTTCTGAATTAGAGAGGACATTGCCCTAGCCGGAATGAAGTTTGCTAATAGGTGGGCGTGGAAGTCTTCTATAGAGGATTGATCAGAAATGCCTCGTACTATTCTGTCTGAGAGAACACCAATGGAATAGCGATAAATAATCTGTAGAATTTGACACGGGGAAAGCGAAAATACAAGAGCATGATCCTGAAACTCAACTAAAAATCTAAAAAATGCAATGACCTCATTAGTAGAGTTAACGGAAAATTTAGAAATACCCCTGAGAACATTGCTAATGGATGAGGCAAACTACTGAACCCGGGTGACATAGTATGTAAAGGCCTAGGGGGCGGAGAAGCTGTTTCAGAAACTGCATTATTCAACACAAAGGGTGGAATGGATGTGCGACGACCGGACTCAGTTTCTAATATGGCAGATGTTTGTTGGACTCCTACAGATTTCCTACTTTGTTCCCCCGTGGGAGAATGCTCCTCGCTAACTACGTTTACCAGAGTGGGTTGGTCGGTTTTGCGGGGTACTGCCCCAGTTAACAATAGGCTAACCTTACTGGACAATTTAGAAAGGATTTCGAGAACAGCACTAGCCTCCTTCCCTTGAATGTCATTTAACTTCAGAGACAATAGATCAGTAACCCTCTTGTAAAAATGGAACAATCTTGCTTGTACACGTTTAAGTTGATTAGGTGATGGATCACCCCCTTCAAAAAAACTAACTACAGATGCTAGCTCAGTAGCATTATCAGTGATCGTGGAGAGAGCGTCATCAATATCCTTCTCCCCCAAGATGGGGATACTAATCGGCAAGTCAAGAGAATCTTTAAGCTTGGTGGTATCGGCCCCAACCGTGCCTCCAGATGGAACAGTTCTAATAGTTAATTCGTAAATCAATTCCTCCTTTCGCAAATAGCCGAGATGAAGGACATCGCGAGGGCCGGACATGATGACAAACAATTTACAAATTTAGAAAAGTCGAAAAATTCCAGCGACTGAGAAAATGTTAGAGTTCAAAACAAAAGCAATGTTTAGCCGCCAAAAGGGGCTTTCAACCACGCTCTGCTACCACTTGTTAACGCGTTTTGGTGGATCAGAAGAGGTGAAAGAAGGTGCGGGCTGGAATGGGTCTAACTACAAGTCCGAAAGATAAATTTAAAATTTAAATAAATATTGTATTTTCAACAGACAACAAAATTTAACAAATTTTTACATAGAATTTGACAACTTAACGAGTACAACAAGTCAAATCAGGTACAAGACCAAGAAAGCAGAGATTTAGATAGATTTTAACAATCTGGACCACAAGCCCATTTTTATGCAATTCCTGAGCTCTCAGCTCATAACCAACATATTACCAAAGAGCAGAAAACCCCTCATAACATGGAGCACTTGCTCCCGCCTAGTAATATCACGCCTCCCAGAGGCACTTTTCAAACCCAAGAAAGAGCTGGGCCGCTCTCAATTTTTCAAGCCTATTAAAGGCATTACCTAGACTTCAGAATTCACTGCCATCACGGCACAACTTACAAATATAAACAGGGGTATCTCGTACCCAATCTACTGGGCCTTCGTGGAAAAAGAACAAATTAATTAAATGGACACAAAATACCAAGATTAATGGAGGCGTGAACTTGCACTCCTACATGAAGCTTGTTAAAACCAAAGTGGTGCTAAGCCGATCAGCAGGGGCTATTTCCATACTATGGAGGTGACACGTATACAGAATAAATTTAACACATTAAGAAGGAATATAAGAACGGTTACAAAAACGTAGTCACCTCAAATTCAAGATGAAGGGGAGCTCGAGAGGGTAAGGCACTCTCTATCCCCGATTTACAGTTAAAGGTATATGAAAATTTTACAAAGACCGGAAAGATTTTACATGTTTCAATGGATTGTTTACATATTAAAGGTTTCGGACCTGTCCCGAGGGTTAAACTGCTGAGCTAGCAAGAAATAAAGATGTTAAACGGCCATCACCTTGTTGAAGAACGGCTGCCTAAAGAAAGAGGCGCTTCCCGCCCCCTGCTACATATCCACACGCTGAGCTAGATGTTGTTCGAGTGACCAAGAGCCGTGAAAATCAGCAGTTTTCAAACCCTCGTGGAGGCTTCGAGACCTTTCATGAATAATTAAGACACACCCACCCAACTGTATTGGGTAGCTAAAAGTTACACATCAACATCGAAGAAGAAAGACACCATTGGTCAAAAATTAATTAAAGAAATTGGGATTTGGCTGAGTTCAAAACTGGCGGAAAGAAAGATTAATATTGCCAACCCAAAAAATGAAAGAACAAAATTTAGTAAAGACAAACTTTCGAATACAAAATTTCTTCAAAAAGTTCCTTCCCTTCGCAGCAGGGTGCATGATCATAGTTTTTTAGTAGAGACATCTGTCAGAGAATGTCCGCATTCCTTGATCAACCAAAAAAAAAAATCGAAATGCACACAGTGGCATCTTCTGAGGAACTGTTGAATTAATTCAGTTGTTAAAGTTCAGAGTTTCTCCGGTAGAGAAGTACTTTAAGGCGGAAAATTCAAATGTGCGGCGTAGAGGTGTATCAGCCGGTACAATAATAATGACCATCTGCATAATTTTTAACTTTGGTGTCTGTCGGTTTGTCTCTTTGTCTGCTCTTCTATAACTTGAAAACTACTAGATATATTTCCACCAAACTTCATATTTAGAATCCACCTGTTCTTGGGTAGGGTTGAACGCAAATATTGTTTCTAAATCCGTGAAATGACTGTGGCTTTTTACGAAACCAAAACTGTGATTTTGCACTCCCTCAGAATATACACAACCAAACTTAATGGAAATGTGCCTGTCTTAATGAAAATTAATTTCTAAACCTTTATTCTCAAGCGGATCATTTCGATAACAGGATTAATAAGGGAGATATCATTAACGGACCGTTTTTCGGTACAAGTCCCACCGGACTTAACGCAAGAGCGGGTGCGTGTAAAGCGTATTTCTTACAGCTTGAAAACTACTGAAGATATTTGAACCTAACTTTATATTTAGCATCCACCTGTCCAAGGGTAGGTTTTAAAGTCAATACCATTTCAAATTCCCGGAAATGACGGGTTTTATAGGGAAACGAAATGGTGAGTTTACTGTCCCACAATATATAACGTACAAGACCAACCTGACTGGAAATAGACCAAACTTGATAGAAATCAATTCTACACATTTTATGTGTATTTTTCGACAGGAGGATTAATAAGGAAGTTATCATGAAAGGTAGGTTTCTCAAGTTAAGTCCAGCGGACATGGCCCTAAAGGTGTTATATATGGACCAGATTACTTATCTATCTACATAAATTATATCGTAACGACACTGTGGCTCTGCATTGACTATTTTGGCGAAATTTTGGTACAGATATCCGTTTAAGGGGTCATAATGACCATCTGCATATTTTTGGCTATAGTTTCCTGAAAGTCCTCTAAATTTTACCCCCCTCGCCCAAAATCAAGATTGCCTCACAATCTGCCACACGAGTTGGAAAATTGAAATTAAGCAAAATTATACGTTTTAGCCGGTAACCTACAGAAAATTTTCAAGATCTGATAATTTTTCACTTTTTATGCCAAAGAATATCGAAATATGGAGGCATTTTATTGGCGGTGCAGACCTTCGTTTCGAGGTATTTCGCAGCTAAACGGTAAGTTCTATCACAAAACGGATGACATGATCTCCGTTCAATTTGGAGTGATCTACAACTTTGGTCCTGTTACATTTTGTCGTCTCTGTCTCCGTTATAGGGTAGATTTGGCTGTATATTTCGATTGTTCGTAAATATTGTGCTTTTTACACGTATGTTACATAGATTGACACACTTATAGGAAAGCAACAGTCATAAAATTTAGCACGCACATTGACACAACCAATGGCTATATCCGAACCAAATTTCATGATTCTAGCTTCCATATAACTATGTGAAAAATAAGGTAAAATGATAAAAAAAATTCACAAATTTCAACCCATTCAAGTATCGTAACTCAATGGAACACATCAATATGGGAGAGACGAGATATTTTTTTAAGACCAGACACGTACATCGATAAAAGGGACGTCTGGGGGAGCAAACCGTTTGTTGGTATGATGTACCGTTTAGGAGCAGTAAATCTCGAAATGAAGAATTGCACTTAAGACCATGGTCATGCTTATCTGCCCTCTATCTAAATAACATCATAACGACCGTCTGGCTGTACAATGACTATTTTGGCGGAATTTCCGTACAGTTATCTGTTTCAGGTGTAATAATGACCATCTGCATATTTCTTAGCTTTGGTGTCTGTTTGTTTATCTGTTTGATTGTGTGAGTTCTTGTAACTTGAAAACCACTGAATATACTTCTACCAAACTTGATATTTAGAAGCCACCTGTCCTTGAGTAGGTTTTAGGGCCAATATTATTGCCGAATACCTAAACTTACTGGGGGTTTATCTGAAACCGAAACCATGATTTTGCACTGCCTCAAAATATGTACATCCGAAATAATGGAAATCTACAATCCTTACTGGAAATCCGTTTCGAAAACATTTTTTCTCATGTGAAGTTTTCTACAGGAGATATCATGAACGTTCGGTTTTGCAGGCTAAGTCCAGCGGACGTAGCCCAAAAGGTGTTGTACGTGTAGCAGATTCCTTATCTATCTATATAAATAAAATCGTAACGACTGTATGTGTCTGTACATTGACTATTTTGGTGAAGTTTTCATACAGCTACACATTTGAGGGGTAATAATGACCGTCTGCATATTTTTGGTGTACTTCCCTGAAAGTCCTAATTTTTACTCCTCTCACCCAAAATTCAGATTGCGGCATAATCTGACAGACGAGCAAGAAAATTGAAATTTGGGAAAATTATACGTTTTAGGCTGTAACGGACAGAAAACTTCCAAGATCGTTAAATTGTTCACTTTTTATCCCTGAAGAACATCAAAATATTGAGTCAATTTTAATGATGGTGCAAACCTTCGTTTCGAGGTATTTCGTAGGATAAACGGGAAGCCCTTTCTCATAACGGATGGCACAATCTCCGTTCAATTTGTAGTGATCTTCAACCTTGGTCTTATGACTTTTCGTCGTATCTGTATCCTTATACGTTAGATTCGTATAAATTTCTTGATTTTAAGAAAATTTGGACTTTTTACATTCCTAATTCATTTTCAATCACTTACAGGAAAGATACAATCACCAAACTCTACATGAACATTGGCCCACCCAATACCCATATGTGAGCCAAATGCTATGTCACATAATTATCCGAATAGTAATGCAATGTAAGATAATCTTACACAAATTTCAACGTATTCAGCGTCTCTAACTCAATCTGACCCATGAATAGATTAGATGCGAGAAAATATCATAGGACCAGCCATTTAGGCCACTAAATACTGCGTCTTACGGTACAATCCTTTGTCGATATGGCGTACCGTTTAGCAACAGTTAATCTGTAAATGAAGGTCTGCAATAATTTAAACATGCATATACATTCGTATGTCGATTTATTTATCGTGGGATTGGTGGAGAAACTCACTAAGTCATGATTTGCGAATACACCTTCCGGTCGACACACAGACCATACCTCCAAATAATGGCAAAATGTTTCATCGAGAAACTCATTTAAAACAAACAGAGACCAGATTTTGACGCACCACAATCACCTTCTCAACTCACACACATGCCATTCTCGCCCCAAGTACCAAGATGGGCTTCGGTCGGCCATAATAAGAAAGAAAAAGAAAACCGATAATTTACAAATGAATCAAAGTCAAAATGTTACATTACCTCCTACATCATTCATCGAAGCACGCAAGTGATGCAGAGTTTAGCACAGTTTTAAACTTATAAAACATCCATATGAGAAGTAAAAACGCCGCTCCTGGGTGTGTGTGACCCATCTCTTCATTCACCGGCATGAATAGCACAACATTTAATTCACGGAGAAGATATTGAAAAGGTCTCGCCAAAAAAAGATCCTTCTCGCTCGCTGCCCTCTCTCGACAGGTCGAAATACATTTTCTATTGGAACAGTCAGATACCTACTCTTGAAGACATCGGTAAAATCACATTAGAAACCACGCTAAATTAGCATGTTTCAGTACTAAATGTATGTAACACGACCTAATAGGTAGAAAGTCGGATTCGATTAAAATGCGGTCGTGAGTAGTATAATTGGACAGTTCGGCCGCCACCACCCCCACCGGCTCCCAGAGGCCACCTCCACCACCACCACAGCCAGAGGCCTCCCAGATGCCTCCTCCACCACCACCACAGCCAGAGGCCTCCCAGAGGTCTCCTCCACCACCCGCGGGAAATTTGAATTTGTAAACAAAGCCACGTGCTTTTTGACAGCTGTCATCGACAACAACGCATCGCTAACCTCAGTACTGCCCTCTTGACCGGCCTAAACCTCAGTAGTACCAACATAACCTAACTAGCACGAGATAAACAAAGCCACGTGTTTTTTGACAGCCACGTGCTTTTTGACAGACAACAACGCATCGCTAACCTCAGTACTGCCATCTTGACGGGCCTAAACCTCAGTAGTACCAACTTAACCTAACTAGCGCGTGGTAAACAAAGCCACGTGCTTTTTTGACAGCTGTCATCCGCCATCTTTAAACCACAGAGCACTGTGCTGCCCTCTTTATCGTAGTAGATGTAAATTCGTCACCTGTCATCGGCAGTGCTGCCATCTTGGCGGGCCTAAACCTTAGTGCTACCAACTTAACCTCACTAGCGTGAGATAAACAAATCCACGTGCAGCTGACATCCGCCATCTTTAATCTATAGAGCACAGTGGTGCTCTCTTTAGCTACTTACCTTTGAAATGTGGTACGTCACAGCTGTCATCCGCCATCTTGCATCGCAAACCTCAGTGCTGCACTCTTTAGCTAGATACCTTTGAAATGTAGTGGCGGTAATTTGAGAAATTCTTCATGCTCTTGTTTGTAAGCAAATCCACGTGCAGCTGCCATCCGCCATCTTTAATCTATAGAGCACCGTGCTGCCCGCTTTAGCTACTTACCTTTGAAATGTGGTACGTCACAGCTGTCATCCGCCATCTTGCATCGCAAACCTCAGTGATGCACTCTTTAGCTAGATACCTTTGAAATGTAGTGGCGGTTATTTGAGAAATTCTTCATGCTCTTGTTTGTAAATAAATCCACGTGCAGCTGCCATCCGCCATCTTTAATCCATAGAGCACCGTGCTGCCCTCTTTAGCTACTTACCTTTGAAATGTGGTACGTCACAGCTGTCATCCGCCATCTTGCATCGCAAACCTCAGTGCTGCACTCTTTAGCTAGATACCTTTGAAATGTCGTGGCGGCAATTTGAGAAATTCTTTATGCTCTTGTTTGGAAACAAAGCCACGTGCTTTTTTGACAGCTGTCATCCGCCATCTTTAATCCAGAGAGCACCGTGCTGCCCTCTTTAGCTACTTACCTTTGAAATGTGGTACGTCACAGCTGTCATCCGCCATCTTGCATCGCCAACCTCAGTGCTGCACTCTTTAGCTAGATACCTTTGAAATGTAGTGGCGGCAATTTGAAAAATTATTTATGCTCCTGTTTGGAAACAAACCTATGCGCTTTTTTGTCAGCTATCATCCGCCATCTTTAATCCAGAGAGCACCGTAGAGAGCACCGTGCTGCCATCTTTAGCTAGATACCTTTGAAATGTGGTGGCGGATAATTTGAAAAATGCTTTTTGACAGCAGCCATTCTTGAGCACCGTGCTCCCCTCTATGTGGTGGCGGCAAATTCTACATGCTCTTGTTTGGAAAAAAACTCACGCGCTTTTTTCCATCATCTTTAATGAACGGAGCACCGTGCTGCCCTCATGCGGAGCAATTTCGTCAGCTGTCATCCTTTAATGAACAGAGCACCGTGCTGCCCTCATGCGGGGCAATTTCTTCAGCTGTCATCCGCCATCTTTAATCAAGAAAGCGCAGTGCCGCACTCTTTATTTGAAATGTGGTGGCAGACAATTTGAAAAGCTGCCAAGAGAGCATCGTGTTAGCATCTTTATTCTTCGACATGTGGTGGCGGCAAATTCCACATCTGCCATCTGAGAGCACCGTGCTGCGCTCTTGATCGTAGTAGCGGACAATTGTTTGCTTAGCTTCAACATGTGATTAGAACATTAAAAACCCCCAGTAACCACTCCCCCTGGCTACGCCCCTGACGGTGTATTTCCGGACCATTAGATATCATTTCTGTTAATTTAATCTCAGCTCTACACTTATGTTCATAAAAAACAGAACACATCGAAAGACTAGAGACAGGAAGCTCATATTCACTAGGCATATTCATTAGTGTTTTCTGCAGAAACGATTAGCATTTACTTGAAAAGCTGCCAAGAGAGCGTCGTGTTAGCATCTTTATTCTTGGACATGTGGTGGCGGCAAATTCCACATCCGCCATCTGAGAGCATCGTGCTGCGCTCTTGATCGTAGTAGCGGACAATTTAAAAAGAAGCGATTAAGAATATAATCGAACACTGTACTCGATACAACATATGATCAGAACATCGATTTTTCTAAGAGAAAACAAGGCTACAGTTTTGAATAGCTTGCGTAAGATGGCTATTGTTTGCTTAGCTTCAACATGTGATTAGAACATTAAAACACAGCAATACTAGAATCGAACACTGCACTCGATATTGTTAACCTTAAGATGTGATCAGAACATTAATTGATGTGTTCAAAACACTAGATAAGTGATCAAGACTAGAACAGAACACGATACGACATGTTTGAGAATACCTTTATACATATCGCGTAACTAAAGTGATGCATTTTTAGACTTGAACACATACTGCTGTTAAAAACCTATTACAACTAGAATCGCGTACTATAGTTCGATGTTGCAGAACACAGCATTGCGAGACTAGAATCAAGCACTGTTTAGAAAAACAAAAAATTCTCTTCTCAACATACTTACTGAGCTGCTCTTCCTGCTCAGTGAAGGTACATCTCTATCGAACGTGCATTGCAAAAGCAAGATTGTAAAACATAACAAGACTAGAATCGAACACTGCACTTGATGTTAACTTCAACATGTGATCAGAACATTAAATCAGGTTCAAACATAGCAAGACTAGAATCGAACTCTTCCTACTCTTTCAAGGTACACCTCTATCGAACATGCATTGCAAAAACAACATTGTAAAACATAATAAGACTAGAATCAAACACTGCACTCGATGTTGTTAACTTCAACATGTGATTAGAACATGAAATGAAATTAAAACATAGCAAGACTAGAATCGAACACTGCACTCGATGTTGTTAACCTTAACATGTGATCAGAACATTAATTGATGTGTTCAAAACACTATATAAGTGATCAAGACTAGATTCGAACACTGTACTCGATATAACATGTATTTAGAACATGTTAGGGGATACCTTTGTTCTAAAAAAATCAGATTGAAACATAACAAGACTAGAATAGAACACTGCACTCGATGTTGTTAACTTTAACATGTGATCAGAACATTAATTGATGTGTATAACTTCCTTTACTTACTTTGCCAAGGTACATCTTTATCGAACATGCATTGCAAAGCGAGAGTGTGCAAGTTTAGACTTGAATACATACTACCGTTCAAAAACATATATACACATACTATAGTGCGATGTTGTAGTACACTACATTGCAAGACTAGAATCAAGCACTGTTTAGGAAAAAAATCTCTTCTCAACATACTTACTGTGCTAGACGATAACATACTTACGAATTTAATCAACATCTTCTTTCTTGCTCTTATTCTTCTTCGAGAGGAAGGAGTAGGAGGAGAAGGTAATACCTAATCTAAAATAAAAGAATATGCTAATTCTACAGTATTTATTTACATCTTGTATGTACTAGTTTTATCATGAATGATTTTACTTGTAGTGATGTTTGCGTACTTTTGCTTTCTCGATGTAATTCTTGTATGTACATGCTTTTACGCGACAGTAAAACTAATAACACAAGATTTGTTCTCTATGCCACGATATATAATGAAAATAGAACGTTGATTTAGTTCTATTTCTAAATCAGTTAGCACGCTAAATCTATTAGGTAAAAAAACTTGAAAGTCTTTGCAGACACATAAAATCCTTTCTACAAATTTCGTTTTTAATCTTCGTAGTGAAATTACTTTAAATTGCTTATTTAGCGGTAGACTTGTTAGCGGCTTGGTAGTTGGAGATGAAATATGACCTAGCTGGTTAATCTTCTCCATGGTTTCTCTAAAAAGAACAAATATATAAATGTAGCGTTAGCACTTGCATCACACATAGTAATAATAGGATATAAAAGTGTAAGTGTGCTAGCCTAGTGTTACGATGTTCGGAAGAAACCAAGTTTCAACCTATAGAGGTCAGACATTGCTGAAAGTTTGAAATTATAAGATTAACCTCTTCTACAGCATCAAAGATTGAAAAGAACAACTATTTATCAATAGACTAAAGTTGCTATGTTCGGAAGAAACCTAGTTTGAACCTGTACAGGTCAGACATTGCTGTGAGTTTGAAATTATAAGATTAACCACTTCTACAGCATGAAAGATTGAAGAGAACAACTATTTATCATTAGACTAATGTTACGACGTTCGGAAGAAACCAAGTTTCAACCTATAGAGATTAGACATAGCTGTAAGTTTGAAATTATAAGATTAACCTCTTCTATGGCGTGCAGATTAAAGAAAATAACTATTTATCAATAGACTAAAGTTACGATGTTCGGAAGAAACCAAGTTTCAACCTATAGAGGTTAGACATTGCTGTGAGTTTGAAATTATAAGATGAACCTCGTCTATAGCATGAGGATTGAAGAGAACAACTATTTATCAATAGACTAAAGTAACGATGTTCAGAAGAAATCAAGTTTCAATGTATAGAGGTCGGACATTGCTGTGAGTTTGAAATTATAAGATTAACCTCTTCCATGGCATGCAGATTAAAAAAATAACTATTTATCAATAGACTAAAGTTACGATGTTTTAGAAGAAACCAAGTTTCAATCTATTGAGGACAAACATGGCTGAAAGTTTGAAATTATAAGATTAACCTCTTCTATAGCATGTCGATTAAAGAGAACAACTATTTATCAATAGACTAAAGTTACGATGTTCGGAAGAAACCAAGTTTCAACCTATAGAGGACGGACATAGCTGTGAGTTTGAAATTATAAGATTAACCTCTTCTATAGCACGAAAGATTGAAGAGAACAACTATTTATCATTAGACTAATGTTACAACGTTCGGAAGAAACCAAGTTTCAACGTATAGAGGATAGACATTGCTGTAAGTGTGAAATTATAAGATTAACCTCTTCTATCGTATGCAGATTAAAGAAAATAACTATTTATCAATAGACTAAAGTTACGATGTTCAGAAGAAACCAAGTTTCAACCTATAGAGGTTAGACATTGCTGTAAGTTTGAAATTATAAGATTAACCTCTTCTATGGCATGAGGATTGAAGAGAATAACTATTTATCAATAGACTAAAGTTACGATGTTCGGAAGAAACCAAGTTTGAACCTGTACAGGTCAGACATTGCTGTAAGTTTGAAATTATAAGATTAACATCCTCTATAGCATCAGGATTGAAGAGAACAACTATTTATCATTAGACTAATGTTACGACGTTCGGAAGAAACCAAGTTTCAACCTATAGAGGTTAGACATTGGTGTAAGTTTGAAATTATAAGATTAACCTCTTCTATGGCATGCAGATTAAAGAAAATAACTATTTATCAATAGTCTAAAGTCGCTATGTTCGGAAGAAACCAAGTTTCAACCTATACAGGTTAGACATTGCTGTGAGTTTGAAATTATAAGATTAACCTCGTCTATAGCATGAGGATTGAAGAGAACAACTATTTATCAATATACTAAAGTTACGATGTTCGGAAGAAACCAAGTTTCAACGTATAGAGGTCGGACATTGCTGTAAGTTTGAAATTATAAGATTAACCTCGTCTATAGCATGAGGATTGAAGAGAACAACTATTTATGATTAGCTTAAAGTTACGATGTTCGGAAGAAACCAAGTTTCAACGTATAGAGGTCGGACATTGCTGTGAGTTTGAAATTATAAGATTAACCTCTTCTATGACATGCAGATTAAAGAAAATAACTATTCATCAATAGACTAAAGTTACGATGTTTTAGAAGAAACCAAGTTTCAGCCTGCTGAGGTCAGACATAGCTATGTGTGTTTGAAATTATAAAATTAACCTCTTCTATAGCACGAGGATTGAAGAGAACGACTATTTAACAATAGACTAAGGTTACGATGTTCGGAAAAAACCCAGTTTCAACGTATAGAGGTCGGACATTGCTGTGAGTTTGAAATTATAAGATTAACCTCGTCTATAGCATGAGGATTGAAGAGAACAACTATTTATGATTAGCTTAAAGTTAAGATGTTCGGAAGAAACCAAGTTTCAACGTATAGAGGTCAGACATACCTTAAAATCTTCGCGCTGCAAACTGTTACTCGGATGAATAAAATGCGTACTTTCAAGCCTGTAACTCGAACGGTACCTAAAAAGAAAAGAACAAACATATATGAATGTAGATGTCTATTACCTAGCGTAGAAGTTGCTTTGCAAACAGTAACTAACAGTTCTAGCTTACCTTAAGATAAAGGCTGAAGAATAATATTCACAGCAGACAGTACTTAGACGGGAGATGTACACGTAATAATCGCATACAGAGAACTGTGAGCGCTTCACGCAGACTGCAGCGAGTAAATATGCTGCCTGTTACCAAGCGGATGTGAAAGTCGCTGACAACTGCAGTACAGTTGGAACTAAATGTTTATGCAACAAGAGCTCTCCTGAGGGTCTTACGCAGAGTTCCGCAGGCTGATGTATTTAAGGCATCGAGCCTGCTGTTGATGCCGAGGTGTCAGAATTTAAGAGTTCTGTAGCGGATCGAGCCTTAGAAAGTTAGCGCGCGATCCTCGACCTCCGGACTTAAACGGGAGGGTACTAAGCTACATCCGCGGTATTCCTTACCTGTAGGCACTTAAAGGTATTGAGCTAAAACTACATTTAGCTAGATCATGTAATTACACGTTATGACGATCGCGCAGGCCCCTCGCCTAGCATTTGCTATTTTTTACGGCTTCCAACAGTAGGAGTTCGAACCCGCTATCTTCCGAAGTAGCGAGAATGATTGCGGGTACAAGAGTGTTGAGGGTGATTCATCTGTCGGATGGAGGTGATAAGCCTTGTGCAGGCTTCTTCGGTAGGAGTAGGCTATGTGCCGGTACTAGGATATCTAGTTATAAAACCCGCTACAACTGATTTGTCGCGTATACTGCGATTTAAAATCCTAGTCAGGAAGGGTAACCGGTCGTAAAACTATGGTGTATGATCTAAGAGGCGGGGTGTGCAAAAAAGCCCGCATTAAGTAAGGGATGTTGATAGGGGGCGTTAAACCTTGTGCAGACTCCTTCGAAAATGATTGTGAGTACAAGAGTGTTGAGGGTGATTCATCTGTCGGATGGAGGCAATAAGCCTTGTGTAAGCTTCTTCGGTACGAGTAGGCTATGTGCCGGTACCGGGATATCTAGTTATAAAACACGCTATAACAAATTTATCGCGTATACTGCGATTTAAAATCCTAGTCAGGAAGGGTAACCGGTCGTAAAACTATGGTGTATGATCTAAGAGGCGGGGTGTGCAAAAAAGCCAGCATTAAGTAAGGGCTGTTGATAGGGGGGACGTTAAACCTTGTGCAGGCTTCCCCGAAACTGATTGTGAGTACAAGATGTTGAGGGAGATTCATCTGTCGGATGGAGGCAAAAAGCCTTGTGTAGGCTTCTTCGGTAGGAGTAGGCTATGTGCCGGTACCGGGATATCTAGTTATAAAACCCGCTATAACAAATTTATCGCGTATACTGCGATTTAAAATCCTACTCAGGAAGGGTAACCGGTCGTAAAACTATGGTGTATGATCTAAGAGGCGGGGTGTGCAAAAAGCCAGCATTAAGTAAGGGCTGTTGATGGGGGCGTTAAACCTTGTGCAGGCTTCCCCGAAACTGATTGTGAGTACAAGATGTTGAGGGTGATTCATCTGTCGGATGGAGGTGTTAAGCCTTGTGCAGGATTCTTCGGTAGGAGTAGGCTATGTGCTGGCACCGAGTTTTACCCTCTCCCTACGGTAGTATATTACATTCCTAGGCAGTTTCGAGGGTGTGCAAAAAAAAGCCAGTATTAAGTAAGGGCTGTTGATGGCGGGTGTTAAACCTTGTACAGACTCCTTCAACAGGAGAAGCCTACATGCCGGCGCCGTGCAGGCTCTTTCGATAGGGGTAGGCTATATGCTGGTACTGTGTTTTAACCTCTCCGTACGTTACGTGAGTTACAAGTGGCTTATCAGCACGCAGTGTCCCCGTTCAAGGTTAGTGCAGCCGGAAGATGCGTGTACAATTTCAGTCAACACATGCATTCCGCACCTCGCTCTGAATGACTGCGCCGATACAACTTCAAAGATAGTGTTCTATGCGGTAGAACAAAAAATGTAACCCATAGCATGCTACTAAAGCTTAACACTGTAAATGTTTGGAGCTCCTGTTTTACAGCTAGATGTAGTTCCTAACGTAACAGGACCGGGATTAAAAATATGTTTTACAGCCGAGTACCCCCTTCCATAACATGAGATTTTAAATAGCAAGTATCTGTTTTACGGCCGGTTGCCCTTCCTGACGCGAGATTTTAAGTCACAAGAATCTGTTTTACAACAGGATGCCCTTCTAGAATTTTAAATAGCAGTATCTAGCCTCGTACATTATACACTATTGTTTTACGGTCGGTTGCCCTTCCTGACGTGAGATTTTAAATCACAAGAATCTGTTTTACAACTGAATGCCCTTCTAGGATTTTAAATAGCAGTATCTAGCCTCTTACATCATACACTATTGTTTCCGACCGGTTGCCCTTCCTGACGTCAAAGAACTGGGATTAAGAATCTGTTTTACAACTAGTTGCTCTTTTTAACACGAGAATCGGGGTTTTACCGCTAGATGCTCAAAGCAGTATCTAGCTTCTTACATCATACACTATTGTTTCACGGTATAGCCGGTTGCCCTTCCTGACGCGAGATTTTAAATCACAAGAATCTGTTTTACGACTGGTTGCCCTTCCTGACGCAAAACTGGCAGTATCTAGCCTCTTACACCATACACTATTGTTTTCGACCGGTTGCCCTTCCTGACGTCAAAGAACTGGGATTAAGAATCTGTTTTACAACTAGTTGCCCTTTCTAACACGAGAATCGGGGTTTTACAGCTAGATGTTCTTCTTAGATTTTAAAAAGCAGTATCTAGCCTCTTACATCATAACTATTGTTTCACGGCATGGCCGGTTGCCCTTCCTGACGCTGAAAGACCAGGATTTAGCCAGTTACCCTTCCTGATGTAACAAGACTAGGATTTATTTTTTACACTGCACTTAGCTAGAAATAGCCACACGAAATTATTATATAGAAAGAGAATTGCTGGGCGGATGACAGCTGACGCAAGCGTGCGGCACGGTGCTCTGTAGTTTAAAGATGGCGGATGACAGCTGACGCAAGAGGGCAGCACGGTGTTCTGTGGTTTAAAGATGGTGGATGACAGCGCATAGGTTTGTTTCCAAACAACAGAATGTAGAATTTGCCGCCGCCACATTTCAAAGGTATCTAGCTAAAGAGTGCAGCACTGAGGTTTGTGATGCAAGATGACGGATGATAGCTGTCAGAAAAAAGCACGTGAGTTTGTAGAGAACGTGGAATTTACCGCCACCACAAAGAGGGCAGCACTGTGCTCAAAGATGGCTGCTGTCACGTGGAATTGTCTACCACCACATTTCAACTAAAGAGTGCGGCACTGCGCTCTCTTGATTAAAGATGGCGGAAGACGGCTGACCAAATTGCCCCGCATGAGGGCAGCACGGTGCTCTATTCATTAAAAGATGGCGGATAACAGCTGACGAAATTGGCCCGCATGACGGCAGCACGGTGCTCTGTTCATTAAAGATGGTGGATGACAGCTAACGAAATTGCCCCGCATGAGGGCAGCACGGTGCTCTGTTCATTAAAGATGGTGGATGACAGCTAACGAAATTGCCCGCATGATAGCAGCATAGTGCTCTGTTGGTTAAAGATGGCGGGTGACAGCTGTCAAAAGAGCATGTAGCTTTGTTTCCAAACAAGAGCACGTGGAATTTACCGCCATAACAAAGAGGGCAGCACTGTACTCTGTTGCTTAAAGATGGCGGATGATGGCTGTCAAAAAAAGCGCGTGGGTTTGTTTCCAAACAAGAGCATGTAGAATTTGCCGCCACCACATAGAGGGTAGCACGGTGCTCAAAGATGGCTGCTGTCAAAAAGCATTTTTCAAATTATCCGCCACCACATTTCAAAGGTATCTAGCTAAAGATGGCAGCACGGTGCTCTCTGGATTAAAGATGGCGGATGATAGCTGACAAAAAAGCGCATAGGTTTGTTTCCAAACAGGAGCATAAATAATTTTTCAAATTGCCGCCTTACATTTCAAAGGTATCTAGCTAAAGAGTGCAGCACTGAGGTTTGCGATGCAAGATGGCGGATAACAGCTGTGACGTACCACATTTCAAAGGTAAGTAGCTAAAGAGGGCAGCACGGTGCTCTCTGGATTAAAGATGGCGGATGACAGCTGTCAATAAAGCACGTGGCTTTGTTTCCAAACAAGAGCATGAAGAATTTCTCAAATTGCCGCCACTACATTTCAAAGGTATCTAGCTAAAGAGTGCAGCACTGAGGTTTGCGATGCAAGATGGCGGATGACAGCTGTGACGTACCACGTTTCAAAGGTAAGTAGCTAAAGAGGGCAGCACGGTGCTCAATAGATTAAAGATGGCGGATGGCAGCTGCACGTGGATTTGTTTACAAACTAGAGCATAAAGAATTTCTCAAATTACCGCCACTACATTTCAAAGGTATCTAGCTAAAGAGTGCATCACTGAGGTTTGCGATGCAAGATGGCGGATGACAGCTGTGACGTACCACATTTCAAAGGTAAGTAGCTAAAGAGAGCACCACTGTGCTCTATAGATTAAAGATGGCGGATGTCAGCTGCACGTGGATTTGTTTATCTCACGCTAGTGAGGTTAAGTTGGTAGCACTAAGGTTTAGGCCCGCCAAGATGGCAGCACTATCGATGACATCTACTACGATAAAGAGGCAGCACAGTGCTCTGTGGTTTAAAGATGGCGGATGACAGCTGTCAAAAAAGCACGTGGCTGTCAAAAAGCACGTGGCTTTGTTTAACACGCGCTAGTTAGGTTAAGTTGGTACTACTGAGGTTTAGGCCAGTCAAGATGGCAGTACTGAGGTTAGCGATGCGTTGTTGTCTGTCAAAAAGCACGTGGCTGTCAAAAAACACGTGGCTTTGTTTATCTCGTGCTAGTTAGGTTAAGTTGGTACTACTGAGGTTTAGGCCGGTCAAGATAGCAGTACTGAGGTTAGCGATGCGTTGTTGTCGATGACAGCTGTCAAAAAGCACGTGGCTTTGTTTACAAATTCAAATTTCCCGCGGGTGGTGGAGGAGACTTCTGGGAGGCCTCTGGCTGTGGTGGTGGTGGTGGAGGAGGCATCTGGGAGGCCTCTGGCTGTGGTGGTGGTGGAGGTGGCCTCTGGGAGCCCTTTTATTCGGACTTTTGCTTCTTCAAGGGATTATCCACAAACCTACAATGGGGCATTATTTTTCTCGTAACAAGTTACTGGCCACGCCCATATTTAACGAGACCATGACGGAAAAGAGGTTTTTCCTTCTCTTGAAATTTCTCCATTTTTCTGACAATGAGGCCTACGATTGGCAGATGCCTCCTAAACTATACAAGGTAAAGCCAGTCTTCGATCACTTTGTGAAAATGTTTCAACAGGCTTACATCCCGGATGACCAGCTATCCATAGACGAAAGCCTTCTTCTATGGAAAGGTCGCCTTGGTCGGAAGGTATACATTCCAAAGAAAAGGTCCCGGTTCGGAATGGAATCTTACAAAATTTGCGAAGCGAAAACGGGTTACATGTGGAATATGTTGTGGTACACGGGAAAATCAACAGAACTCAAGAGTGAAGTCCATGGCATCGATCTATCACAGTCTTCCAAGCCGACGAGAATTGTGTGTACTCTGGCAGATAATCTACTGAAACAAGGATACCTGATAGGAATGGACAACTACTATAGCAGCCCTGAATTATACGACCTGCTAAATGACCTCGATACTGACGCAGTGGGTACAGTAAGAACCAACCGGAAAAATCTCCCTAAGGAACTTATGAGTAAAAAGCTGAAGAAAGGAGACGTAACGGCTGCTTATCGAAAGAAACTCATGGTTCTAAAATGGAAGGACAAGAGAGATGTTTGCATGCTCAGTAGTATCCACGATCCTGAAATGCGAACTGTCCCAATCAGAGGAAAGGACGAAACCAAAGAGAAACCTGTAGTTTGCATAGACTCAATGATTCTATGGGGGGAGTTGACCTTTCCGATCAGTACGTCATTACGTACTCCACAGCAAGGAAGCGAACGAGGAAATATTACCAGAAAATTTTCCGGCATCTTCTGGACCTCGTGGTATTCAATTCATTCATCGTTTTCCGGCAACATGGAGGAAAATGCAATCAACTGCAGTTCAGAATTCACCTCATCGACAAAATCCTCGAAAAGTACACAGGTTCAACCCCCGCTGAAGCAATGCCCTTCCTTTCAGTTAGACCACTTCCCGCTGCTCCCACAGAAAGATTCAGCGGTAGGCATTTTCCTGATGTGAATCCACCATCGGGAAGAAGGCAGCACGGTGTGAAGAGGTGCGTGGTGTGTCTGGCGAAAAGAGAAAGACGTGAAACAATCTACAGGTGCAGCGACTGCGACGTCGCTCTCTGTGCAGCTCCGTGTTACCGTGTTTATCACATGCAAGATGTGTAAAAACACTGTGTGACTAGTGTAAATAATATAATTAGTGAAATCAGTCCTGATGTGTAAATTCATTTCGATAAAGAAGTAATTATTGTGAGAAGACGATTAGAACCAGGCTACCACTGTAAGTACTTACTCTCAACTTATTACTGCGATTGCAAACCCAGAATGAAATGTATTTCTCTCAACTGCGGTATTTATTTCAGAAACTGTAGATTAGTTAATGATAAAGTGTATTTGCAGTGTATAGGCTTTTAATTTTCCTGAAATTAATATGAAAATATAGATATTCCGAAAAGAAATTTATATTTGTAATATACAGAAGTTAGTACGAGACTTAGGTCGTTTTTGCTCCAAAACTATAACACCCACACATATTAACAAATAGGCAAAAAATCACTTTCTATATCAGAATTAGGATATACGTAGCATTTTATTATCAAGTATATCAATATTTGGAAGGTTTCTTGAATTTATGTGATTATTTTTCGAGTTACGAAAATTCGTCCCCACCAGAACAGAGTTACCGTATCGCACGCTCCCCAGTTAACGGGTTAAGAAGAAATTCATTATTCAGACAGATGCTTCTATCGTGGGGACAGGTGCTGTACTATACTAAGAAGATCCGAATGACCGTAAAAAGAGAACGTACTTAGCTTTTTACAGTACGAAATTGAGAGGTCATGAAACTCACTACAATACCACGGAGTTGGAATTGTTATCGATAGTTAATGCTCTACAACATTGGCGGAAAATCATCTATGGCCACCCCATAATTTTGAGAACAGACCATCAAGCCTTGACGTTTATGATGAGATCTTCGTTTATTAGTGAGAGGATAACGCGTTGGTCATTATTCATCCAACAGTTTGACATTGACATTGAGTACTGCTGTGGTCGAGATAATATTATTGTCAAGTAGAGTTAGCTGATGAAGACAAAGAGGTTCTTCGTAAGCTTAAACATGTACGTCAGTCTCAGCGACGAGATGAGTTTACTAAGAAACTGATTATTTATTTCAACCATAAAATCACAGCTGACGACTCGGGTTATATGGAAGTACACAAGCTGGCCCATAATTATATGCTCAGGGATGATATTCTGCTTAAATTTGTAGACAAAGTACACTGTAAATTAAGGATAGTAGTTCCAACCAAGCTGTGGAAAGGAATTATTTGGTTAGCGCATAGAACTACAGGTCATGCTGGTATTGACAAGGTTGTGGCCACGCTACAGGAAACATTTACGTGGGCAAAGATGCGAGAATCCGTTAGGACAACCCTTAAGACATGTGACCTCTGTCAAAGAGTAAAAACAAATACACACCTACTCAAGCAACAACCTATACCATTGTTGCCTAGTAAGCCCAAAGAAATATTCGCAATCGACCTCTTCGGCCCTTTGCCAAGGTCGGCTAAAAGCAATAAGCATGTTGTAGTAACGGTCGATGTATTTTCCAAATTTGTATCTTTGTGCGCTATCCAGAAGCCCAATGCTAAATCTGTGTTGAGACGTATTACCAGGACTGTAATACCTCAAATGGGCAAACCTGAATTTATGTTGTCAGATCATGGGTCACAATTCACATCTGACGAATTTCGGCACGCTATGCAACAACTTGGGATCAAGCATGTGTTTAACTCAATTCGTTATCCAGCTGGAAACCCCGCAGAGCGAATTATGGAGGAGATAGCTAAGTTTTGCAGGCTATATTGTGGAGATCGCCATTGGGATTGGATAAAAGTCTTGCCCATCTTAATGGAATGTCACAATAATACAATTCATGAATCTACGGGCCAAATTCCAGCAGTTACTCATCACAATTTTTACCCAGTCCGACTATGGAGTAGTATTCTTCCGTGTCCACCTGATGCTAGATCGCCACATGACAGATGCATCGAACTAACAGCAGAACACTTAAGGAAACGGGCTAACATTCGCCTTAAGAGGGTAGAAAAGAAAAGATTCCACCGACCTCTAAGAGTCTCTGAACTCGTGTTAGTCCGCAAACCAGTTATGTCTAATTCTGCGGAACGAATATACGGCATGTTTGCTAAACTCTATGTGGGTCCATTTAAGGTTGTGAAAAGTTACAACAAAAATGCGTATAAGATACAGAGTCTGGACGGACGGAATGAATTCATATACAATTCCGCAAATTTAAGATTATACCATATGCCAGACGATTAAAAACAAGTCACATTTAGAGACCTTAGCCTGATAAACACTATAGGTGTGAATTCCCTCAATTATTCTAACAGTAAGACATGATTGGAAACTGCCACGTGTTATCTATTTGGAAAAATTTTATTCATAGAATAAAATTTTGTCGACGTAAGGGGTGTATGTGACAGTTTCATTAGGCCGGATGGCTTGAATATGTGGATGGAGTGACATATCTTCGAACTAGTACTCTTTGGAGTCTCTATGAATTCACCTGTGAGCATAATAAATTTCGAATTAATGGTTTAAGCTATAAAACTGTATTTTGATGTCAACGACTAGGAGTAACCGTCCAAGAAAGAAAAGAAAAGAAAGAAAAACAGAGCGCGCATCGCTAGCGTACGAGAAGCTTACAGTTTCACACCGGTCATAACCAACCATATGAACGACTTGTGATACTATCAGAATAGCATGATAGAAAATTAATGTGTATGTCAAAAATAACGATTATTATAACAATGATAACAACGCTCCTGAACATTATTTTACAAATGAAACCAGTGTGGAAAATTATTACTGTTGCTAACTTGACTAGAGTTCCGGCTCGAACGCGCGTGCGTGGAGTATCAAGGATTCCAACCGGTCAGCTGAGAAGAGAAGTGGGTTATTGGGTTAGTGTGTCTGCCAGTCGCCGGACTTCAGTGGAACTCGACACGCTGTTGAGATAAGTCCTTGGTTCGAGAGCTGACGGCGATAATTAAAGATTGAATTGTGGAAGTTGGACTGTATTAACTTAGTTGGACCATTCAAATATACTACTTAGAATATTATTCTTGTCAACGTACGTAACATAGCGGACGTCAAGTTAAGTTGAGCTGCCTACCGTGTGTAATATTTGAATGATATCTACAGGAAGTATTGTGTGGCAAATTTACTAATCTTTCTTGTACTAGTTTCAGCCTGAAATTCAGGAGGATAGTGATGAATATCATCATGGTGTTGTCACATACTACTATATGTGTTGGTGCAGAAATGGAAGCTTAAACCCATGTGACCAGCTGACAGGCAACAGGATGAGAGGAAGGCACCTATGACTATTATTCCTGAGGACGACCAGTCATTCGACATCGTGAAGACGCCTTAAAGCTAAGTCGACACAACTGTCTAATATAATCTGTTTGGTAGAAGTATAGTTACGTAGTAGAAATTAGTAAATGGTCTGGCAGTATATTTTAGTTATGTAGTCGTAGTACTTTGCCATATTATAAAGACAATAGAAGATCTTCACATAGCCTATTTATTCTTGTCAGATAATAATGTGATATTGGAACGGCGTACACGGCTTATGTGTTATACTAAGTGTGTCAGGTAGTGACAATTCTCGGAGTGTGTCTTACAGCTTTATTATAGCCACGATTGGTGGGGAATAATGTTAGAGTATTCGTGTATGTAGAATAGATGTTTCTGCATGTACAGTCATCGTACAGAGGCGAGACATAATCGTGCATGCTATCTATTGGGTGTATGATAGCACGATATTGGAACTTAAAGTCTTAAAAGAGAAATGATTCCGTCATTTTGGATCAGAACCCGTGTAGATGAGTGCGGAATAGAGATAGTTGAATCCAGATATGAAAACCGGTAGGTGGATTGAATCTTTGAGAATTATACACGCGTAGGACTTGCTATGTGATGTTAGATTGAGTTTGTGATATCCCGGGGTGGATCAGAAATGTACTATTGTATAGTAGGAATCGTTATTGGAGATTTCACTACTGTTAATGTAATAATTTGGTCTTCGAGAGAAATGATAATATAATGAATAAGCGAAGTAATTCTTCGAGAGTAGAATCACGCCATATGGTTACTGAGGCAAGTGATAATTTGATAGTGGATTATGATAGATATTTGCGTGATTTAGGATAAGGAACCTACGTCTGTTTGAATTTGTGTACGTTTTCGAAGAAGTAATCTTAATTAGATTTATCCCGAATTCTCTATAATTCATGACTTTAATGTTCACGATAATTCACGATGGTTCTAGACACCATTCGAGACTGCCTGAACTCGAGATTTTCCAGAATATTCGAGGATTTTCATCCAGGTCATATGATTGAACTCTAGAAATTTCACGATATCTTCGGCTATGATAAACTTATACTCCGACAATATGATCAAATTATTCAGTAATATTCCGACAATATGATCGTCTTTATGTAGCCACATGTGTAGATAGTGTATAATAGGGTGTAAATAGTAGTGTATTTTTGTATTATCGTATGGTTATGGTGTTTTGGAGTTGATTTTCTTTTGTCTCAGATATTGTTACACGATGCGGATGATGTTAATTTCTTCGTTATTTGCATTTAGAAGTTGTGATATGGCATTGAAAAAATTGAATTTTGAGTTAAGCAGACCATTTTAAATGTGTATTACATTTCCAGACTTTAGTAATTTATCTATTTAATTTTGTTAATCCAGTAAGCGACTGGTAATGGAACAGATTATTATTTCATTGAGCCGACTCAGTTTTAAACAGAAATTGAAGCATCAAATTATGTAATTGTAAAGAATCGTAAATTTTTGAATCGATAAGTGGAAATTTAATGGGAGTTTGAGCAAAAGTTAATTCAAATTTTTTTCTTTTAATATTTCAGAGCTGATCGTCTGAATCCAGAACTTTCAATAAATCAAACGGAATCTGTTTATCTGATCAAAATATTAAATGAATATGTAATTATGATTTGCTAGGACAAGATAGGGCGTGAAATCATGTACCACCCCATTTGATTATTTCTTTTGTACTTCAAGAGATACATTTATAATTCATTAACGATCATTCACATTATCACAAGTTAGGAGGATGACAATTTGAGAGTATTTTGTTATTAATAAACCATGCCATATATTAATTTTATTCTGTATTTTATTTGTTATATGCCGCAATTCAGTCATATTTCCTAAGCATGCCACATCCTTCGATTTGTTATGTGTGCGTCTAATTTATGAACTGAGCACACCTGAGGTGTCTCGGTGTTCTCCGACTGTAGCTTTATAGTTGCATTATTAACTAGACAACATTGGAAACAATCTCAGAGAACGAGACCGCTAAACTGAGAAGAAATTAAGAATGCTGCTATTCTAATTATTTTGAATTCAACGGCGTTTCTCCATCACTTATCACATGCATTTCATCTGGCACATTGCCTCCTCTCAAACTCGGTTTCTCAAGTTTTTCCGCTCCCCTCCTAGCCATTCATAGTGTTGGCATTTCTACAAAAAAAACACTGTCAGCCTGAATTTTCAACACAGGGTTTTCATCCTGTTTTCTGGATGGTAAAAATTTTAGACTATGCGGTCCGCCACCTACCACAAGCACTTATTGTTCGTTTCCATCTGTATCATTTTTCTTTTCTTCTTAAGCTAGCACACTTTTTGGACTCAATTATGTTTTATATTAACCTTTTTTCACCGAATTTGTCTCTGCGAGTTATTTATTGCTCAATCTAAATGTAAATATTGTACGGTATATTGTCATTGTATTATTTCCGTCTTGTCTCCTTTGCCTCCTTCATTATGTTGTTTAGCACATATTTAGCTTGTATTATCTAGACTACTTTAACCCCCCGCCCTTATTTCACTGAACGTGGCCCATCTAATGATAGAATTATTGTTTGTATTGAATTAGGAAGATATATTTATTTTTTCTCCTTTTCAAATTAGACCATGGCATTTTAATTAGAAAATTGTCGCGTTTTGGTCTGACCCATCCTTGGTTAAAAAGCTTGCATGTTATCTTACTGCACGGAAACAATATGTTTGCTATCATCAACATGAGTCTTATGCAAACAATGTTACTTCTGATGTAGCACAGGGTCTAACCTTGGCCCTTTATCCTTCATTTTATAATATTAACGATTTGCCCACTAGAATCAGATTTTTTCAATATTTATTATATGCTGATGATGTGAAACTTTTTAAATAAATTTAAAATGTTGATGATAAGTCGAAATTACAATATGATTTGTATTTCTTATACGCATGAAGTATTGAAAACTGTTCGCGACTTAATATAAATATATGCTGTTTTCTTCAGATTTCAAATAAGAAAAATACATTGAATTATAAAATATGGAATTATAAACGAAGAATTTAAAGTTGTTCAATCTGTTAATGACTAACGGGTAATTGTTACAAGAAACTTTAGTCTTCAGGAGCATATTAATACTATGGTTGATGATTCCTATAAGAAATTGGGTTTTTAATTAGAAATTCAAGAGATTTCACTAACACGTATGCACCCACTTTATTGTTCAATTGGAGTGTGTCTCTGTTGGTGGCACATTTAAATAAATAAATAAATAAATAAATAAATAAATAAATAAATAAATAAATAAATAAATAAATAAATAAATAAATAAATAAATAAATAAATAAATAAATAAATAAATAAATAAATAAATAAATAAATAAATAAATAAATAAATAAATAAATAAATAAATAAATAAATAAATAAATAAATAAATAAATAAATAAATAAATAAATAAATAAATAAATAAATAAATAAATAAATAAATAAATAAATAAATAAATAAATAAATAAATAAATAAATAAATAAATAAATAAATAAATAAATAACTAACTAACTAACTAACTAACTAACTAACTAACTAACAAGACACAAACAGCTAGTGCTCTGCCACCTAAGCTACTCAGCCTAAGTTAGTCTGCAAAGTTTCCACATCACCTTTGTCCAGTCATCCTTAGATCAGCCCTTTAGGCTGATGACAGTGGAGCTCTAACCTCCTAACTTAGACTATATAGCTATCTCTCAACAAGCTGCCTCTGTGGATCAGCGGTAGAGTGTCGGCCTCTGGATCCCAAGATAGCGGGTTCAAACCCGGCAGAGGTAGTCGGATTTTTGAAGGGCGGTAAAAAGTCCATTCGACACTCCATGTCCCATACGATTTATGTAAACATTATGGTATGCGATTAGAAGTCTCTAAAGTTCAAATCTATAAGTTCAAAAAGTTAAAATCAACAAGTGAGTCACTCCGTGGTCGCTCAGCTCTAAGATCGACCTTCATTACGTCCATATAATAAATTCAAATGTGTTAGGCGTGACACCACATTCCTAGCCCCATATAAACAATGTATACCCACTATCTTGTGCAGAAGTATGTGTTCAACTCCGATTCCCTCAGGATCAGTATTGAACATTACACAATCGCCCTAGTCTCATTAGCCAACATCTTGTTCCATGTCCAGCACCGAGTCCCCAAGATCACCCTCCAATGTTCCCCTCTATGAATAAAGCCTTACACCATGTCCCTAGCCTCATTAGTACAAAGTGTAGCCGAAATTTTGTTGCAATGTCCGCTGCGAGGGAGCTAATGCCCCTGCAGATTGCACAAAAAAATAATTTTAGGTAAGTTGTCAAGTTTGGAAGCAGTATTTTGAAGGCAGTTAATTACCTCGATCTTTGTGAAGTAAAGGATGGAGAGGGATACTGGTAATGACTTAGCTGTGTTTAGGTACATATTCATGCTTTTCCCTGGCTCATTATTGCCACCTTTAAATTTCTCACTGAACGTTGAGGCAATGACCTCGGGGGAGGCAACTATTGTCATTAGAGTAGAATGTGTGCTGATTTGCCGTATTAAGGTATTAACTTATGTTTTTGCTGTTGTTACTTATCTTGTTTATGCAGTTTTTGTATGCTTAGTGAATGAATTTCTTGGTGGCATTCCTCACACATTTATATTTGTCCCACATAAGATTGCGTGTATCCTGTTTCCATTTCCTGTAAAGTATATTCCTTATGCATATCATTTTGACTATTTATTTTGTGATATATGAAGCCTTTTTTTGGTAACGATGGGTAGATTGCTTCTTAGAAGTTATGATAGCAGTTCCCAGCCAGCTTTCTTGTAGTAATAGACTGCTCTAATATATTATTTTAATGGTGGTTTCTTGTATTTTGTGGTAGCTGTAACTGCTAGCTGTTCGGAGGAATAGGGAATTACTGCTGTTTCCAGTACTGAGGATTGGAGGGTTAGTAAGGACAAGAGTTTTCATTATACAGGTTGGTTCAGTAATTAATTATTCAAGGAACAAGTTGTAGAATCCTACAACGAAAGTTGCTGCTAACGGACTAATGGGAAGAGGCAGGAGGTGAGGGCAAACACTCTGCCAGAATATTTCCAAGATAAAATCACCAGCCTTGTAGATACTTCTGAATCAATGTTGCATATTTTGTTCATGTTCTCGAGACAGCAGGTATCCCTCATTGATGTCAACGGTGGAGTTCGGAGCTCAGTACATGGAACCGAAAAGGAACTTGCTTCCAGCGAACATGAATTCCACCAAAACAAATTCTACTATTGTTTCCAGCAATTCAAAAAGCACAGGATTGAATTCGGGTTTCATGGCAATAAGTGATCCTCCCCCTGAGGTTTCCCAAATACTATGTATGACTGAGGTACCACTTCTATGTCATAGATTGACGAATTCAGCCAGGTTTCACTAATGCACACAATTGCAACAAGAGTGGCCAGAACTGCCTGTCTACACTTCACATATTTCAGGCTGTAAAACACAGTAACTGTCCTGTTATGTCAGTCCAATATTCTGAGTGGCTAACATCATTATTTACGCTGCATGAGGTCATGTTAAAAAAAGATTGTGAGATTGAGGTGAACTACATTTCCAACATGACCATGCCTCCACCCCTGAGTTAATCTTCTACAGTAGAGATGTATTAATCATTGCACATGTTTCTGAACTGGTGAGTAAAAATTGTACATGTCACAAACAGTTGATTCACATTATGTTTATAATTACACATGTCGCATGCATTTGAATGAGTCTTCTGAGTTAGGTCCTGGGTTCAATTCCACATCTCCACTAAGAGCAACTGAACACATCACAAGGTGGGGAAATAATACGGGCGGTTTGGAAATTTTGCTCCCTCCGGCAACCCTCCAACCCCCCTGACGTCCAATACCCATTCCTACTGTAGCGGTATAATTATGAGGACTATATGGAATTACCGCTACACCGGAAATCAGTTCGTGTGGAATTTAAAAGACAAAGAGAAAGGAAACTACTGTTTAACCTTGCCCAATGGAACGCAACTCTGCGACGATTAACTGTTAAACGTTTAAGGTTCTTATTGGTGTAGATGGTAATATAACTGTGGGCAATTGCTTCGCCACTGGACTTTTATTGTACGTTCTTGCGTATGAACTTGCTATTGGAAAACTCCGCTGCTTGACCATCGACTGTTCTGCACGGCGCTCCCTAGCTGCTGTTATTCAAAATCTGACCTCTGTTCCAGCGTTCGACGAGTGCAGGCGTGATGTCGCTTGCCTTGCTGCCATTCGCTATGGCAGGCAAGTATGATTTGAATCCACCGTGAGGTGATTGTGATAGGAAGGCGTAGGCCAGTGTAATACTTTTATATTTACGTTTTCTTTATTTGGTAGTGATGTAATTTAAATTTGTGTGAAAATTTGGAATACAACTTTATGCGTGACTCTGGACTGGTAAGTGATCATCTAGCATGATATTAACTCCATCAGACTTCCCATGCAAACTACGGTGCATTTTTCTGCAGTGAGTAAAACGCCAACATGGCTACCGTCGTCGATGTTTCTGAATTAATATTTTTGGGAGACGTCTTGTGAACCACAACATCAGTTTACTACTTACAGGAGAGCAATGTTTATTCACTAAATTATATTCTGAGAAGATTTTCGTGTGAATGTTTTTGAAAGACAGGTATTTAAAAATGTCAATAATAATAATAATAATAATAATAATAATAATAATAATAATAATAATAACTGTTTTCTGTCGAGAAAATCTAGTTGAGAGTAATGTGCTGGTTTCGTAAACATTCTTATGGTTTTCTTACTCCCAAACCTGCTAGCGTGCTGCATCTTGGTGATGTGATAAAGATGGTTTTCCAGGCTTTAATAAAATGGAATTGTTTCCAGGCTACTGGATAAATATGTTAGCTGTTGGACACTCTCTCATAATTATATTTTGTTAAGGTAAAATTTTAGGTAGATTCATTATATTTTGATCCTTCTGAAATATAATGAAGTTGCTAATTTTCTTAATATTATTTGCCTTGTATGCATTGTTATATCGATCTTGTGACCGTTAGATTGTCTGATCTTGATGTTGTCTATAATATTCCGACGCATTTTTTATTGAATTCCGCCAATGTAAATATGTTATATGTTATGTTATATTTAAACAAGTGAATAATTTCTATTGATGGACATACTTTCGCGCCACGAAAACAGTGTGGTTTCAAATGACCTCTTTTAACAGGAGCTGTGACAAGTAAATGTGTGTGTATTCTGTTGTACCTCTAGCCTCATAAGGGCGACTGAATATTTAAAATTAATTTAAACCCTAGTGAATACTGAAGCGTGCTTTGGATTGCATTTTATTCCATTTTTAAAATTAATTTATTCATTATTATTATTATTATTATTATTATTATTAAATTTTCCTTCCTTTAAATGTCAATTAATGGCTACGGTTCTGAAGCTACACTCCATTTTAACTGCATCGTTGTGGTATGCTTCCGTCTTTTATTTGCTTGATAACGGTTTGATTTGCTCGCATTGTCGCGGTGTAAGTCAGTGTTGTAACAATATTTGAGTTGTGCGGACGTTCGTTGTTGTGTGATATACTTTTGCTGTTGGTGTGATGAACTGCGTCACGAGATGAGTTTTAATTACTTCAATATTTTTGTGTTACCTTATAATGGTTTCCATACAATCATTTATTTGCTTTTCTTTTGATGTGGGCTCTTTCTTCATTTAATTTCGCCTACCATAATGCTACGTTAGGACATTATCGTTCTGTTGGGGGACGCGAATAGATGTCTTCATTTGAAATGCTTCCTGTTCACTGAGGGATCTCAAACCATGTAAATTTTAAATGTATTAATGCCTGTTGGCTTTTAGTTGTTTAATAACAATTTGGAAAATTGCAAAAGGTTGTAAATTGAAAGGGGCGCGCGTACCCAGATAGGTGCACCTAAAGTATAAATGACTTTAAAAAACACTTCCTTGAAAAGAAAGGGGTTCGACCTCGAAAGGTAATTTGTTATGAACTTCAAGGTCAAACTCAAGTTGATTTCTTCTTGAAAATATTAGTGAAATTTTTAAAATGGTTGAGGTTGTAGGTATTCTAACTTGGTGGCCACGCTTGGTGGTAATTCTTTGAAAACGAGCCTTGCCATTAGTTTACCTTTTGAATTTAATAGATTTGAATTTGTTTTATATATTTGAATTGCACCACCCACCCGCCTTATTGTCTCTTATATTGTATTAAATTTTGGTCTTTTAAGTGTGACGGTGAGTGTTGTTATTGTCAATTGCTCTATCGTTTTAGCTTCTTCCACCCTCTGTTATGGTCGCTGACCTATTGGTTTTTCCCAGATTCCATCACTTCCCCTTTCTGTGTTTGTGTTTGATCAAGGCCCTTCCCTCCGTAGTTGGCGTGAATCCGCGTTGGGAGGCGCCTCTTATCTCTTTAGTGGTAGTGCTGACAGTCGAAGACTTGGGCTGCGATATTGTAATTTTTTTTATTGAGCCCTTCTTCGATTGTTGGTGTGCCACACTACGGTGAACTGTAGACCTTCACGTCAACACCATGCCCAAGAATTAATCTCACATTTAGATACTAATAATAAGCACTTATTAATTTACAAATCTGTATACAATTCTCTGTTTGTCAAGGAGTACTTATATACTACTTCTGCAGATGTTATTAAACTTTATACCATAAAAACGACACAAAATCGGAGAACTCATATCACTACAGAGCTGCTTGCCACCATTTTGAACTATTTCCTGGTCATTTTGTTGTGATGAGCAACAGATTTAAATATTCAAGAATAGCATTCTTGCAAAACTAAACATTTCAATCCTTCACTTCCATCCAACACAGCCAGACATGAGGCAGTGTTTCCAACATTCCTATCACAGAATATACTTTCCACGTGCCTGAACATTGAGGATGCCGTGGCCAAACTCACGCTCTGAATCAACTCCACTTTTAATTTTGTTTACTCACTTAATTTAACCGTACCAGGATGCATTTCTCAAGTAGGTTGCTTACCTGTTACTCATGACCATATTTCAGTTCTATTGATTTGATAGTTCTTGGAATAGGGGTTGTAGGATTTAAAAAAAACAGAGCACGACTAAGTAGTATTGTAGTGTAGTCGTATATTAATTGCCTTATTGTTGTGTACTATCCCAGACAATATATCCCTCCGTTCATTTATTTTTTTGCAAATAAGTTACTTTATTTTTTAATTTAAAATTTCCCCCCCGTAAAAAATGGCTAAGGAGCGCGAGTGTACTTATTGTGGGTGTGGTGAGGCATTGAGGGGTATGAGGGAGGAGTTGGAAAGTTTGAGGGAGATAATTAGGATTCTCACAGAAGACAGGAAGGAAGATAGGACTCCCTCAAACAATGTAGAGGTTACAGTAGGTGTACAAGAGGGAGGGAAGGAAAGGGAGGAGTTGTAGAAGACAGGTGGTCTAATGTTCTAAGGGGAAGGAGATTGCAGGCCAAGGGCTCTATTCAGGATCAGAATTCAGGACAGGTGTCTGTGCGAAATCGGTACGAGTCACTCCAGGTAGAACAACAGAGGGAAGATGAGGGACAAGGAACTGTTGTTGAGATGCGTGGAAGTAGGAGGAAGGGAAAAGGTAGGAAAGGGAAATGTAGAGTAGAGGATAGGAAAAGACAGGTGAAACAGGGTCATGGGAAGGAGAAAAGGGAGGAGGAAGTAGCTTCTGCAGCTATCAGCAAAGATAGGGCTGACCAGGAGGGGAGGGGATCAAATGAGGTGGATAGGGTTGAGGCTCTGGTCATGGGGGATTCCATCGTTAGACACGTGGGGAAAGTGTGTGGAGGAAAGGGAACCAGGGTAGAATGTTATCCAGGAATTAGGTTGAGGCAGATGTTGAGGAAAGTAGAAGAGAGGGAGGAGGGAAAGGAGAAGGTGGTAGTGTCTCACGTTGGTACCAACAACGTAAGGCAAGCTGATATAAGTACCTACATAGTTGGAGATGTGTGGGATCTGGTAAATGCAGCACGGGTGAAGTTTAAGAAAGCGGAGATTGTTATTAGTGGAATACTGTGTAGGAGGGATACTGACTGGAGGGTGATTAGGGATTTAAATGAGACTATGGAGTGGGTATGTCGGAAACTGGGAGTGAAATTTCTAGATCCTAATGGGTGGGTAGGAGATAGGGATCTGCGCTCGGATGGCCTTCATTTAAACCGCAGTGGTACGTATAAGTTAGGAAATTTGTTTGGAAGGGTAATAGGGAGGTACATTCAGGGAAACGGGATGGCCTAGGGAGCGGTGATAAGGGAATAGGGAACTGGAAATCAAGTAGGGATGACATAAAATTGTTAGTGTTGAACTGTAGAAGTATTGTAAAGAAAGGAATAGAATTAAGTAATTTAATAGATATATATTTACCAGATATTGTAATAGGAGTTGAATCATGGCTGAGAAATGATATAATGGATGCAGAAATTTTCTCACGGCACTGGAGTGTGTATCGTAGAGATAGGATAGGAAAGGTGGGAGGGGGAGTTTTCATTCTGGTGAAAGAAGAATTTGTAAGCTACGAAAAAGTTAGAGATGAGACACATGAAATTCTAGGTGTAAGGCTCATTTCTAAAGATAATAGGCAACTTGATATATTTGGAGTGTACAGATCGGGAAAGGGTAGCACTGATGCGGATTCGGAATTATTTGATAGGATAGTCAGCTATGTGGGAAACGACATGGAGAGAAATGTGATTGTAGCGGGAGATCTGAATTTGCCAGATGTAAATTGGGAAGGAAATGCGAACGACAGGAAGCATCACCAACAAATGGCAAATAAGTTAATATGGGAAGGACAGCTGATTCAGAAAGTGATGGAACCAACCAGAGGGAAAAATATCCTGGATGTGGTGCTGATAAAACCAGATGAGCTCTATAGGGAAACTGAAGTAATAGATGGTATTAGTGATCATGAAGCTGTTTTTGTGGTAGTTAAAAATAAATGCGATAGAAAGGAAGGTCTTAAAAGTAGGACTGTTAGGCAGTACCATATGGCTGACAAAGCAGGTATGAGGCAGTTTCTAAAAAGTAACTATGATCGGTGGAAAACGGTAAATAAAAATGTAAACAGACTCTGGGATGGGTTTAAAGAAATTGTTGAGGAATGCGAAAACAGGTTTGTACCTTTAAGGGTGGTAAGGAATGGTAAAGACCCACCTTATTATAATAGAGAAATAAAGAGACTAAGAAGGAGGTGCAGACTGGAAAGAAATAGAGTTAGAAATGGCTGTGGAAGTAAGGAGAAATTGAAGGAACTTACTAGAAAATTGAATCTAGCAAAGAAGGCAGCTAAGGATAACATGATGGCAAGCATAACTGGCAGTCATACAAATTTTAGTGAAAAATGGAAGGGTATGTATAGGTATTTTAAGGCAGAAACAGGTTCCAAGAAGGATATTCCAGGAATAATTAACGAACAAGAAGAGTGTGTATGTGAGGATCTTCAAAAGGCAGAAGTATTCAGTCAGCAGTATGTAAAGATTGTTGGTTACAAGGATAATGTCAAGATAGAGGAAGACTCTAAGGCCAAAGAAGTAATAAAATTTACATATGATAACAATGACATTTACAATAACATACAAAAGTTGAAAACTAGAAAAGCGGCTGGAATTGATCACATTTCTGGGGATATACTAAAGACAATGGGTTGGAATATAGTACCATATCTGAAGTACTTGTTTGATTATTGTTTGGTCGAAGGAGCTATACCAGATGAATGGAGAGTTGCTATAGTAGCCCCTGTGTATAAAGGAAAGGGTGATAGACATAAAGCTGAAAATTACAGGCCAGTAAATTCGACATGCATTGTATGTAAGCTTGGGAAGGCATTCTTTTTTATTATATTAGACATGTTTGTGAAATTAATAACTGGTTCGATAGAAGGCAATTCGGTTTGAGGAAAGGTTATTCCACTGAAGCTCAACTTGTAGGATTCCAGCAAGATATAGCAGATATCTTGGATTCTGGAGGTCAAATGGACTGTATCGCTATTGACATGTCTAAAGCATTTGATAGGGTGAATCATTGGAGACTACTGGCAAAAATGAGTGCAATTGGTCTAGACAAAAGTGACTGAATGGGTTGCTATATTTCTAGAAAATAGATCTCAGAGAGTTAGAGTAGGTGAAGCTTTGTCTGACCCTGTAATAGTTGAGAGGGGAGTTCCTCAGGGCAGTGTTATCGGACCTTTATGTTTTCTTATATATATAAATGATATGAGTAAAGGAGTGGAATCGGAGGTAAGGCTTTTTGCGGATGATGTTATTCTCTATAGAGTGATAAATAAGTTACCAGATTGTGAGCAACTGCAACGTGACCTCGAAAATGTTGTGAGATGGACAGCAGGCAATGGTATGTTGATAAACGGGGCTAAAAGTCAGGTTGTGAGTTTCACAAATAGGAAAAGTCCTCTCAGTTTTAATTACTGCGTTGATGGGGTGAAAGTTCCTTTTGGGGATCATTGTAAGTATCTAGGTGTTAATATAAGGAAAAATCTTCACTAGGGTAATCACATAAATGGGATTGTAAATAAAGGGTACCGATCTCTGCACATGGTTATGAGGGTGTTTAGGGGTTGTAGTAAGGATGTAAAGGAGAGTGCATATAAGTCTCTGGTAAGACCCCAACTAGAGTATGGTTCCAGTGTATGGGACCCTCACCAGGATTACCTGATTCAAGAACTGGAAAAAATCCAAAGAAAAGCAGCTCGATTTCTTCTGGGTGATTTCCGACAAAAGAGTAGCGTTACAAAAATGTTGCAATGTTTGGGTTGGGAAGAATTGAGAGAAAGAAGAAGAGTTGCTCGACTAAGTGGTATGTTCCGAGCCGTCAGCGGAGAGATGGCGTGGAATGACATTAGTAGACGAATAGGTTTGAATGGCGTTTATAAAAGTAGGAAAGATCACAATATGAAGATAAAGTTGGAATTCAAGAGGACAAACTGGGGCAAATATTCATTTATAGGAAGGGGAGTTAGGAATTGGAATAACTTACCAAGGGAGATGTTCAATAAATTTCCAATTTCTTTGAAATCATTTCGAAAAAGGCTAGGAAAGCAACAGATAGGGAATCTGCCACCTGGGCGACTGCCCTAAATGCAGATCAGTATTGATTGATTGATTGATTGATTGTGAGTGAGTGGTGTTTGGCACTTCTACCATACATTGCGCATGATTGTGCACAAATCAGCCACTAGTTACACTGTCAGATGTAAGATGGCTTGCCTCTTTCATATGAGCTCCCATAGCAGATAATCTCCTGTACTTCTCTGCATTAACATGCTCCTGATATCTAATTGTAAGGCTTCTCCACATTGTCCTACATATGTTTTTTTACACTGATTGCATATCTACTTATAAATGCCTGACTACTGAAATTCGTCATCCTTATGTTTACTGACCTTGTTATGATTGAAGAGTCTATGTTTCGTGTTGTAGTTAGTTGAGTATGTTACTTCGGTGCATTGTTTCTTAAACGAGATTGTTATTTCGTAAAGCCTCGGGTTATTAAATGTGAATTTCATGTACCCCTTCGGTTTCTCCAATTGTTGCTTTTATTTTATTTGTTGTTGATATTTGCACTTAGGAATGATTTTATTGATGAATTTCAAACTATAAACGTTAAAAAGAGCTTGCTGGCAGATGTGAGCTAGTTCCCCCTTTATGTCTTTTTCTATTAATGGAATTTCATAGGCCCTGTTTACGACGCTATAGTAAGCAGATTTCTTTTGTGAAATAGGGTGTAAGGAGTCGCTTTGTATTGTGGTCGGTGTAAAAGTAGGTTTTCTGTGTATTCGTAAATGGAACTTCTTGTTTTCCTGCATTGCCCGAATGTCTAGAAAATTCAGTATGCCTTCTTGTTCTTCTACAGTAAATTCAATATTAGGGTCTAGGTTATTTAAGGTATTTAGAATGTTGTGATTGTTATGAAGTTCATTATTTATTATGGCATAAGTGTCATACACATAGCGCAGCCAGGGATCTAGGCCTTTAAGCGGCGTACTATCTGAGTGAGTTCTAGGTAATCGAGGTATATATTAGCTAAAATCCTAGTAGCCGGAGCTCCAATAGGGAGTCCATCTTGCTCATTTATTCTATTATTGAAAGAAAATAAATTATGGTTAAGTACGAATTCCAAGATAATCATAACATTTTGTATTTCAAGTTTCCTAAAGCGTTTGTGTTTCAATAGATGCCTTTTTATAATCTTAATGGTGTCTTTTATGGGAATATTAGTATAAATATCTTTAATGTCAAAGGAGCTTCTTGTGTGGGAGGATGTTAATTTAAAGTCCTTAACAAGCTTGAAAAACTCCTTGGAGTTTTCTAACGACGTTTTGGTGAAAAAAAACGTAATTTGAGTTAAAACTTACGGATGAATTGAGAGGTTTTGTATGTGCGACTTTTTACGAAAGTTAATTACCGGTCTAATAGGAACATCGTTTTTATGTAGTTTAGGCTTATCCCTTGCTTTGGGAAGTCCTGGGTTCATATTTATGAGCTTCTGTATTTCTTGGTTGTTTAAGAGGAAGTTACTTTGTTTTAGTATTCCTTTCAAGTTCCTTTGTATTTTTAGGGTGGGGTCCTTCTCATGATCTTAAATTTGATGTTATGGAAAAAGGTTTCTATTTTCTTAATGTATTCGGTTTTGTTTATTATTGCAACTGTTCCACCTTTATCGGCTTTCGTTACAACTACATTACTTTGTCTAATTTTACGTTTTTTTAATAGTCGGAAATCGATTCTAATCCTTTAATTACAGAGGGAATATTTTTCCTAGCTTCGCACCTTAGATCGTTTTGAATATCAATTGGTAGGGTCTGTACGGCCGATTCAGTTTCTGCTAATGTTTGTATTAGTCCTTGACTTTATTGATACTATGCCAATTGAGATTTGGTCCTTTTCCTAACATTTGTAATTTCTGTTCTGTGAAGGTTGTGGAAGTCTTTCATTATTGAAGGGTGCCTTAAGCTGTGGTGTATTTTGTTTTGCTGGTGCATTGTTTTTTAGATTTTCTAGTTTCTTATTTAATGTGAACTGTTTATTTTTCATTAGACACTCTATTTTATCTCTGCTGTATTTTTGTACGGAATCCCATTCTAGTGGTCACTAGATTTGTTGAAGCTGAAAGGTGCGCTTAATAAAGTTCCCTGTTAAGGAACGATTTCTCCCTGTACATAAATTTGATTTCTCTTTTAATCCAAAGATGGTTGATTCTTCTTTGTATTGTAATTTGGAATACAGAATGTATGTTGTTTCTTTGCGTCCCTTTTAAAAATTTAGGAATCAGGTAGTTATTAAGACATTCTTTAAAAATATTGCATCCTTACTTACTTTTGCAAGTTTCATCTTTAGTTTTAGATAGATGTTTTCACTATTTCTTGCTTGGATAGTGTTCGTATTGCAAACTGTGCACTTCATAACCGCATCGATGAATTCAATCAACTAATCATTAAACAAATTAATATAAAGGTTCGGTTAGGTGGTGTTTTAAATTAATTTGTTTAATAATTTTTGATGGTGACAACTAGGCGGCCTGCTGATCACTAAATACTACAGGCTGACTTATTGTAATTTTGTGGAATTTTCTCATGAGCCATTATCAAACCAACAAGTTCGACCATGACTGAAGTACAGGAGACAAAATTCGAGAATGACCTTGATGGACCTGTTCTCGCCTTGAACCCAAGATATTGGGATATCGAGGACTTCACTCCATGTCTTGTCTGCAGAGGGACTCAAGATATAAATAGCAAATTCCATAATGTCGAGGATTAGAGGTGTAAAATCTAATTAAGCTAAACAGTACTTACGTGTCTTCTTCTTTGACACAAGCGACCAACTGACCTACTGTGTGCTCATCTACAGTTATTTCATTCTTAATATCGCTGGAAGGCTGTAATGAACAAATATGCAAAACAAAGTAAGAAACGTACAGTAAACAGATTACTAGAGTAAAAGTTTATAAATAGACATGACATAGCTGACAAAATTAACTACATAATTGCACAATGAAAATAACAATTTATTCTCCCAATATAAAAATGAAACAAGCAAACAAGTGTTAAGTCAAAGTTATATGAAGTACACGAACAAGAAAAGGAACCCATAATAAGATAAAGAGGACAGCACTGGAAGAGGGAGAAAAAGAAGAAGAAAAACTTGAAGGACGACAATAATCTCTGCAATTCTTTTCTTCTTTTCCTACAACTTTCTGTCACCACGTTCATCCTTTATGTGTTCTTAAATGACTGGTCACTTGTTAGTTTCTTGCGTTCCCACAGATGACTCTGATTGTCAGATAGACATGCATTGGATCTTAACCTGAGAAAGGCCGATCTCTTTCTTGCCTACCAGGTTCAAGTTCGTACAACAAATAGTCAGTTGTTGGACTTTTCACTGACTCTAGACAATCTGAAGGCATTATTAATATGGACTTAAAATATTTACATGGTTCATGGTGTGGTTACTGTAGTCACGTCCTAGTTTGTGAACCACGGGCAATGGCTGAGTGGCCTAGTAAGTGGTCCTGAGAGTCGGGATACCAGTTGCTGTGGAATGGGAGTGGGCATCTCGGACATATTCTGAATCATGGCCCTCCTTGTGCTCTGGTGGCTAGGGCTATACAATCCACCGGTGGTTCATAACCCATTTGAGGAGATATTCTCACTTGGAATATGTGTAAGTAGGGTAGCATCCTGCTTCATGAATTTACCAAGCTCAGAACATTTTAAGCAAACCTCGACCTACGGGAGTAACGGAGTCCCACTCCCATTTGACTGGCGAGGGACTCCTTGGAAACAACATGGCGAACGAAATGGAATTCGATGGGGAGCTATCAATATTAATGGGGCTTATGGAAGAATGAAAGTAGAACTAGCTAAGTCTGCAAAGAGGATGCACCTGGATGTGCTAGGAGTAAGTGATATTAAGGTAAGGGGAAATGATGAGGAAGAGATAGGAGATTATGAAGTGTACTGGATGGGTGTTAGACAGGGAAGGGTAGAGTATGGGGTAGGGCTCTTTATCAGGAATACCATTGCACGCAACATAGCTTCTGTTAGGTAAGTAAATGAGCGAATGATGTGGGTAGATTTGGCAGTTGGTGGAATTAGGACGAAAATTGTCTCAGTGTATTCACCATGTGAGGGTGCAGATGAGGATGAAGTTGACAAGTTTTATGAAGCATTGGGTGACATCGTAGTCAGGGTCAACAGCAAGAATAGAATAGTGCTAATGGGCGATTTCAATGCAAGAGTTGGAAATAGACCTGAAGGATATGAAAGGGTGATTGGTAAATGTGGGGAAGATATGGAAGCTAATGGAAATGGGAAGCGTTTTCTGGACTTCTGTGCTAGTATGGGTTTAACAGTTACGAATACATTCTTCAAGCATAAGGCTATTCACTGCTACACATGGGAGGCTAGGGGTACCAGATCCATAATAGACTATATCTTAACCGACTTTGAATTCAGGAAATCTGGTAGGAATGTATAAGTTTTCCGGGGATTTTTCGATGATACAGACCACTATCTGATCTGTAGTGAACTAAGTATCTCTAGGCCTAGGGTAGAGAACGTGAAATCTGTCTGCAAACGAATAAGGGTGGAAAATCTCCAGGACGAGGAAATTAGACAGAAGTTCATGGATATGATTAGTGAGAAGTTTCGAACAGTAGATCGTAAGCAGGTTCAGGATATAGAAACTAATGGGTGGCATACAGGGATGCTGTAGTAGAAACATGAAGGGAATGCCGAGGAAGAACTGTGTGTAAAGATAGGAAAAGGCGAACATCTTGGTGGAATGATGAAGTGAGAGCAGCTTGTAAACGTAAAATGAAGGCTTATCAGAAATCGCCCCAAACTAGGGCCGAGGCAGACAGGGATTTGTACGTAGATGAAATAAACAGAGCGAAACAAACATATGTTGAAACCAAAAAGAAGTCTTGGGAAGATTTTGGTAATAACCTGGAAAGGCTAGGTCAAGCAGCAGGGAAACCTTTCTGGACAGTAATAAAGAATCTTAGGAAGGGAGGGAAAAAGGAAATGAACAGTGTTTTGAGTAATTCAGGTGAACTCATAACAGATCCCAGGGAATCACTGGAGAGGTGGAGGGAATATTTTAAACATCTTCTCAAGGAAATCATCATGGTGGTGTTGCAAACAGTCAAGCTCATGGGGAGGAGGAAAATGATGTTCGTGAAATTATGCTTGAGGAAGTGGAAAGGATAGTAAATAAACTCCATTGCCATAAGGCAGCAGGAATAGATGAAATTAGACCTGAAATGGTGAAGTATAGTGGGCAGGCAGGGATGAAATGGCTTCATACATTAGTAAGATAAGCATGGAGTGTTGGTAAGGTACCTTCAGATTGGACAAAAGCAGTAATTGCTCCTGTCTATAAGCAAGGGAACAGGAAGGATTGCAACAACTAACGAGGTATCTCGATTAGTATACCAGGCAAAGTATTCACTGGCATCTTCGAAGGGAAGGGTTCGATCAGTAGTTGAGAGGAAGTTAGATGAAAACCAGTGTGGTTTCAGACCAAAGAGGGGCTGTCAGGATCAGATTTTCAGTATGCGCCAGGTAATTGAAAAATGTTACGAGAGGAATAGGCAGTTCTGTTTATGTTTTGTAGATCTAGAGAAAGCATATGACAGGGTACCAAGGGAAAAGATGTTCGCCATACTGGGGGTCTGTGGGATTAAGGGTAGATTATTAAAATCAATCAAAGGCATTTATGTTGACAATTGGGCTTCAGTGAGAATTGATGGTAGAATGAGTTCTTGGTTCAGGGTACTTACAGGGGTTAGACAAGGCTGCAATCTTTCACCTTTGCTGTTAGTACTTTACATGAATCATCTGCTGAAAGGTATAAAATGGCAGGGAGGGATTCAGTTAGGTGGAAATGTAGTAAACTGTCTGGCCTATGCTGACAACTTGGTCTTGATAGCAGATTGTGCCGAAAGCCTGCAGTCTAATATCTCAGAACTTGAAAATAAGTGCAATGAGTATGGTATGAATATTAGCCTTTCGAGGACTAAACTGATGTCAGTAGGTAAGAAATTCAACAGAATTGAATGTCAGATTGGTGATACAAAGCTAGAACAGGTCGATAATTTCAAGTATTTAGGTGGTGTGTTCTCCCAGGATGGCAATATAATAAGAGAGATTGAATCAAGGTGTAGTAAAGCTAATGCTGTGAGCTCGCAGTTGCGATCAACAGTATTCTGTAAGAAGGAAGTCAGCTCCCAGACAAAACTATCTTTACATAGGTCTGTTTTCAGGCCAACATTGCTTTACGGGAGCGAAAGCTGGGTGGACTCAGGATATCTTATTCATAAGTTAGAAGTAACAGAATGAAAGTAGCGAGAATGATTGATGGTACAAACAGGTGGGAACAATGGCAGGACGGTACTCGGAATGAGGAGATAAAGGCTAATTTAGGAATGAACTCGATGGATTAAGCTGTACGTGTAAACCGGCTTCGGTGGTGGGGTCGTGTGAGACGAATGGAGGGGGATAGGTTGCCTAGGAGATTAATGGACTCTGTTATGGAGGGTAAGAGAACACCCGAATTTTGGAATTTATTATTATTATTCTTATTATTCTTATTAATGATATGAGTGTTATAAACTAATTTCGAGTTAGTGTTGTTAGTCCTAAAAGCGATTCATAAATTACGTTTTTTTTTTCATAGATTCGTAATACTATATATTTTACTGTTATTGTTTGTAAATACGGCAAATTTCTTATTATCTTTTTCTTTTTGTTCTTGTATTAACGTAGTCTTAGGCTTATTTTTCATTTTATTTATAATCCTGTTTACAAACTCTTCATTATAGCCATTCTTGTATGCTAAATGGTATATAGTATCGATTTCTTTTGTAAACAGGATTATAAATAAAATGAAAACTAAGCCTAAGACTACGTTAATACAAGAACAAAAAGAAAAAGATAATAAGAAATTTGCCGTATTTACATATAATAACAGTAAAATATATAGTATTATGAATCTATTCAAAAAACGTAATTTAAGAATCGCTTTTAGGACTAACAACACAAACTCGAAATTAGTTTATAACACTCATTTCAATAATAATAATAATAATACATTCCAAAATTCGGGTGTTTATAAACTGAAATGTGCTAGTTGTTTAAAAAGTTACATAGGACAAACAGGTAGGAACTTCATTATAAGATATCAGGAACATACCAGAGCCAAGAAATACAGCAGATACTCGGCCATGAGCGAACACGTGACCGACTCTCATCACATGTTTACAAACATAGATAATGACCTCTAAATACTGAAAACCGTAAATAAAGGCCATTTATTAAACATATATGGTGAAATCTACATTTATCTGGACCAGAGAAACAATCCAACAAACAATATCAATGAGCTTTCTGAGAAGTATAACATTTTATATGAAGAACTATTAAAAGCGAAAGTTAGGAAGAAACGTCACGACTCTTAACACGTCACACGCTCGGTGACACTGAGGTTGTTCAACTTGGGACACACTCTCCTACTTCCCCTCCACACTTCCTGCTCAGCGTAGCTACTACCAGTACTTGTTTTAAAGCAGATGCACACTTACCTCGGTAGAAGTGAGTCCTTCTCCGCACATCGGGGCCAATAATAAGGAGCAAGTAATACGATTTTGTTACATTGCGTTATATTTATTTCATCTTCCATCTTCATCTTACACTTATATAATTTTTTATTTTTTATTTTATTTCAGATAAGATTATATCCATTGCTACACAGAACTTTACCATCACGGCCCCGATCTGACTTGAAATTCTGAAGCATTTAAATTTTATTATACCATCTAAGGAATGCTTATTAGGTTTTAACAAATCTTTCGCCAAGAGATACAAATTAAGTGTGCTATTTAAAACAAGTGATATTTTTAAGATTTTATAAGCAGCACTGGTATTTTCTAAGAACATCAACAAGAGAAATATGGACAGTTTAGCTGTTTTATCTGTTTTATGACTTGCAATTTTAACAAAATTTCGAAGATCTTGTTTTAAATGTCAAAAATTTTAATGTGTCTTTCCAATTTTAATACTTATTTCTGATGTATTAATGTTAATTTGTTACTAGCTTATGATGTCCCTTAGGGGACAAAACATGTACTAGATATAATAAATGATATATTGTATTGAATAGGCGCACCACTTAATTATAATATTTAAGATTATCTTGAATATTCATTGATTGATTCGTTGTTTCTTGCCGGATTTTTAACAAACCTTGTAGGAATAGAGACAAAATATGGGGCTACATGGTGATGTGGATTTTGCCCAATTATTGCTGTGAGAGAAGTTATTAACCGAACAACATTTCGAACATTACATGCTGACGTAGGCTCTCTCCTGTGTCACGGGAGGCAGGCTATGACGTCAACCCAATCTACGTCACACACACAGGTTGCTCGCTGTACCTGGCTGCCTTCTGCTGCTGAGCCGGCGCGTAGCACGAAGTTTAAGCTTTAATTGCGGGGACTTAGTTCCAGACCGCTGTTCCCGGTACAGTATATGTGGCTCACCTTGGACAGCCTGTTGAGAAGCTAAGTTTAAATGAACGGACTAATACTGATGGGTGGAGTATAGTGAGGTACGTTATGTCTGATGGGGAGAGGGGGAGGAGCGGGTTGGGGGAGGAGATGATAGGAAGAGGGGTTTAAGCCGCGTCCTGTGAACAATGTGGTACGGGTTTGTAACTTGATAGGATATTGTGTATCGCGCTAAATATTGACTGCCTATTGGGAAGATCGACATATCTAAAGATATTAATTAAAAAATTAAAGAGATGTTAGTTTTTTCTGAGATTTTGTTCAGGTACGAATTGGAGTTAAAGAACTGATCAAAGTGAATGAAGCATTCCTCTGTGACGTCGAGAACAGGGCCTTTGTTTACATTCATAAAAACTTCTAAATCGTGTTTTATGTTACTGAGTTATGCTTGAAATCCTGAATGTGTTGTCCGACTGACGAGTATCTATTACATTTGTGGCATTTACATGTCCCATGTATCTGATTTTGAAGCTAATCCCCGTCTGTCCAATATATGAGAACTCATAGTTTTGACATTGGAATCCGTAGACACCGTTTTTGATAAATGTCAGTTTTATTAATTGAGCTGGTATTATATATGATGTCCGTATCTCCATTATCAGTTTGATATGCAATTTTAGTGTTATGTTTCTTCAAAATATTTGTAATGCTGTAAATATCTTCATTGAAAGTAAAGGTTGAATAAGTATCAGGCTTAGTTTTCGCTATAGTTAAAGTTGAATTTAAGCGACATCTGCGTTTATTAAGGGGGGGGGGTGTGTGCATGAAATACATGTGCAAATATAATAATTCCCCAAATCTACAATTTTTAGGGTACATAACTCAAATTTAGTACAGAGGTTAAGAATGGTTAAATGCATCTCTTCACTATTTTTCATAACTTAAGCAAAATTAAATTGAAGCATTTTGCAATTTATAAATTTTATGACCCCCGTGATCAACAAAGGTACCATTTTCTGATACACTTTTCAACAAATTGTCAGAAAAATTGTACAGTGTAACCTTAATATATATAGAAACACTCCACAGAAGCATTTTTAAATACAATGATATTTAATTAATTTTATGTTTAATTATTTTGTAAACTGAAAAAAAATACCAATAAAAATCTATATTTCTTCTTGTATATCTCGGCGTTCAGGAATGATATTAAAATTTGGCCCTGTGTATGTGTTTGCTATACACACAGCAATGGAGATGCCAAAAATCATGGCTCTATCTCTTCCAGTTTCTGAGAAAGGTGTACTTTAATAACGGAAATGGTAATTCTGAGAAAATGCACTTTAAATTTGATCTTATCTTTTCCTTTCAATTCTGTTTATGAAAAGGCTCCAGAAGTGAACTGAATGTCCTCCTTTCCTTCAAGACTTCTCTTTTGGTTTCTTGTTTTCTGCCTTCCTTGCTTTACCAGGTCTTCAACTGACATTTCAGCTGCAGAGAGGCGCTGTAAATCTATTTTTCTCAAGATATCTTGAGTGAAAATTCCAACATTAAAGCCCATTATCTCTAATATCTTCATCCCCACTAAGTTCCTGCCATTAAATACAAGAACTGTATCATACGTTGCAATTCTGACAACTGTAGCAGATGAATATGTGGTTGTAGGGCATCGTTTCCTTACGAGTGAATTTAGAGATTAATTTGGATTTGGGTTTTGCAAATAACACACTTTTGAGAAGTTCAGGATCGGCCAGAAACCTGTAAGTGGGCTTGACAACACCTAGGATACATTTTGGAAGCCTCTGCTTGTGGATGTAGGGGGAGTGTAGATATTTACAGCAGCTAATGTGGCTCAGATTACGAATGGGTTGTTCATCTGTTTACACCATATGAAAATATGTATCCGATACAGTCCTTACTTCGGGCCTAACCTCAATCCTGGTTTGTTTCTCATGTCTTGCGTTCACTAACTTCTGCAAAATCAGTTTACTTAGTCTTCTATACACTCTTTGTGACCATAGCATTATTGAATGATGAAAGAATCGAACACATGTGTAAATCTCCGTCAGTAGCAGAAGGCAAAACAAGAATTTATTGCTTCTTCATAAACAAAGCAGCTGGTTTGGTATTGTTTCTATGATGCAGAACACAGTCATAGATGATATATAAAACCAAAGAGTATGTATCACAGCCTTCTAGATGTATCCCGTGCAAGTTTTCTTGAAAGAAAACCACGGAATCGATCTTCACCGAGCTAGTATTGAAGTAATGGGAGTAAGGTCGCGTCACACAATTATTTATTATTTTTCAGGCACTTCGGATGCAATTTCATCCTTGAAACTTTGGGAACATACTGTCAATGAGTTCTACCATTAAATAAAAGATAAATTGAAAATTGACATTTTGGGACCATTTCTTGAACGTCCCAACTTAATAATGCACTATGTAAATGCATTATCATACTCATTATATTTAGCTATGGAGCAAATTATATTTAATTCCTTATTTAAATTTTCAAATTTAGTGGTATACTGAATGCCCGGTCAACCATACTGCTGTAGGTAGCACATGTGTGTGCTTTGCGATGGAAAAAATCTTCCTTGATGGTAGTAGATATCTGTGTCATTTTCCTGTAAATATTGTATTCTCTAGAAGAAGGAATTCTGTTTAATGTGAGATCTAGAAAATTAATGCTTTCATTTGACTCATATTCCAGAGTGAACTTTATATGTGGATCAATATTGTTTAAATTGTTAAGGGTGGAACCTGCAACAGTAATTCATTTGTCGCGGATGACGCGAGTGTCATCTACAAACCTGGCTCAAAATTTTATGTTCGCAAATCACTATTGTTATTAATTGCTGTATGCTCTAAATAGTCAATGTACATTTCCGCTAATATCCCTGAGGTCAGCGACCCAACAGCCAATCCTGCTGATATATGCAATTATTAAAACGGAAGGAATCATCTTTAACTACTAGTGTCAAAATTTCCATGAAATCTTGGATATGAATTTACTGAGGTTACTATATTTAATGAAATTATTTCTGATAATAGGAAAAAGTTTCTTAGTATTGATACTCGGATACATTTTTGTTATGTCAAAAGACTGCAACCAGTGGAAAGGCTGTATTTCAAAGCCATCTAGATTTTCAATTAACTCAATGGTTTTTTCACAGACATATTCGACAGAAAATTATAATTCTTTCTTAGAAACTTCTAGATAAATTGTGATAATTTTTACAATGGGCTTGGCCTATAATTGATGATGGGACATATGGGGACGCCAGCCTCATGGATCTTAGGTAAAGCTTTCGCTACTGGCAGTCTGAGGTTCGTAGTTATTAGTTTTGCCTTCTTGTGTTCTTTAAATAAGAATTAAGTATTCTTAGGTTTGATTTTAGGAGACGTATATGTTGGGTCGGATCTTTTTTAGTCACTGTAAAAGAGCTCTTCTTTAAAAATTCTTCGATTTTTTCGCTGTAATCTGCTTTTTTCATTATTACTGTCATGTTCCCTTTACTGCTCTAATAATAATGAGGTTCTTATCTTTAATTTTATTTTCGAGGTTTATGACCTGTTCCCGTTCTACAAACTGTTCCTGGTTTCTATTGTTACTAGTAACATCTTGTATTTCCGGGGGCATTTTATTAACAGCTACTTCCAAGTCTATAATCATTTTGGTAGTGGCGTTGATTATATTTGTATTCGTCCAATTGTGTTTTAACCTTTTCTAGTATCTTGTTTTCCTGCTCTATTAGTATTTTTTTGACAAATTTATAACGAGAAGGTGAAATTTCTCAATCAAGTTGTTTAAATGGTTATGATTTTTTGTTTACCTTTTTTGTACTGCTTTTTTTGTCGCATTAGCCTTTTCGTCTAATGTGAGATGTTTTGGGAGTCGGAAGTAGCTGTTAATAAAATGACCCTGGAAATACCAGATATGGTCAGATTCAATATTAGGAGAAAACTGAACAAAATTCATGTATCAAAAAGAAGAACATTACCTACTAGTAACAATAGAACCCAAGAACATTTTGTAGAATGGGAACAGGTAAAAACCTCAAAAAGAAAATTAAAGATAAGAACCTCATTGTCACTGCGGCAGGTAAAGGAAACAAGACAGTAATAATGGAAAAAAAGATTACACTGAAAAAAACACAGAATTTTTCAATAAGACCTCTTTTACAGTGACTAAAAAAGATCGGACCCAACAGATAAGTCTACTAAAATGAACCCTAATAATACAACATTTTTATTTACTGAACAAGAGAAGAGAAACTAATAACTATGAACCCCACACTGCCAGTAGCAAAAGCTTTACCTAACATCCATAAGGCTGGCATCCCCATACGCCCCATCATCAATTATAGGCCAAGACGATTGTATAAATTAACACAATTTATCCAGAAATTTCTAAGAAAGAATTATAATTTTGTGTTGAATAAGTTTGTGAAAAATACCATTGAGTTAATTAAAAACTAGATAGCTCTGAAATACAGCCTTTCAACTCGTTGCATTCTTTTGACATAACAAATATGTATCTGAGTATCAATACTAAGGAACTTTTTCCTATTATCCAAAATAATTTAAATAAATATAGTAATCTCAGCAAATTCCACATCCAATATTTCATGGAAATTTTGAAACTAGTAGTTAAAATAATTTCTTCTGCTTTAACAATTCCATATATCAGCAGGATGGTTTGGCTATGGGGTTGCCGGCTTCAGAGATATTAGAGGAAATATACATTGGACTATTTAGAGCATCCGGCAATTAATAACAATAGTAACTTTGCAAACATAAAATTTTGGGCCAAGTTTGTAGATGGCACTCTCGTTATCCTTGAAGAAAGAATTACTGATGCAGGCTCCACCCTAAAAAATGTAAACAATATTGATCTGCAGATAAAGTTCACTCTGGAATCTGAGTCAAATGGAAGCATAAATTATCTAGATCTCTTGTTAAACAGACTTCCTTCTTCCACACAATACAATATTTACAGGAAACAGACACAGACCGCTACTACCATCATGAAAGATCCTTTCCATCCCAAAGCACACAAATGTGCTACCTACAGCAGTATGGTAGACCGGGCATTCTGTATACTGCTAAATAAAGAAAATGTTAATGAAGAATTAAGTACTATTCACTCCATAGCTAAATATAACAGGTATGATAAGGCATTTATAGACCACATTATCAATAAAGGCAGATATCACTTAAATTCAACTTTAAGTATTAGAGAAAACTAAACCTGATCATTATTCAACCTTTATTTTCAATGAAGATATTAAGAGCATTACAAATATTTTGAAGAAATGTAACACAAAAATTGCATGTCGAACTGATAATAGAGATATGGACATCACATATAATATCAGCTCATTTAATAGAACTTAAATTTATTAAAAAATCAGGTGTCTACAGATTCCAATGTCAAAAGTGTGAGTCCTCATATATTGGACAGACTGGGAGGAGCTTCAAATCAGATACATGAAGCATGTAAATGCCATAAAACATAATATATACCCGTCAGTCAGACAAGACATTCAAGCATTACTTCAGTAACATAAAATAGGATTTAGACGTTCATATGAATGTAAACAAAGGCCCTGTTCTCAATGTCACAGAGGCATGCTTTAATCACTTGGATCAGTTTTTCAACTTCAATTCGAACCTGAATGAAATCTAAGGAAAAAACTAAGATTCCCTTTGATTTTTGAATTAAAGTCTTTAGATGTGTCGATCTTCCAAATAGACGGTCAATATTTAGCACGATACACAATACCCTATCACGTTACAAACCCCCAAAATACTGTTAACAGGACCCACCTTAAACCCCTCCTCCTATCATCTCCCCCTCTCCCCACCAGATATATATTACCTCACTACACTCCACCCATCAGTATTAGCCCGTACCTTCTCACAAACTGTAGCTTCTCAACTCGCTGTCCAAGGTGAGCCACATATACCGTATATTAATCACATTTTAACTTGTCCAGGCCCATTATATTTTAATACTCATAATTCTTTGTTTTGATTTCGCTTCAGGCTGATTCATATCCTTCCGACTAAACTGGGAAATTTTAGTTCACCTGAATTACATCAGAAGAGAAGACAGAAGGACAGCCAATTACAATTAACCATTTCTTACTTTATAATTTTATCAATACATCATTGTATAATTTTAACAAACACAACAGGCTTTTCGAGACGAGTGTAATGAGATATACTAACGCATATTTCTACAAGTTCTTTACATAAACAAGGTGTTATCAAATAAAATTACGTTTTCACTTTGACAACATTTGAATAACAAGAGTCTTAAACGACGGACAATTCATCACCAAAGATTCAAATGCAACCATAAATATGACATGATGATTTGAGTATTAGCACATAAACAGATCGACAAAAACAGTGTATCAAGTGATTGCTATAAGTTTTTAACTCTTTTATTCAGCACACAGTGTACATAAGCATTTCAGAAGACTTTTATACGTCGATAACATTAAAACTTTGTAATGTTTTATTGTTAAATATCTATGTATATATTTATGTATCATAACATCAAATTTAAGTATCATGTCCTTCCTCAATTGTGTGATTAATGTATTTTATGGCTGATGATAACATTTAAATGTCAAAACCAGTACCATTATTAAATAAATGTTGTAAATAATATATTATACAACTCATAATTTGTATGAAAGAGGTTGAACCTTAAAAAAACTTATCTCTGTGATCCCAGTTCAATACGGAAACAAAAATGTACTTTACATCTTTGAATACGTGCATATGTCGTGCCATTTTGCAGTATATTTCCTGTTCCCCTGATTACTTGTAACTTATGCCTAACTTTTGGACACTAGTGTAAATGGAATCCACCCTTTCCCGACCTCAGAATACTGTATAAAAGAACAAAATGCTATCTGCTTTTGCTTGTTAGTAAACAAACATGGCTGATGATTATGTAGATAACTTCAAGTGGTTAGAAAATGATAATGAGAATGATTTTTCTTCAGAAGACTGTGCTATTTCTTACACTAATAATGATAGTGTTAGGGACAATGGTTCTAGTGATGACAACAGCATGGACGATGTAAACGAAGACCGAAGTAGCATGACTGCTTTACGAGATGGATCTTCCATATGGAATTTGTCAAACATTTCCAATATACTGAAAACAATTCCATTCACTGGTGTTTCTGGTCTCAGTGCCATTGTTTTGAGAACACTGTATTAGATGTGTGTTCAGAATTTCTTGGGGATGAGTTCTGGGTAAATGATTGCGATAGGAACCAATGACTATGCTGCTTTCCAGAAGAATAATTTGATGAGAAAAAAATCTGAAATGTGACAGTAAATGGTATCCTTGCACGGTTGAAGTGATAAAAGTGTATTTTTTGCTGATGATTCTCATGAGTCAGGTAAGAAAACCTAAACTCAAGTTGTGCTGGTCTAACAGGAAGGTTCAGAAAGTAAAATATTTTCAGAGACAATGACATTTGAACCATTCTGTCAAATTTCACAATTTCTGCACTTCTCTGATGACACATTTACAGATCCAAATGACCGTCTAAGAAAAATCAGATCAGTTTCAAATTTGCAAAAAAAGTTTCAGAATATCTACAATCTTGACAGAGATATAGGTATTGATTACAGTGTTACAAAATTTTTAGGTAGACTCCCATTTGTGCAATACAATCTTTCAAAAAAAAAGCCAGGTTTGTTATTAAAATTTATAATCTCTTCTGGATACTTTTCCCAGTTCAAAATTTATACCATACAAGGCAAACAGGGGGTTATTACAGCAACAAAAGCAGCAGTGTTGGAACTAATGGAAGCAAACTTGAACCAAGATTTACCAACTAAATACTGAAGGTATCAGTAGATCTAAGTGTGATGTTTTGTCAAAATTGCAACATAATAATGACACTGATCTGGTACTCATTCAAGAAAAGCATGCTGCTACAGAAGATGAGTTAAGGAAGAGAAGGGAAGATTTTTGGTTATAGTATTATTGGTGCACCCTTTGGTAACGTATATGGTATTGCTTCATATGCCTGTAAGAACTTGGAGCAGGTTGAATACATCTCATTTTGTACAATTAATAATATTCATGCTGTAACAATAAAACTGCAAGATGTAACCATCATAAAGATCCACACACCTCCAGCCATCTGCTGGCCAACCCGAGCTTTTCCAGATGCAAGTCATCCAACTATCTATGCTGGCGACATCAACAGCCACCATGAAACTTGGAAATATGCAAGAAATGACGATAAAGGCATAGCATTAGTAGAATGGTCAGAAGACCAAAATGTACATCTTATATTTGATGCACATGAGTAAGGCATGTTTAGATCTGCTACTTGGAAGCGAGAGTCCAACCCAGACCTCTATTTTGTCACACATGACTCTGTAGGCAACCCTCTACCCATGATGAGAGAAGTCTTGGGGGACTTCCCAAACAGTCAACACAGACCAATCTTCCTTGAGATGGGCATCTCTGTTCCCTTAATTACATCTTTCCCATGCCCACGCTGGAACTTTAAAAAGGCAAACTGGAGGAAATTCTCTGAAGAGCTGGACATATGCATCAGACAGATTCCTGCAACCAGCCATAATAGTTCAGAGAATTGTAGGGCTTGTGAAATCTGTAGCCAAAAAGCACATCCCAAGAGATTACAGGAAAGAATATAATCCTGGATGAAGTGAACAGAGCGATGCCGTATACAAAGATTTTCTTGAATCAGGTGCCCATATGACTGGTGAGGAGATATTACGGAGTCTAGATGAAAATCGTAGACAGAAATGGACAGCAACAGTTAGGGATTTCTCTCATTCCAGCAGAGAAGCCTGGAGCCTACTAAGAAAACTTGGAGGAAGCTCAACAGGAGTTCGAGAGAAGGCAACTATCTCACCAAACAAAGTAGCCTCCCATATTGTTTTAACTTCAAGGGTTACTAAAGATAAAAAACATACAAAAACAGTGAAAAAGAACCTAAGGATGCTTAAACGTACCTCTCCAACCTCTTCTGAGTACTCTGAAGCCTTCATGATTGATGAGGTTGATACAGCAATAAAGGACATGAAAGTTGGTAAGGCACCAGGTTTTGATGGAAAACATCCTGAATTTATCTTAAATATGGGAAAGAATTAGAGAAGGTGATTGACGTGGTTCTTTACCCACATACTTCAGACAGATATTCTTCCCAAGGAGTTTAAGAACACTAAAATCCTTGCCATATTGAAAACTGGCAAACCGAAAGATATACCACAAAACTACAGACCAATCGCTCTCCTCACTTGTTGCTATAAACTCCTTGTAAGACTACTATACAATGAAATTAACATTGTAATTAATCAACATATTCCTATTGACCAAGCTGATTTTAGTCAGAATCATAGCTGTTGTGACCAAGTCCCTGCACTCACAACATGCACTGAAGCAGGCTTTCAGCAACAGTTGAAAACCTCTGCTGCTTTTTTTTTTTTTCTTTTCATCTTTCTGCTGTTTATGACATGGTTTGGAGAGAAGGGCTGCTGTATAAACTTCTTCAGGTGTTACCATGCAAAACCATAGAACAATTAATTGGAAACATGCTTAATAGTACACTCTTTCAGGTTGTTCTAGGGAATAGGACTAGCAAGCTGAGAAGATTGAATAATGATCTCCCTCGAGGATCAGTCTTGGCTCCTCTCCTGTTCAATCTGTATGTATCACACTTGCCACCAACAAACTCTAGAAAATTTTGGTATGCTGATGATATAGCTTTAACTACAAGCCATAGTAACCTGAAAGAAACGGTGAACATTTTAACTGATGATCTTTCCATTCTTAATGACTATTTTCAGAAATGGAGACACCAACCAAACACCAGCAAAAGTGAGGTGTCCTGCTTTCATCTAAATAACAAAGTGGTAAGCTGTACTCTCCAAGTGTCTTCTAATGGTATGGTCCTCAGGCACAATAACTACCCAAAGTACTTAGGTATAACATTAGACCGGACACTGTCCTTCAGGCAACATCTAGTAAATACAGCAACAAAGATTAGGAGTCGTAACAACATTCTGCACAAGTTGTGTGGTACAACCTGGGTGCTTCTGCAACTACCTTGAGATGTTCTGCATTTGGTTTAGTTTTCTCTGTGGCAGAATATTGTTCTCCTGTGTGGATCAACAGATGCCATGTGAAACTTCTAGACACTCAACTCAACAACACAATGAGGATTATTTCAGGTGTAATAAGATCAACTCCTACCCACTGGCTTCCTGTTTTGAGCAACATCATGCCTCCTTCATTCCGTAGAGCACAAGCACTGTTGAGAGAATACTACAAGATAAATGAGAAGCCTGACTTGCCCATCCACTCCAATATTCCTGACCTTCAGAGGAACCGGCTGAAATCTAGACATCCACCGGTTGAGTTCGCTCAGAGGCTCACAGAAGACAATTTCAACCCCTATGTCCAGTGGAAGGAAGAATGGATCTCAAAAACAGGTGAACATTTCTGGCCTTTCTTCCCACCTAATTCGAGGTCTGATCTTCCAAGAAGAACTTGGACCATACTTAATAGGAATCGATGTGGCCATGGAGTCTGTGCTGCATCCCTGTATAAATGGGGAAGATACAATCCTCCGAGTGTGACTGTGGTGCTCCTTTTCAAACCATCGAACATACTACAAAGGACTGTAGCAGAAGAGCCTACCCTGGAGATTGGTTTTATTTTCTAGAGGCCAATACAGAGGCTCTAGAATGGATAACAACTTTGGACATTAAAATATAAAGTACTTGTTTTCCTGTTTCTGTATATATATGCCGTACGATAAATAACAATAAATCTCTTGAACTTTTTCACACCTTGTTGGAGAATGGAACTCATGCTGTGGGTACCAAATGCTGTAACAGGAAGAACGTGCCTCCAGAGTTGCACGCAGTAAAACTGGCGAAAGGTGAGGCTATTAGTATGACAGCTAATAATATTCTCACCATAAAATGGAAAGACAGAAAGGATGTGCATTTACTTTCAACTGTTGATAAGGACTTGGACCTTGATGTGAAACTTCAAAGAAAATGAGGTGAAGGAGAGGAAGTAGTGAAAGACTCCAAGGATAATGGAAGATACAACCGGAAAATGAATGCAGTATATCGTCAAGACCAAGTCCTTACATGTTTTCCCGTAACGCAATGGACTATCAAGGGTCATAAAAAAGATAATGAAGTACCTATTAGATATGGCTAACTTCAATTCATACATTGTGTTCATGAAGGATACTGGCAGGTGGCTGCACTATACAAAATTTCTCACAGCATTTGCGAGCGATTGTTGCAGAGTGTTGCTCTCCTGCCTAGGACAACAAAAGAAAGAACGCCTACTCAACACAGCCCCTGTGACTTCAGGCAAATATATGGGGACATTTTCCGGTGCCTATTCCTCAAACAGAAAGAAGAAACATCCATCTAGGCCATGCGAAATATGCTAGGGTCATAAAATATGGCCCAAAATGAGGTGGCTATGTAAAAAGTGCAGTATTCCACTCCATCTGGAAAACTGCTTCAAAAACTATCTTAAGTACTCGGGAGATAGTGGGTTCTAACCCCACTGTTGGCAGCCCTGAAGATAGTTCTCCATGGTTTCCCATTTTCACACCAGGAAAATGCTGGGGCAGCACCTTAATTAAGGCCATGGCCACTTCCTTCCCACTTCTAGGCCTTTCCTGTCCCATTGTCGCCATAAGACTTATCTGTGTCGGTGCGACATAAAGCAAAAGAAACCAAACTGCAAACCCCATGGTGCAACAGCCCCTGAAGGGCCATGGCCTACCAAGCAACTGCTGCTCAGCCTGAAGGCCTACCAATTACGAGGTGTCGTGTGGTCAGCACGACGGAACCTCTCGGCCGTTGTTCTTGGCTTCCTAGACTGGGGCCACTATCTCACCATCAGGTAGCTCTTCAAATTTGATCACATAGGCTGAGTGGAACATCCACCAGCCCTCATATGCATGTAAAAATCCTTTCCCTGGCTGGGAATCAAACCCGGGGCCTCCAGGTAAGAGGCAGGCAAGCTACCCGTACACTGCGTGGCCGGCAAAAAAATAATACAAAAAGGAAGCCTACACCATCAGAAATATTTCTGATGTACAACATACAGGCAGACAAGGTAAAAAATATGGTATATCCAGGGAGTAACATAGGACCATTGTGCTGAAATCAAATGCTGGATAGAGAAAGCGGAGTCCATCATCATTAGCATTTGGCACCTCCTATCTTGAAACGATCTCAGAATAAAGCTCAAAAAGAGAATAACACATTGCTGTGTCCTCTCCTCCCTACTAAATGCTGTAGAGCCCTATATATTTTATTACCCACAGAAAAGAGAATCCAAACTTTCAAGATGTGGATATATAATGGCAAGTTGTGTCATTCCTGTGGGTATTTCCATGTTGCAGCAACAGAGATAGGTCTTATACAGACAAGAGGATAGGAAAGGGCAAGTAGAAAGGAAGCAGCCATGGCCTCAATTAACGTACAGCCCCAGCATATTAATGATATGAAAATGGGAAACAATAAAAACCATCATCAGGGCTGCCGACAGTGTGGTACACCACACAACGAGCTGTCAACCTGAGCTTATCAAGACAATTTAACTAAAGAGGCTGGAATACATGTATCACATTATGAGGACTCCTAAAAAGGACAGTCTGTTACAAGTAAAATTTTGAGGAAAAAATCTTGGCAAAAGAGGACTCAGAAGAAGACTGGCATCTCGGATAAACATTTTGAAGAAATGGGTTGGAGCTCTTCGGCACATGACGAAAGGATGATAGCCTAAATCTGGTTAGGATAAGGTAGCAGTAACCATGAAGAAACCAGCCACAAGATGCTATGCAGTGGAGGGACTCTGAACAATAATAGCTGCTATACATATCCTAGCATAAAATTTTGAACTACATGAAGAAAATATGAAAATTGTTTAAAAGTATTGGAAACCTCACTATACATCTTTCCAAGCATCTTCAAAATGTCTGCTTTAAAATGAGAAGTTGCTCAATGAAGTCTATTCAGCAGTTTGTAAAAATTTCCGTTATGAGAAAAATGTCATCAAAATAATAGATTACTTCAAATGTGTTCACCTGTGTTTCTCTTGGCACTGCCAACTCTGATTTTGGTTCTTCTTTCAAATGTACCTCTTCTGATATAATTTTGTGATTGTCCTGTGGAAAAGTAAATATATTAGACAAATTTTCCAGACACATCTGGAAATATATTTATATATGGGTGGGCTTAACAATTCATCATTTCCTAGTAAATGAGACAGTTTCAGTTCCAAATCTTCATTATCATTTGTCAGAAAATCACCATGTTGAGTATCCATAAAAGCATGACAACTAAGAGAACTTCAGGAGTGGAGGAATGTCCTATTTAAAGGCTCAGAGTTCTCTTTGAAGAGTAGAACAATTATATAATATAAAACCTTTCAAAATAACACTGAATGATCAGGAAAATGTACAGACATACTTACATATAATCTGCTTTTTTAAATTTTTTATAGTTGCTTTACGTCGCACTGACATAGATAGGTCATATGGTGACAATGGGGCAGGAAAAGCCTAGGAGTTAGAAGGAAGCGGCCACAGCCTTAAATAAGGTACAGCCCCAGCATTTGTCTGGTGTGAAAATGGGAAACCACGGAAAAACATCTTCAGGACTGCCAACAGTGGGATCCGAACCCACTATCTCCGGGATGCAAGCTAACAGCTGCGTGCCCCTGACCGCATGGCCAACTCACCCGGTCAAATAATCTGCTCATTATATACAAACCAATTCTGAAATATTAAGAACTTCACAATTTATCACTGTTATCTTTCACATCCTGTACCTACTAAAACTCAGCAGGAAAATGTATCTTCCAAATTTCTTCTTGTATATGAAGTACTCCGCCTGAAGGCAGGGAGGATCCTCAACAGCTTTGCCATCAGCTGCAATAATGAGCAAGGTGTCACTGGGGAGGCAAACTAAGGATATGAAGAGTAAGGTAGTTTCACATTGCTTTCCTCTTCCAGCAAGACAGTGCTGTTACATAACAGTCTCTCATATCCACTGAACTGTACATACAGACCAGCTATTTCACACCTTTTCCTATAGGATCTGGCTGTATTAGAAATGCTGTTACCCATACTGCTCATATCTCAGTCACTTTCATATCGAAAGAGCCAAGGATGAAACTGAGACCCTAAATACAAGTGACAAACTTGTTCTGGGCCAATCCAGAAGACAACAGGCATTGAGCACCAGAGATGGATTAGAGCATGCCACCTCATTTGGAAGTCATCAAGTCATAAGCCCTAAGCAACATGAACCACAACCTATAGGTTATCTACAATATCACAGAGGGCCTGTATGCCTGACATCAGTGCTCCTTGTGAAAGCACGAGTACATACGGTCAGCTGACAGGGATACTGCAACTTGCTCTACGTTGCACCGACACAGATAGGTCTTTTGGCAGCGATAGGATAGGAAAGGGCTAGGAGTGGAAAGAAACTGACCACGGCCCTAATTAAGGTACAGACCCAGCATTTGTCTGCCGCAAATACAGGAAAATGGAAAAAACCTTAAGGCTACCAACAGTGGGTTTAACCCACTATTTCCCTAATACAAGCTCACAGCTGTATGACCCTAACCGCATGGCCACTTGCTCAATATAGATCTATTGTGCCTTGGGACAGGACTTCATATTTATTGAAAAGCAAAAGGTCAGATTGTTGTCCCAAGAATGCCAGCCTATGTTCAGCATACGACTGCACTGATCAGTGTAACTAATCCAAGAATACATTTTGTTTTAACTAAGTGTTACTGAATTATAACTGACATTGCTTTTGCAATTCCAGTTTCATATTAAACCCATTTTAATGTTTAAACAGAGGAAGTACTGTGAGACAGAGTTATTATTCAGTGACCATGTTTCTGATTTCCTTTTCAAAGACCAAGGAATTAACTCAACAATGGGTTGTGAGGATGAAAAAAGAAATTTTATCCCACCCAGTAAAGTCATTTATGCTCCGCATACTTTGAAGTTAAGTACATGTATCAAATGACCAGTGGCTATTTCTGCCAAACATGATATGGTTCTAAGCATTTTATTTTCCCTCACATTTGCAAACAAGGAAAAATAGAGTGCTCCCTGCCAATAAAACGTAACCAAGAAAACCCACCAGATGCCACCTGTTAAAATTTAAGTGAGACTATTAAACAGATATAAATTATCTCTTCCTAACCATTTGCTGCTCCTATTTATGATGCAACTTAAAATTGTAGTGATCTGGGTGACGCTGTTTTAAAATGTTATTTTTTAAATCACCAAACCTATGACTAAATCTAAAGCTTTTGCCCCATCCCTAATTAATGCAGTAATTGGAGCAGGCTACCAGAAAAATAAAACGGCTGAAATCATAGCAAAGCAAACAAAGAGGAACAGGAGGAAAGTCTTTCATCAGCAAGAAATCATTGAAGGTCTTCACAAGAAGCATAATGGTTCCGGTCTCAATGTTCTGGGTAGCTATTTCCAAGAGGTGATCCAAGACCTTGTCAGGCTTCAGGCCAACCCAACCATGCATCGATATCCCCAGTATCTCTATGGTTACCGGTACCTCAGGAATTTTTTACACCACCACATCCTCAAAATATTTCTCACTGGGCAACATCTAATGATGGCAGTCCAGGTTTCACAAGGAGACTTTTTAAAAGAAAGAAGAAGTTAGCAGTTAGAAGTTAGTTCACAATCAATCCTCGGAACTCAGATGTTTAATGAAACGGCTGTTAAGAACTTGGTGCGGGACAATGAACAGTTTTGTGTCATGGTGACTTAGCTCAGGTATACTTAGACACTGGTGAGTATGAAGTGGACAAGGAAGTATTAGACTTTATGGTGGCAACACTGAACAGGAGCTCAAAAATACCAGTTTGTGGAGGGCTCATACAAGAAAATCATATAGTCAGCAGCTGTGATGGGATTGCGACTAATAGCCGAAGGAATGAAGTCTGTTGGACTGAACTCCCCAGTGTTTATTTCCACATACAGCAGAGTTAGAGCAAAAGGCATTAACTTTCCTTGATGCTGCAGAAAAGCAGGTTTTTGTAGATGGTAGTGCTCCAGACCAAGAAAATATTACTGAGGTGAAATACCTGGAAGAACTTGGTACTATTACAGGAAGTGAAAGGCCTGCACACTAGTTACAGATTAAGGAGAAATAATTTAGAGTGGGTGAGACAGAAGATAAACATTTTCTTAGGTGCATAAACCTTCAGTAATTGCGTGGGTTATACCTTAAATTTTGCAGTGATCTAGGCCTTGAAGCGTTTACTGATTGTGAAAGTACCATTCAGGTTGCAATGTTCCTAAATTTTGCATTTCATTTAATAAATTCAAGGCGTCTTACGGGTAAGTGAACCAAGGCTGCAAACAGATATTCCAACCAGGACAAAATCTGTACTGATATTGAAGAATGCATAAGTTATCCTAATAATATTATGTTAACTGATGGTTCGTACCTCTGTAACACTAAGAAAATAACTGCAATGAATGGTATCATTTCTGATTTGTTAATTGTACAAGGTCTTGCAGAACGTATGTCTGGGGAGAGGATTCTGTACTAGGATACTTCCTCACATAGAGTTTAAGATGGATATAAAATTCTGGTCAACTCAAAGCTGTATACAGGAAGTGTCTCAATGGTCAGATTGTCTGGCTCCATGGCTAAATGGTTAGCATGCTGGCCTTTGGTCACAGGGGTCCCGGGCTCGATTCCCGGCAGGGTCGGGAATTTTAACCGTAAGTGGCTAATTTTGCTGACATGGGGGCTGGGTGTATGTGTTGTCATCATCATCATTTCATCCTCATCAAGACGCGCAGGTCGCCTACCGGCGTCAAATGAAAAGACCTGCATCTGGCAAGATTAACTTGTCCTCAGATACTCCCGACACTGAAAGCCATAAGCAATTTATTTACTGGTCAGATCGACCTATCTTGTAATTGTAATATGTGTTTTTGAAAGGTACTGTTTTATTGAACCCTGGTCTTGTACAGAGAATTCAACAAGAAATGGATTTTGATTGACATGATCAAGATTAAGTCACCAACTATGTAGTCCTTTCTTTATATAGTGAATATGTTGATTATATTGCAAGCAGTGTGTAAAATATTAAGAGATAAGAATTTCATAGTGTTTCGTATTGAGGTGAGTTCACTATTTAGTTAAAAGAAGATACATCAAGGTTCAACCTTTCAATACTATTAAAATACGAAATGTATTTTTTACATTCCTACTTAATTACAATTGGTACCGGTGTCGACCATCATCAGCCAATCACAAATAAATATAAAAGACAATGCACAGGTAAATAAAATGATAAGTTTAAATAATTCCATCAGTTGCTGTTTGTGAAGCACTAAAACACTTCAGAGAACACTGTGTGTTGAAATTTCAGCTGATCAGTAAAAAGTATAACAGACAATGCACAGGTAAACAAATTGTGATCAAGAATAAAGGTTGATACCAATTATAATTAAGCAAGGAATGTAAAAATTTTAATAGTACTGAAAAGTTGAACCATCATATATCTTCTTTTAACTCAATAGTGTGTTAATTAAATTAATTAAATATGTGCAGTATTTGCGTCTTTTGCAGTGTTACATAACATCAGCTCATGTTCGTACTGGCAGTAATGAATTATACACCCACAAGACTTTATTACATCCTCCTAATCAACACAAACTCCTGGATAACTTCAGGCCAAGCTGCCAATAGGGGAAAACACAGACACCCCAATAATGCAATTCATATCTTGTACGGAATATGAGGATCTAATAGAGTCCTATAAAGGTATAATTCCATTGTAGTGCACAAGCACTGACACATGTGGATTGGTGCAGTGTAATGAGTCTACATGACACACATCCTTGTCTTATCATTATGGTTGAGATGCACAGTATGGAACATATGACACATTTATTGTTCTTTGCCTCAGTGCTTAGACATTCATGTTTTTCTAGAGGTGTCAGTTAAAAAAATCTGCAACAAGCCACTATTATTATTATTATTATTATTATTATTATTATTATTATTATTATCATCATCAACATTCTGAATGGCTAAATTACGATGAGAAGGACCATTGCTTGAAAATTTAGTTCCATTCCTATTCAAATAGCAAGACTCTTTTGTAATGGGGCTGACTGATCAAAAATCACCATCAAGGAGGTGAACTAAAAGTGAACCAACACTCAAATCAGATAGCATTTTTGTATATCATGTAATAAGGCAATAAACAGATGATTGTATGTAAGAATGCATTTAGTATTTTGTACTGCATAAAGAACAGAGGAATCTTCCAGATATCTTCAGACCATGCTGCCAATAGCGGCAAACACAGACTCTGTGCTAATGCAATAGTTATCCATGAGCACATTATGAAATGCCCTGTTAAAGGAATAGATACATACATATTCATTATAGACTGTTGTTCCTTCTGGTGTTCAGTCTGCAAGGCTCTGTGAATGTACAAATCACCACAACAATCCCCTATTTCAAACTAGTTCTATATCTCTGATTTTTTAATCATTAAAAACCGAGTCTAATCATCATTGCCATGGTCTCCCAGTATTCCTTCTACCCTCCATGACCAACTCCATCATTCTCCTATGTAAACTATCCTGCTCCATTTGCCTCACATGACCCCACCACGTTTCGCTTCATGACTACAGCTTCATTCATTCAGTTCAATCCTAACTTAGCCTTTATGTCTTCATAACAAGTACCCTCCTGTCATTGTTCCCACCTGTTTTACCTGCAATCATTCTTGCTACTTTCATGTCTGTTACTTCTAAGTTGTGAATAAGTTATCCTGAGTCCACCGAGCTTTCACTCCCGTAAAGCAAAGTTGGTCTGAAAAACACCTAAGATAGTATCGTCCAGGAGCTGACTTCATTCTTCCAGAATACTGTTGATTGAAACTGTGAGCAGACTGCATTAGCTTGATTCCAGTTCACTTACTACATTATAAACCTGGGAGTACACACGTCCAAACTATTTGAAATTATCTACCTGTTCCAACTTCACATCCCCAATCTGACATTCAATTATCTTGGATGTCTTACCTACTGACATCAATTTAGTCTTAGAAAGGCTAATTTTCATGCCATACTCATTGTACCTATTTTCATGCTACAAGACAGTAGATCGCAGGCTTTGGGCAAAATCTGCCATTAAGATAAAGTTGTCAGCATACGCCAGATTGCTTACTAAATTTTCACCTTACTGCCACTTTCTAGCAGATGATCTATGTAAACTACGAACAACAAAGATTTTTCAAAATTCTGACTAATAGAGAAAATACAATCCTGACAGCCCCTTTATAGCCTGGAACTTCACTGCTATTCATCCTACTTCCTCTGAATCACTGATCTCACCCTCCCTTCAAGGATGCCATTGAACACCTTGCCTGGTATACTGATTATTAAGATACCTTGATAACTGTTGCATTCCTTCTTCTTTGATGGATTATAGGTAGGTGCAATTACAGCATTCATCCAATCTGAAGGTGCCTTACTAACACTGCATTATAATCTTATTTTATGAAGCCATTTCAACCGTTCCTTCCTGCTATACCTCATCATTTCGGGCCTAATTTCCTATATTCCTGCTGCTTTATTACAAAGGAGTATATCTACCATCCTTTCCAATTCCTTAAGAGTAAATTCACCAACATCATTGCCCTCTTGACACAAGAGTTGAGAAACAATAGGGATTGCAAGTAATATATGACACAGCAATGTTGCAGAAAAAGACTGTGTACTATAACTGAGAAAATTATTCATGAGAATTAATTTGAAGTGTATGATGCTGTACTGGAAGAATGGGCTAAAGGTGGTATTGTTGAAGAGAGACATTATGAAGGGGCTAGAGGTAAAGGCTACATTTTACCTCATCAGGGTGTAATTAAGGACAGTGCAACAATGCGAATTAGGCCCATATTCAACACATCCAGTAAAAGGAAGAGGGAGTTGTCACTGAATGACTGTATGACAAAAGTCCAAACTCAATTGAACTTATTTTCTCTGTTGTGTTCGGGTCTAGAGAGGGGCCAGTGGGTGGTAGAATATTAAATGTTGGCACTCGTATGTTACTGCTGCATTTGCGTGAAAGATTTTCTGTTATACAAGGATGAAGGAGAAGCCAGACCATGATGTCAAGATGTGTGAGATGAAAAACGGCACAAAGCTAAGAAGGCGGTTATTGATTCAGGAACTCTATCGGTATTTGAAGTGCTGGACTCTTGATACTGAAAGTAAAAAGGAAGGGGTGGATTATGTTCTTTACATTTGCTGTGTTCAGGGCAGTGCACTTGAACAGGTCAGCAATTTCATAACGAATGGATTTTTACTGAGTTTTCCACAGTTCATCACTCGATGAGAAAGACCAAAAGTTTCTACAACAAAAATGGAACAAATTTCAATGGTACAGGTAATTTGTTTTGAACTGTCGACTAACACCACACAGAAAGAGAGTCCACAATGCAGCAAATACAGTGCAGAATTAAGCCTCCCACAGCAGGCTGGTGGGGTGGTCAGTGGCAAAGTCTGATTCAGATAGTAAAGAGAAATTTGAGATGTGTCTTTGGGAGAGCTTCACTGTGCTGTGAAGAGTTGACGACACTACTGTGGAAGTGTGAAGCCGTCGTTGATTCCTGTCCTCTTGCCTACTTGCCTGAGAAGCCTGAAGATCTCAAACAACTTTCACCTTCAAGTATTTTGCAAGACAATGTCTGCATGGGAATACCAGATTTAGATCAACTGGATTCTGTGAACTTATCAAGGAGATGTTGATTTCTACTACAGTTGCAAAAGATTTTGAGAAGAGTACCTAAGTCAGTTGATCCAGGAGCAGAATACAATGTCTACAAACACTGGAGAAGAGGATGTGGTGCTGGTTGCAGCTGATGGGAAAGAACTGGATCGACTGACCATTAAAATGGGTGCTGGAAGTGTATCATGGTAAAGTTGGATGATTTGTGAGGTTGAGAACATTGTCAGGTGAGGTGACTAGTCCACATCAGTGACTTCTGAAAATGCGAAGGAGGATGCTGATGACTGTCCCTGTAGCTTTTACTCTCATGAAGAGTCTGACTCATGAGATTCCTCAAAGTGCTATTATGACAGCACGTCTACTGTTTCATGTGGATATAAAAAATTATTCAATCTAAGTGATTTACAATAAATGTGAAGTTCCTGTCAGGTAGAAAGAACGTTTCTCACAGGCTATGTGCTTTAGGAGTTAAGATTGTAAGTCAGCCTGAAAAGATATCTCCCTCATTAATCCTCCTATCAAAATAGAGTACATGAGCAGGAAGTTTTACGAATAGATTTCCAGTAAGGTTGGTAGATTTCTAATAAGGTTGGCCATGTATATTTTTTGGGAGAGTAAAATCATTGTTTTAGTCTTCACATAAATCCACAGTCAATTCAAGGATGTTGAAATGATATTGAACCTAAAAACTATCCATGGATAAGAGGATTCTAAATGTGGGTTCAAATACAGCCAGTAGTTTTTCAGTTACAAGTACTCAAACAACAACAAGAAATAGGCAAGACCCCCTAAGGTAAAAAAATATTTAGGTAGCATTATTAGACCTGAAATGGAGAATTAAAAGAAGATGCTGCCAAAATAATCAATATATATTTACCCAGTTGTGACAATTTTATTTATGTAGATTACAGTCATTACTAATATGCATGGCTCATGGTCCATGGACTAGAATAATGCAGGTTTCCATGTAAATTTATCCTGTCCTACCAGTTTCTTCTCTAACTAGTGCAGTGTTTTCCACAGAAATTTTGTCACCCGAGTATCAGGAATGAGTGGCTTGGTGCAGAATACTACGTAATAAACGGATATGAAAAAATTTCAATTTATTCCCCTCACGGCATTCGTATTAACAGACGGGTAACAGTAAATGCAAAATTGAACTATTTTAGTATTTTTACCCTGAACAAGACAACAGAGGATTTCTAGTGTTCTACTGTTCGTTCATAATCATTCAATACCAGGGATTACTATTCTATTGCTGTGGAGGGCCATACGGGTCTGTGACATCATTGAAAACTGCTAAACATTTAAACTCTGATGTAATTATGCTGAAAATAATGATTGATCACTGAACTAAACAGTTTTACAGTATGTAATTAGTGCATGTCTAGGTTATGCTAGCTGGGCGGTCTGTAACCATGGCAGGGCACTTCACCCATTAACAGGTCTTAGGGATAGCACTCTAGTTGAACTAATATTTACTACAATTCTTTTATCACATTAACATCATGGCCTGCCCTATCACTCTAAACCTGTACACTTGCTTGTAAGATAATGAAATCCTGCAGGAATTTGTTTCTATAAAAAAGAATAATAAGGTTGTTATAACATTCCTTCAGTTGTGGTAGATTTCAGTACCTACAACCACACATTCAGGCCAGGTGATACCAGTGATGTAATATCACGGTGGAAAAAGAGGTGGTCAACAATTTTGCAATTAACTGGTTTTTAAATACAGTATAAGGTGACTTCTCATTTCAATGTAGTACTTAACCATCTCACTATCCACATGACCCCTGTTAATTCCTGACAATAACAGGGAAAAATTATAGTACTCCCCTAGATTTATGCATCTGTGCAATCTCAAAAGCAATACTTTAAAAAGCCTTAAGAAAATTGTGACAGGAGAAAATCCAATTACCAAAGTTGTCCATCAACATTATGAAATCTTTTTAATCACGAGAAAAGATGAGTAAAAATCTATAATGAACAAGCTTCCCATATAAAAGTTAAATTTAAATCTGTTTGTGCCAAAGAGGATAATATAGAATTATCAATACTGCATTAATGGAAACGACCCCCACATGATTTTAGGCGAAAAGGAACCGACAAGTGACCACCAGTAATTTTATCTCGAAAAGTAACCCAAATGTCACTGTAGTAATTTTACCTAATGAAGAAAAGTCCATAGCACTAATAGGATCCAGAACAAGCATTAAGTTTCAGGTACTGATATCTCGAACTCATTGGAAATCTTACTGGGGCCTTCTAGGTAACATACAGGTGCTCATTCTTTAAAGAATAGGGCCTGTTCAGTTAATTTACACTGAAAATAATTAGTGTTATGTAACCAATCATTAAACTATCCATGGGGAAAAATATTGAATACAAGGTTCCATGCCAACAACTATCCACTATTTCCAATAACAATGAATGACATCCAGCATGTAATATACTACATGTGATGGTTTGGTCTGCCCTGTCAATATATTACCAGTTTCTAATTTTGTACAATTATTTCACTTGTACATGTTTCGGGAGCCCCAACTCACTTCATTAGCGATTTCCACATCATAAATCAATATTCCCCATAACTTAAGGTCTAATATTATGCATCTATACATAAGACATCATCAATATATACCATTATTTTAACACATATACAAATAATGCCTATTTCTTGATAATGTTTGTTGTAATGGAACACATTAGAACATTTATATACCGGGCGAGTTGGCCATGCGCGTAGAGGCGCGCGGCTGTGAGCTTGCATCCGGGAGATAGTAGGTTCGAATCCCACTATCGGCAGCCCTGAAAATGGTTTTCCGTGGTTTCCCATTTTCACACCAGGCAAATGCTGGGGCTGTACCTTAATTAAGGCCACAGCCGCTTCCTTCCAACTCCTAGGCCTTTCCCATCCCATCGTCGCCATAAGACCTATCTGTGTCGGTGCGACGTAAAGCCCCTAGCAAAAAAAAAAAAAAAAAGAACATTTATAAATAGTTCAACTGGTTATTCTTATGTTACGTGACACTTCAAACATTTATTAAAACGTCAGATTATTTACTTAGAAAAATCAATTATTGATAAAAAGTTTCTTGGTACTGTTTGTTCTGTTGTAGCCCTCTTAAGCATTGACCTATTAAAAAATTAACTATTATACTACCAAAGTTAATATCTTTGCCTTATTATTCTTAGAACACTTTCTAGAATGAACTGGTTTACCATTGAATTATTTGACTCCTTATGATCTAAACGTGCAATTCATTATATCATGTCAGACGGAATCTTTCTATGTTGGTGTTGGGCTGGAATTTAGACAAGAGCGGATCAAACCTCCCATCATGTCCATGAATTCGTGGCTATAATTTGCTGTTCTTACTGTAAATTATTGAAGCAGAGGAAGACTACCCGCTCACCAGCCTAACACTTATTGATTCTATGTGGTGCAAAACTAGCTTTAAAGTTTTCAAAACACTAAGATGATGGAAATCGTTCCTGCAAGAGGCTAATATATTTGAGCACCTTTAATACCATCAGGGTGATAAAGGATTTAATATGCCAACATGAAACCAGAAGGCAAACCCTCCACAATCTGAGCTACTCAGATCGCCATTTTTCCTGACAAGAGCTACAAAGCCAAGAGAGATGAAGAGAATAACCACTTCGTCACCTTTCAGACAGCTGTGCTCACATAAAAGGTGCATACCTGGAAATTCTGCATTTGTGTAATCATAAAAAATATACTTAGTCAATTTGATATTAGTATACAAATATATATGAGCTTTAGGAATAGACAGCAAGATAATCATACATCTCCTGAACATCAGATAAAAGTAGAGTTATGTAACCAGTCAAACTCAGGCGACTGCTAAGGGTTTAATTGTAATCACTATAAAGTTACCTGGAATGATACTTACACATGAAGTATTTGAAGTTTCCTCAAAGCAGATTGGTTCCTCTTTGACCTTTACTTCCAAGTCCATTTTAAAGAGCGTGTGAAGGTCTAGATGCTTTCAGGATGTAGATTACTTCCACGGACCTTGCACTGAAACATGAGCAACAAACACTATTATTGCTGTTTTGTAGTCAAGTCTGTACTTTTAGGCAACTGTTGATACTGTGCTCATAGCCACAGGACCTCCAGTTTTACCTGGAAAATGAACCTCAGGGAAAAACATTTTCAATAACAGAACAACCCACACCCACAGAATGGGATTAATTTGCATACCTCTTTTGAAAAGCCTGTGACTATGCAACTTACATATCACCCACTACACTGGGAGTCTAATGACTTGGTTTGATGTACCTTCCTTTTTTTATTATTTACTTACATCACACTGACACGGATAGGACTTATGGCATTATGGCTAGGAGTGGGAACCAAGTAACTGTCACCTTGAGTTACGTAGAGTCCCAGCATTTCCTTGGCATGAAAATGAGAAAACACAGAAAACTTTTTCTAGGGCTGCGACTTCCTTCCCACTCTTATCCCATCATTACCATAAGACCTATCTATGTCAGTGCAATGTAAAGCCAATTGTAACAAACAAAAAAAGAAATTCTACAACCAAACCTTCGAAACTATTCATTTCTTGCTCAACTTGCAGGGCAAATGATCCACATTTAGCCACTGTGAAGACACAATCCCTGTGCCCTGTCCCTCCGCTAGCTCTATTGGCCATGTACATTTTGTACTGCTCAATATAAACCTCACTCTCTTTATACTAGAGTCCAGCGGAGATTCAGATACAATATAAAATTTGAAAGTCACTATTAGGAATGTTTGATATAGTACATCCAGTTTTGTTTTCAATCCACAAAGCTTTGGAAGTAAGTGGTGGGTCCCGTCTTATTCAACACACTTACCAATTATGTAAATCATTCTGAATGTTAATGACAATTGTGGGGAACCCCTGTGCCTTATGTATTTTAATAAGCCAGTTTCTTACATAGATATAGCCATAGTTCTTCTCTCGGCGCACAGTACTCACATGGGCTAGCAGCCCCTTTCATAGCCTCCACACAATATGTTGAATTAAGTAGCAGTTCAGCCAGATTCCTTATTGATCAAACAAATTATTTGATAGAGAATAGCCAGGTACTCACTGGCAAGTTTATCCAGAAAGTTGCAACCATTACTGATTATGCTACAATATATACTGTATGTCCACTAAAACAAACAGTTCTGAACTGGCTTTGAACTCCTTTGTTACAAGAACAGTTCCAACTGGCTATGAACTCCTTCATTACAACAGTTCCGATCAACAGTTCTGAAATGGCTATAAACTACTTCGTCACAACAAACAGTTGCGAACGGGCTATGAACTCCTTCAAAATTATCTAAATGAGCATACATGAATCAGAATGCTTCCAGACGTTATTGTTAATAATGGTTTGTTGGAATTAGTAAATAACATTTGTGAACTGTATAAACGGCATCTACGAATTGTTACAAAATGTTAAACAATGGATGATGGAAGACCTCACTATTCCAGTGAGAAGTACTGCATGTAGTCACACCATTTACTGGTAGAATCAAATGTGCATGTATACAACATGCAGTTCCTGGTATTGAACCCACACTGCTGGCATGGGCTCTGAAATGCTTCTGAATGTAGTTAGAACAGCTTGAATTCAGAACTCACAGTTCCGAAGAAGTTCTGAATTTCTGTTGGAACAGCACCTACAATATTGGCACAGACACCGTTTCACATATAATACAATTATATAAATACTAGGAGCATTATAAGTACACCATTAACCCTTACTCAATAAAGGAAAAAATATGCATATTAAACTATTAGCTAAACACAACATAAACACATGTAATCTATTCAATCAAGATTTTCTCCTGCTCAAAAAAGTATTGGCACACTGTACGTCATTTGTTATTGAGCTTTACAGACAGCGCCGTGCATACCAGATTTGTGCAATCGGAGATGACAAACAGTTCAATCGCTTGCCTGACGCCAGTGTATGGGTCATTCACTTGTCAGGAAAAATCTGAAGGCAAAGGAGCATTCCGTGTCATTCCACACCCTGGTGGTTTTCTTGCATTCGTAGGGTAAAAGTTACCATGGATTTGGTAAAGAACTTTCTGTTACTTATTCAACAATGCGGGCAATCATCAAGAAGTTGCAAGAGACAGGTACAACAAACAATACACACAGATCTGGACGTCCAAGAGTTCCTACATGTACGAAGCATCAAAGGCTGGTTCGCCTTGCACTAAAGGAGTCCTTTAAAATGCAGGGTCGATTGTATCGGACATCCAGACAACATCCAACAAACAGGTCAGTGCTCAAACTATTATGAATATTTTGAACGCAGTTGATATTCATGGGAGATCTCCCAGAAAGAAACCATTTATTTCGGAAATTAACCGAAAAAAACACTTCCAGTTCGCCAAAGATTATGTCAATAAATCGACTGAATTTTGGAATTCTGTGCTATTTTCTGACGAATCCAAGTTTAACTTGTTTGGGTTGGATGGAAATGTAAAAGTGTGCTGCAAACGAAATACAGAGTTCCAATCACTACATGCCCTACCTACAGTAAAACATGGGGGAGGGAGCATAGTCGTTTGGGAATGCATGGGAACTTCTGGTATTGGTGACTTGGCTGTTATTGAAGGTGTCGTGGATCATCGTAAATATACCGATGTGTTGCAAGGCCACTTATGTAGCAGTGCACAGAAACTGGGTCTTGTAGGCATCTTTAACTTTCAACAAGACAACAACCCGAAACATACGACTCTGTGAACGTGGGAGTGGTTACTATATAATGCACCAAGAAAAGTTTTCACTTCACACAAAGCCCTGGTCTTAAACCAATAGAGCACCTTTGGGCTCACTTGGAGACAAAAGTTTGAAAATGTTATTCCACAGACGGTGTTGTTGGAGGAATGGTCAAAATCTCACGAGAGATAACTCGCAACATGGTTCCCTCCATGCCAAGACGTCTACAAGCTGTCATCAGTGCCAACGGTAAGCACAAAGGCTACTAGACTTGAGTTATGTGAATTACAGAGACTTTAATTTCATTTGTGTATAGGTGTGCCAATACTTTTTTTGATGTGTAGAGCAACTGATTTTGTTTTGTAAACTATTATTTTTGTTGTGAGAAACCAATTATACTCGAAGAACATTATATTTACTACTGTACATTTCAACAAATATATCGGTGTTTTGTCATCACATGTATTTGTGTGGAATGCATATATAATAGTAGGTGTGCCAATACTCTTTGGTGCCAGTGTATACTACTGAGCGTGAGCAGGCTATTCAGGATCAATTCGGTACCATGTTAGAACAAATTTGCATGTTTTATCGCTAGGAATGGTAGCTGAGATATATTTAATGTAGACACCCTACAGTAGGCTGAAAAACAGAATTATCTACCGCTGATCTTTTATGTTTAAATGAGAACTGAACAATAAAGCTTGCCTTATTTCCTATCACGTAAAGTACGGTATAAAGTTCCTAATAGAGATGCATAAGATTGAGACTCCTTTGGACACGGTGTAAAACGTAAGAGACTGCAATTTCCTGATGTAGAAAATATTAACGGAAACAGCGCAATCCACAGAATAAACCGGCAGAAGCAGCCGCAATATGTCCGAGATGCACAGCGCAAAACAAATTAATTCGAACATTAAATAACGACAAGCCAAACACTTCGAAAGTAAACCGGAAATGGTGCATACGGCCCCTCACAAATTTATAAACAGTGCGTCGTTCCTCGACCGTATACATACACATCCGGTATAATTCACTTATCTCCAGCTAACTACTGCACATGGATAGAAGTCAAAAGTCATCTGGGACAACCAAGACCAACCATTACACAAAACCAAAAGACAGAAAATACATGGCGTGCGTACCAACGACAATCATGAAAGATATAGACTGCTACCTTGTCTTGTCTTGTCTTGTCACGATAATTTTATGGGCTTCGCTTGAGAGCGGTATACCCAGCCACGTACCCTAGAATAAAACAAACTAAGTATGGAGGAGGCGGACAAATAAAGTCAAACGTGTAAGAAATGTGGGAAATTAAGGAATGAAACAACAAAACGACTACACAGGAAAAACACAAGGACACAAGGGGACTAATCTTCACGCCAAAGCGACCGGTACTTGGCGACTTTCTACCGAACACAAACAGACCGGGTCAACACCGAGGTTAGAGATAAAGGTATCTAAACTACTGGACTGGGTGGGTGGCAGAAAAGAAGTGAATAAGGGGACGACGGCTAGATATCGAGTATCTAACTCGCCTATATATTGGGTACCGCGAGAATATGAATGACTAGGATATTGGGTAGATATAAAGCAAGTATCGGAGGGAGTTCGTGTTATTTGGTTACATGACTACTGGCATTCCTGGGAGACCTAGTCTGTGAAGCAACATAAGATTCCAGGTTGTTTAAAAGAGCCACAACTTCCTCCTGCAGAGTAAGGAGCCTTTTTGACCATGTGGCATCGTGCTCAGCTGCCTTAGCATACTGTCGGAAATAACTGGAATTAATTTCAAAACCGGGTTCGAAGCCCGGGATGTTTCTGGCTTTGCGGTCTCAGGCGACACAGCCTGCTTGGAAGGAACTGAAATGTTCGTCCCGGATGCAGAGACTTTGGGAGATATTGCAGGTGTAGCCGGGGGAGGTATTTTGAGGAGTTCACGATATCCCTGAACATCATAACCTGGAGACCTATCCGGACTCGGGGTGGGTGATGATACAACCGCCGTAAATTTACGTTTTATGGGCTGCTGATTCTGTAGAACCGGCGCAGATTTCTGGAGTGGAGGAAAATGTTGTATGGTCAAAAGGGGGTTGAATCTATTGGACACTGGGGTAGAAAAGGACTCTGAGGATAAAGGAGAAACTTCCAAAGCCTGCTTTCTTTCATATCCTGTTGTCGTTTATGTTCTGGGCATTGTAAAGATCCTACTGAATGCTCCCCGGAACAATTGAGACAAAGTTTGGTAGGAGTCGTACATACTGTAGTTTCATGATCTTGTGCGCAATTGGCACATCGAGGGATTTGAGCCCTACAGTTTTTTCTGGTACGGCCATATCGTTGGCATCGCCTATAGATAGTCGGTTGAAAGACAAATGGGTCGACCTGGGTACGAACCCGATAAATGGAAACGAAGGCAGGTAAAGTCTGGCTACGAAACGTGAGTTTAATGGTGCCAGTTGGAATATAACTAACCCGGCCATCCTGAACGGAGCATCGGTTCATTCCCTGAGCTCCAACGATAGGGGCGGTCGATTCAGCAACCTGACAAATTTCCTCTAGGGACAAATCTTTATCAACCCCTCGAATAACTCCGATCTTATATAGTGACGCGGAAGGAATAAACGCTTTAAGATTTTTTTCCTTTAAGATAGGATTGGTGAGAAAGTTATTAGCTTTTGTGCTTGTCTGAAACTCAATTTGAATCCTATGGCGAGCTCGCCTAGCAATTTGAGTAACACCCTCAAATTCACGGTCATAAAAGTTTTTTCCCAAGGCCATGGGATGTATACTGCCCAATTTCTTACATTCATCAATGGCTTCCACAAATACTAGATAGGGGCCTTTATGTGGATCATCGTATGTCTGCGTTTCAGGTTTAAGAGCATACACATCAACCTTAGTAGAGGAAGCACGGTGACGATCCGATGGGGTTGGGTCATTTAACACAAGTGTATTTTCCATAGAGTACTCACGAATATCAACTTCTACAGACTCCTCCTCCATACTCTGTCCCCCACTCGACTCCGCCATAATGTGGGGAGGTAGTTAGAATTTAAGACATATAATACAAAACCTCGTACCGCTACTCGCACACCACACTGAGTAATATACTAGCACGTCCACTCTCCAACGTGCACCACACTGATGACTGCTACCTAGCGATGGGCATTCAGAATGAAAACTATGGAATTATTCGATAGTCGCAAACTACCGTTTCATTCGATTGTTTTCAACAACATTCGATGTTTCATTCGCTTTATATGATACTGAATTCTCCTGCTGTAGTTGCTCCCACTTCGCTCAAAATGATAGCACGCAAGTCGAATGTTACGGAAACTATAGGAATCAATGCAATAGTATTACGGTGGCGCGAATTTTAAACAGTATCCAATGACGATCCGTAAATATTATTCCCTGCATTACATGGGCAATCATAGACATTCCCGGTATTTTCTCCGAATAATTTTATAAAATTGTATCTCCATACAACCCAAAAACTGGAGAGCAAAGTGTCAGTATGTTTCTGATAAGTTAATTATTTTTTAACAATACTACAATGCCAGTAATTCATAATGTAAATTCTCTTCCCATCCCAACCAATGGAATTAACCAATTCTCGCGGGTTTACTCTCAGTTTAGCATTGAACAGTACTGTGAATGGAAGTTGTGCCGATATTTTATTTAAACTGTGTGTGGTATTTTATGTATATCAGGTAGAACATACACTCTAATATGAACAGAAAAAAATTTATCAGCAGTTTGGCAACATTTTAGCAAAACTTCAGAATTTTATGCGAAATGCTTAATTTGCAGAAATGAATTTCAGTGCCGGAACAATACATAAAATTTAAGGGATCACTTAAAACGAAAGCATTTCATTGCTTTTCAGCAATCTGATAATGTTGATAGTATTGATGTATTAAATATAGATAATCCTCCTGGACATCCTAGTGAAAAAAATATCTCAGTGTGACCAACAACCGTCAACTTCCATCTGTGATCATCCCTGAACATTCTGAAGGAATCCTGACTTCAAAACGAGGCTCGCGTCATAAGAGCTTCAAATTTGGCGAGTTAACTCCTGGAAAAGTGAAAAGACTCCATTCACTGGTGGGTGAAATGATGACTGAAGATTTACAACCTCTCTGTATTGTTGAAAACAAGGGATTTATTAAATTACTTCATGAAATTGAACCACGTTACACATTGCCCAGCAGACGTCATCTGACCAGAACTGTACGAATCATGCAAGGCAGATATTCAAAGAAATCTTCACTTCACATCACATGTATCGATCACAACAGATATCTGGACCTCTCTAAATACAACATATTTTCTAACTATCACTGCCCATTATTTCAACAGTGAATACATTTTACTGTCAAAGGTACTTGTAACAATTGAACTTGAGACAAAACACACAGCTGTATACCTTGCAAGTGTCATAAGAAGAGTTCTGGAAGAATGACATATCATGGACAAAGTTGTAGCTGTTGTTACCGACAGTGGAGCTGCAGTGAGCAATCTTGGTATTCCTCACCTGCTATGTATAGCACATATGCTGAACCTGGTTGTACAGAATGCAGTAACCAACACAAACAACTTAGACAACATTCTCAAGGCATGCAGAGCACTGGTAACCCATTGCAAATCCAGTGTTACTGCATCAGACAAACTACGAGGGATTCAAGCAGAAAAGGGAGTCGCACAGTATAAACTGAAGAAAGATGTTGTAACGAGGTGGAATTCAATATATTACATGCTGGAGATGTTGCTGCAAGTGACAGAATCTCTTTCAGCTGCTTTAACATATCTACCTACTAGTCCACCACCCCTTACTGCAGAGCAGTGGTCAACCATTGAAGACTGTGTGGCTGTATTAAAGCCAGTGGAACTTCTGAAAAAGGAATTTTCTGCAGAAAAATACCCAACAATTTAAAAGGTAATTCCATTAGTCAGAGGGATCCAAGTAACTTTAATGAGCAAGGAGCCACAAACTACATTGGGAACCACATTGAAGAACAAGGACAAGTTGGGAAGATGGACATCCCACCATCTGCAACCTTACTGGATCCTAGATTTAAGAAGGTAACATTTGGAAATAAGACAGATTCTGAGCAATCTCAAAAATATCTGATTACAGTAGTGAGTTGTCAACACTTTGTGAGAGACAGATGACAGCAGAAGAACAAATTGTCTATCCTGCCACTACCAGCACTAATGACAATATTTGGTTCTTTCTAGAAGATAAGCTAGCACACTAAAAATGCAGAACTAATCCAACTAGCAATGAAACCATCCTGCTGCGACAGTACATTGACCAGCCATTTGTGGACATGAAAAGCAGTCCAGCAGAATTCTGGAAGAAACACAAATTGCCAAGGAACAGTTATACACATTGTCACAGAAATATCTCTCAGCTCCAGCAACATCTGTTCCAGCAGAAAGAATATTTTCGAAAGCTGGGCAGATGAGTGAAGGAAGAAACAGGCTGAAAGCAAAACATTTAGATCTTTTAATATTGCTGAACACAAATCTTTGATTATAGGAAGACAGTGGTAGCCTAAGTGTCTGATTAATTATACTGCAAGTTTGAAATGTTGTTTTAGTTATCCTAACCTGTTCTCCTATGTGCACAGAATGAAAACATTTGATCTAGCTACTTTATGTACGTTTTACCACGACATATTATTAGTGACTGCACATATAAATGCTTATTGCTCTATTACATGTGTGTTTCACTCAGTTCGCGGTTTGGTTGCATTGTTTCATGTTAAAATACCATTTTTAAAATATAATGTAAGAGTCTGAAAATCTATGACAGCTTTGAAGAGAGCTATGTTTAACGGCTGTTTGCACATGTATATTGTTTGACATGATACCAGTTAAATAAATAAAAATGAATTTTACTGTACTTCCTCCTACGAAGGGAGATTGCCTAACCTAAAACTGACCAAGTGCACCATTAAATATTTCATATTAAAATAAGTAGGCCTATGTGGTCGTAGTGTCCATTAGTGATGTGCGCGAGTGATGCCTGGAATCGCGGTACTCGACTCTTTCGAGTCCAGGCTCGGGCTCGTTTCGCTTGCGAAGACTCGGTGACAACATGACGTCACACGTTCGCTCTCTCGCCCGCTCTTGGATGGATATATGTACAAGTGGTCGCCGAGGTTTTATGGGATTGCGATGGACCAGTACGATATAAATATTCTTAACGAGTGAGCAAAATAAATAATCTGAATTTGATGATGACTTGCTAAAGATAATACTACAACTATATACGCATAATAAAGTATGAAAATATCCGTTCACTGCGTCTCTCACCCACTCCACTGAATATACCCTATATTTTAATAATGATAGCATAGCTCCTTTGGCCTTCAGCCCAACTTGGCAAGTTCGATACTGGTTTAGTCCGGTGGTATTTGAAGGTGCTCAGATACGTCAGCCTCGTGTCAGTAGAATTGCTGGCACATGAAAGAACTCATGGGTGACTAAATTCCGGCACCTCGAAATCTCCGAAAACCATAAAAATGTACGTAGTTGGACGTAAAAGTGGTGGTGGAGGTGGTGGTGGTGGTGGTGATTATTGTTTAAAGAAGAAGTACAACTAGGCAACCATCCTCTATATAACACTAATCAGAGAGAAAAAAAGGAAGGGATCCAACTCATAACATTATTGTTATTATTATTTAAAATCACTGTCACGGTGTCCGGCTCCATGGCTAAATGGTTAGAGTGTTTGATATGATCACAGGGGTCCCGGGTTCGATTCCCGGCAGGGTCGGGAATTTTAACCATCATTGTTAATTTCCCTGGCACGGGGGCTGGGTGTATGTGTTGCTTCATCATAATTTCATCCTCATCACGACGCGCAGGTCGCCTACGGGAGTCAAATCAAAAGACCTGCATCTGGCGAGCCAAACCCGTTTTGGGATCTCCCGGCAGTAAAAGCCATACGCCATTTAATTTCTTTTTCTTTTTACTGTCACGGTATGCCTACAATCGTCCGAGGGGACAGGTGAATAGTTTATACTTACATCATACTTTCGGCAGATATAATGTAAGGTATTAAGATTAGGCGTCCGGAATGTGATGTATGTACACGAAGCAATTCATCAGACAGAACGTCATTCTGTTCTAGCTAAACAATGAACGCAATGAACAAAATACATCCTCCATTTTGACATTTATCATTGCAACACATGACTATGCAAAGGAACAAAACCGAGTGTAATCTTTAGTTGAGCGAAGGTCGAAGAATAGCGGCGGGATGTAAGCAGTACTCTTTTTTCTTTTCTCTTTTTTTTTTTTTTTTTGCTTTACGTCGCACCGACACAGATAGGTCTTTCGGTGACGATGAGATAGGAAAGACGTAGGAAGTGGAAGGAAGCGGCTGTGGCCTTAATTAAGGTATAGCCCCGGCATTTGCCTGGTGTGAAAATGGGAACTCACGGAAAGCCATCTTCAGGGCTGCCGACAGTGGAATTCGAATCCACTATCTCCCGAATGCAAGCTCACAGCCGCGCGCCCCTAACCGAACTGCGTGTTTCTGTGGTGATTTGTGGTGTAGTGTATGAAAATGAAGAGGAGAGTGTTGGGACGGACACAAACACCCAGTCCCCAAGCCAGGAGAATTAATCAGAAGCGATTAAAATCCCCGAACCGGCCGGGAATCGAACCCGGGACCCTCTGATACGAAGGCTAGTACTCTGACCATTCAGCCAACGAGTTGGACAATAACAATAAGTGATACTACAGCACACGGATGTTTCTGAACGCCCTACACATGTATCATTGCAATAAATTCTCTGGCAGTAATATTGTCATTATTTCGCACAATATTATTACACGTTTTCCTACAAGGACGTCGCGGGAATAATATTTCATAGCTATCAACAAATCCCTGGTGGCTACTTCCAGGCTGCACTATAATAATAATAATAATAATAATAATAATAATAATAATAATAATAATAATAATAATAATAATAATAATAATAATAATAATAATAATAATAATAATAATAATAATGCTTGCATGCTAGAGGCTTTACGTCGCACCGACACAAATAGGTCTTACGGCGACGATGGGATAGGAAAGGCCTAGGAGTTGGAAGGAAGCGGCCGTGGCCTTAATTAAGGTACAGCCCCAGCATTTGCCTGGTGTGAAAATGGGAAACCACGGAAAACCATCTTCAGGGCTGCCGATAGTGGGACTCGAACCTACTATCTCCCGGATGCAAGCTCACAGGCGCGCGCCTCTACGCGCACGGCCAACTCGCCCGGTAATAATAATAATAATAATAATAATAATAATAATAATAATAATAATAATAATAATCAAAAAGCATGATGGCACAACATTTCAAGAAACATACCCCAGGGGGTAAATCTTCGGATAAATCCCTCGTCGTGAACGCCACGGCGCACGAGTCTCGTTCGGATTCTGGGGGAGACTCGACATCATGCAAGAGACGAGTCGGAGCGTCTCGGTGTACCCCGAAGAGTCAAAAACTCAGGCCAAAATCTAAAACCTTTCTAGCAACTTTCAACATAAATTCACTTACACAAACTGGCAAGCTGAAAACCCTCACCAAAGCTCTTCACGAAAATCAGATATCCATAGTGGCCCTACAGGAAACAAGGTACCCAGATGAACAGATTTTTGAATCTGAAGGCTACCGATTTTTCAAGAGCAAAGCTCAAAGAGGAATCCTCAATGGAGCTGTGATGCTTGGAACCGCGTTTGCTGTTAGAACCAAGATCCTTATATCGGTTGCAAATTTCGAACCTGTGAATGACAGATTGTCTATACTCACAATTAAATGCGCGAACAAAACCTACGCCCTAGTTAACGCACATGCTCCTACAAACGATAAGAACAAGTCTGATCCAGACGAAGTTGATAATTTCTGGGACCTACTGGATGAAAAATTGAACAAAATCCCGAAACACCCTGTCAAGCTTCTTTTGGGTGACTTCAATGCCCAACTAGGTCGTGAGCATAAGTACAAGAAAGTTATAGGAAATTACCCTGCTCACAAAAGAACCAATCCCAACGGCAAAAGACTGGTGACCATTTGCGAAAATCACAACCTGCAGGTCATGTCGACCCACTTTCGCCATCTACCCAGAAAGCAAATGACTTGGCGTTCTCCCGTCCAAGCTCTCGGAGAGTTCCAAATTGACAATGTTGCGATCTCCAGGAGAAACAGCCCTGAGATTATGAATGTCAAGGTAAAGAAAGGCATCAATGTGGCCTCAGATCATTATATGTCTCTTATCAAATTCAAACACAAGGAAGACAACCAAACAGATCACACGCTTCGACAATGATAAACTTCGGCAAAGGGTCGAGGAGTTCCAGGAGAAGGCTAGACCAAACGACTGTGACTTTAACAACGCCAAAAGTCTCCTTGTTGAGGCCGCCAATGACGTTGCAGAAATCAAGAGGAGCAAAAAGCATGCCTGGTGGAATAGCACCTGCGAATCAGTCCTCCAAGAAAGGCTCAATGCGTGGAAACAGTACAACTCTACGAAATCAGAATATGATTGGGAAACCTACAAAACCCAACGTGCCCAAGCAGCTAGGGTGTTCAGAACTGAGAAACGTAAATACGAAAAATCTCTCATTGAAAAGATAGAACAAAACTTTAGGAAGAATGAAAGCAGAGAGTACTACAGAGCCTTCAAACGCAAACTCACTGGCTATAAACCACCATCTCTATGTTTTCAGCGAATGGACGGCACACTGGCGACGTCAAATGAAGAAAATTGCAGCATTCTGGCAGATTACTTCAGCAATTTATTTAATTGCTCTAAACCGCAAAGCCCAATTGAGACCGAGGAACCCTTACTCAGGTACCCAGATTCCAGACCACCCGACAGAGATGAAATCAAGCGCCACATTGCCCGTCTCAAAAATAACAAAGCACCGGGGAAGACTCAGTAGTAGCAGAACTATGGAAATATGCCCCAGAAGAATCACTTGATATCTTGCAAAAGCAAATAGAAGAAATTTGGAACAAGGAGACCCTACCCGAAGATTGGAAAATAGCTTTGATCCATCCATTACACAAAAAAGGCAGCATGAAGAACATTAACACCTACAGAGGAATATCTTTGCTACCCGTGACTTACAAAATTCTGTCACTTGCCATCCTGGAGCGTTTGGAAGCACAAGTCGAACATCAAACAGGTGAATACCAAGGAGGGTTCAGAAAAGGTCGCTCAACAGCTGAACAGATCCAAAATCTCAAAACGTACATCAGATATTGTACACTAAGGTCCAAGCAGTATGTGTCTGTCTTTGTGGACTTTAAGAAAGCGTACGACTCCATTGACCGGGGAGTCCTGCTAAACATCTTAAATGAATTTGGAGTTGATTTGAAACTGCTGGCATTAATTAGAGCCACCCTGACCGATACAAAATCCAAGGTGAAGTTCCACGGATGTCTCCCGCATTCCTTTGACATCAAAACAGGAGTCCGACAAGGTGATGGGCTATCCCCGATAATCTTCAACTGTGTTCTTGAAAAGATCATCAGAACCTGGCGGGTGAGATTACAGGAAACCAACTACAGTCTATTGAGAATAGGAACGAAATCCAAGGGGATCGCAACAGACTGCTTAGCATTTGCCGATGATATTGCTGTTCTCTCAACCGACATAGAAACCGCTAGAGCTCAAGTTGAAATTTTAAAGGAAATTGCCGAACAAACTGGTTTGCAGATATCGTTTGAGAAAACAGAAGTAATGACTAACATCAAAGAGGCTCCACCAAAACTCCATACAAAATACGGGGACATCACCCGAGTAGACAAATTCAAATACCTGGGTGAGATCATCATGAAAAATGGACTGGACAAAGAAGCACTTCAGGAGCGAGTACGCAAACTGGAAATAGCCTACCAAACATCCCGCACAATCTACAACAAAAAATGCCTTTCCCAAAACACCAAGATACGTCACTATGAAACAGTTCTGAAGCCAGTAGTTCTATATGCAGCCGAAACCCTGTCTCTAAATGCCAACAAAGGACTCCTTGAAGAACTGGAGAAAAGAGAACGCAAAATTGTGAGAGGAATCTTGGGATCAAAGTACAGAAATGGAATCCATCAAAAGAGATCCAACAAGGAAGTCTACAGCAAAATAGAGAAAATTACCGACACAATCAGAAAAAGACGGGCACGATTTTACGGTCATATGAAAAGAATGGACGGAAGAAAGTTAACTAAAGAAATCTTTCACTTTTTTGATTCAAACCCCAAAACCACAATTCCCTGGTTTAGAAATACCAAAGAAGACCTGCAAATGCTACATATCTCAGCTGAAGACGCCTCTAACAGAGATCTCTTCCGCAAGGAAATATTGACGAACGGGCTAAACCGAGACGAGCAACCGAAGAGAAGACACGGTGCCCCTTGGACAGAGGAGCGTAAACAGGCCCACTCACAAAGAATGAGGGAAATTTGGGCTCTAAAGAAGGCCAAGTTCAGTGTCAAATGCAACAAGACTTAACGTGATCCTTGATGGCCCCAGCGAATTATATAATAATAATAATAATAATAATAATAATAATAATAATAATAATAATAATAATAATAATAATAATAATAATAATAATAATAATAATAATAATAATAATAATAGAACGCTGCCGTTATCGACATTAGAAAAGGTCTATTCTATCCTCTTTGGTCCCCACCACAGTGTGGAAATTGTCCCCATCCCACGCTTATCTTCGGTCCTACGTGTCTATCTTTCAAGTTGACGGTTTGTTAGCAAGTCATAAATATTTTGCCTATGATGATAATAATTATCGTAACAATCAAATTATTGACGGCCGATGACTCAATGAAACCAATCAGCAGCAGCAAACATATTGCAATCCACATCACAAAAATATTCTGTGAGTGACCCTGAATGCCGTGCGGTCCAGTACAATAGATTATAGTTCTAAGATATGTCCACAGATAGCGACACTAGTATGCTTGGACTCGAGGCTGGAGTCGAGTATACCGATTCTAAGAGCACATTACTGGATTCTACTCGATTCCGTCGCTAGCCCATCACTAGTGTCCATAATTCTATAAATTGTTCCTAGATTGGCACAGATCTTGTGGGAGCCGAAATTGCAAGGATCAGAGTAAATACAAGACCATACACTGTAACACGCGTGCATATTGTAGTAATTAGTAACTACCGTAAGGAATGTCAGCAATTCGAAAACCGAATGAAACTATCGAATAAAAACATTCGGTTGTGTTCCTGGACTATCGTTTAACAATCGATAGCAGGAAACATTCGATATGCCCATCACTACTTGCTACCTGCCGAACATCCTTGAACTGCTGGCAGCCATGACACTTACAGGCAAAACAAACGACAGACTTGTATAGACGTACACATTAAATTCGTTATTATTTTTATGTTTCATTCAATAAAACCGACCCTAATAATGATAAAAACCATTTAAAATACATGTTGAAGTTGTGTGGTGACAGTGTTTAACCAATGTGGTTATGTGGCAATAGACTGTGTTGGTTGAAAGGTGGCTCCAGTTTCCTCCTACACAATAATATTTAATGAAATTATGTTCAATGTCAAAGTAAGTAGGGTCTCTAAATAACAATTAAACTAAAGTGCATTCATAAGATGTATTGTAATGATGCTTCTCTTTACGTTGTAGTCCCAGGAAAGGGGTGTGGTGGTGATTATTGTTTTAAGAGGAAGTACAACTAGGCAACCATCCTCTATACAACACTAAGAAAGAATGGAAGGGATCCGACACTCCGAAAAATGAAGGAATCGGCCAAGGATAGACAAAGACCACAAAGGGCGCGAAATTGAAAGACTCCCTATGCCTCGAATGCTTTAATATCGTCGGGGTCGGAAAATAGCAAGACTTCACCAAGAGAGGTCGGATAGGATAGGTAAAAATGATGAGCCTGGCACAAGTAAGTGGAGACAATGCTAGGACTTAGCTAAGGGCCCCGTGGTTGCCAACCCACGCTTCTAAATTGAGAGCCCCTGGGGCCCCTTTTAGTAGTCTTACGACAGTCAGGGAATACCCTGACCACCGCCACCCACAGGGGAGCTCAGATAAGGACCCGTGGTCGCCAAACCACGCTCCTAAGTTAAGAGCCTTTGGGGTCCCTTTTAGTCGCCTCTTACGACAGGCAGGGTATACCGTGTGTGTTATTCTACCGCCACCACCCACAGAGGGAGTTCAAAAGAAACCTTGAAGAAAAATAATATGTCGTCATTACAATGGCCTATGGATTATGAAATTGGGTTTAGGCCTATGCTATAATAACCCGCAAATAATTGTTCATACATAAGGCCTACTAGTGAAATGTAACGTTACCGGTAATGCCTTTGTGATGGCGACTTGTGACGTTCAATGCTGCGCATGACATGGGAATCTTGATAAGGAAAAACGCATAGCCTATTGTTATAAATTAATACTGATAATCTTTTTCCCAAGCAAACGGCTATCAGATTTGCTGCACTTATTTCATTAAAAGTCCTATGATTATTAATTGCAATAGTGTTTTCAAAACGTCTGAACTTGATACGTTTAAATAAGACTTTAAGATGCAGGGAAAAGACCACATCCATTCATGAACTGATAATAGCGCTAAGCTAAAGTGGCATGCGGCTAGGACAGTATTGAAGTGTCAAGTTCTCTTGCCTGCAACTGTCATGGCGGCCGCAGTTCACTGAGCTTCCGTCAGGAGCGCTGTAACGAATATGTTTAACAGTCATATAGTTGGTACGTACCTACCGAGAGACGGCAGCCTCCATCTTTATCTTCTCTTTGAAAGGTGATGTTGGGCTCCCTTGGCGACGGCAGAAGTAGTATAATTGGATGGTTCTGCCGCCGCCTCCGCCTCCGCCTCCCGAGGGGCCTTCCCAGAGGCCTCCTCCGCCTCCCGCGGGAAATTTGAATTTGTAAACAAAGCCACGTGCTTTTTGACAGCTGTCATCGACAACAACGCATCGCTAACCTCACTGCTGCCATCTTGACGAGCCTAAACCTCAGTGGTACCAACTTAACCTAACTAGCGCGAGATTTGAATTGGTAAACAAATCCACGTGTTTTTTGACAGCCACGTGCTTTTTGACAGACAACAACGCATCGCTAACCTCAGTACTGCCATCTTGACGGGCCTAAACCTCAGTAGTACCAAGTTAACCTAACTAGCGCGAGATTTGAATAGGTAAACAAATACTCGTGCTTTTTTGACAGCTGTCATCCGCCATCTTTAAACCACAGAGCACTGTGCTGCCCTCTTTATCGCAGTAGCTGCAAATTCGTCACCTGTCATCCGCAGTGCTGCCATCTTAACGGGCCTAAACTTTAATGCCACCAACTTAACCTCACTAGTGCGAGAATTGAATCGGTGAACAAATCCACGTGCATTTTTCACAGCTGTCATCCGCCATCTTTAATCTATTAGCACAGTGCTGCCCTCTTTAGCTACTTACATTTGAAATGTGGTGGCGGATAATTAGAAAAATGCTTTTTGACGGCAGCCATCATTAATCTAGAGAGCACCGTGCTGCCCTCTTTAGCTAGATAGCTTTGAAATGTGGTGGCGGGCAATTCCACATGACAGCAGCCATCTTTAATCAAGAGAGCACCGTGCTGCCCTCTATGTGGTGGCGGCAATTTGAAAAATTCTACATGCTCTTGTTTGGAAACAAACTCACGCGCTTTTTTGACAGCCGTCATCCGCCATCTTTAATCAACAGAGCACAGTGCTGCCCTCTTTAGCTAGATACCTTTGAAATGTGGTGGCGGAAAAATTCCATGTGCTCTTGTTTGGAAACAAAGCTATGTGCTTTTTTGACAGCTGTCATCCACCATCTTTAATGAACAGAGCACCGTGCTGCTATCATGCGGGCAATTACGTCAGCTGTCATCCGCCATCTTTAATACACAGAACACCGTGCTGCCCTCTTTATGGCTACTACCTTAAGTACGTAGTAGCGGGCAATTTGAAAAGTTCTGTTAGCTATCATCCGCCATCTTTAATCAAGAGAGCTCCGTGCTGCCATCTTTAGCTAGATACCTTTGAAATGTGGTGGCGGCAAATTTTGAAAAATTCCACGTGCTCTTGTTTGGAAACAAACTCACGTGCTTTTTTGACAGCTACCATCCGCCATCTTTATTCAACAGAGCATAGTGCTGCCCTCTTTAGTTAGATACCTTTGAAATGTGGTGGAGGCAAATTCCACGTGCTCTTGTTTGGAAACAAAGCCATGTGCTTTTTTGGACAGGTGTCATCTGCCATCTTTAATCAACAGAGCACCGTGCTGCTATCATGCGGGTAATTTCGTCAGCTGTCATACGCCATCTTTAATCTACAGAGCACCGTGCTGCCCTCTGTAGTAGCGAGCAATTTGAAAAGATCTGTTAGCTGTCATCCACCATCTTTAATCAAGAGAGCACCGTGCTGCCATCTTTAGCTAGATACCTTTGAAATGTGGTGGTGAATAATTTAAAAAAAAATTCTACAGCAGCCATCTCTCGACACTAATTGCATAAGATGGTGGCTTTACATGACTCCTTAAGGGTGCTTACGCAAGATGGCTGCTATACATAGGTTCTTATGAGACTCCCTTGGGATGCTTGCACAAGATGGCAGTTATACATGACTCCTTATGAGATGCCCTAGGGATGCTTGCTCAAGATAGCGGCTGCTCTTATAGGACGGCTTAAGGGTCCTTGCACAAGATGGCTTGAGACGCCCTAAGGATGCTTGCGCAAGATGGCGGCTATACACAACTCCTTATGAGACGCTTTAAGGGTGCTTGCGCAAGATGGCTGCCACTCTTATGAAGAAAGCTAGCTTAGAGGCTAACGTGTCGTGCTAGTTCGATTCATTAAATTTAGGGCTTAAATGCAAAATGTTAAATATCTCGAAAACGGTGCACCGTAGAGCAAAACGGACAAAATTTTTCCGCCCAATACCCAGGTTCGCAATATGAGGAACAAGAAAACCATAGTCTAATGATGGGATCAACGGTTCGGTTCCTACTTAGGCCCTTTGGCATTTGCTCTGTTTTAGCTTGTATTGAAGCGAGTCTTCGTAACATGATCAGGTCTAGCTATGGTAGAGAGTATAACGTACCGTGCTGGTTCGATTCATTATTTGGAGGCTTAAATGCAAAATGTTAAATATCTCGAAAACGGTGCTTCGTAGAGCAAAACGGACAACATTTTTCCGCCTAATACGTGGGTTCGTAGTATCAGGAACAAGAAAAAACATAGTCTAATGATGAGATCAACGGTTCGATTCCTACTTAAGCCCTTTGACATTGGCAGCTATCTATTTCTACAAGATGGTGGCTGCTCTTATGAGACACAAGATGGCTTGAGACGTCCTAGGGATGCTTACGCAAGATGGCGGACACAAAATGGTGACTATACATAGCTCCTTATGAGACAGCCTAGGGGTGCTCGCACAAGATGGCGGCTACTCTTATGAAGAAAGCTAGCTTAGAGGCTACTGCGCAAGATAACAGCTGCTGTTATGCATGCGGTGGAGGGCAATTTGAAATTCTATGTGCTTAATCAACAGACCACCCTGCTGCCCTCTTTAGCTGAAATGTGGTGGCGGATAATTTGAAAAATTCTTTTGACAGCTGTCATCTTTAACCCTCTTGGAGCCAGGAGCCGATCTGGTCGGCCGCTCACTAGCAGCTGGAAGAGGCCAGAGCTCCGCCTGCACTCTACTATTGTAAAGTGCCAGGCCGTTTTTAGTAGAATTACGTGCATTTTAACATTCGCGTATATCTACCGGTGTATGTAAAATACCGGCAAGAAATTTTCTACACGTCGACTACATAAAATAAACAACTGATTTAGAGTGATATAAATAATTAAAAAATATTATTGTTGATATTATGGTTGTCGATAACGTTTACTTTTAGGAAGAGAAAAACATTTTTGCACTTTCTCTCTCAATATCTACTTTGAAAATATCATCTACGATACAAATGAATATACGTCTAAATGCAGAATTTATTTCTAAATATAATTCTATAAAATAATTATTTTGAACACGAAAAATAAAAAAATAAAAAATTCATACGTATGTCCCTAATGAAAATAAGACAATTTTACTCACCGATAAAATTCATGTATATATCGATGTATGGCAAACACTTAAGATAAATTTTATATATGTGGTGTAGATTCTATAAAAATAGTTATTAAAAAGTAAAAAATAATAGTTGAGGTAATAGTTTTTATTTTATCGGAAATCCCTTTTTCTAGTTTTCTGTTTCAGTATCTATTTTTAAAAACATCTTACAATACAATACAATACCATATGCGTAATTAAAACATCCATGGCACTAAAGCCCTGATGTGTCTTGGTCTACTAAGCGACCGCTGCTCAGTCCGAAGACCTGCAGTTTACGAGGTGACACATGGTCAATGAGACGAATTCTCTCGTTCATTATTCATGGGTTTGTAGACGAAGGTAGCTCTCTTAGCCTAAGATCTCTCCTCGATTGTCATCACTTTGTTTGAGTGGACCTCGAACCAACACTCAGACCCAGGTAAAAATCGTTCACCTGTACGGGAATCGAACCCATGACTACCGAGTGAGAGGCAGGCACACTACACTTGACCCGTGGGGACCGGCATTTACGTAATGATAGAGAATTCATTTATGAACAGAATAATTGCTCTGAACGAGAAAAAGAAAAACAAAAAATGCAAACACAAATTTACTATGTCACTAGTAAAAAAGAAGGAAAATGACAAAATAAATTTACTCACCGAAAATTTTTGAGAAGAAGACTCGTCACCGCTATATAATGTTGTTCAAAGTTTGAGACCACTGTTGAAGCACTTAAGATTATTTACACTAACACTAATCACTTATCACTAACACTAATCACTTATCACTAACACTAATAGGAACAATAAAAAGCGTAACGCAACGTCATATAAAATCTCTGTTTTTTGTTCAAGTAGAACTTTAAATATATTTTGTTTATTTAGGGCATTTATGAAGAGCTGCACATTTAGTATGCAGACCTTTATCGCACTTGATGCACACAGTTCGCGACCTCTTTCTCTGTTGCGGAGAGCTACATACAACGCACCGTCTTTCTAATGTACCTGACAAAAGTTTTACGCCACACACGGGAATATTCGTGATAATATTTTGTCTATTCTCAAACCATTCAGTACTCAGAGATTCAGTTATACTGGAGTAGAACTGGAGCCTAGTCATTTTCTTTCCGTTACAGTTTTCTAAATACATCAAATAAGCATTTAAGACCATTCTCGAAATTATATTGAATGCAACTTTTTTCCAGAATTTCAAAGTTCTACGTTCATCTAAATAAAAATACACCATCATGTCATTTGTATCAATGCCACCCATATAACGATTATAGTCTAAGATCACGTTAGGTTTCCTCTTGGGTTGATTAATGTTTCTAGCAGTTGCAGGCACTTCTGTTTCTATTGCAGCTCCGCGTGTACTTATAAGCACCACCTGATTTTTCTGAGATTTTTCTGTTTGGATCCCACTAGTAAAATTGGCCCCTGTCTGAAATATTTATTACAAACTAATTTAAATGGCTTTTTCACAGCATCTGGTAGTCCCTTCCTGTTTCTTCGTATAGTGCCGGTAATAAATGTTCCAAGTGAGTATAAATGTTATGCAAGGGGGATTGACGTAAAATAATTATCTGCGTAAACGTGAAAACCTTTCATAAAATAATTCCCTAGGGACATGAGTTTGGTCACTACAGTGTAGGCCAGTCCATTAATTCTGATTTCGTTTCTGTCTTCAGTGGATCTTTCTCCTCGGTAGGTATAAAAACCAACACAATACTTACTAACTGCATCACACAACATCCAAAATTTTATCCCCCACTTGTGATGGTGCTTATTCGGCATGTATTGGAGTAGTTGTGTATGGCATTTAGTTCCAACTAAACTTTCGTCTATGGAAAGTTGCTGATGAGGAGTATAATGATGTCTAAATAGCCTATTAGCATGATCTACAAGAGGCTGGAATCGAGCACAGGGATCGTAGTTTGGAGAGCCAGGAGGAGAAAGCTTACTGTTGTCAACTAAATGAAAAATTTCAAAACAAGCTGAAACCTATTCCTTGAGAACATTTCACCAAACCAAGGGGTAATGAAATGGTCTACAGTACTCCAGTACGAAACAATGGTAGGTTTTCTTATTAGTCCCATATTCATGATGACAGCTATGAACGCCCTTATTTCGTCAATTGTAGTGCGTCTCCAACATCGAGAGCGGGAATTAGGTGACAGTTCATTACAAGTAAGGAGTTGGTCAGCGTAGCGATTGGTCTCGGTGACTATAAGGTTTAGCAGAGAAAAAGTGAAAAATAAATTGAAGTATGATATGGGCGGAGAATCAGGCGCAGGGGCATGTTTAGGTCCAGGAAGTTCCATGAACGAAACAGGAGACTGAGGAACGTTGTCAGGTTCATTGGGAGAAATTTCCACAAAATGTTCTCCAGAGACATCATCATAATCATCATCTTCGTCATCACTAGTTTCATCAACAACAGTATTCACAGTAGCCTTACTGCCATTAGAAACAAATAAACGCCTCTTCTTTAGCTGTGGTGATCCCGGGGGCGTGTCTGGTATAATTTCATCACTACTCTCTGAACTAAATTCACTACCGCTATCCGATAAATCATCCGCGTTCACTTCGCATTGTTCCAAATATTCCATTAATTTATCGTCATCAATACCTGCTGAAAATATATCACGTGATCCACTTGCCATTCTGCTGTCAAGAATCCACTCACTGCAAGGAGCAATCTTGTACTGACCGGTTAGCGGTATTTCTAAACACAGGAAACAACTCTTGTGAACGCTAGAACACCCTCTTAGAAATTCCAAAGCAAGGTCAGGCAAATAATAACTTGTAGCCCCTTTACTACAGGTTGTCACAAACGTATGCACGTCACTATAGACTGCCAAAAAGTATGTATATCACAGAATTTCCAGCCGGCCGATGTAATCGGCTCTGGCAATTTAAAGGGCGGACGCTCGCAGTACCTCCTGGCTCCAAAAGAGTTAAACAATGGCGACTATACATAGGCTGTTAAGGCCTTATCAATCTCCTCCTCCTCCTCCTCCTCCTCCTCCTCCTTCTCTACCTCCTCCTCCTCCTCCTCCACCTCTTATGTAAGGCATAGCTTTATATCGAACAAGTTTAAACCTGCATCGCGAAGGCAAGCGTGTGCAGCGATAACATTATTGTGCATGTTTAGACTTTCGAAACATAAGAAGAGTAGAATCAAACGCTGTAGATACAACATGTGATCAGAACATTGATTGATGTGTTCAGAAAACAAAATAAGTGATCAAGACTAGAATCAAACACTGTACTCAATACATCATGTGTTTAGAATATACCCTTGTTCTAAGAAGATCAGATTGAAACATAACAAGACTAGAATAGAACACGTGTAATCGACGTTGTTAACTTCAACATGTGATCAGAACATTGATTGATGTGTTCAGAACACAAAATAAGTGATCATGACTAGAATCGAACACTGTACTCGATACAACATGTGATCAGAACATTGATCGATGTGTTCAGAACACAAAATAAGTGATCAAGACTAGAATCGAACACTGTACTCAATACAAAATGTGTTTAGAACATGTTAGGGGGTACTCTTGTTCTAAGAAGATCAGAATGAAACATAACAAGACTAGAATCGAACACTGTAATCGATGTTGTTAACTTCAACATATGATCAGAACGTTGTTTGATGTGTTCAGAGCAAAAGTACAATTTTGATGATTTGCTTAGTGTAAAATCAAAAACTATGGAAACACACTGTGCACATATCGCGTAGCTAACTCGCTCGGTAAACGATATATTAAAGGTATAACTTCAAATTATTTACCTTCCGTCATTCGTCTTGTGTGAAAATCAGTCGAACAAGTTATCGCATAAACATGTAACATGAAATATCAGTCAATCTGTTGGCATGGGTTACAAGCATGTAGCTTATGCGGGAAGTAAAATTAAACAGAACGCTAGTGCTATAAGAAATACTCTGCTTACATTTAAGTCCCTAGCTGTTGAACAAGTTATTACATAAATATGTAACATGAAATATCGGTTCGGAAACATATTGTTTCAATCTGCTGACATGGATTACAAGCATGTAGCTTGTGCAGGCGAGGGCTACTATGCAAAATGCTAAGCCGAAAAGAAATCGTGATAGGGTATGGAACCCAGGGGTTACATCTTATCAGAAGGGCAAAAAGGATGAAAGGACTCTTCCTCCTCCTTACCGCACATTCCTTGTAAGGCTAATTGGCTAAAGGGCTAATGGGCAAAAGGGCTAGAGGGCTAATGGGAAAAAAGGCTAATGGGCTAAAGGGCTAATGGGCTAAAGGGCTAAAGGGCTAAAGGAGCAACAACCTCATCGATCGCTATCAGCAAGAACGCTTGTACTTTGTTAAGTGTACAAAATTAATCTTTATTGGTAAATGGTTTTATGTTCAGAACAAGGAATGGAACCTAGGGGTTACGTCTTACCTAATAAAATCCCTGAGGTGCGATGAGTTACGTTTTTCTAACTAGTGTTTGGAACACTGAACTTTTCAAGATGATAGCAGAGAGGTTAGCAATGTTCTGTTGTTGGATTTTAAATTCTACGCTATAACATGCATAAGGTGGCAGCCTTGAGGTTTACCGCCGTAAAGATGGCAAGAGTGAGGTTAGCAATGTTCTGTTGTTGGATTTTAAATTCTGCGCTATAACAGCATAAGGTGGCAGCCTTGAGGTTTACCGCCGTAAAGATGGCAGCAGTGAGGTTAGCGACGCTCTATTGTCCTCTAAAGTGAGGTTAGGGTTCGTTAAGGAGACAGCTGTCAAAAAGTACGTGGCTATGTTTACCAAACAAGAGCACGTGGCTGTGACGTCACGGTCACGTAGTATGCTGCTTCAGCATGCAAAGTTCAATGTCTACACCTACGTAGTTAACACTCTGCTATGTTCACAAGATTTTTACACATAACTATTCTTTATGTTTTAATTTCGTTCACATAGGTTATGTTAAGATAGCAGCACACGTACAAGCGATGGTCGCACACTCGCGTAGAAGTTGTTTAGTACGATAGTTGATGTATGCATTATCAAAAGGTGATATGTACACGCTTATAAACCTTGCTATTCTTACTGTTACTATGTTCGCAAGATTTTTAAACATCGCTATTATTTGTGCTTTAAGTTCGTGCGCATAGGTCATGCTAAAGTAGCAGCGCAAACACATGTGAACATTGTACATTCTAGCGGAATGTGTTTGGTATAATAGCTGATGCATGCAAAATCGATAGATGATGTGTACACGCTTTGAAACTTAACTATTCTTCGTGCTTTATGTTCGTGCACATAGGTTATGCTATGATAGCAGCACACTCTAGCGGGAGAAGTTTAGTACTCTAGTTGATGCATGTATAATCGATAGGCAATGCGTACACGCATTTAAAACATTGCTATTCTTACTGCTGCTGCTATGTTCACAAGATTTTTATACATGGCTATTCTTTATGCTTTAAGTTCATGCGTATAAGTTATACTAAGTTAGCAGCATAGTTATAAGGTTGTCGCACGCTCTAGTGGAAGAAGTTTAATACGAAAGTCGATGCATGCAAAATCGATAGGTGATGTGTACACGCTTTGAACTTGGCTATTCTTTGTGCTTTAAGTTCGTGCACATAGGTAATGTTAAGATTGCAGCACACACAAGCGATGATTGCACGCTGTTGTAGAAGAAGTTTAGTACGATAGTCGATGCATACATCATCGATAGGTGATGTGTACACGCTTTAGAACATAGCTCTTCCTTGTGCTTTAAGTTCGTCCACATGGGTTAGGGATACACAAAAGCAATTGCTACATGCTCTAGCGGAAGAAGCCTAGTACGATAGTCGGCGCATGCATCATCGATACGTGATGTGTACACGCTATTCTTTATGCTTTAAATTCATGCACATATGTAGCAGCACACAATTGTGATCGTTGTGCACTCTAGCGGGAGAAGTTTAACTTTATACACATACGTTAGCAATACACATATGCGATCGTTGTACGAATGTCGATGCATGCAAAATCGATAGGTGATGTGTACACGCTTTGAACTTAGCTATTCGTTGTAGTTTAAGTTCATGCGTATAGGTTATGCTAAGATAGCAGTACAATCTAGCGGAAGAAGTTTTGTATGAGTGTCGATGCATGCAAAATCGATAGGTAATGTGTGCACGCTTTGAGACATGGCTATTCTTTTACTTTAAGTTCATACGTATAGGTTATGCTAAGATAGCAGTACAATCTAGTGAAAAAAGTTTACTATGATAGTCGATGCATGCAAAATCGATAGGTAATGTGTGCACGCCGTGAAACATAGCTATTCCTTGTACTTTAAGTTCATACGTATAGCTTATGCTAAGATAGCAGCACAATCTAGTAGAAGAAGTTTAGTATGATATTCGATGCATGCAAAATCGATAGGTAATGTGTACACGCTGTGAAACATGACTATTCTTTGTACTTTAAGTTCATGCGTATAGGTTATGCTAAGATAGCAGTACAATCTAGTGAAAAAAGTTTACTATGATAGTCGATTCATGTAAATTCAATAGGTAATGTGTGCACGCTTTGAAACATGGCTATTCTCTGTACCTTAAGTTCACACGTATAGGTTATGCTAAGATAGCAGTACAATCTAGTGAAAAAAGTTTAGTATGATATTCGATTCTTGCAAAATCAATAGATAATGCGTACACGCTTTGAGACATGGCTATTCTTTGTACTTTAAGTTCATGCGTATAGGTTATGCTAAGATAGTGGTACAATCTAGCGGAAGAAGTTTGGTACGAGAGTCGGTGTATGCATAATCGATAGGTAATGTGTACACGCTTTGAAACATGGCTATTCTTGGTACTTTAAGTTTATGGGTATAGGTAATGCTAAGATAGCAGCACAATCTAGCAGAAGAAGTTTAGTACGATAGTCGATGCATGTAAAATCGATAGATGATGTGTACACGTTTTAAAACATGGCTATTCATACTGCTGCTCTGTTCCCAAGTTTTATAAACATAGCTAATCCTAATGCTGCTCTTAACGACGTAGAGCTAAGGATTGATTACGTGACCGTGACGTCACAGCCACGTGCTCTTGTTTGGTAAACGTAGCCACGTGCTTTTTTGACTGCTGTCTCCTTTACGAACACTAACCTCACTTTAGAGTACAATAGAGCGTCGCTAACCTCACTGCTGCCATCTTTACGGCGGTAAACCTCAAGGCTGCCACCTTATGCATGTTATAGCGCGGAATTTAAAATCCAACAACAGAACATTTCTAACCTCACTCTTGCCATCTTTACGGCGGTAAACCTCAAGGCTGCCACCTTATGCATGTTATAGCGTAGAATTTAAAATCCAACAACAGAACATTGCTAACCTCTCTGCTATCATCTTGAAAAGTTCAGTGTTACAAACACTAGTTAGAAAAACGTAACTCATCGCACCTCGGGAATTCTATTAGGTAAGACGTAACCCCTAGGTTCCATTCCTTGTTCTGAACATAAAACCATTTACCAATAAAGATTAATTTTCTACACTTAACAAAGTACAAGCGTTCTTGCTGATAGCGATCGATGAGGTTGTTACTCCTTTAGCCCTTTAGCCTTTTAGCTCATTAGCCCTTTAGCCCATTAGCCTTTTTGCCCATTAGCCCTTTAGCCCTTATGCCCATTAGCCAATTAGCCTTACAAGGAATGTGCGGTAAGGAGGAGGAAGAGTCCTTTCATCCTTTATGCCCTTCTGATAAGATGTAACCCCTGGGTTCCATAACCTATCACGATTTTTTTTCGGCTTAGCATTTTGCATAGTAGCCCTCGCCTGCACAAGCTACATGATTGTAATCCATGTCAACAGATTGAAACAATATGTTTCCGAACCGATATTTCATGTTACATATTTATGTAATAACTTGTTCAATAGCTATGGACTTAAATGTAAGCAGAGTATTTCTTATAGCACTAGCGTTCTGTTTAATTTTACTTCCCGCATAAGCTTCATGCTTGTAACCCATGCCAACAGATAGACTGATATTTCATGTTACATGTTTATGCGATAACTTGTTCGACTGATTTTCACACAAGACGAACGATGGAAGGTAAATAATTTGAAGTTATACTTTTGCTATATCGTTTACCGAGTGAGTTAGCTGCGCAGTATGGGTACAGTGTGTTTTTTATTTTTACACTAGGCAAATCATTGAAGTTGTAGTTTTGCAATATTGCTTACTGAGCGAGTTAGCTACGCGATATGTGCACAGTGTGTTTCCATAGTTTTTGATTTTACACTAAGCAAATCATCAAAATTGTACTTTTGCTCTGAACACATCAAACAATGTTCTGATCATATGTTGAAGTTAACAACATCGATTACAGTGTTCGATTCTAGTCTTGTTATGTTTCATTCTGATCTTCTTAGAACAAGGGTACCCCCTAACATGTTCTAAACACATGTTGTATTGAGTACAGTGTTCGATTCTAGTCTTGATCACTTATTTTGTGTTCTGAACACATCGATCAATGTTCTGATCACATGTTGTATCGAGTACAGTGTTCGATTCTAGTCATGATCACTTATTTTGTGTTCTGAACACATCAATCAATGTTCTGATCACATGTTGAAGTTAACAACATCGATTACAGTGTTCTATTCTAGTCTTGTTATGTTTCAATCTGATCTTCTTAGAACAAGGGTATCCCCTGACATATTCTAAACACATGATGTATTGAGTACAGTGTTCGATTCTAGTCTTGATCACTTATTTTGTTTTCTGAACACATCAATCAATGTTCTGATCACATGTTGTATCTACAGCGTTTGATTCTACTCTTCTTATGTTTCGAAAGTCTAAACATGCACAATACTGTTATCGCTGCACACGCTTGCCTTCGCGATGCAGGTTTAAACTTGTTCGATATAAAGCTATGCCTTACATAAGAGGCGGAGGAGGAGGAGGAGGTAGAGAAGGAGGAGGAGGAGAATGATAAGGCCTTAACAGCCTATGTATAGTCGCCATTGTTTAAAGATGGCAGCTGCCAAAAGAATTTTTCAAATTATCCGCCACCACATTTCAGCTAAAGAGGGCAGCAGTGTGGTCTGTTGATTAAGCACATAGAATTTCAAATTGCCCTCCACCGCATGCATAACAGCAGCTGTTATCTTGTGCAGTAGCCTCTAAGCTAGCTTTCTTCATAAGAGTAGTCGCCATCTTGTGCGAGCACCCCTAGGCTGTCTCATAAGGAGCTATGTATAGTCACCATTTTGTGTCCGCCATCTTGCGTAAGCATCCCTAGGACGTATCAAGCCATCTTGTGTCTCATAAGAGCAGCCACCATCTTGTAGAAACAGATAGCTGCCAATGCCAAAGGGCATAAGTAGGAATCGAACCGTTGATCTCATCATTAGACTATGTTTTTTCTTGTTCCTGATACTACGAACCTACGTATTAGGCGGAAAAATGTGGTCCGTTTTGCTCTACGAAGCACCGTTTTCGAGATATTTAACATTTTGCATTTAAGCCTCCAAATTTAATGAATCGAACCAGGACGGTACGTTATACTCTCTACCATAGCTAGACCTGATCATGTTACGAAGACTCGCTTCAATACAAGCTAAAACAGAGCAAATGCCAAAGGTTCTAAGTAGGAACCGAACCGTTGATCCCATCATTAGACTATGGTTTTCTTGTTCCTCATACTGCGAACCTGGGTATTGGGCGGAAAAATTTGGTCCGTTTTGCTCTACGGTGCACCGTTTTCGAGATATTTAACATTTTGCATTTAAGCCCTAAATTTAATGAATCGAACTAGCACGACACGTTAGCCTCTAAGCTAGCTTTCTTCATAAGAGTGGCAGCCATCTTGCGCAAGCACCATTAAAGCGTCTCATAAGGAGTTGTGTAGAGCCGCCATCCTGCGCAAGCATCCTTAGGGCGTCTCAAGCCATCTAGTGCAAGGACCCTTAAGCCGTCCTATAAGAGCAGCCGCTATCTTGAGCAAGCATCCCTAGGGCATCTCATAAGGAGTCATGTATAACTGCCATCTTGTGCAAGCATCCCAAGCGAGTCTCATAAGAACCTATGTATAGCAGCCATCTTGCGTAAGCACCCTTAAGGAGTCATGTATAGCCACCATCTTATGCAATTAGCGTCGAGAGATGGCTGCTGTACAATTTTTCTTTTTAAATTATCCACCACCACATTTCAAAGGTATCTAGCTAAAGATGGCAGCACGGTGCTCTCTTGATTAAAGATGGCGGATGATAGCTAACAGAACTTTTCAAATTGCCCGCTACTACGTGCCTAAGGTAGTAGCCATAAAGAGGGCAGCACGGTGTTCTGTGGATTAATGATGGCGGATGACAGCTGATGAAATTGCCCGCATGATAGCAGCACGGTGCTCTGTTCATTAAAGATGGCGGATGACAGCTGTCAAAAAAAGCACATAGCTTTGTTTCCAAACAAGACTACGTAGAATTTGCCGCTACCACATTTCAAAGGTATCTAGCTAAAGAGGGCAGCACTGTGCTCTGTTGATTAAAGATGGCTGATGACGGCTGTCAAAAAAGCGCGTGAGTTTGTTTCCAAACAAGAGCATGTAGAATTTTTCAAATTGCCGCCACCACATAGAAGGCAGCACGGTGCTCTCTTGATTAAAGATGGCTGCTGTCATGTGGAATTGCCTGTCACCACATTTCAAAGGTATCTAGGTAAAGAGGGCAGCACGGTGCTCTCTAGATTAAAGAAGGCTGCTGTCAAGAAGCATTTTTCTAATTATCCGCCACCACATTTCAAAGGTAAGTAGCTAAAGAGGGCAGCACTGTGCTCTATAGATTAAAGATGGCGGATGACAGCTGTCAAAAATGCACGTGGATTTGTTTACCGATTCAAATCTCGCGCTGGTGAGGTTAAGTTGGTAGCACTAAGGTTTAGGCTCGTTAAGATGGCAGCACTGCGGATGACAGGTGACGAATTTGCAGCTACTGCGATAAAGAGGGCAGCACAGTGCTCTTTGGTTTAAAGATGGCGGATGACAGCTGTCAAAAAAGCACGTGGATTTGTTTACCCATTCAAATCTCGCGCTAGTTAGGTTAAGTTGGTACCACTGAGGTTTAGGCCCGTCAAAATGGCAGGAGTGAGGTTAGCGATGCGTTGTTGTCGATGACAGCTGTCAAAAAGCACGTGGCTTTGTTTTCAAATTCAAATTTCCCGCGGGAGGCGGAAGAGGCGTCTGGGAAGGCCCCTCGGGAGGCGGAGGTGGAGGAGGCCTCTGGGAGGGCCTCCCGTCAGGCGGAGGCGGAGGGGCCCCTGAGGCGGAGGCGGCGACAGAACCATCCAATTATACTACTCTTAATGCTTCCTGCTTTGAAGGACGTTTGGCCTACCAAGCGACCGCTGCTCACCCCGCATGTCTGCATATAATGAGGTGACGCGTTGTCAGCGTAACGAATCCTCCCCGTCGTTATTCGTGGCATTTTTGACCAAGGCCGTCATCACCGTCAGATAGCTTCTCAAGTGTATAAACACGTTGACCTCTCGAAGTAGCTCTCAGATGCAGGCCGGCACGCTACTGGCACTGTGCAGCGAATACTAGGGACCCCTCTTGTAATAACAACAATACTTTACGTCCCACTAACTACTTTTACGGTTTTCGGAGAAGACGAGGTGTCGGAATTTAGTCCAGCAGGAGTTCTTTTACGTGCTAGTAAAACTACCGACACGAGGCTGACGTATTCAAATACCACCGGACTGAGCCAGGATCGAACCAGCGCCTCAACCGTCTCAGCCACTCATTTCGGCACTAGAGGTTATTTTTAACCGTTAACCTTAACGAGTGTTTTTGTGTAACCGCTCCAGTTATAACCGTCAATCAAAAATAACTGCTAAGCCCATCCCTATATTCCATTACTATCGGAAGGCGCCCCCACTATTATTTGAAGAAGCGCTAGTAGAGCAGCCGAACAACTTCATCCGAGCGTGGCCGAGTGGCTGCACATTGTCAGGCGCTAGACACAAGTAATGCACAACGCCACCGCCAGTTGAGAAGTGTGAGAGGAGATGTGTTGTCATGTGATCATTAACACGGCACGCCATTGGCGATTTATGTGCGGGCTTATTTTGTCGTTCAAATGAACGAGGTAGTTCATTTGTGCTGTCTTGATGGAATCAGCTCTCGCGGCACTTCGTTCAATGAACGAGGCACCAGCTTGTACGTACATTTTACAGTAGATGGTGCTTGCTTAGGTCATCGTCCTCTAACACGCTGTGTGCTTGCGTGAACGGCCCGTTCAAATTAATTGAACGAACTCGTACTAGTTCAAATAAAAGAGTCGTTCAAATGAACTAGCTAGTTCATGAATGACCCAACTCTAGGCTGTCCTCCGAGTAGTGATGTGCGCGAGTGACGCCTGGATTCTCGAGAATCGGTTCCTACGACTCCGAGGTCGCACTCAATGTTGTATGCGAGGAATCGGTTCCAGATGACGTCACGAGAGTGTGCTGGGCGTACTCACTACAGTGAGTCTTCCATGTATGTTGTTGTTGTTGTTTGAGTCATCAGTCCAGAGTCGGGTTTGATGGAGCTTCCGTGCAACCCGATACTGTGCTAACCTGCATCCTACATCTGCTCTAATCTGCTTGTCATATTTATACCTTGGCCTACTTCTACCGTTCTTACCACCTACACTTCCTTCAAAAACCAACTGAACAAGTCCTGGGTGTCTTAATATGTGTGCTATCATTCTATCTCTTCTTCTCTTCAAATTTAGCCAAACCGATCTCCTCTCGCCAATTCGATTCAGTATCTCTTCATTTGTGATTCGATCTATCCGTCTCACCTTCAGCATTCTTTTGTAACACCACATTTCAAAAGTTTCTATTCTCTTTCTTTCTGGGCTAGTTATCGTCCATGTTTCACTTCCATACAATGCCACGCTCCACACAAAAGTCTTCAAATACATCTTTCTAATTCCTATATCAATGGTTGAAGTGAGCAAATTTCCTTTCTTAAGAAAGCTCCTCCTTGATTTTCTAATCTGCATTTTATGCCCTACTTACTTCTGCCATCGTTAGTTGTTTTACTACCCAAGTAACAATATTCATCTACTTCCTTTATGACTTCATTTCCTAGTTTAATATTTCCTGCATCACCTGCCCTCGTTCGACTGCACTCCATTACTTTTGCTTTGGACTTATTTATTTTCATCTTGTACTCCTTACCGAATACTTCGTTCATACCATTCAGCAGCTTCTCGAGATCTTCTGCAGTTTCAGGTAAAATAACAATACCATCAACAATTCTCAAGGTTTTTCCAATTTCCTCTTTGATTTCCTTTACTGCCTGTTCTATGTAAATGTTGAAAAGGAGGGGGACAAACTGCAGCCTTACCTCACTCATTTCTGGAATGCTGATTCTTTTTCAAAGCCCTCGGCTCTTATCACTGCAGACAGATTTTTATACAGATTGTAGATAATTCTTCGTTCTCGGTATCTGATCCCAATCAACTTCAGAATCTTAAATAGCTTGGTCCAATCAACATTATCGAATGCCTTTTCTAGATCTACGAATGCCATGTACGTGGGCTTGTTCTTCTTTATTCGAACCTCTAAGATCAGACGTAAAGTCAGGATTGCTTCACGTGATCCTACATTTCATCTGAAGCCAAATTGATCTTCTCCCAACTCAGCTTCAACTTGTTTTTCCATTCTTCTGTAAATAAAACGTGTTAAAATTTGCAGGCATGATATACTATACTAATAGTGTGATAGTTTTCACACTTGTCAGCACCGGCTTTCTTGGGAATAGGTACAACAACATTCTGCCGAAAACCGGATGGGACTTCTCCTGTCTCATACATCTTACACACTAAATGGAATAACCTTGCCATGCTGGTTTCTCCTAAGACAGTCAGTAATTCAGAGGGAATGTCATCAATTCCAGGTGCCTTGTTCCTATTTCGGTCGCTCACAGCTCTGTCAAACTCTGACCTCAAAACTGGGTCTCCCATTTCATCAGCATCAACAGCCTCTTCTTGTTCCAGAACCAAATTATATACATCTTCACCTTGATATAATTGTTGGAAATGTTCCTGCCATCTTTCTGCTTTGTCTTCTTTCCACAGAAGTGGCTTTCCATCCGAGCTCTTAATATTCATACACCTAGATTTCCTTCCTCCAACGGTTTCCTTGATTTTCCTATATGCAGCATCTACCTTTCCTAGAACCATACAACCTTCGACATCCTTGCACTTCTCCTTTAACCATTCTTCCTTAGCTACCTTGCACTTTCTATACACTTCATTCTTTAATCGCCTGTATTCTTTTCTGTCCTCTTCATTTCTCGCATTCTTGTATTTTCGTCGTTCATCGATCAGGTCTAGTATCTCCGGAGTTATCCACGGATTTTTAGTTGATCTTTTCTTCCTTCCTATCATTAATTTAGCAGCCCTACTGACTTCATTTTTCACGACTATCCACTCTCCCTCTATTGTGTTTCCTTCAGCCTTTTCATTTATTCCTTGTGTAACATGTTTCTTGAAACAATCCCTCACACTCTTTTCTTTCAACTTGTCTAGATCCCATCCTTTATCATTCTTCCCTTTTTTCAACGTCAGATGGAATTTCATGACCAACAAGTTGTGGTCAGAGTTCACGTCTGCTCCTGGGAAAGTTTTGCAATACAACACCTGGTTTCACCAGGTCACTTCCACGTATACAGCCGTCGTTTGTGGTGTTTGAACCAAGTATTGGCAAGGATTAAATTATGATCAGTGCAGAATTCAACCAACCGACTCCCTCTTTCGTTCCTTTGTCCCAATCCGAATTCTCCTACCGTATTACCTTCTCTTCCTTGGCCTACCACTGCATTCCAGTCTCCCATCACAATTATATCCTCGTCACCTTTTACATATTGTATTAAATCTTTTATCTCTTCATATATTCATCCGATTACCTCATCATCCGCTGAACTAGCAGGCATACAGGCCTGCACTGTTGTGGTGGGCATTGGTTTGGTGTCTATCTTGACGACAATAATTGTTTCACTATGCTGGTCGTAGTAGCTTACCCGCTGCCCTATTTTCTGATTCATTATTAAACCAACTTCTGCGTTTCCCCTGTTTGATATTGTGTTGATAATTCGGTAGTCGCCTGACCAAAATCATGTCCTTCCTGCCAACGTACTTCACTTACACCAACTACATCTAACTTTAGTCTATCCATCTCCCTTTTCAGATTCTCCAACCTACCACAACGACTCAAACTTCTAACATTCCACGCTCCGACTCGCAGAATGTCAGTATCCATCTTCCTGATGATCGTCCCCTCTCGTGAAATCCCCACCCGGAGATCCGAATGGAGGACTAGTTTAACTCCGGAATATTTTACCCGGGAGGAAGCCATCATCAGTACATCATTCATACAGAGAGAGCTTCATGCCATCGGGAGTTAGTTACGGCTGTAGTTTCCCGTTGCTTTCAGCCGTGTATCAGTATCAACACAGCTAAGCCATGTTGAGTGTTATTACAAGGCCATATCAGTCAATCATCTAGACTGCCGCCCTTGCAACTTCCGAAAGGCTGCTACCCCCGTTCGATGAACCATTCCTTAGTCTGGTCACTCAACAGATACCCATCCGATATGGTTGCACCTGCGGCTCGGCTATCTGCTTCATTGGGACACGGAAGCTTCCCCACCGCGGCAAGGTCACATGGTTCGCAGGAGAGGCTTCAACTATTTCTTTTGTATACAGTGTAAGGTCTTATTGGTTGTCATGAATGAATTATGCCACATAATAATGAAATAACAAATTATCCTGGTTGTCCGGAAATCACATTTCATATCTCGACACTGGTTGTAGCAATCGACACTGTTATTTATGCTTGCACTGTATTTTTCTCACGTGGTTTTCAAATATCGCTCGTGTAAACGTATAAAATCTGTTGAGTTAAGTCGCGTTTTTAATAAGTACACAACTTGTTTCAAAGTATACCTGTCTTCCGTTACATTTAATCTGCAATGGACATTTCATGCTATACTCCGACTCTTTGGCCGAATGGTCAGTGGTGAGGCCTTCGGTTTTGAGAGTACTGGGTTAGATTCCCGGCCGTGTGGGTTATTTTAATCACCTCTGATTAGTCCTTTGGCACGGGGATGGGTGTTTTTGCTTGTCCTAATATTTTCCTCTTCATATTCAGACAGCACACTGCACTACCAACCACCACAGGAACACGCAATAGTGATTACATCCCTCCACATAGTGTTGGAGTCAGGAAGGACATCCGGTTGTAAAACAGGGCCAAATCAACATGTGCGATACAGTTTGCACCCGCGACGCCACAGGTGTTAGAAAAGTGGTAGAAAAAGAAGAAGGAGACATTTCATGCTACTGCTATGTGTTATTATGCGAAACTGTTAGAATTTCTAATTTTGTTTTCATCACTGCTTAACATTAGTTAAGGTTGTCTCTTTAGTACTATTATATTTTTGGAAATAGTACTTTTATATTACGTCATATTCCCCGTACAAGTTTTGAATTGCTTACAATCCATACAATTTGATTCGTTTCAAACAAAGAATCATATTTTCTGTTCAAATTACAGTCGCAGTAGAGTATATAACTCCAGGACACTACTGTACAATGAAAGCAGGCACGGCTTGTAAAGTGACCTGGTTTTAAACCAAAACGAACTCACATTACAGAACACATTCGTGCTGCACGCGTTTACGTATCTGCATCATAGACGGTGCTCCTTGTTCCTCGGAATCGATTCCGCAATCGGGTACCCGATTCTCCGGGCACATGGAATCGACTCTTCATGACTCCGGTCGCAACCCATCACTACCTCCGAGTGATTGAATCGGTTGTAGCAAGTGAAGCGCTCCACCGGTATTCTCCGGTACTACTGCGGAGGAAACGGAGCGAACGTGCTCTGCTCATTCAGACAAAACACTCCTCCCTGTCAGTTGCTGCGTGTGACGGGTGAACGTTCTGGCACTGTGTAGCTAATGCCGAGAAAACCATCAGTTGTTTGGAACTCTTCGATGGAGAGGGCGATCAGAAGAAATCTGCCAAGTGAAAATTATGTGCTCGTAGTTATTCAACGGGAGGCACATATAATTTATTTGATCATTTAAAGAGGAGACATAAGCCAGCACCTCCTAGAGAACAAGGCCTGGCAATACGATTCGTGACGTCACGCGCGTGGGCCCAGCGCGAGTGGATAGTAGATGAAGCTAATTCCTTACGAGTGTGAATAGGTTACAATGCCGGAAGAGGAAATTCATAACTGAATTTGCAATTGCTCAAACAAGAATGTTTACTATTAAAGGAACTTGATTGATTGATTGATTGATTGATTGATTGATTGATTGATTGATTGATTGATTGATTGATTGACTGATTGATTGATTTCAGAGTTTACACTTGATTTCAGAGTTTACACATTCCTTTTCAATGGAATTCATAGAGATCATCAACTCTTTAAATAATAATAGTATTGTACTCTAAAAATGAGAAAGCCTCCGCCCCTCAGCTGACCTTAACACAACAATGAATATTTGGGATAGGCTCTTCCTTGATTAAAATGAGTTAAACACAATGTTCCTTTTCAATGCAGTTCCAGTCTTGTTTTACAGATATTAAACTTCATTTTTCTTTAAATTCCTGGAAGTTCTTGACAGAAACAGTACTGACATGATCTTGATGGATCTCTAAATTTTTGAGCAAGAGCCTTGACCAAACTTTCATTGTCTACTCGAAAACGCCTATCATCTGGAGCTTCTCAGTGGGCAGATGTGGTGTTAGACAAGTACTCTGGGCAGTTTGGAAACTGAGAAGGAACAGCTCCTAAAACGTTTAGACCAAATTAGAATGCAATCTCCTAGATATAAATGCACTCATCTATTAATTTATGGTACCGCTTACTTCACAGGACTATGTCATGTCTTAGATATATCCGGTTGATTTTAATATAAAATGAATAGCACACACGGATACAGAGAAAATCATTGAGTGAATGTAATTTAAAATAATTATATAGAACCTAACATATCTTCCATGAACACAATAATATTGCTGTTTAGCCTGAATTTAAAATATTAACCCACACTAAGAGGTGATATAATAATTAGAACTGGCTCACTTGCAGTTAAGGCTCCAGCAGAGTAAGAATACGTGAAAGCCAATAGCTCACATGCCTTCATAATGTATAACTTTTGCCAGGATACCACTATACCGACAACAGAAGTCTTATAAATTGTCAATACTCTGCACATCCCAAACTAAATGTCATAACTGGTAAATTCATTACAGCAAATGCTTAAATCAGTAAAGTATAAATCACCCCGAAAAAATCTACTATTTCATTTATAAATAGTAAATATATTAGAGACCTATCCATAAACCCTTCACAAGCCTTGGATTGGTGCAGTCAATAATTTCCCATTTCTCTCATCACACATGCTGCTCGTCCATTCAACCTCATGAGTTTTAAAATGAAGCTCGCACATCTACAACACAGGGCTCCACCTGAAGGACTATTCCACAACTTATGTCATGGAATCATTGATCTCTATACATGGATGGCTGGTAGCATGGGTAGCAGTAAGCCTAATAGAAGATGACTGGCGTAGTAAGATGGCAGCGAGCGCTCTGTGCAGTAGACCACGAGGAGCGCGCTTGCTTTATTTATGCTTAGTTCCTTCGAGCATACAGACAGACAGAGATGTCACTCACTATGTTTCTACCGGCCAAGCGTGGCACCAACATCAAGCTCTGAGCACAAAACAAGGTGCTCTTCCATAAGAAGAGCATTACGGAGTGTTTTTAAATCCCGATTTAAGCGTGCTCCTAATGATTCATTGATTTAAAGTATTCAAGATGGTGACAAATGCTATTACCATGGAATATTTCCTTTCCTTTTTGTGTGAAAAGTGTTAAGTAACATTATATATGTGTGTAATATTTGGATGTATTTACATATCAGTTAAGCGTTATGGTGGCATGATTAGGCCTTACGTGGTTAACACTATAATTACCACTTTTCTGTAGACTAAAACTACGCACTATGAACGCACTATGAACTCAATGCTATTAATCGCACATTTACAAAGGAATTAAGATGAAACACATCAATGAAAAATCACTAGTTTAGATATTTCACTCGCTGAATTGATACCACATGTTACTTCTGCACGTTAGTGAAATATAAACAAACAAGGGAGCCATGCTTGCACTACTACGATTAACACAAATATGAATTCCTAAGTTCGCCTCTGTTGTGTAGTGGTTAGTGTGATTAGCTGCCAACCCAGGAGGCCCGAGTTCGATTCCCAGCTCTGCCACGAAATTTGAAAAGTGGTACGAGGGCTGGAACGGGGTCCACTCAGCCTCGGAAGGTCAACTGAGTAGAGGTGTGTTCGATTCCCACCTCAGCCATCCTCGAAGTGGTTTTCCGTGGTTTCCCACTTCTCCTCCGGGGAGGTACCTAACTTAAGGTGACGGCTGCTTTCTTCCCCCTTCCAATCATCCCATCACCCTCCACCATCCCCTACACTCATTTTATTGCTATCCCGGAGATTTACTGACCTCGGAATGACGTGTCAGTGTCCCCAATGTCCCCATGCTTTGAGTGAACATGTCCCTATAGTATTAATTATTCCAATGCACCATTAATTGCGATTTGAATTTGATTATGTTATTATTGCTTCCCCATAAGGAGAGCTCTAGGATGGGTACACCAACATGGCGGACGGCGCACTCAACTTGGCGTACTTTCTCCTGCAGCGGAGAGCTGCCATCAGCGATCCATGTATAGAGATCAATGCATTGAATGTATGAAATCAGATATAACACACTAATAAATAAGACCTTTGCATTTTTGGAAGGAACGAAATCATCTCGGCGAATGGCTCTTAACCACTTAGCACTCTCCGAGTCGTCAGTTGAAAACGAGGAAACAACTCACTTTAGGGCCAGTGCGATAATTGCCCTTACAATCTGGAACACTGGATTTCTGAGGCACCGTTATTCATAATTTGAAAAACAGTGATCGCAATTCACAGCAACACACCATTAAAAGTAACAACAGTTCTAACTCCACGTGGGGGCCATGCCGGCACTTTAAACACAATTTATTAATATTAACAATTTATAAGTACTAAAACCTTTAACTGAACTTACACTAATAGGAATATTAAGCGAGTGTTAACACACAAGACTCGATTAAGATTAATACAATGGATAAAAAACACACATAACAGGGAAGCGCGTCCTAACAGCGGCACCAAGGTAACTGAGATACTGGCATGGGCCCAAGCGCACATATGTCATCAGTTACTCTCAATCGTGTTGCCAGGCCTTCTTCTCTAGGAGGTGCTGCATAAGCAGTGTTTGGAACCACAGTAGTGAGGTGTACGCCCCAGGGAGTGAAGAGCATAAGCGCTTGGCTCTGTTTGTTATATGCAACCGCTCGTCACTCTCCGGGATGAAGGCTTCAGGTATGAACTATCACATCGCCGAACTCTGCCTGAGATAGATGGAAAATGAACTCATATTACAATTAAATGCCAGCGATTTCTGTGATCGAAACCTAGGTTATATTTATTTTTTCCTAGGGAATTCTATGCGAAATACATGACGAAGTACGCAATAAGATGAACGTCCAATGGCAGCAACAAAACAGGTCGCTTTAACAACTGACTGTTTGACATCCAATAGACAAGACCCGTACATAATTGTGACTGCCCATTTTATACGAAAGGCGATGTCCGTATGTCTGGCAACGCAAATTGTGGAAGGAAGTTATACCGCGGAGCATATCGCTAGCCGCTTGTCAAAAATCATCAATTCTTGGCAGATGTCTGGTAAAGTGCCAGCAATTACTACAGATAACGCTGCAAATGTGGTAGCTGCGGTACGAAAGTTAAATATCCGCCATGTTCCCTGTGTAGCGCACACACTTAATTTGGCCATAAATGATGTGGTAAAGAGCACGTTCCCTTTTCGTACGCTTCTGGATACTTGCACAGATATTGTCACTTATTTCAAGCAAGTGTGTCACAACAAAAGTAAAAGTAAGGCTAGGGTCGTAAGTTTTGACATGTTAAACTCAAGGTATTGCCGAACTGTGGCTTATAATAATACATTTGCTCCAGGCCTGCTGCTAGTGTTTGTTTCCTAATTTGTCTTGTAGGCAAAGTACTCTTGCAAACCATAAATTACAACTTCAACAGTTAGAGTCCGGTAAGCAGCCACTCCGGCTTATTCAGTACTGTTCGACCCGATGAAACTGTCAGCTTGCCATGATGCGCCGTCTTCGCGAGATAAAGGACCAACTCATAGTGGCTCGGTCAGAACTTGTGAATGCGCCGCAAGCACTAACATGTGAGAATTACAAATACAGCGTATTGTATTGAAAACCTTGTATTTTTGTAACATTTGAATACAATGTATCACCTCAACGTTTTCCAGCTGACGAATGGTTGACCTTAAAGGAGTGCCTAGCAATTTTAGACCAATTCGGAACGATGACTACCATGTTATCCGTAGAACTATGTACCACGTTTACTCACGTGATTCCTTTGGTGCAAAGGTTATTTATCTCTCTTTCTACGGAAGTAGAAAAACCAGCAACTACTGTGGGACGGATGGTCTAAGAAGCAAGTCTGGAAGCCGTAACAACGCGATTTTTTGCATATGAAACTCATTCTGTGACAAGGGCGGCAACTTTTCTTGATCCTACGTACAAAAAGGATGGATATCGAATACCAGATCATGCAGAAAAAGCACGAAAACAGGTTAGTGTTACAATTTTTAATGCAACAAAAGCACGATGTGTTCACTCTCTATAGAGACTATCCCTTTCACAAAACCAAGCATGTAACAATTTTCAGGTTGAAGTCGAGCTAAGGACCACGATCCAAAGGCGTGACAGGTTACAAGCAGCAGCAGAAAATTCTACATCGTTGAAAGAAAGGCCCGTTGAAGGATGAAACTAAGGCAGGCGTAAACCATTAGCGTTTTGGGATGCAATGCTGGTCCAGAAGCGACGTGTTACGACGTCTACGTCGAATACCACCATACTACTACGGCAGTACCTGGAATTAGAGCCAGTGCATAGGTTGACTGACCCTGTCAAGTACTGGGCTCTAATGGCGAACCAATCTGATCCACTTGATGAAATAGCTGGATACTACCTTTGTATTCAGCTACCTCTGTCCCAGCGGAGAGAATGTTTTCTGCTGCCGGACAAATAATCACAGCAAGAAGAAATGCTTTATAGCCAGAAATAGGAAACACTTTGTTTTCTTACATGGAAACTCCAAATAATTCTTCAAGTAACCTATGTAAACTTCGTTTCTTCTTGATTGAAACGTTATTTATTTATTTATTTATGTATTTATGTATTTTTTGGGTGTATAGCTGTGGCTCCGAAATAATTGGTTGTATTTAATATGAGGCTGCTTTTTATAACATACTTCGCTTTAATACACCCAAAAATTATGAATTATTGTTACATTAAATTATGTATTGGTATTATATAATATACGGTAGATTCTTCATTCAAACCAACACTACTACAACTGTTGCTTAAAAACTGCACCACACGTAACAATCCAACGGCTTGGTGCGTTGTCGCTCTACTTAAAGTAGGTGATACTGGAACAAACTACACCGCTCCTTTCCTTGCATGACGGTATTAGCGAAGGAAGCGGAGACAACAGAGGCAATCGGAGACACCGATTCATGTTGCGCGAGCAACTTCTCCGCTCCTACCGCTCCTTTCCCAGCACTATCAGAAGCGTACACCACCAATTACCACTATGCTCATAGGCAATCTAGAATACAAGTTGGCCGTTGCGCTTCATTATTGTTGTCAAACATGTATTTGCACTTTCGATATGTCGATTGTCAATCAATTAATCAATCAGTCACTACTGATCTGCAGTTAGGGCAGTAGTCCAGGTGGCAGATTGCCTACCATTGTTTACCTGGCCTTTTCTTAAATGATTGCAGAGAAATTGGAAACTTATTGAACATCTCCCTTGATAAGTTACTCCAATTACATGTTACAAATTTCATGTTTGGTCCGTATTGAAATGTGCAAACACAATTGTATTGAATAGGTTGATCCTAATAAATTTTAGTAATATTTTAAAACTTTATTTATTCCAATCCCTAACTCCGTTTGCTATAAACAAATATTTTCCCCAATTTGTCCTCTTGAATTCCAACTTTATCTCTCCTACTTTTAAAGACGCCACTCAAAATTATCTACTAGAGTCATTCCACGCCATCCCTGCACTGACACTTCGGAACATACCACATAATCAAGCAGCTTGTCTCCTTTCTCCCAAGTTTTCCCTGCCCAAACATTGTAACTTTGCATGTTATGATTGATATTATGATTTTGCCATTGTAGCACTCACGGCCCGTACTTATAGACATGATATAGACTTTTGCGCACGGCATAACCCCAAAAGTCTTTATCAAGTCAATATTATAATTGATGGTTTTGAAAGACTCATTTCTTTGAAGAAACTTATCTTCCTTTCATCCGATACCAGACTTACAAACCATACGTGGCGGTGTCACATAGTTGCGTATCGGAAGACTGTGTATTACATTTATGTGGCACTTCTCAATTCGTGTCCATTGCTGCGCCAAGTGATATGATGGCATCACCTTTCACTTGACGAATGCAGTAGTGGTAGGGCAATGTATGTTATAAGTCACTGGCGTCAGCATATTTCAGCTGAGTCAGCCCCCGTGGTCAATGACTCCAGCAAAGGTCATTGATCCTATGACGTCGTGAACACGTGATCCGTGATGTCACCAGCTCGTGGGCTTGTTTTTAAACAAAAGCACGTGCTTTTGACAGCTGTTACCTTGAAAGAACCTAACCCAACTTTTTTGGACAAGAGATCGTCGCTAACCTCACTGCTGCCATCTTGACAGGTCCCAACATTACTTTTCTGTGAACAGGTCAAGTGGCTATCCTCACTGCAGCCATCTTGACAGGTGTTTGGCGCGGAATTTTAAACCTGGCTAACCTCACTCCTGGTATCATAACCACATGGGCGCGGAATTTGAACAGCTGTCAAGAGGACATCGGTCACCTTGACGGAACCTAAGCTCACTTTCCTGCATAAGGGAACGTCGCTGAACTCACTGCTACCACCTTGACAGACTCAAACCATACCACTGCCATCTTAACAACATGGGGTGCGGAATTTAAACAGCTGTCAAGATGACAGCTGCCAGCTTGACAGGTCCCAACCACATGCACTAGTCGGTGCGGATTTTGAACGGGTGCCCTTCGCGACGTCCCTTTCCCCGACACTGCCTTAGAGGGGGCCTAACCTCAGAGGATTATAGTTTTAAAGCTAGCCGCCCTTCTCGACATGCACCCTTCCCGACACTATCTTGAAGAGGGCCTAAGAGGTCAGCTCAATGCATTATGTCTCCATCCGACAGTTACGAACAAGTCTAAACATGTATAACCTTGACGACGAGATCTTATGCTTAAGGCTTTACGTCCCCCCATCCGACAGACTGTCTGCGACGGGACTGAGCACCTGCGATACTAAGATTATTCTGCTTTTAACATGCAGCGATGACGTCGACATGGTTATGCATGTTTAGACTTGTCCGTTATCAAGGTCACTCTCTAAAAAAATCAAGGCTTTACATATAGTATGAGTGTGAATTATTCTTTAGTCTCTGAGATACTGTGATACAGAGTAGAGCAATTTATTCCATCATGACAAGAACATTAATATTTGATGTACAAGGCTTCAAAGTAATCGGCAACTAATTTGTGTTTAAAGAGGTGGCTGCGTTAGAGTGCACTGTGTAGTGTGCGCCTATATTACGTCTGCAGTGGGAAGAAAACGAATACCTTATCGCTTTCTATCTTTGATCATGAACGCTTACTTGTCAAGAGCAGATCTTGTTCTTTTTAAGGGTTGTGAAAAGAAGGAATGGTTGCGTGAGTATCTACGATCAGCGTGTGAAATTATAGAGATGCATGAATCAGGATGTCCATCATTTAAAACTCTTTACAAGGATCATAGTGGACCAACAATTAAACAGACCTTGCGGCATGTGGGCATGCTCTTTGATTGGTTGTGTTGCAGTGCACGTCGGGAGGTGAACAACATATGTAAATTGCAGTGTCGAAATGACGTCAGTGTGAAAGAAACATCTGTAGAGTAAAGACACCATGTCATTTCTATCCGATACTAAGTGTAACGCAGTTGAAAGGGCAATCGTAAAGTTTTATGCATGCAAAAAGAAAATAAACACTTTTAATGAAGAAGAGTCGAATGCATTACCAAAGGCATTTTTGGTTAATACAGCTGCGAATGCTGTAAAGAATATCTGGGATAAGGTGCCCCGTGAGTGGACTCAAGACCCTGTTTTGTCAGAGCTTCAGAAGTGTAGTTTACATCATAAACAAATGAGTATTGAGCCACACCCCGCACGCACAAAATCCTGCTCACCGTGCATAATATAACAACATTAGCTAAGAACTGGGGCCCGGATCGCGAATTGGAAAGGCCACAAGCTACAAGCCTTGAGCTGGAGATGAGCCTCTCGGCAGAAAAATACCAAGAGACGAATTTTTAATTAAAATATCAAGAAATTCAGAAAATAACAAGGAAACATTTATTGAATTAATAAAATGAAGAAATCGAGACAGTAAATGAATTTGAAAATAGGGAAGGATAATCCATATAAAAATTAAACATACACAATTCTCCTATTACCGAGATGTAGCAAGTGTCACTATGAGGTATACCACCATTCGGAATCGAATTATATTACAATCAGTTGAACCGCTCAAAAGCGTGCGATTACATTCAGATTATCCTCACACAAACACGACGCAATACACAGTTCATTATGGTGGTCCAGTTTCACAAAAGTTACTAATTTCACTTATTCAACTTATCTCCACGCCCGTATATCACACCCCTCTTCTTTCATATCTCTTATTTGTACAACAATCCGTCACCCCCCACTAGTAAAACTATACTCCTACGCATCAAAGAGCAGACTAAAGGAAAGAATTACTCGTAGAACTTTCGGAGTAGATTTAAAAGGATCACGTACACGAACTACAAGAAAAAAGAATGGTGAGGGCCATTAGCTGACATAAATTGCTCTGAGTCCTCATTATCTTGGAGGTATTTCAAATTCATGCCACTCACAATAGACTGGTTCATGAAGGAACTACAATATCCATTACCTAACAACGCGATACGCAAAAAAGTTTGGCACAGGTTGCAGACGAGGGAAGACCCCAAATGTTTTACACACATGCTTATCAGGAGCTAACGATGGGCCATCACGCTTGCTCGGATTTAGTTTCCCTGCTGAGAATTGCACCTAGGACATACATTGTGCTTGGCACCATTTAGATATTTATAACATTTTAAGGAAGACTTAGACCAACTATGCTTGGAGACGCGACCTAATTTCCCAAAATTTCAACATTTTGCTACATCAGTCTTCTTATCAACAGTTCAATTGGAATTTGGACGTCATTAATAGTGCGACGAGTAGGAGAGACGAAGTTCACCTTCCAGGAGAAGGGGATGAAGAAGGAATCGCACCAAAGGAGACAGCTTTTGACGATGCATGAATATGACGTCGGGGAATGAACAATCAGAGGGCACGGGAGGCGGACGTCACAATTTATTCTGATAAACGGTTGTCTCAAATTCGCCACCCAAACTAGAGATTTCTTTCACGCTCTCAACCTGTGATTGTTTTATGTAAAGTTCTTAATCGGCGGTCAGATTCCGATAAAACTGATCAAATACACTGACTGACAGAGCAAATGCAACACCAAGAAGGAGTGGTTCGAAAGGGATGAAAGTTGGGGAAAAAACAGAGACGGCACGGACGAATAATTGATGTTTATTTCAAACCGATATGCAGGTTACACAATGCGCACGGCATCGACTCAGTAGAATGTAGGACCACCGCGAGCGGCGATGCACGCAGAAACACGTCGAGGTACAGAGTCAATAAGAGTGCGGATGGTGTCCTGAGGGATGGTTCTCCATTCTCTGTCAACCATTTGCCACAGTTGGTCGTCCGTACGAGGCTGGGGCAGAGTTCGCAAACGGCGTTCAATGAGATCCCACACGTGTTCGATTGGTGAGAGATCCGGAGAGTACGCTGGCCACGGAAGCATCTGTACACCTCGTAGAGCCTGTTGGGAGATGCGAGCAGTGTGTGGGCGGGCATTATCCTGCTGAAACAGAGCATTGGGCAGCCCCTGAAGGTACGGGAGTGCCACCGGCCGCAGCACATGCTGCACGTAGCGGTGGGCATTTAAAATGCCTTGAATACGTACTAGAGGTGACGTGGAATCATACGCAATAGCGCCCCAAACCATGATGCCGCGTTGTCTAGCGGTAGGGCGCTCCACAGTTACTGCCGGATTTGACCTTTCTGCACGCCGACGCCACACTCGTCTGCGGTGACTATCACTGACAGAACAGAAGCGTGACTCATCGGAGAACACGACGTTCCGCCATTCCCTCATCCAAGTCGCTCTAGCCCGGCACCCTGCCAGGCGTGCACGTCTATGCTGTGGAGTCAATGGTAGTCTTCTGAGCGGACGCCGGGAGTGCAGGCCTCCTTCAACCAATCGACGGGAAATTGTTCTGGTCGATATTGGAACAGCCAGGGTGTCTTGCACATGCTGAAGAATGGCGGTTGACGTGGCGTGCGGGGCTGCCACCGCTTGGCGGCGGATGCGCCGATCCTCGCGTGCTGACGTCACTCGGGCTGAGCCTGGACCCCTCGCACGTGCCACATGTCCCTGCGCCAACCATCTTCGCCACAGGCGCTGCACCGTGGACACATCCCTATGGGTATTTGCTGCGATTTGACGAAGCGACCAACCTGCCCTTCTCAGCCCGATCACCATACCCCTCGTAAAGTCGTCTGTGTGCTGGAAATACCTCCGTTGACGGAGGCCTGGCATTCTTAGCTATACACGTGTCCTGTGGCACACGACAACACGTTCTACAATGACTGTCGGCTGAGAAATCACGGTACGAAGTGGGCCATTCGCCAACGCCGTGTCCCATTTATCGTTCTCTACGTGCGCAGCACAGCGGCGCATTTCACATCATGAGCATACCTCAGTGACGTCAGTCTACCCTGCAATTGGCATAAAGTTCTGACCACTCCTTCTTGGTGTTGCATTTGCTCTGTCAGTCAGTGTACTTCCGATTCGGAGGCCTTGACACACAAACGGTCGAATAGCGTTAAAATTCCAGTGACATAGTCGTCAATGGATTCTCCTAGTGCTTGAGTTCTTCTGAAAATATCCTGTTTCAAGCAGTAGTCCATATCGGACAAACCAAATCTCTGTTTAATTTGCGTAGCAAGATCTTCCCAGGTTTGGATATTCGCTTTTGCTTACTTGAACCATTTCATCGCCGGCCCTTCCAGCATTCCGGAGATGACCCTCACGAACAGATCAGGAGATAAGGATACATACATATCATTATTACTCACCCTAGTAAACACCATCGGCTTACAGGTAATAAAGGCAGAGCGAAACACAGAACAAACAAACAATAGGCACTACATCTCTCCTAAAACTACTTAACTAAATTATCCACCTCTACATCTACTCAGTGCCCTCCCACACGTACGCGGATAGCCAGCATACGTGCAGGAAGCACCAGACTACAAACTACCCTATTCCCCTATTCCCACCTACCACCTAAAAAAATGTTAGTAGACTGGTCGCTGCGTCAGCCCTGGTATGGAATACATGCCCACCAACCCGTTGATCGCAGCCACCAGCTTCGCCACGTGAGAACTGATCTCCTATCTCACCTACACTTGCTGACAATGTATTCCTTCCCTACCATGTGTGACAAGCCAGCTTGGCGGAAACCAGACCCAACACATGGCTTGCCACACACTTCCGCTATGTACGTCACACCTACTATGTTCATTGTCATCTCTCTATCTTCCCTTTCCTTTTTCTTCCCGTGCAGACGTGCTCCAGCCTAACTTCTTTGGGGTGGGTCAAGGCCCATCCTCTCCCTCTCCCTTTGATACGTCACCTTCTCCTTTCTCGCACTATTCTCGTCCACTACATCTCACCTTATTAAGCTTAAGACTTAAACATCAACTAACAACCATATTACATCCCTCATCATCGCACTTAAAACAATTTAACTTTTTTTTTACTTACACACCAACAGTTTCCATTCTAAGTCCATTAGTTCACCCAGTCTTCTCAAACTACAGCACCACACTTACATCAGACTATTAGACTTATCCCATTTCTTCCATCCTATTCAACTACGTACATAAACATCAAGAATCCCTCGATTTTACACCCCTCAACCAGGTATCTACACCATTTAACTTTTATTTTTTTTTCATATGACCTACTTTCATAATTTCCATACTGCCAGCATTTTCTCCTTAATTACAGTCCCACTTAATGTATCTCAATTCTATTACATACACCTTCTTTATACTCCCTCCTCACACAAATATACTTAAACAATCCATTTTTCTTTTCACTCCTCATTTACACACAAACAGACAGTGCTCCATTCCAAGTCCATTAGTTCACTCAGTCATCTCACTTTATATATATATATATATATTTTTTTGCTTCCACCTAAGCTTCATTTCAACTATCCTCGATAAACTTAAACTATATACCAGCTTACTTTAAAACCGCTTAATTTTTTTTACATACAAACAGTTTCCATTCCAAGTCCATTAGTTCACTCAGTCTTCTCAATCTACAGGACCACAATTATGTCAGACTGTTAGACTTATCTCATTTCTTCCATCCTATTAAACTTAGTACATAAAACATCAAGAATCCCTCAGTTTTACACCCCTCCTCAAGGCATCTACACCATTTAATTTTTTTTCACATGACCTACTTTCATAATTTCCATACTGCCAACATTTTCTCCTTAACTACGGTCCCACTTAATCTATCTCAATTATATTACATACACCTTCTTTATACCCCCTCCTCCCACATATACACTTAAACAATCCATTTTTCTTTTCACTCCTCATTTACACACAAACAGACAGTGCTCCATTCTAAGTCCATTAGTTCACTCAGTCATCTCACTATATATATATATATATATATATATATATATATATATATATATATATATATTTTGCTTCCACCTAAGCTTCATTTCATCTATCCACGATAAACTTGAACTATATACCAGCTTCTTCAGTTTACACTACCCGCAAGCCTACTCAAACTCCCCTTTTATCAACTCTTACCTAATTTTATCAGGCTTTCCCTTGTTACCAACTCTTCTCATAAACACATCTACTCTCATATTCCTCAAGTCATTAATCAATCACCTCCTCCCATCCTACTACTTCTCTATCTACTTTCCAACAATTTGCCCCAGGCGGATCACCTTTCCACAGGGCAAAGTGTTCTCCCCCTTTCCCCTAACACTACAGCCCCCTCTTCTGATATCATGGTTACCATGATACCCTTACCGCTTCTGCTCAGGGCGGATATCCATTCCTCTGAGCAGAATGCCTACCCCCTTCCTCCCTCGGCAAGCACCACATTATCTGCACAACCCCTGTTACTCCCTCAATTTCTTTATAAATATAGCTCTGGCCACATTTAAGAATTTCGCTATATTCGTTCCTTTCTCCCACTCTCTACATAACAAAGATGTCATCTTATAGCTTTCCCCTACCATGTCCAGCTCCTTCTTACTTCGTAGTTTGATCTTTATCTCCGCTAAAGCTCGGCATTGATTAAAAATATGCAGGTCCTCCCACTTATCTGCACATAACACACATCTATCCCTATTCTCACTACCTACCCATCCCCTATTCCTCGGAACACTCAATAACCACCAATACAAACCTCTCTTATCCCTTCTACCTTCAAACTCCGTTTTCGGGTTTATTACTTCCACCAATTTATTTAATACTGATAAAGAGACTCTCTCTCTACATTCCCCTATTAATCTCTGTCTTTCAATATCTAGTAGTCTTCCCTTTATCCTTTCCCATATCCATTTATTCCTACCACCCCCCAGACCTCTCCATATACCCCCAATCCAATCTTTTGTAACTTTTTTTTAGCACTTATTCACCCAGTAAGCTTCATTCGTCATACCTTTCTGAAAACTAAACGTTTCTTGTACTAATGCCCCACCCTTCCCTTCCTCCAAACGAATCCAGTACTTGAACACCCTCTTAGCTATTTCAACCTCTATCGATTCTTTACAGACTAATCTGGCACCGGCATTGGCTGTACAATTTGGGAGGACCATCATGATCTTACTAAATTTCGCCACCACCTGGTTTAGTTCACCCCTGCCCTCCTCTATTCCTCATACTTAAACCCCAAATAGCATTCTGCTCATTACCAGTGATTTAAACACCGTTGTCAGAATTTTGTATTTAACGTCTGGAAATTTTTTTCTAATACCCCTACTGCCGCAAGCGCTCCTCTTCCTTTAAATTTTGCCACCTTACACTGATTTTTCCAAGAAGCATTCTTACTATTTATTACACCTAGGTACTCAATTTTTCCCCCTGGTCTAATTTCTTCCTGATCTAGCCTCTAAACTTCCTTATACTTTCTCCCACCCCTTTTCCTACACACCATTATCTGAGTCTTTCTTACATTTACTCTGAGAGACCATTTCCTAGTATACTCAACTACCTTGTCCAACCCTTTTTGCAACCCACTTGCCGTCAAACCAAAATCAATAAGTCATCCGCGAATAGCAACCCCGGAACCTCCATTTTCCCTATACAAGCGCATTGCCATGCGTCTCGACCATGCCCCTCTGAAATATTATTTATAAATAATATAAATAATATCGGGGGTAGCTTACACCCCTGTCTCACCCCGCTTTTCGATTCAAAACACTTACTCAACCTTCCATCCTGCAATTTAATCATCACAAACACTTCCTCATAAATAATTTCTATTGCCGCCCTCATTTTCTTCGACATTCCAACCTCCCTTAATCTCAAAAATAGCGCCTCCCTACTGACCGTATCGAGGCTTTTTCTAAGTCGATCGCTGCTATAAATAATTTACGCCCTGCTGTCCTCACATACTTTGTAATCAAAGTGTCCAGAATCCAGGAGATAAGGAGCTACATTCGGCAATATCTTCAACCGGTTCTATTACCTATTACCTTCACCCAAAAAATTCAGCTTCCATTTATGGACAATGTCAAAACCGGGTTAATATTAGGAATAGGTCACTAATTGGACTAGTAATTTGTGAATAAGAGTTCACGCGTACTTCAACGAGGGCATTTTCACCACTGGCAATCGGATCCCTCGCTTCAAGGATTCTAGCTCTCTCACTAGCAGATACGGAACACGTGTTAACGTTATCTAATTCATGACCCATATCTTTTACATTGTTGGAGATATCTCCATTAAAAATTTCACTCTCACTGCCCATATTCAAGCCATTATCTCTTTCCATAATTAGGAGCCGGGCAGAGTGGCTCAGACGGTTAAGGCGTTCGCCTTCCGACCCCAACGTGGCAGGTTCGATCCCGGCTCAGTCCGGTGGGATTTGAAGGTGCTCAAATACGTCGGCCTCGTGTCCGTAGATTTACTGGCACGTGAAAGGACTCCCGCGGTACTAAATTCCGGCACCTTGGCGTCTCTGAAGACCAAAAAGTAGTTAGTGGGACGTAAAACAAATAACATAATTATTATTATTACATAATTAGGGCGGAATTTCAGCAGCAACAGACACGCAAAGGATAAAGGATCTTCGTAAATAAGTAAGCATATCTAAAATTAGGTGACATCACACTTGGAGACAGGGGGTTACTCGGAAGTGATTTAACATGCCCTGAATACATTTTCATCCCCAGCTCAACCTATTCCCAATTTTATTCGAAGGGGATTACCCAGTCTAACCGCGTGACTGCTACCATTTGAGCCACACCGCGCAAGTACAAAACCTGCTCAACGTGCCTAATATAACGTCATTAGCGGGGATCGAGACTGGGAGAGGCCAGATGTTATAAGACTTCAGCTGGAAATGAACCTCTCGGCATGAGCCTAGTATTCAAAACAAAATTCAACAAATAACAAGAAAACATTTATTGAAATAATAAAATGAGTAAGTGGAGAAAATAAATGAATTCGAAAGTAGGGAAAGATAATCAATATGAAAAATGTATACACGTAAATCCCCTTTTACAGGGATGTATCAACAGTGTCACTGCGACGGTATACCATCATTCAGAATCCAATTATATTACAATCAGTTGAACCGCTTATAAGCGTGCGATTGCATTCAGATTATCCCCACATAAACACGACGCAATACACACAGTTCATTAAAAGGTGGTCTAATTTTCCAACAGTTATTAATTTCATCTACTCAACCTATCTCCACTCCCGTATATCACACCTCCCTTCTTTTATATCTCTTATTTTTGCAACTATCCGTCAGCCCCCAAAAATGTATACTCCTACGCATCAAAGAGCTGACTAATGGAAATAACTATTCGTAGAACGTTCACAGTAGATTTAAAAGGAGCACGAACACGACCTACAAAAATAATGTTAAGGGCCAAAAGCATGCGCACAGCATACATAGGCCTACATTGTATTTACTTCTAAATTTACATTTACTACTTCTGTTCTAAATTTGGTAACTTACCCATCCACAAGATGTATTGTAATTCATTACTATTAGTGGTTGGCTCATAAAAATCATTGTGTCGGAAAACATCACGACACGTTGAAACTTGTGCGTCAAAATTATCCACGGAATCCCTCTTGGAACATTTTCCGGTGCTGTTTCGTTTTGACTGTTCGAGTGACGTCATGCGTCTTGCACCTACGGGATTAATGCGTGATTGTGTGTTTAGGTATGAAAAATTATTTTTGGTCTTGTAGAACAATATTCTGTGCTCCCACATATTTCTGCTATAGACATTTTTGCGCGATTTTCCATCCATGCAACTATATCTGATGAGCAAGAATATGTGTGATAGTTATAATTGTTTACTGCACTTTGTACTGGTATGATAAGGTTGCTGTCAACTTGTGTGATGTGTGGTGGAGCGCTGGTCACACTTAACGTGTTTATCTACTGGCATATGGTGAAGATCTGCTATTTTTCAACCAAGTAAGACCATTCCATGTTTACTGTACCTAAAATGTTGGACTGTCATCTTCTGTAATCAACGTGTGAAGATTTGATTTGGACATTGAAACTGTACCATGTAATATTGTATCCAACGTCTCAACTTTTCACCTTCCCGTGTTTTGGCTTTCGGAGGGGAGAATCTGTGACATGAATTAAAGCTAACCTCATTTATTTGACATAGGTATTTGTGTGTGGGGAATTCATCTACCATTATCGCCCATTGTTTGAATTGAAGTTAATTTATGACTGAACTATGCCTATTTCAATGTGTAATCTGCTATTGATACGTCAGTGGCTTCGATATTTCTCATTCGCTCAGTAAGCTAGTTGATTTGCGTGCGCTGGCGCACTATTCCCCTGAACTGAGCGATGTGTTTCTTGCTCGCTGTAAACGAGTCACTTGGTAGCCAAGTGCCATCATGGACGCTATTACTAACCGTGTTCTGTGGAAGATGCGATTGAGAGTGTGGAATGGAGCGCGATACCCCTGGCTGATAGCCATGTAAACCAAGGCATTTGCCTTAGTTGCAGTATATTTAGTGTTTTAATATTTTGTATTTACCGTTCTTTAGTATATAAGTGACTGGAATATCTGCGTGAGCGTGCTTCATTGCAAAATGACCTAACAACGTAAGCTATCGGATTATATTAAATTGGACACCCAAGGATGTAAGTACAAGTATCCTTTTAATTGTTTCGAAACTGTTCTTGTTATTTGGAGAAGAAGAGTCTGAGTAACACGCTATCATTGACAGTAATACTGTGGGAAATTTCGGCAACGCTGTCAGAATAAATTGTATCAAGCAAATCCCGCAACTGTAATTCGAAATTACGCCTACTTTTTCAAAGACCCGTCGGCGACGGTTTATTCCTTAAATTAACGTGGGATTTTTCTATCCTCAAGATTTTAAAATGTAACATGTTTGTAAAATTCAATATTCCAATTGTAATTGATAATGGGGTAATTCTGGAACTCGGTATATGCGCGGATGGGAGGCAAATTTCTCCATTCATTTTATTTCATTGAGAATATGGTTGTGATACCTTTCCTGTTCCTTAAAGTTATTGAGGTTGTTATTATTATTATTAATTTAGTTGGTGGATTTCTTTCTATATTTCCTGGTTCAGTGCTGTGGTCTCTATAGCACTGTTATCAATGCATTGGGTGATGCTATGTGCTAGTATAATTTTCGTGATGGGATCATTCTTTAACTCCTTACTGGGATCGTTTATTTCCTGTCTTATTCGCACATTACCGTATTCCAAGACCTCCTGAAAATTAAATTCAGTACCCGGCATTTTAATCCACTATTAATAGTTTGTTGGAGGAAATGACTGTCACACATAAAATACTTACCGATGACGATATTTAACGCGGAAGGGAGAAGCCCACTCCAAGAGTAGGTTCATCAAAAGGCCGGGAACAAGTACTCACCTAAAGGTTTAACCTGCCTTGACATGTCATGTGTAATGAGCCACACCATTAAAGTTAAAAGATATTAATCAACACATTCATACCTACAGATGCAATTGAAATTCTACTAAGTAAATGAAAAGAAATATCTTGTCAATTAAAATTAATATTGTGAATCAATTGAAACCAGAAGTTGAAATATTTCTTAGATCAAGATAAAAATTGAAGGCTGAGGTACCTCAAAACAACCTTACCTATATCCCTAATATATTATTATTATCACTATTATTATTGGAGTGTGTACAGTGTCCGGAACTTCAGAATTAGAACAGGCCTTGGCTTACTAGGCAAGGAATATTGTTAAATAAAAATGAATTTTGGTACTTGACATGCACAATCAACTGGCAATATTAAAAAACTGACTAGCACAATTAATTCAATAAATAGATTTCACATTTAACTGACTAGCTAGCAGAATAAATGACAGCCATTAAGCACAATTCCGTCTATGAGTAATATTCGGAGACGGTCATCTATTTTTCAACAAGATAGGGCAGAGAAAAAGAAAATCATCATCAAACAAACTCGTAACCGGGCAACCGGCCATGATAATAGGCAAGGCAATAAGCTTAAAGAAATCTAGCCTTACGGCCATTGATAATTTTGAGGTTTCGTTTACATTAGGGAAGAATACCACGAAATGCAATTGTGAACTTTATGCCTACACTCATCATGCGATGTTCACATAACACCTTTAATAATCTTAACCTCGAGTTAGAGCCTTGATACAGCTTTTAAAACTTACTAGAAGGGATGATTATTGAATTAAGGTCATCATTTTAGCACATTTTAAGAATTCTAAACAGGATAATTGCGAATTACAGATGTGGCATATCTGCCGATCACATGGCCACTGGAATCAGTTCCACACATAAATTTTAACTCACAGCATACAAAAAGGTTATATATTTACCTTGAGGTTCGGACCACAACACTACCTGATTAAAAATGGAAATTGAATGAAATAGTTTACCACATGGGCACGTGAAACGGATGAAAATGATTTGCAACTAAAGAAAGGTAATATTCGTGGTAAATCAAACAATAACTGCTAGTGCTGACTTGAAGAAAACAGCATGGAAACACGAAAAGCCACAGGGGTTTTTATCCAGGATCAAAAATCCTTCCTGCACACATTCTTTTCTGTCACACAACCCAATTTGCTTACGATTCAGAAACCATCTTGCTCGACTACAGAGGTCATAATTCATTTGTCCAGTTCAACTATTTGTCTCATTGTCGGAGTTCCGACTGGCAGCTGCGCGGTGCGCCACCAACTGGCTGAGTTATTAACGAGGAACGCCAACAGGCTGCGCAGCGATGCACACTCGTTTCTATTCATAATTTGACACGATTCTCAATTCACCTGCGAAAGGAACTAAAGTTCCTAATAATGTCTCAATGACAAAATTAAAATTCTATACATTATTATTCCAAAATCGTGGTTGTAGGGAACTGAAATTTGTTTCCCTTATTCCTTAAAGATACTTACGTTTACGCTCCCCAGACTATTCATGTCCGTGTTTTCCTTTTTCCTTCCATTATGAAGTGTCATTTATCTTATTGCCCTCTATGCTACAAATGTGTGGGCCTTGCCTGTTGTTTGATGATTTTGTGTTAGCTCGGCTTGGGAAGCTGTAGACTTCATCGTGTGTACCGCTGTTCAGTTAACTGTGGAATTTTAATATTGTTTCCCTTCATAATTTGTAACTAATTTGGGAAATATTTTTATTTGGATTTTTGCAATTTTCTTGTCTCTTCATTTAATTATTTATGTATGGAAAATTTGGTTTGAGACCTTTGGTTTTAAAATTGTGCGTGTTACCGTGATTCTGGGATGGATGAAATGTTTATGAAAAACTGGCCAGTGGTGTATTTAATTCTTAACGTGCGGATCCGTCTTAATATTTGTCACCTATTTATTCTGATGTGAGCTTCAGAGTACACTTATTTCTCTGTACTGTAAGAGTTACTTTTAGTTTGTAATGTGAGTGGGTTTTCACAATTTTAATTTTTTTAAATAAGAAATTTGTCTCTTATTTGAATTCATTAATTTAATAAGAAATACTTGCTTTTGGGGGTATAAGTTCTCCAAATTGCTTATTTTATTACATCGTAAGGATTACTTTACATTGTTATCTGAGTGCGCAATCATAATTTTATTTATGTAAACAAACTGAGTATTTAATGCATAATTAAAAGGGTTGATTTTATCATTAAATTATTTGCTACCGAGCGAGTTGGCCGTGAACGTAGAGGCGCGCGGCTGTGAGCTTGCATCCGGGAGATAGTAGGTTCGAATCCCACTATCGGCAGCCCTGAAGATGGTTTTCCGTGGTTTCCCATTTTCACACCAGGCAAATGCTGGGGTTGTACCTTAATTAAGGCCACGGCCGCTTCCTTCCAACTCCTAGGTCTTTCCTATCCCATCGTCGCCATAAGACCTATCTGTGTCGGTGCGACGTAAAGCCCCTAGCAAAAAAAAATTTGCTCTTTATTTTGTTTATTTTTCAATATATTGCAGAAAGTTTTAAATCTTATTTAAGTATCAATCATATTTTCTCTTTTCCTAATTTTTAAGTAAAATTTTATTTTCTGAATTTTAATTTCGCTTTTATTTAGTAGTTAGCGATATTGACATGGCCACCCCTCAAGTAGTAAGCTAAGATCCTGTCATCTTATCCTTTAGGTTCTGGGTCCTCAAAGTCGGATCGTTTAATGCTGCAGCCCCCAAAGGTATTTTGCGTCTTGTGCTCATTTTGTCATTTCATGTGATCATTGTTGTGTATAGGCTTGGGCGTTGCAGAGGGTTTTGGAACAGAAGCAGCAATCCAGAAAGGATTGAGGGAAAGCTCCAGTTTGTCACCCTCCTTTTCAATGTTTACATAGAACAGACAGTATAAGATATCAAAGAGGAATTTGGAAAGGGATTCACAATCCAACGAGTGGAAATCAAGACCTTGAGATTTGCCGATGATATTGTTATTCTATCTCAGACTGCACAAGATCTCGAGAAGCTGCTGATTGTTGTGGACGAAGTCTTGGGTAAGTAGTACAAGATGAACAAAAGTAATGGAATGCAGTCGAACAAAGGCAGGTGATGCAGGAAATATTGTCTTAAAGGAAGTAGATGAATATTGTTACTTGGGTAGTAAAATAACTAACAATGGCAGAAAGAGGACATAAAATGCAGACTACAACAAGGAAGGCAGAGCTTTCTTAAGAAAGGACATTTGCTCACTTCAAACATTGATAGGAATTAGAAAAATGTTTCTGAAGACCTTCATCTGGAGCGTGGCATTGCATGGAAGTGAAAAATTGACAACTAGCTCAGAAAGAAAGAGAATAGAAGCTTTTTTAAATGGGGTGTTACAGAAGAATGCTGAGAGATGGATGGATCGTATCACAAATAAAGAGATACTGAATCGAATTGGTTAGAGATCAAGACAACCAGGACTTATTCAGTTGGTTGTTGAAGGAAGTTTAGGCGGTAAGAACGTTAGGGGTAGTCGAAAGTAAGAATATGACAAGCAGATAAGTGCAGATGTTGGATACAATAGTTACGTAGAAATGAAAAGGTTAGCAAAAGAGAGGGTGGCATGTAGAACTTCCTTTAACCAGTCTGACTGATGACCCAAAAAACAACAACATTAAAAATGGCACCCAGCATGAGGTGTTTAAATATTTGATTTGATGATTTTTATCATATGACGATGTTTATTAATGATTTTGTTACTAACGTATATTATAGTATACCCAATATGCACTCTTCAATATACTTCCTACCATATCCATTACGACAATGTGGGCGCTATCCAAAAATCCCAAACATGTGTCGTCGAATATCAGATTAGGTTGAAATATTACCACATTGAATAAAATGTTGTGGACGTGTCTAAAAACCGCTGTCTTTGAACACGCAACTAAGATTTCTATAACTAAGTGCATATTCAACTCAGACTTCTGGCCAAAGCGTATACACACATCGATTTCAACCAAGTGGGAGAGATGCAATGTTTCTTGTTTTCGAAGAATGCAATAAGTAATAAAACTAATTATCGCACTGATCAAAGGTATGTAGACGCACCCCAGTATCCGTCAGCGTATGTTGTCGAAGAACTGCCTTTTAGAAAACTTCTTCGCAGCGTCATTACCAGAACGGGGACTCTCTTTAGTATGGATAAGCAGGTGTTGCTAGTCGCCTTGTCAGGACGCTCACGATGAAAAATATTAGAAAACTTATTACCACATTATTTACAAAAATGTGCACGCTCACGAGAATGTGTAACTACGTGCCTAATAAGACTTGATTTTACGGTAAACATAGGACATTGATCACAGAAATATGGACGCTCACCAATATGTATAAGGAGACGACGCTGAAGACTCGTCTTCTCAGAAAATGTCTTAACACATTGTCTACAGAAATAAGGACGCTAGTCAGTATGTGTAAGAAGGTGGCGCCGAAGATTAGACCTCTCAGAAAACCTCTTACCACATTGTTTACAAGGTTTAACGACGCTCCCCAGCATGTGTACGAAGGTGACGTATAAGATTCGACTTCTGGGAAAACCTCCTACCACATTGTTCACAGTAAAGTGGACGCTCACCAGTATGTGTTAACTGGTGTTTTCGAAGATTTGACTTTTCAGTAAAATTAGAACCACATTTATCTTGGACGCTCACCAGTATGTTTAAGGAGGTGACGCCGAAGATTAGACCTATCAGAAAACCTCTTGCCACATTGTTTACAGCAATGTGGACGCTCACCAGTATGTGTTAACTGGTGTTTTCGAAGATTTGACTTTACAGTAAAATTAGAACCACATTTATCACACGAATATGGACGCTCACCAGTATGTTTAAGAAGGTGTCGCCGAAGATTATACCTCTCACCACATTGATTACAAGTATATGGACGCTCACCGGTATGTATGCGAAGGTGACGCTGAAGATTCTTCTCGTAAGAGAACGTCTTACCACATTGCGTACAGGCATGCGGATGCTCTCCAGTATGTGTACGAAGGTGAAGCATAAGATTCGACTTCAGGGAAAACCTCCTACCACATTGTTCACAGCAAAATGGACGCTCACCAGTATGTGTCAACTGGTGTTTTCGAAGATTTGACTTTTCAATAAAATTAGAACCACATTTATCACAAGAATATGGACGCTCAGCAGTGTGTATACAAAGGTGACGCTGAAGACTCGTCTCGTGAGAGAACGTCTTACCACATTGTTGGCAAGAATATGGATGCTCACCAGTATGTTTTAACTGATGTTTTCGAAGAATTGACTTTACAGTAAAATTAGAACCACATTTATCACAGGAATATGGACGCTCACCAGTATGTATAAGAAGGTGACGCCGAAGATTTGAATTCTGAGAAAACCTCTTACCACATTGCTCACACGAAAATGGACGATCACCAGTATGTGTAATAAGGTGCCTATTAAAATGCGATTTGTGAGAAAACTTCAGGCCACATTGTTTACAAGAATTTGGACGCACACTAGTATGTGTAGCAATGTGACGCCGAAAGTGCCATTTCCGAGTAAACTTAGAACCACATTCATTACAACATAGTTCCCATTCGCTATTACGATGGATTGGACTTTTCTCAGAGTCACAGAACATGTGTACGTTGCATTCAGTACGAGTGGGCAACGTGCACATTACCTTACTTCCTTCCTTCGTTATCTTGCACCTACTGTTACACGTACCCACCGGACCTCCGGTAATTAATAGAATATTCCCAAATCTAGAAAACGAAAAAATAAGTTATTAAACTTTACTATTAAGATGACTAAATCAAATACAATAATCAGAAGCAAACGCAATATATGTACCAAGATTGCTTCTTATCACATAACATAGCAGACCAAACCTCAATAATTTTAGATAAAGTCTCAAATACACAAGCCCATATAATTTCCATTTGCCTAATAGAATACATGATAAGTTTGCACTTAACCACAGCACAGACAAACTAATCAAGAGGGTCCTATATGGAAGCAATTATTGTGGTAAATGCTCCTCTTACCTGCATTCGCAACTTCATTTTAATTGAGACTCAACACATTTAAGATGTCAAATAATAACTAATAATTTAATGGCTTCATCCTTAGGGAGATTATATGTTGTCAGGATTTCTCTATCATCTACTGGACATTGGCAAGGGCTTCTGGCCAATTTGATGTCCAATTTCTGAGATAGTCATCTTTCTGACTGAAGCCCCTCAGTTACTTCATCTGAGCTAATACCTGTCAACTTATCAAGGTACAAATAAGAATATGCAGTAGAGTGAGATTCTTTGTGTTCGTCAGCAAGCTGAACTAGAAATTTCGGAGCAAGAAATCGGGCAGAACTTATAACAGTAGTACGGTGGTAGTTCTCTTCATCACACTAGGATTCACAGCACACAATATTCCGAAGACTCCTGTGGTCGGGTTGTATTAACACAAATTTGTATATCTTAGGAACATCAGTTGAATGAGTTTCAAGATGGGTTATTAATCATAAAAAATAGACAGGAAGTCAGGCTAAACTTCAGGGTCAGCCGTTTACGAAGGGTTCAAAACTATCCCATTTCAAGATTCACAACTTCTGTCAAACTCAACAGTTTGGTTGGTTTTCACCCTAGAATCTTTGAGTACACAATGATGGGGCATATGTATGCTTGATGAGTTAGAAGTCATAAGGTGTATATTTTCTATGTGTCCCGTTTCACTGTATTCACCCATGAAAATTACATTACATTACCTGGCATTACCTAGCAAACTTATTTTCAGTGTATTCGAGCATTTTAACAGCATTATGCTTAAACTGAGGTAGAGGTGACACTTCAGAACGAATAGGAAATTTGCCATTAAACCTGCCAGAATCATCCATTTCATCATTGTTCAAAAAATGTTCTTCACATGCCCTTTCTTTAGGAGTAAGGAATGGTTTATAGCGTTCTTCAAGCTTCCAAAACCTCTGCTATTTTGTGTAAAGACAATCGAGATTTATCAGCCTGGCACACCGAACTTTGGCGTTATTTCTAACATAAAAATCAGGGATGGTGCCTGACAATCCCCAACCAAATTTGGTCATCTAACAAAGTGCGATAACCTTCCTTATGCAAGGTATTAGAAGACAAAATATCATAACAGACTTCAACTCTTCGCAAGATATAAGAGGAAGAACGCTGCTTAAATGTTGTAACACTTAAAACGACATCACGAGCAATATACGAACTGGAACAATCAATTTGTTGTACAGGAAGTTGGCTTGTGGATTATTCACAACTGCACAGTTCAACTTCAATGTATAATCTGACACATTAGAGAACGAAACAAGGTTGCATATGGATCATCCAGGCGATACATCAGTATTGCCTATACCAAACACAGGTAGTCAACAAACCTTAGTACAAATGACAAGTAAACAAGACACTAAGAATAAATGACTCCGCCAGTCCAATAAAATCTTCAACTAGTACAATCTCTCCCTTCGTGACAAGTCTACAAGACACTAAGAATAAATGACTCCCCTAGTCCAATAAAATCTTCAACTAGTACAATCTCTCCTTTCGTGACAAGTCTACAAGATACTAAGAATAAATGACTCCCCCAGTCCAATAAAATCTTCAACTAGTACAATCTCTCCTGAACAGTTCTTCACTGCTATACACGTTTTGGTTAACTAAATATTTGGGGGCTGGCACAATTGCAGAACTTCTAACAGGTATATCATTATTGGAAATGGTTTGTTCTTTACAAACCAATAAGGTGTGGGGTCCATTGTACCGGGGACACTTGTGTCACTTACACTGTTTAAATAAATGAGAAGCAAAAAATATAGATACCAAAGGTTACATTCCCTCACAAACTTGCAGTGATAATTAATGTTTGTTTGAGATTTCTACAATCAGAATTGCTATGATTATCAAGTTTTCAACACTCACCGTTAAAGGAAATGCTCTTGTTGGTATTGTGTAATAAAATCTAAAACAAATGACAATGACAAATGGGCCATGAATTAAAGAAAATTAGTGGAGCCAATTTACAATGCCTTACTTTCGGAGATAATGCTTGTTGTCCACAAGGGTCCAAAATCCATGTACTGATCCTTGCAATACTATTAATTACTGGTAATGTAGAACCATGGCCTTCCTCCTATAGTGGTACAAATCACACATGTCGTACTCGTGGTGTTCCTCTCATGGTGGTACTAATCACAGGTAATATAGACACAGGGCATGCCATACATAATGGCACCCCTCAAATGTAACACAGACCGATGGTGTTCCTCACACAGTGGGACTAAACGCGGTCACCGACTAGATCAATAATGATGATGATGATCATAATTCTTGTTCAAAGGGGCCTACCCGCTAGGTAACCAGACCCTATTGGTATGAGGTGCAACAAAATGAAACAATAATTAGAACATCAACATGTATTCATCGACAAGATTCTAAAGTAAATGATGGTGAAGAATTAGCATGAATTCAAAACAATCAGTGGATCCAGATGACAATGCTTTAATGACTTCACTATGCAGGGTAGGATTAAAAAGAACTTTAAGATAAAACATGCAACTTAGCTTGGAGTCCCAATGCTCAATGCTGCATCAGCCTGTTTGCATCCCGGAGTCAGCGTGCTTTCCTCCTCCAAAGAGCGAGTTTGCTACATGTTTTTAGGTCCTATAGCCAAGAACATCCACCCGACGGATGATAAGTTCGAATCCGCACTTAAGAAGATAGTTTTAAAGTGGTTTCACATTTTCATACCAAGCTGGTTAACATGTCACTGTACTGTGAAACTCCTTCTCCTCAAAGACATAGTAGCGCTTAACCTCTTCCTTATTGACAGAGTACTGTATGACCTCTTCCTACCTAGTAGTCATTACAGTCACAAAATTGAGAAAACCTCAGATTTATCTCTCGGACCTCTTAACAGACAACCAAACATACACCTTTATTGAATAGACCTAAATGAATTGCTGTTAAAATATATACTTCATCAATTCACATTCAAATAAATGCCTTCCTCACCACCACCATTCAGGAACAAATGCTGAATCTGCGTGTTCTGAGATAGAGATTTGAACCCCAAAAACTACAACAAAAACTCCACTCATATTCACTTGAAAACGGGTATTGATATAATCGTTTTACATAGAATCGGTTCATCATGAGATTTGACTATTGATTAGTGTCACTATTATAATTAGACTTATGTTTTAATGGTCCACATTTTCAATCCTATATTATGCAATGTGTATCGACTATATAGTATTGGAAAGGTGGACCACTAAAACATAAGTTTATTTTTTTTTGCTAGGGGCTTTACGTCGCACTGACACAGATAGGTCTTATGGCGACGATGGGATAGGAAAGGCCTAGGAGTTGGAAGGAAGCGGCCGTGGCCTTAATTAAGGTACAGCCCCAGCATTTGCCTGGTGTGAAAATGGGAAACCACGGAAAACCATCTTCAGGGCTGCCGATAGTGGGATTCGAACCTACTATCTCCCGGATGCAAGCTCACAGCCGCGCGCCTCTACGCGCACGGCCAACTCGCCCGGTAAAACATAAGTTTAATTATTACTGTTATAACAATTCAATACGGATCAAAAACAACCAATTTATATCCTATGATATTGAGTAGTATGGCAAAGCAACTATGAGCTGCGACATAACAACTTCAACAGAAACCAACAGAGAGCACCATCAGTTAGAAATATACCACCTGCGGGAAAAGCTTCTTCCATGATGTCCGCAAATACTACACCATAACCACCACCATGAGGACAACAAATTGTGTTGGAGAAGAATGCAGGGAAGAAGGCTAGGAGCCTGGAAGACAACGATTCTCCAATCCCAAATAATTGCATGTAGCTTGCTATTGCTCCAGAGGAATAAATCCCGTTTGTATTGATGGGCAGAACACACACTCCACTCTCAATGAGGAGGCACATCACATCTCAACATCAGAATGATATTCTTTTTGCCAGTTGCTTTACGTTGCACGGACACAGATAGGTCTTATGGCGACGATGAGACAGGAAAGGGCTAGGAGTGGGAAGGAAGCAGCCGTGGCCTTAATTAAGGTACAGCCCCAGCATTTGCCTGGTGTGAAAATGGGAAACCATGGAAAACCATTTTCAGGGCTGCCAACAGTGGGGTTCGAACATACTATCTCCCGAATACTGGATACTGGCCGCACTTAAATGACTGCAGCTATCGAGCTCGGTGGGAGAGTGATATTCTAGCGCCGATCCATTTACCAGCTGCGGACCGATCGACAATATTACCGCCAGTAAATATCAGGAGCTAAGCAGAGGAAGCAAAAAACCTGCACTGCTCATACAAGGTACAACGCAGTGGCACAACAACAAACACTGGTCTGCCTGTCCCAATCTACACAGTGAAGATGAGAAATCTGAACTAGGATATCAACCACTTGCTCCAAATCTACAATATAATCACCAAGCTTCTGCCCAATGCCATACGAGATTATCTCCTAGAAATTCAGCACAGCAAAGATGGGTACCCCATCAAAATTTCTAAAAATATTTATAGAGTGCAAGTCAACAAAATAGGACTGGCACATTTTGGACACAAGCTACAGCACAGAACCAGGCTCAACAATGCTGCACAACTAACCGCCTTTGCGTCCAGCCTTCACCTGGTCAGTGGTGGTACATGGGGTTCATAGCAGCTACACGGAGGACGTTATCACGTTCAGAAACAGGGACATCAAACATTCCGGGCCATTCGGATCCGGAATTCTAAACGGACACACCTCACTGATGTGTATCCTGTCCTGGATTATGGCAACCATGAACCAGTTTCTGAGGGATGGTTTGCTGATCTACGTGAAGCGACATCATGTGGAGGCCTCTTGGTCACCTTGACCACAGCGCCGACACTGCGATCGCTGCGAATTCTTTGATCATCCTACTATTGCTCACTTCAAAATGTGCAATTCGTAGTGGACAACACACCTCCAGTGCTTGCACGAGAAGGGGATCACTTGCAGTGAAGATCATCGACCTTTCTCGGTTAAATGTAAGGGTAAACCTTAACCTTCTCCCACTCAGCCGGAAAAAGTGTTACCTATAACACCAATTGACATCCCTGCCCCTCCCTTCCCTTCCACTCTTCCCCTCCTTGCACTGAGACCATTCTGAAAACCATCACTATGGAGCTCCAAAATATTGTCCCATTCCAATGTCCTGATGTTCTGTATCAGATCCAGCTAGCGGTGCGATTGATCTTCCAGACTCACCTTGGCGGAACTTTCTCGGCGACATGAATGCACTGTGCATTATTTCTACCTGATCCTAGTCCACTGTTCTAGTAAATGAATGTTTATTACACTAATGTGTGTTCTTTAAGGCTCAAGTGACTGCTGCCCCAATAGATGTCAAGGAGGGGTAGCAATTAGTATTCACAAATCCATCCCTTCAGAACAACATGATCATTCCTTAAACGAATATCTATCTGAAAACTTAGAGATAGAAATCACTGTTGGAACTCAAATAATAGCTTTAGAAATAATATTTATATACCTCTTGGCTATTCCCCACCATAGAAAATTGTACAAAATACTGATCTAAATACAGTACTTACATCACGATCACAGATTTTAAAATTACTTCATATACACAAAAACTACAAGCTATTTACGATCAACTGTTACATAATATACTTACATTTCTCTTCCCCCAACCCGCTCTAAATCAGATACGAGCCCTGTATTTCTGATCCTCTGTCTTAACCTAGCAATGAACCGTGACATCACCATACTACATTCAATGGGAAGTGACGATGTCCCTGCCTTACAAACCATAAAAATGTACTACCAAACCCATAGCAACATAACCAACATCCTCAGTCATACCTATTGGGTAGCATACAAACAATATCAGACATAATATGCAATATTGAACTACCTACTTCACAACATTAATTACATGATAAAGTTAAGGAATTAGAATCCCCGCTAACTATTGGCAACCGACTCCACATTCCTCACCACACCTCCCGTCTACACAAACTTCCCCTGCCTCCCTAAGCACTCCAAATATTAAAATATTCCCATGAACATTACAAGGCACACCTTCGGAACTGTGACCCAAATATTCAGGAAGAGAAGAGTTCGAACCTTATTCTACTCTCCCTGAAACCTGATGAAAAAATTAAAAAATGATGAATGCCAATTTTTTCATGTTAGAATTACAAACGCGCAAGGAAGAGTAGAATAAGGTTCGAACTCTTCCCTTCCTGAATATATGGGTCACAGGTTCGAAGGTGTGCCTTGTAATGTTCATGGGAATATTTTAATATTTGGAGTGCTTAGGGAGGCAGGGGAATCAAGCATGGTTTCAAAGACCTTCATATGACTACAGTATTTTCTCTGGAACCATCTGAGTTAAGACCGTCGAATGTTACACTTATATGAACAAGTTATTCTTCACATGAAGGACATATATTTTGCAATTTTATTTTAACAAGACAAAATTATAAACATTTTGTGACTTATATGCTTCAAGCTCGATCATCTCTCAAGTGTGTACGGACTTAACAACTGAGTTTCTCACCTTAGATATTAAAGAAATTTACTTCAAGGTCTGATGCACCATAATCCCATTCCATAATTTTGTACCATAATTTTTACTTGTTTTTAATCACTATTGCATGTGTGCCATGTGATTGATACTGCTTTTTGAATGTTTGTATTTTGTTCAAGTGTATCACTGGCTGATGATGACAGGTAATCAGTGTCGAAACTAGTACCACTCTTTTATGAACCACATGCGGTATAATTCACATCAATGAATTAGTATTGAAAAGGGTGGACACAAAATCTCGACTCCCTCCATCTCATACCTCAGTAATACGCAAGTTTCTGTCCTCAGCACTCCATATATGACCATGTCTTTCATATCTCTGTATCCATTATAAAATATTTACCTAACGAAATATGCACAGCCCTTACCTGTCTTGATGTTGAGAATGCCTTTGAAGGGAATGATATATAAATTCCATCATCTTCGAGTTCCAAAGACAATCACCAATTTCCTAGCGAAAATCAATGTCCAAAACAAATTTATCTACAACTCTCCAATTAAGGCATGAGTACCACAAGGTTCCCACTGTCACCACATTTGTGTGTCCTGTTTTGTAACAATATTACCCAACCGATATCCCCACTTTCATTGTGTCAGTTTGCTGAACACACAGCACTACTTGCTGTGGAATCCAATAACTGATCCTTGCAATCCCGTCTTCAAACCAATTTAAATGAACTCGAACAATGACTCAATCTCTGACAAATCAAGATTAATGTCAGCAAAAAAAGTACTTTTTTTTCCTAATAATAAATGTAGATGCCGTCCCACTAACACCCTTTCTAACCTCATATAATCAACCCCTTGCTGTAACGACCTCACTAACCTACCGAGGTATAATGTTTCAAAATAATTTTCAATGGGATGTACATGTGGACCAAATTTATAAAGAGGCATCCCACAAGATACAGATCCTCCCCTGGCTGTCAGGTCAAACTTGAGGATTAAAAGGCGTACAAATCACACCTCCTACCAAGCACCACTTCCCACTTCCGAGTCAGACCATAGATACATTTAAACTCAAAAAGGAATTATGGACATATACAGATCGCTCACCTCTGGGGGAGGTTCTCATTGTTATTTTTTTCCTCAGAAATTATGTCAACTTGGCTTAGTCACATGAAGAAGAATTCATTAATAATTTTATGTCATCAATTGTATACTGAAACTTAAAATATACATAAATGTATCTAAGTAAAGATATAAAATATATTTAACATTGTTTCACTTCGAGAAAAACAATGTTTTCTTTTCTGTTATTATATTTGTAGTGATTCAATACTTTGACAAGAAAATTATTTTTATTTCCTACAACGTGTTTTACAAAAGCAGAAGAAAAGTTTTTAATTTAATTCCATAAAACATGTGAAATTAGCACACAACCATAACTGAATCAAATATCTGTAAATGTAATTGGCCAAAGAGTCCATTTGTTAGAATGATGGCTCACTCCTGTAGTGGGAAGGAGGAAATAACTATTAAACTAAGAAGATTGGTTCATCTCTCTTTGTCTCTCTCTGCCTTTAGGAAAATATCTACCATGAAACAAGCCACCGGGGGTTATATTTGCAAGGATTGAGGAATAACCTTCCTCTGGGGGTACAGCAAGACTTCCATAAGATGTCATGTAATGCAATTTTTTGCTGCAAACACTGTAAATAATAATATTCTTAATGCAAATGGAAATACACTTGATCTTATAATTACGAATATTAACACATTAACAGTTTTTTGTGTTTTTTTGCTAGGGGCTTTACGTCACACCGACACAGATAGGTCTTATGGCGACGATGGGATAGGAAAGGCCTAGGAGTTGGAAGGAAGCGGCCGTGGCCTTAATTAAGGTACAGCCCGAGCATTTGCCTGGTGTGAAAATGGGAAACCACAGAAAACCATTTTCAGGGCTGCCGATAGTGGGATTCGAACCTACTATCTCCCGGATGCAAGCTCACAGCCGCGCACCTCTACACGCACAGCCAACTCGCCCGGTCACATTAATAGTACACAAAGATGAGTGCCCCTTCGTTAAGATGGATAGTTATCATCCTGTAATTGTAGTCACACTAATATTAAACAGAGAGCGTAACCACATTTCACAACAACCTAAACAATCTAAGTGGTTATTTGACGTTAGAGGGGTTAATTTCTTTCATATGTATAAAATGCTTGAGAAAATGGATTGGTCTAAGATTGTAGAATTTGCAAATGCTGACCAGGCTGTTGAGTGCTTTTTTGCTCAGGTACACTCTGTATTTTGTGAAATGGTACCAATGAAGAATTTTCACACAAAGATAAAATATCCTCCATGGTTTATTAATTAGAAATTCAAGAGACATCACTAACTTCTTGTTCAACAGTACTGTCCGATCAAAACTTGAGTATTCATGTATAATTTGGTCTCCATGATATAAATATTATCAAAATCAAGTTGAAAGAGTGCAGAAACGCTTTTAAAGATATCTTTATTCTAAAAATATTAGAAATTCCCTTTTAGAAATTATGTTTCAAAATAATTTTTGTTGAATGAATTTAAATACGTATCGCTAGCCAGTGGGTGTGTAACAGCTCATCAAATTTCTCTCTATAAGAATGTTAATGCATTAATTGACGACAACAGTTTGCTTCACGAGTTATGCTTTAAAGTTAGAAAAAATCATTTAAGATTTTGGCAATTGTTCATAACTACAATCTCTGAAACTGTATTTTCTACGAACTCTCCATTTATCAATATGTGTGAAACACAATAACATAATTAATACATATCATATAGATCTTGACTTTGTGTATGAATGTGACACATATGTAAATATATATAAAGAATTGTACTCATCAAAGTGATTTGTTAATATGTATAATATTTAAATTATTTGGTTATAGTTTATTTTTTAAATGTAGTAACAGACTTCTGTATAATTTATGTGAAGCTGTTTCATCCATTTCATCATCTCATTTACATAGCATTTTCATATTTTCTTCTTTTTGGTATTTCTGTGTGATTTGTGTCAAATAATTGGTAAAAGCTACCTATAATTGGAGTGTGTCTCTGTTGGTGGCACATTTAATAAATAAATATAATGCTACTTTTAAAGTTCACTTCTGACTATCATTCTTAGATCAGCCTTTTACGCTGATGGCAGTAGAGCGCTCACCTCCTATTTTAGCCTACACAGACATGAAAGGCTGCAATGTTACAACATCACCTCTGTCCAGTGATCCACAGATCAGCCCTTTATTCTGATGACAGTGGAGCGCTAACTTCCAAAGTTAGTCTACACAGACTTGATAGGTATCTTTCAACATATATTTAAATTCTGAAGCCAAAACTTTAATCTCTAGGTGATGTAAACATTATGGTATGCAATTAGAAGTCTCTAAATTTCAAATCTATGAGCTCAAAAGTTTTAAATCAACAAGTGAGTGAATCCGTGGTCGCTCAGTTCTGAAATTGACGTCCATTACGTCCATATAAGCAATCCAAATATGTTATGCCTTACCCATACCCCTAGTCCCAAATAAACAATGTATACACACTATCATGTACAGAACTACAAGTTCAACTCTGATTCCATCAGGTTGCCTTCCGTTATGTCTGTATGAGTATAAAAGTTACACCATCTCTGTATTCCCATTAGCAAATGTGTAGCCACTATCTTGTTCGAAGTCCAGCACCAAGTCTCGAAGATCACCCTCCAATCTTTCCCCTCTATGAGTAAAGCATATGTATTAAGCCTTACACCATGTGCCTGGTCTCATTAGTGCAATGTGTAGCCGAAATTTTGTTCCAAGTTCCGCTCCAAGGGAGCTAATGCTTCTGCACATTGCCTATGCAGTGGCCTCCACGGTATGCACTAGCCTTGCATCTTGGTAGGTGTGTTAAGTACCAACTGATGTGCCCAACTTAGCACACGAGAGCGAAACGCAGGCAACCAAGAATGAGTTAGGTCGAAAATTTATAATGTCCAATAACGGACTATTATATAGGTATTATAAATTTACTCATTCAGGACAAATATTCATGTTCCCTATGGGAATCAACATCTATATCATCTGATGGCCAGGCCGGCATCAATTTTTGGAAGTGAGACATAGTGTCTCATTGTGCATTGGCACTGCTTGTGGCTTCTAGTAGCCTATGCAGTGGCCTCCACGGTATGCATTAGCCTTGCATCTTGGTAGGTGTGTTAAGTACCAACTGATAAGCCCAACTTAGCACACGATGGCAAAACGTAGGCAACCAAGAATGAGTTAGTTGGAAAATATATAATGTCCAATTAGGGACCTTTATATTGGTGCCAACTAGGCGGCCTGCTGATCACAGGCTGACTTACTTTAATTTCGTGCAATTTTCTCACAAGCCATGATCAAACCAACAAGTTTAGACCATGAGCGATGTACAGGAAACAGAATTCGAGAACGATATGCATGGACCTGTGCTGCTTTGAACCCAAGATATTGGGATATTGAGGACTTCACCCCACGTCTTGTCTGCAGAGAGAGCTACTCAACATACACTGACTGACAGAACAAATGCAACACCAAGAAGGAGTGGTTCGAAAGGGATGAAAGTTGGGGAAAAAACAGAGACGGCACGGGCAAATCATTGATGTTTATTTGAAACCGATATGCAGGTTACACAATGCGCACGGCATCGACTCAGTAGGATGTAGGACCACCGCGAGCGGCGATGCACGCAGAAACACGTCGAGGTACAGAGTCAATAAGAGTGCGGATGGTGTCCTGAGGGATGGTTCTCCATTCTCTGTCAACCATTTGCCACAGTTGGTCGTCCGTACGAGGCTGGGGCAGAGTTTGCAAACAGCGTCCAATGAGATCCCACACGTGTTCGATTGGTGAGAGATCCGGAGAGTACGCTGGCCACGGAAGCATCTGTACACCTCGTAGAGCCTGTTGGGAGATGCGAGCAGTGTGTGGGCGGGCATTATCCTGCTGAAACAGAACATTGGGCAGCCCCTGAAGGTACGGGAGTGCCACCGGCCGCAGCACATGCTGCACGTAGCGGTGGGCATTTAACGTGCCTTGAATACGCACTAGAGGTGACGTGGAATCATACGCAATAGCGCCCCAAACCATGATGCCGCGTTGTCTAGCGGTAGGGCGCTCCACAGTTACTGCCGGATTTGACCTTTCTCCACGCCGACGCCACACTCGTCTGCGGTGACTTTCACTGACAGAACAGAAGCGTGACTCATCGGAGAACACGACGTTCCGCCATTCCCTCATCCAAGTCGCTCTAGCCCGGCACCATGCCAGGCGTGCACGTCTATGCTGTGGAGTCAATGGTAGTCTTCTGAGCGGACGCCGGGAGTGCAGGCCTCCTTCAACCAATCGACGGGAAATTGTTCTGGTCGATATTGGATCAGCCAGGGTGTCTTGCACATGCTGAAGAATGGCAGTTGACGTGGCGTGCGGGGCTGCCACCGCTTGGCGGCGGATGCGCCGATCCTCGCGTGCTGACGTCACTCGGGCTGCGCCTGGACCCCTCGCACGTGCCACATGTCCCTGCGCCAACCATCTTCGCCACAGGCGCTGCACTGTGGACACATCCCTATGGGTATCGGCTGCGATTTGACGAAGCGACCAACCTGCCCTTCTCAGCCCGATCACCATACCCCTCGTAAAGTCGTCTGTCTGCTGGAAATGCCTCCGTTGATGGCGGCCTGGCATTCTTAGCTATACACGTGTCCTGTGGCACACGACAACACATTCTACAATGACTGTCGGCTGAGAAATCACGGTACGAAGTGGGCCATTCGCCAACGCCGTGTCCCATTTATCGTTCGCTACGTTCGCAGCACAGCGGCGCATTTCACATCATGAGCATACCTCAGTGACGTCAGTCTACCCTGCAATTGGCATAAAGTTCTGACCACTCCTCCTTGGTGTTGCATTTGTTCTGTCAGTCAGTGTATAAATAGCAAATTCCATATTGTTGAGGATTATGGGTGTAAAATCTAATTAAGCTCAACAGTACTTACTTTTCTTCTTTGACACAAGCGACCAGCTGACCTACTGTGTGTTCGTCTACAGTTATTTCATTCTTAATATCGCTGGAAGGCTGTAAGGAACAGATATACAAAACAAAGTACGAAATGTAGAGTAAACAGATAACTAGAGTAAATGTTTATAAAAAGACATGACACAGCTGACAATATAAACTGCATAATTGCACAATAACAATATCAATTTATTCTCCCAATGTAAAAAGGAAACAAGCAAACAAGTGTTAAGTCAATATTATATGAAGAACAAGAATAAGAAAAGGAACTCATAAAAGATAAAGAGGACAGCACTGGAAGAGGGAGCAAAAGAAAAAGAAAAATTGGAAGGACAACAATAATCTCTGCAATTTTTTCTTCTCTTCCTACAACTTCCTGTCATCGTGTTCATCGTATTATGTGTCCTTAAATGACTGGTCACTTGTTTCTTTCTTGTGTTCCCGCAGACGACTCTCATTGTCAGAAAGACATACATTGGATCTTAATATAAGAAAGGTCTACCTCTTGCCTACCATGTTCTATTTCGTACAACAAATAGTTAGTTGTTGAACTTTTCATTCACTCTAGAAAATCTGAAGGCTTTATTAATACAGACTTACAACATTTACATTCAGATTTTAAAGGATAATGATGGCCGTGTTCTCTACGGATAGCAAGTACACCGCATTCCCGGAAGCCACAGAATTGATTCTCGGACAAGTCAGAGATTTTTATCACACTCTGACGGCTAGTTGCTGGTCCAGTCAGGCTGTATGAGAACAAAGAAGTTGTTATTTGATAGAGAGAGAGTCCATAGTCTAAAAAGCCAAGAATAATGGCCAAGAAAATTTGTCATGCTCACCAAACACCGACTTATAAACTGCAGGCCATCAGGCTGAGCAGGGGTCGCTTGACAGGGTAATGTCCATCACAGCTGTAGAGCCACAGGTTTTGGTTTGGTCTTAAAGGGATTCTGTTCAAGAAGTATGTTTTCTAGACATGACCCGAAATGCCTAACATTTTTAAAAAAATTATCATTCAAGTGAAGTAGCCTACACTTGACTTTGTATGCAATGTTAGATTAATGTTATCTCTGGGTTTTGCTTCCTCGCAAGTGAACCTTCCACTGTTCTAACAAAGGTGAAAGGATTCAATTTAGTTAAATGTCATTGATTATTTCATCAATAGAACAATATTTAAATGAATTCATCAATCTAAACCTAACTAATAACAGTTGAAGGATCATAACTAATGTCGTATATTTTGAAACTAACAACCAGCAAAACAGAAGAAACTCCCATTGTCCTGTGTAGCAAATGCTGCAAAAAAGTCAAAGATCCAAAGCACAGGATAATACTTCCCTGGAAAATCACAAGGCTCAATTCATGTCAGATGAGTCTCTTCAGGATCAGCTGCATCTACGGATATGCCACGAAGCACATGTATGTAGAATTATATTGACTTTAATGTAAAATGTTATATCGGAAAGGCAAACCCGTTTGTTCACAACAACAAAGCTTTAAACAACAATCTATATTAACTTCATGAGAAGAAACATGCTTGAAACAGGCGATTCTCCAGATATATACATAAAATATTTTCAACGGACTGGTCATATGAAGATTAAGTAGGCCACAGGTGGATGAAAACAGAAACGATGTTTAATTAGCTCTAGTAAATGAAGGCAAACTGACGTACTGGAGATAAGATGGTTCGAACTTTAAGAGGTACAATACTGCTGATGAGACGCTATGCAATGGAATCTAATAATGTCACTGACAGCACACGTTAGTTTTATACCTACCTTACCTTAGAGCATACCTTCTCACATCACACGCGCGCAAATTTGGGTCAGTGTTGTCACGATGTTTTGGAATCGTACAGCACGAGCGTGTCCTCAAGGTCTTCAAGAAGCTTGCAGCGAAGCTGCATTGCCTTACAGGACAGTGGCACGTTGGGTAAAAGCCTTTTTTTTTTTGCTAGCGGCTTTACGTCGCACCGACCCAGAGGTTTTATGGCGACGATGGGACAGGAAAGGCCTAGGAGTTGGAAGGAAGCGGCCGTGGCCTTAATTAAGGTACAGCCCCAGCATTTGCCTGGTGTGAAAATGGGAAACCACGGAAAACCATCTTCAGGGCTGCCGATATTGGGATTCGAACCTACTATCTCCCGGATGCAAGCTCACAGCCGCGCGCCTCTACGCGCATGGCCAACTCGCCCGGTGTAAAAGCCTTTAACGACGGACGCCAATAAGTGGCAGACGTGTGTCAGCCAGGTTATCCTAATGTCAGTGAAGGGGAAGTGCATGTTCTTGCCGTGTTAATGGACAATGCTCGATGTCATATGGCATGTGAGCTGGCCCAAGACACCGGGTCAACTTGGTACTTCGGGTCAGTTTCTATTTACAAAAGGAATTCCTCGTTGTCTCCGCTTCCGTCAAGCTAATACGCAATTTATTTCCTTCCTTTAGGTCCGCCTTGGTTCGAAATCTTTCTAGACCCTCCAAAAATCCTTCTGAACATATTGTGTTTTCAAGAAATCTCGGCCATCAAACTAAAATACTCAAATTTATGCAATTTTATGGCTACAGGTTTCAAAATATAAGATCAATATTACGTGAAAAATATACTAATGTATTTTTTTTTGCTATTTGTTTTAAGTCGCACCGACACGGATAGGTCTTATGGCGACGATGGGATAGGAAAGGCCTAGGAATTTCAAGGAAGCGGCCGTGGCCTTCATTAAGGTACAGCCCCGGCATTTGCCTGGTGTGAAAATGGGAAACCACGGAAAACCATCTTCAGGGCTGACGACAGTGGGGCTCGAACCCATTATCTCCCGATTACTGGATACTGGCCGCACTTAAGCGACTGCAGCTATCGAGCTCGGTCTAATGTAATTTAATTTACAGTATTCACACAAGATATTAGTCTCTATACTCTAGATACTATCAAGACAAACTCGAACATTCTACACAGGTCATTAACATATATACTATGATTTTTTGTTAAGAATGAAGCCATGTTTTCCAGTGTTGACATAGTTAAATGTAACAAAGGCTTTTCAGTCCGTCAAACACACAGCAAATACAATGTAAATTATAACACTATAAACATACCTGTAAAATACACACTAACATACAAAGAATGACATGTTTCGTTCTACAAGAACATCCTCGGATTCTATCAAATCACTTAAAAACAAGCTTATATATGTACAGTATTGTTTACGTAGCGTAAACTTGTCAATGATAGAGAGTTTAGTGATAACATGAAACAGTAATGACAAAAATAAAATATGTACAATTACTAATATAATGAAAACTTACGTAATTATCTAGACTGCCGATGTTAAGTCCGTTGTCACCAAATACTATCTCAGGACTGTGGTTGTGGAAAGTTTTTGGTGGGGCACGCTGCGCGTGGAGAGGGGAGGGCAAGAAAGGGAGGGGCCTTGTAGAGCGAAATGGATCTCTCCTATTGGATGATTAAATCGAGTACACTATACAGTAGAGAGGGGAGGGAGAAGTAGGGCGGAGCGGCTGGAGCGCTGTGGAACCTTCCATCAACATTGAAGAGGGGAGAGATGTTATTGACCTATTTCATGTTAAATGTACCTTTATGTAATATGATGAATGCAATTTAATAATTATTTTTTAAAGTAAGGAATGGTATTATTATTATTATTATTATTATTATTATTATTATTATTATTATTATTATTATTATTATTATTATTATTATTATTATAAAAGCAATTGAATGAGTAGGTTTTGTCAGATATTATGTGAGTAGAGCGAATAGGGGGAATTATTTAAATGTGTATGCTCATTCAGATTATTTGTATTAGCATTTTTGCGACGTAAATTTCTATTGCTTCTTTTATATTCAAAGATTTACTTTTATTTTCGAAGTGTAAATTTTTAGATCAGTGATGATGTTTGTGAAATGGTGTGAACAGTCGTATATGTGCTCCCCGAAGGCTAAATGCCGATTATATCTGATCGCGTTTTTGTGTTCTTTGTATGTTGTATGGAAATTACGTTTTGTTTGACGAAACATATATATAGGTATTTTACAGGTATGTTTATAGTGTTATAATTTACATTGTACTTGCTGTGTGTTTGACAGACTGAAAAGCCTTTATTACATATATACTACGAGGAGCTGTTTTATAAAAAAATTGGTGCTGTAATCTGATTTTCCCTCACGTATAATGACTTTTAATATTTTATCAGCCAATTTTACTGTGTTAAATATAATTAAGAACGTTAATAATCTGATAAGGCCAATTGAATGCCTTTAATGTCCAATTAAGATATATTTTATGAAGAATATTTACAAAAACTCAATGCTGTATTCAATCTTTATAACATCCACAAGCAATTTGACAACGTCATTTATATTTTTATATTCAAAAGATTGTATTGTATCTCATAAGAATTATTCCAGTCTTTTTATTTTAAATATACAAGTTTTATGGTATACACCCAATGCAAAAACTTAGCTGAAGAACAAGTTGTACATACATAAATTTTAAAATTATATTAGTGTAGTTTTCAGAATGCCTTGTAACAATTTTCTTAGGCTGATGATGGCAACTATAAAATAAAATAAAATAAATAAATATCTGACGTATTAATAACTTCACAACTTTGTAGTACTGTATAGGTGGAACAACTTACCCATATTTCCTAATGAAAATCTTGATTCTATATGGACCAAAAATGAAATTTTTTACATTAAATAAGGCGGTTAAGGCTAGATATCGGTCTTGCTGTGGGGTGGTTACCCTTGATAGACCAGGTACCGGCCTATGACTAACATTTCCTGTGTCTTCAAACCGTCTCCAAAACTTGGAAATGAAACTTTATGGCACAATCAAGGATACGGCGACTTTGGTCCGTGTCTGGCCTGCTTCCAGGCGGCCGAGTATTCTACCCTGCAAGACGGGGTCCAAATGGCATCGTTGTGCCTTTGTGTTGTCACGATCACCATGAGGCTACACTTCGCACACTATAACACGGCAAACACGACTGAGGGAATATGGGGCGCAGGCACTGGCTGGGTTTACCTTGCGGTTACACCGTCAGTCAAAGCTGAGAACACTCCTTTCCTATACAGAGCGAACACGTAAGGTTGGTATGTGCATATCACTGAGATTTATTGAATAAAGGTGCCGGTTTCAATATTTAAATGTCATCATCAGCCATAAATACTTTAATCACACAATTGAGAAAGGACATGATAATTAAAATTGACGTTATTATACATAAATAAATACATAGCCTTTTAAGAATAAAAGATGAAAAAGATTTGACATGTTATCGACGTATAAAAGTCTTTTGAATCGCTTATTTACACTGTGTGCTGAATAAAATTGTAAAAAAAATCTTATAGCAATCACTTGATACACTGTTAATGTTGATCTGTTTATGTACAAATACTCAAACCTTCGCGTCATATCTACGGTTGCATTTGAATTTATGGCCTGGCTAACTTGCCATTGAAATCTGTATCACTTTATTCCTTCTCGCTCCTGTTCCTTTTTCCTGTGCGACTTAGGTTGCTAAATGTAATTGCATCTTCTCCACCCGCGGGGCTATATTCCATCGTTCATATACGATGTTTCCTGATCTCATGTCTCTTGTCTACCGGTCTGATGTCGGACCAGCCGAAGATCGAGCCTTAATTGGCCCGCTCGCTGTCCTAAGTTCTTTTACTGTACATCGCCGGGTAGCGTGAAGTCAGTTGATTGTCGAGCGCCATGAAGGTCAGAAGCTTAATGTGGTGGCTCTTGGTTAGAGCGTCTACCTACCTCAACATGCCTGGATAGCATGTAAAGGATCAGGGCTAACGCCCTGAAGTGTTGTTTTTATCTTATTTTCTTTCCTGGAGTGGACGTCCGCTACTTATTCTACTTAATTCTATCTCTATGAATTTGTAAGTAACCTACATCCCAAATGACGCCATGCGTTAGTTTCCACTCATGGACCAAAATGTAAGTCTACATCAAGATGATATTATTTTCCTTTTCTCCTGGAGCTCGATGACCTCATCTTGGAAGTTTATTTAAAATTGCAGTCGCATGCTGTCGGAGAAATACCGAATTGATGGTTCTTCTGTTCTCACAAATTTTATAATGTTGTAACATGTTTGATTTTCGGCCTACTGTCTGCTCTGCTTTAACCTACTATGAGTAGAAGAAAACCTTTTCGACGAGATGTTCTTGGCACTAAATAATGTTCCTGTTTCGGATTTAGTTAAAGAAGTTAGGAGTGAAATAATTTAATAATGTGAAGTCATCCATTAAAAGGATTGAGATCGCGAGATTATCTCCGTGGATCGGGATCTATTTCTTTCTTTAAATTTTATCTTTTCTGTCTTTCTTTTACACTTCAGTACTGCTTACTGTTGTTGTCGTCTCCAACCGTCGTCCATGGGAACTACTGTTTTGGATTATTGATAAGGATTAATTATATTGCTGAATTAATTAGTTTTGTGAGGAGCGTACCATTAAGTTGGGAGCTGTTGGCTCTTAATTCTTCGCCTTAGTTGATTTATGAATTGAATGTGCGAGTTCCTCCTGGTGGTTTGAGCTGGATTGCTCTTCATCCTGATTTAATTCTATGTGTGCTTTTTTTGTTGTTGATTAGAGCTGCTTGCTCTGACAACTAATGATTGATTTCTAATTTTTGGTGGGCACGTTACCATTCTGGTACTATTTTGTTTTTCCATTTCGAAGCACGGTGAATTTTTGGGGTCCTTTCGTGACCTGTTTAATGTCTATCTATCTTTGTGAGCGCCTTCGGTTTTGGATATGCTTTCTGTGAATATTAATTAATTTTCCTGTTGTGCCTATTGCGACCCGGTTCATGGGATGATCTCGCAGCCTCACCTTAGCAGTGTTTCACCTAATGTACAAAATGATTCCTTTAGAAAGGATGCAATTAATTATTTGTACGCAAGTAAATTTTTGAAAGATTAAGCTTGAGCCTCCCAGGCACGCAGTAAAGTTTAGTCCATGGACATTTTCTGACAACCAATTATCTTGTAATTTAATCTCAATTTAAGTCTATCTATAAATTAAATTGAAAAGCGCCCCTTGACACTGTGACGATTTATAGCAACAACGTATAGGTTGATTAAGATTCTTTGACAAGACGTTCAAGGAGAAAAGAGCTGGGACCAATTGGAGGTTAGTGGATGTAATAAGAAGAAGAAAAAAAAGTTAATCAAAACAGTATATTGTTTCTACAAAGGAAATCAATTTTAAATTTTACAACTCAATTTTGTAACTTGACACACACAAAAGAAAACACTCATCGTGAATGACGTACATTAGAATAGAATCCCTAGACCATTTACAAATTATAATATTTGACTAATCAAATGAACGCGGTAACCTATAAAGCCTCGGAAAATATGGACACAAATTTCCAAAAAGGTAAACAAAGAGAGAAGAAAGGCACGGGAAGGACCAAGGACGGGGATCACAATAATGGGAGTCGCCTGAGTATAAACATTGCCAAATGCAGGAACAGTTTTATGTGATAAGTTGTACCGTCCAGGCCACAAGTTCAATCACTCACCAACTCTTGAAATTGGATATTACTCAATGTTCATTTGTTAAGAAAAAATATCACTCATATCATACTTAAAAGAAAACCGGCCACAACAATGAAGATAACTCCAAAATCCATAGGAGGAGAATAATAGTGGTAATTATAAAATAAATACTCTGTTGCTCACCCAATGCAGCAAATAAAAGAAGTGGAGCTTCCCAGCAAATACTGGGAAGTCCTCAGACGACCCTCCAACCACACTCGGAATCAGTGCTGGACTGAAGACCGAGTATGTGGGGGAAGCCTTTATACCGCTGCAGAAAGTTCCGGAAAAAAGTACACAAAACGTCGAGAAATATCGGACACTGACGTAGCAGATGACGTAACGCAGAGGAGACTCAGTGTGTAGTTAGCAGTTCACCAGGACGGATGCACGGCGCGGCAGCAGAGAAGGTCCAAGGCCGGTTAGATGAATGAAGTATCGGCGAGTATATGAACATAGATGAAGTTCCAGATGACGGTAGCCGAAAATAGGTGAGTGATCGTTACATATTCCCCCGCCGGCCAGGAATCCGAAGGATTCCGGAAATCAAGATTGACCCGACGAATGGCGACGGGCGAAGAGGAAGGAAGAAAATAGGTGAGTGATCGTTACATATTCCCCCGCCGGCCAGGAATCCGAAGGATTCCGGAAATCAAGATGGACCCGACGAATGGCGACGGGCGAAGAGGAAGGAAGAAAAAGAGGAGCTAGAACAAAAGCAGACTCGGCAAGAAACAAAGTTTAAATAAACATAATAAAGGCACAAGGAAGGGAAGGGGGGGGTATTAAAAATTTACAATAAACAAACACAGTATGGTCTAGGGTATTTAACATACATAATATATAAAAAAAAATAAAACAAAAGAAGGGGAACATTCCCCAATGTTCACCAAGATGGGAGAGTCCAGTTGACCCGGGTGGGGTTGAAGGGTCACTGGGTAGAGCAAAAGAGAAAAGAAAAAGAAAGAAATTACTGAAAATACTGTTTCAACTGCGAAACATGGGCCTTTTTAACAATGGAAGGATCATTTGCATCCTGTAATAAAACAGAAACCGGAGTAGAGAAGTGAATGATTGAAAAAGGGCCTGTCCAACGAGGGCAAAGTTTAGCAGATATATGATCATTCGCGGAACTTTGAGGATGATTCTTTAACAGTACTTTATCTAAAAGTTTAAATTTTGATGGACGGTGCCCACGGTCGTGAACCCGTCGATGGACCTCCCGTGCCTGGTGCAATTTAGTTAAGGCCCTTTTCCACTCCGCTTGAGTGACTTGATTAGGGGGGCAAAGGAGCAAAGAAGGTAGATCCCATGTTAAATCCAAAGGAGTTTGCAAATCTCTACACAAAAACAATTTCGCCGGGGAAAAAGAGGTGGAGTTATTGATGGCAGAATTAAGTGCTAGGGCAAAGGCAGGTAATTCAGAATCCCAATGGCGTTGATCTTCGGAATGAAAAATGGACAATAGAACTTTCAAATTTCTATGATATCGTTCGACGAGATTGGCTTGAGGATGGTAGGGGGAGGTAAAGACCTTGTTAATACCATTCATAAAGCAAAAGTTGTAAAAGGATTGTGAGGTAAAAATGGTAGCGTTATCCGAAACTAGGTATTTCGGTAGACCAATAATAGGGAAAATTTGGTCATTCAAAAGCCGAATAATAGTCTGAGCAGAAAGCGTACGCAACGGACGCAAAATCAAAAATTTAGAGAAACCATCAAGCAGAGTAAAAATATATGCATTGCCGTGGGAGGATTTAGTGATAGGTCCGACAACATCAATATAATACCTCTCAGCAGGATAAGTAGAAGGTGTGGCGGAATGAGCACCAAAGGACAATGCGTTCCGGGGTTTGTGTTTTTGGCATAAAGTACAAGATTTAACCCAAGTGAAGACATCCTTACGCATATTGGGCCAAAAGAATTGAGATGCCAACCGAGAATAAGTTTTAGCGCGCCCAAAGTGTCCCCCTGTAGGAGATCCATGATAATACTGAAACAGCATCGAACGTAAAGGGGAAGGAATGACTACTCTAGGGGTTGATTTAGGAGTTGGTTTAAAAACCAGCAATTCATTATGGATCCGGAAAGGTCCGTCATAGTTAGTAGCAGAAAGAGAAATCTTAATATCTTTACAGTAAGAATCGGTAGATTGATGCTGATGACACGAGTCAAAAGATAATGGAAAATCAATAAGAGAAGAAATCGCATTGATTTCATAAGAAGGAAGTTGATCTAAAGTTGAAGAGGGAGATTGGTCAAAAAGGCGAGAAAGAGCATCAGCGACTGAATTTTGATAACCTGAAACGAATTTTACAGAAAACTTAAAACGAGAAAGGCGGAGCAGCCATCGACCGGTCCTGCCTATTTTAGGGGCATTGTTGAGTAGCCAGTATAAGGCCTGATTATCAGTTTGAACAAGAAATTGCCGATGGTCAAGGTATTCCGAAAAATGCTCAATAGTGAGGATTAACGCTAATGCTTCCCTTTCATAAACAGAATACTTACGTTCAGTAGGCGAGAGCAAGCGACTAAAATAAGCAATAGGAAGAAGTTTACCGTCTCGGTTTTGATGTAAGACTCCTCCAACCGCAACGTCAGAGGCGTCCGTAAAAACTTCAAAGGGTAAATCAAAGTCAGGTATTTGAAGAACAGGGGCTTTGGTTAAGGCAGATTTGAGAGAAATAAATGCAATTTGTTGCTGTTCTCCCCAGTGAAATTTCATGCCTTTTCGTTTAAGTAAATTAAGTGGCTCAGATATGCGAGAATAGTGAGGGATAAATTTACTATAAAAACCAACCATACCTAAGAATGTTCGCAAGTGCTTCAAATTTTTCGGTGGAGGAATGCGATCAACTGCAGAAACCCGATCCGGATCAACAGAAATGCCATTATTGGACAGAATATGGCCCAAAAATTTAATGGAAGTCTGTGCTAAAATAATTTTAGAAGGATTGACGGTAAGATTAACAGAACGTAACCGAGAGAGTACTTCACGAAGATGTTTAATATGAGTGTCAAAATCAGGACTATAAATCAAAAGATCATCCACATATGGAAATAGATACTGATATTTTATATCAGAAAAAAGATTGTCAACAAATCTTTGCATGATTTGTGAGCCAAGGTTTAATCCGAAAGGTACTTTCGTGAATTGATACAGTCCAGTAGGAGTAATAAAGGCAGTATACTTAGAGCTACTATCATCTAAGGGTATCTGATTATAGGCCGAATTGAAATCTAAAAGGGAAAAATACTGTGCATTGGAAAAGTGTTGAAACGCAGTTTGAACTTTAGGCATGGGGTAAGCATCGTAGAGGATCTTAGAATTAATTTTACGATAATCAACTACAAAACGAAAGGACCCATCAGGTTTATCAACAACGAACGCGGGAGAGGCGTAGTCCGAAGTGGAAGGTACGATGGTATTATCAACCAGCATTTTCTCTACAAGTTGATTAAGAATTTTCATTCTGGGCGGACTCAAATGATACGGGGGAGATCGAACAGGCGTGGTATCAGTGAGATCAATATGAGCTTGAAAATTGGAAACTGTTCCAAGTTTAGAGGTGACAACATCAGAAAATTCAACTAACAAATTATCAAGTTGGGCAGATTGAGAACGATTACAATACACATGGTCCTTACGAACCGAAGGAAAATGTGAAAGAGGGAAATCAAAACAATTCACTAATGGAATCCTAATATCCGAAAAGGTGAAACGAATAGAGGAAGAAAATGAATCAAGTACCAAACCAGTATGACGAAAAAAATCATATCCTAGAATTAATGGATATGATAAATTTTCTACAACATTAAAAGAATAGGTCCACGAAAAATGTTGAATTTTTAAGTTGAGCTTGACTTGACCAAGAGTCTGAAGTAGATTATTTGATGCAGAAGTACAACGAAGGGAAGACTGAGAAAGTTGAAGACGAGAAAAAATAGTCTGAAGAGATTGGAAGAGTTCTAAACTAATTAACGAAGTCGTTGAACCAGAATCTAAAAGTGCAATAGTAGGAATATTGTGGAGCAAGACTACAATATGTGAAGTTTTGGGTAATGAGCAAAAAATGTGAGAATCATATTTGACGCTCGGTTGAGTGTAAGAAGATCGAAAAGGTTGCCGAGTGGTAAAGGTGTGATGAAAAGCAGGTATTTGATCAGGCAGATTTGCCCCGTGAACGCGTCCACTGCCTACGGACGAGGGTTGGGGGCGTTTCCCGAGATGGGGGAGGCACAAAATTTAGCTATATGTCCTGTACCTCTACAGCGGTAACAGATAATAGGTTTACTGACTGTAACAGAACGAGATATTGGTAATGATAATGACACCGGGGGAGAGGTAGTAGCAGAAGGTAAGACTGGTGGTGGTGGTGGGACACGAGCATAGTAGGAAATATCTGCATACGAGTAAGTCGTATGAGCTTGTGCTGCGGTATACAATTGTAGCAAAGAGGTAGGGGGGGAATGTATCTGAAGAAGTTGTCGGAAAGAAGGTACAGCATAAAATGTAACAATTGAAATTAATTCCGATGGATTATTAGCGATATTAAGAACATCACTAAAAGTAAGAAGCGAGTCTAAATAATCATGTACAGGTTCGTCAGAACGTCGATGACGGCGGACAAATTCCAAACTCAATGTATGACGTACCTCATAAGGTAAAAAGTAATTATGGAGACATGTGCGAAATTGAGCCCAATCCTGAAAATGTGCCATATTTTCAAGCCAAAAATTCGTTAAATGTCCAGTAGTTTTAGACGTTAATAAACTAATGAGTTGGGAAAATGGGGCAAGGTTAATTTTAAGAAATTTACGGACAAAAAATAGCCATATAGTTAAATTTCGAGGATTTGTATCAGTTAAATGAGGCACTTGTGTTAATGACTGTTTAATAATCTCTAAATTTAATGTAGAAATGAGTGGATTTGGGGAGATAGGCGATGAGGTGAGTGGCCTAGAAAATTCAGGATGTAAATGATAAGCGGTACTTGGAAGTTTTGGTTTTAGGTCTTGATCAGATAAGTCTGAAGTGGAAGAATGCGAAGACGAAGAAATGGTGGATGAAGGTTCTGAGGACGAAGTGTCATCAAAAGTAATTAAATCCGTATGAGGTGGATTAGGTAGAGACCGGGAAAACGGGGGTAAATATAAAGAATTATCAGAAGAGTTTAATGGAAAATTATCGGAAAAAGTTGCCATGTTGAAAAAGAGAGCACAGTAACAAAGAGTAAAAAAAGAGAAAAATTGAAAAAAAGACAACAGTAAATAAATCGGGTGAGTTACTCTGCTACCATTTTGTGACGATTTATAGCAACAACGTATAGGTTGATTAAGATTCTTTGACAAGACGTTCAAGGAGAAAAGAGCTGGGACCAATTGGAGGTTAGTGGATGTAATAAGAAGAAGAAAAAAAAGTTAATCAAAACAGTATATTGTTTCTACAAAGGAAATCAATTTTAAATTTTACAACTCAATTTTGTAACCTGACACACACAAAAGAAAACACTCATCGTGAATGACGTACATTAGAATAGAATCCCTAGACCATTTACAAGTTATAATATGTGACTAATCAAATGAACATGGTAACCTATAAGCCTCGGAAAATATGGACACAGATTTCCAAAAAGGTAAACAAAGAGAGAAGAAAGGCACGGGAAGGACCAAGGACGGGGATCACAATAATGGGAGTCGCCTGAGTATAAACATTGCCAAATGCAGGAACAGTTTTATGTGATAAGTTGTACCGTCCAGGCCACAAGTTCAATCACTCACCAACTCTTGAAATTGGATATTACTCAATGTTCATTTGTTAAGAAAAAATATCACTCATATCATACTTAAAAGAAAACCGGCCACAACAATGAAGATAACTCCAAAATCCATAGGAGGAGAATAATAGTGGTAATTATAAAATAAATACTCTGTTGCTCACCCAATGCAGCAAATAAAAGAAGTGGAGCTTCCCAGCAAATACTGGGAAGTCCTCAGACGACCCTCCAACCACACTCGGAATCAGTGCTGGACTGAAGACCGAGTATGTGGGGGAAGCCTTTATACCGCTGCAGAAAGTTCCGGAAAAAAGTACACAAAACGTCGAGAAATATCGGACACTGACGTAGCAGATGACGTAACGCAGAGGAGACTCAGTGTGTAGTTAGCAGTTCACCAGGACGGATGCACGGCGCGGCAGCAGAGAAGGTCCAAGGCCGGTTAGATGAATGAAGTATCGGCGAGTATATGAACATAGATGAAGTTCCAGATGACGGTAGCCGAAAATAGGTGAGTGATCGTTACAACACTAGGTATACATTTCTACTCAATTTAGAATAATTTAATAAACCCATTTAAAATATTAATTCGTCATCTCAATTCAGAGTTTATTTAATTCATCAAATTATCATATTAATTATTCAATTCAGCGTTTATCTAATTTAATCTAATTATCATATTAATAATCTAATTATCATACTAATTTGTTATCCCAATTCAGTATTTACTTTATTGATCAATTTACCACTTTAATTAGTTAAACTGTTTGTCCTTGTGAAGGTGCACCTGTAGTTTCAAGGGAGTTTTATTTTCCTATCATATGTAACTTTATCTTATAGCAGAAATGAAGTAATTTAGTTTTTTGAAAAACTCGCAAATTTTTCTTTCATGGTTTCTAATATTTCCTACCGTGCAAATCTTTTGGTTCGGTGTGAGTTGCCTCTGGTTTATGGCCTGTTACTGAACTATTTGGTGAGTATTCTCTGTTTTCCTTCTTAAGTAAGGAATATTTGCTATCTCTTGCTCTTTGTTTACTTGTACGAGTAAATGCCGGTACGACTGGTATGCCAGCTATGGATCGAATTGTATTTAAAATTTTATTCCAATTTTCTCTATTTAGCGGTATACTGAATGCCCGAACTACCATACTGCTGTAGGTAGCACATTTTCGACTTTGGGATGGAATGAATATTTCTTGATGGTAGTAGCGGCCTGTGTCGGTTTCCTGTAAATATTGTATTCTATCGAAGTAGGAAGTCTGTTTAACTTGAGATCTAGAAAATGTATGCTTCCATTTTACTCAGATTCCAGAGTGAACTTTATCTATGGATCAATATTGTTTAAATTGTTTAGGGTGGAGCCTGTATAAGTAATTATTTTGTGAAGGATAACGAGAGTGTCATCTACAAATCTGGCCCAAAATTTTATGTTCGCAAAGTCACTATTGTTATTAATTGCCGTATGCTCTAAATAGTCAATGTATATTTCTACTAATATCCCTTAGGCTGGCGACCCCATAGCCAACCATCCTGCAGATACATGCAATTATTAAAAAGGAATAAATTACTCTTAACTACTAGTTTCAAAATTTCCATGAAATCTCGAATCTCGAATTTACTGAAGTTACTATTTTTATTTAAATTATTTTGGATAATAGGAAAAAGTTTCTTTGTACTGACACTCGGATACATATTTGTTGTATCGACAGAATGCAACGAGTGGAAAGGCTGTATTTCAAAGCTCTCTTGCTTTTTAATTTACTCAATGGTATTTTTCACAGAATTATTCAACAGAAAAGGATAATTCTTTATTAGAAATTTCTGGATAAATTGTGTTAATTTATACAATGGACTTGGCCTATAATTGATGATGGGGCGTATGGGGACGCCAGCCTTATGGATCTTAGGTAAAGCTTTCGCTACTGGCAGTCCGGGTTCATACTTATTAGTTTTATCTTCTCTTGTTCTGTAAATAAAAACGAGGTATTTTGGGACTGATTTTAGGAGACGTTGTATCAGTTGGGTCGGATCTTTTTAGTCACAAATATTATAATAATATTTATAGATCCACCTCTTCAGTACAATGCAATACAATCCACTATTTTATGTGGTTAAAATATATACATAATTCATAAAGGCCTTAGGTACATGTTTCACCGTTTTTACGGGCATCATCAGCCTATATCAATCTTAAAAATTAATGGGTACGGGATCTTTCTAATCTTATAAACTATAGAGTAAAATGTTGGACGATGATCTCATAAAATGCTGTACTATAACATCTAAAATAGGGATATTGCACGGAAAGTACGTTAAAAACTGTGAATTAACAGTTTTTGAAGATTATAACGTGGTAAATCATGAATATTTGAGCGTTTAAAACCAAAATGGATCCTCTTTTTATACACCATTAGGACTGTGACGGCCTTGAGTGTATAAGCACTATCATCCAAGGGGGATAGCACGAGTTCAATATAGTAAAATCAATGTCAGTTATTTAAAATAGAAGTGAGCACATATCAAATGTGTTAAAATATGTACAGTTGATTTATCAGAAAGTCGTAGAAAAGAAGATGGGACTTCATGTGGAGACGTTGCTAAAGCTAAAATGTGTCAAAGCTAGCTTATGTCCGTATTTAGTTATGTTAGTACGGTAATCAATTGGATCCAAAAGACGGTCAAGTGGGTGTTATTAACCCTGTTGAAACATTTGTTCGAAGAAATGATCGAGTTTTACCGGAAACAAAATGTTAAAGAGAGTTAGTTAAATAGTATTGTGCATGAGACTTCCCGTACGTCAAAAATGCCTAAGGCGGTGTTTACTCGTTCAGTGCGTGTTAAGTACGTCGGGCTGTTCCAGCAACCTTTCTACTGCTAGTATTATACCGGTGCGGCTGAGGTGGTGAAGTTCTAAAAGTCTGCGGGATTGTATTATGTTTCGACTTCACAATACCTAATAACTTTAATGTTAGCTCATATATAGGATATTTTGCCTCTGTGGCATCTTTGTTATAGGCTTGGTCTAAAAAGATGTAAAGACTTTCTAATTCATTCATAAGTTTTCCGTTGCCTATACATGTTAGAATAGTGAGATCCTTATCAATTGATGTAAACTGGTGTCCTGTTTCACACATATGTGAGCTCATCGCTGGATATTTGTTCTGTTTGAAGGCATTGTAATGCTCCGTATATCTCGTATAGAAGCTGCGCCCAGTTTGACAAACGTAACTAAATCCACACTGAGCGCAAGTTAGTCTGTAAATACCAGGTCTCGAAAAACGGCTGTTTTTATAATTGACTTTATTATAATTAAAAAATATACTTTGATTTGTATTTACTGTTCTGAAGGCGATATTAATGTCGTATTTCTTGAGCGTGTTTGCGATCTGGTGGACGGCTGGGTTGTTGTACGTAAACATGGCATAACTAGCTTTTTAGGTTTATCCGGAATGAGATTCGTGGATAGCTTTTATTTAACTTTATCAATTAACCGGTTAATCATTTCAACTTTGAACCTATTAAGTTTAGCCAAGTTCCGTATATAGTTTAATACAATTTTTAAGCTGTGAGGGGAGAGTGGGATTTTCAAAGCTCTGTGTATTAAATTATAGAATGACGCCTGTTTATGAGTATTGGGATGTAAAAAGGAATTATTTATGGTTATAGGAGATTGTGTGGCCTTCCCGTATATTTGAAAATCAAAAGTATTATTGACGCGCGTGATCGTTATATCTAGAATATTTACGGACAGTTTAACTTCGTCTTCCTTAGTGAATTTTACATTAGGGTCAATTTTATTTAATTTCCCTAAAACTTCGTCACTGTTAGTAACATTTCTGTCAATAACCACAAAGGTGTCATCCATGAATCTTAGCTATAAACGTATAGCTTTTATATATGCTTTAATGTCCGTATGCTATGTTGAATCCATGAAATGTCTGCCAAGATGCTGGACAAAAGGTCACCCATGGCTAAGCCAGTCTGTTGATAACTCTTTCCGTTAAAGGAGAAAAGTTGTTATTCAATACAGAATTCAATATCTTCATAAATTCATAAATTTCCACCTTACTCAGGCTGCTACATTTTGAAATATTGTCAGAGATAATTTCGACCATTTCTTTAGTAGGTATATTTGGATACATGTTTATGACATCATAGGAACACATTATGTGGTTAGGTTGTAAGTCAAATCTACTTAAAATATCGCAAAATGTTATTGAATTCTTTAAAGGATGTTTATTATTAAACTAATAATGATGTTTTAGAAAACCGTGGATATATTTGGAAACTTTATAGGTAGGGCTATTACGGCAATTAATAATCGGACGTACGGGAATGTTGTTCTTATGGATTTTAGGTAGGGCTCTGGCTAGTGAAATGCTGGGGTTCATGTTGATAAGTCTCCGTTGTTCCTGTTCATTATGAAGGAATGTGGTGTTCTTCATTATAGATTTTAAATTGCGTTGTATTCTTACAATAGGATCTTTGCTAGCGATTGTACAGATCCTATCCCTAAAAAATTAGTTTTATTTAGGTAACTGTCCTTATCCAATAATACTATAGACCCTCCTTCATCAGCTTTTGTGACTAAGATGTAACTATCTTCTTTTTTAGTTCTCAAAATACGTATTACTGTTTTTTATTAGAATCACATTTAGCGTTAAGTCCTTTAGCTAGGGTTCGTAATTTTCTATTATGTCAAATCTGGTGTCAGTTTGAACTTCAAAGGGGAGTTTAGAAATGTTAGCCTCTACCTCAGCTACTGCAGTAATTATATCCAAGTTCGTTTTTATTCACTAGGCCAGTTATACTTCGGACCCTTATTTAGGAGTTCCATTTCTATTTCAGAAAACTGCACACTGGTTAAATTAACAATTGCAGGTGTGTTGACACATGGAATACTTGCTTTCGTTTATCTGCATTCTGTACAATGAACTGTGTTTGGGATTTTTTAAATGCGTTAATTTCTTATCTAATGTGGTCTGTTTCTTGTCCAGTAAAACCATAATTTGGTAGTCTACGTGCAGTTGGAAAGAGTTCCATTCTAATGGGAGCAATGCCTGGGTCACTGTTAAATGAATTTTATATAGTTTTAAGTTCAATTGCGATTTCTTCTCGTATAGTGACCTAACTTCATTCCTTAACCATATTTCACTTTGTTGTTTTGGATTTTGTTCATAAATGGAATGGTTAAGTTTCTTCTTTGTGTAGGTTTCAAAAATTTTGGGATCAATTTTAGTTTTAAACATTGCTTCAAAAATGTTATATCTTTAGACAACTTGCATATTTTAATTTTGAGATTGATAAAACCTATTAATTTGAGTTTTGCCTGGTTGGCTACTAAGTTATAAGTAACTATTCTCATTTTGATTCTGTATTGAAGATGACGTATATCACAAATATTATTATAATATTTATAGATCCACCTGTTCAATACAATGCAATAAAATCCATTATTTTATGTGGTTAAAATATGTAAATAATAATATACAATTCACAGGTATATGTTTCATCCTTTTTTTATGGGCATCATCAGCCTATAACAATCTAAAAATTAATGGATACGGGATCTTTCTAATTTCATAAACTATAGAATAAAATGTTGGACAACGATCTCATAAAATGTTGTACTATAACATGTAAAATTGGGATATTTCACAGAATGTATGTTAAAAAATACTGTGAATTAACAGTTTTTGAAGATTATAACATGGTTAATCATGAATATTTGAGCGTTTAAAACCGAAATGGATTCTCTTCTTATACATCATTAGGACTGTGACGGCCTTGAGTGTAAAAGCACTATCATCCAAGGGGGATGTTTACTGCATTCCCATAGCATGAGTTCAAGATAATAAAATCAATGTCAGTTATATAAAACAGAAGTGTGCACGTATCAAATGTATTAAAATATATATGGTTGATTTATCAGAAAGTCGTAGAAAAGAAGATGGGACTTCTTGTGGAGGCGTTGCTAATGCTAAAATGTTGTGTCAAAGCTAGCTGTTGTCAGTGTTTATTTATGTTAGTACGGTAATCATTTGGCTCCAAAAGATGGTCAAGTGGGTGTTATTAACCCTGCTGAAACATTTGTTCGAAGAAATGATCGAGTTTTACCTGATACAAAATGTTAATGAGAGTTAGTTAAATAGTATTGTGCATGAGACTTCAAGTAAGTCAACAATGCCTAAGGTAGTACTTGCTCGTACAGTGCGTGTTAAGTATGTCAGGCTGTTCCAGCAACGCTAGCTAGAAGTAGAATGGTCAGTCAATCCAGTGGATCTGTAAATATTATAATAATATTTTTTATATATGTCATCTTCAATATGGAACCAAAATGAGAATAGTTACTTGTAATCTTTTTTAGTCACTGTAAAAGAGAGTTTCTTGAAAAATTCCTCATTTTTTGGTGTAATCTGTTTTTTTCCATTATTACTGTCGTGTTCCCTTTACCTGCCCTAGTGATAATGAGGTTCTTTTCTCTAATTTCCTTTTGCTATTTGCTTTACGTCGCACCGACACAGATAGGTCTTATGGCGATGATGGGATGGAAAATGCCTAGGAAGTGGCAGGATGCGGCCGTGGCCTTAATTAAGGTACAGCCCCGGCAATTGCCTGGTGTGAAAATGGGAAACCACGGAAAACCATCTTCAGGGCTGCCGACAGTGGGGCTCGAACCCACGATCTCCTGATTACTGGATACTGGCCGCACTTAAGCGACTGCAGCTATCGAGCTCGGTAAATTTCCTTTTTTTTTTGAGGTTTATTACCTGTTCCCTTTCTACAAAATATTCTTGGTTTCCATTGTTACTTGTAGATAATGCTTTTCTTTTTGATACATGGATTTTGTTCAGTTTTCTCCTATTATCGAATCTGACCTCATCTTGTATTTCCGGAGGCATTTCATTAACTGCTACTTTCGACTCAACAATCATTATGGTAGTGGCATTGATTATATTCATGTTCGACGAATTGTGTTTCTAGTATCTTGTTTACCTGCTCTGTTAGTTCTGTTTGTGACAAATTTATAATGGGAGGGTGAAATTTCTCAATAAAGTTGTTTAAATTGTTATGATTTTCTATTTTGCTTTTTGTACCCATTTTTTGTCGCATTAGCCTTAAGTGTGTTGAGATTTCTGTCTAGCACGAGCTGTTTTGGGGCTAATATTTCCTGCTCTCTTCTTGAAAATTTCTCCTTTCCTCTCAAGAAGAGAGCAGAAAATATTTTAAGTTCAACATTGTGACTAACTTAATAGGTGTTATTTATTTATTTATGAATCAAAAATTATTCTAATTCAAGTGTTTTATTAAATGACAAAGCAAACACAAAGAAACATTTTATTCTTTTTCAGATTTAAATAAGGATTTGAGTTCCAAGAGCAGAGCAGATTTAAAATTTCAGCATATAGTGACTAATTTAATAGATTTTATTCAATTATGATTTGAAAATTTCTATTTTAAAGTCTGTAATAAATAACATAGTAAGTAAGTAAAGTTAAAACACAAAGAAATTTTCAACAATTTCAAAGAACTATATATAATTGTCCTGTTGATACGTATATTTGTCATAATGCACAAAGTCCAAATGTTATTGAATTTTTGGCACCGCTGAAGAAGAGAGTAGTTAGCTCTAGAAACATGTACGGTAATTAAGTTAAATAAAATATGTAAAGTACTGACAAGGCGGGAATGTGTTTTATAAGTCAATACGGACAGGATTAATCAACATGGTGGAAATAATCCATGCTAATAATATTCTCGCCATATAATGGAAAGAGAGGATGTGCATTTACTTTCACCTGTTGAGAAGGACTTGGACTTTGATGTGAAAATTCAAAGAAAATGAGGTTGAGGAGAGGAAGTAGTGAAAAACTCCAAGGGTACTGGAAGATAACAACCAGTAAATGAATACAGTATATCGTCAAGACCAAGCCCTTGCATATTTCCCTGTAACGCGATGGACTATGCTGTATCTATTGTATATGGCTATCTTCAATTCATACATTGTGTTCATGAAGGTTACTGGCAGGTGGCTGCATTATACAGAATTTCTCAGAGCATTTGCCAAGCAATTGTTGCTCTCCTGCCTAGGACAACAAAAGGAAGAACGCCCAGTCAACACAGCCACCTAAGACTTCAGGCAAATGTATGGGGCATTTTCCAGTGCCTGTTCCTCCAACAGAAAGAAAGAAACTTCCTTCTAGGCCCTGCAATGTCTGCAAGGGTCATAAAATAAGGTCCGAAGGGAGGTGGCTATGTGAAAAATGTGGTATTACTCCATCTGGAGAGCTGCTTCAAAAATTATCACACAATGATTCACTACTGAAGACTGAGAAACAGTTAATGAACAGTTAGGCATTGACCTGTGAAGTATATAGCTTTGAAAAAATGCCAGTTTTTGACCAAGCGTTAATATACAAAATTAAAACACAATTTTCTAAACTAAATAGTTTTCTGTCCCTGCAAGTTAGAGTAGTAGTCAGGTTCCAATGGGTTATTCAAAGTATAGTTTCAGAACTTTGCTGCTTTAAAAGTGGGAAACCACAGAAAACCATCTTTGGAAGAATGGCTGAAAGAGAAGTGCAAGGATGTTCAAGGCTTTATGGTCTGAGGAAAGGTAGAAAATGCATGCAGACAAATCAATGAAGCCTTTGGAGAAAGGAAAACTAGGTAAGAAAGAGTAGTGATGGGTGACACAACAGTGCTGATGAATTGGATATGGAGGAACATAGTCAACAGCTTGTTGATAATCCTATGAAACTACAGTCCAACAATCGGGCTCATTTCATATGTGCATCTTTCCCACTTTATCCAAGCAATTGCCCCTCAATAAGAGCTCAGATGGAAAAAATAAAAAACATAAAGCACAAATATGACAGGAACATATCCAACACCATTATCAAGGTAAAGAAGTAGATGATAGCGTTCTGGAAAAATAACAGGCTGCTGATGCTGATGAAATGGGAGTCCCAATTTTGAAGTCAGAATTTGAGAAGTTTTGAAAGAACTAAGTATATACAAGGCACCAGGAATTGATGACATACCCTCAGAATTACTGACTGCCATAGGAGAAACCAGCACGGTGAGGTTATTCGCTTTATTGTGCAAGAGTGCAAGATACATGGAAAAGGAGAATTGCCATATGATTTTTGGCAAAATGCTGTTATATCTATTCTTGTGAAAGCCGCTGCTGACAAGTGTGAAAACTATCGTACCATTAGTTAGTATGAAAAGACAATTGAGTTGGAGGACATCAATTTGGCTACAGAAGAAATGTAGGAACACATGAAGCAATCCTGACTTTATGTCTGATCTTAGAGGATTGAATTAAGAGGGACCGGCACACATACATATTATCCATAGAAAAACAAAAGGCATTCATTAATAGATACCGAGAAAGAAGAACCATTTACAATATGCAAAACATCAGTCTGCTGTGATAAGAATCGAGGACATTGAGAAAGCAGCAGTATTCCTTAACAGAGTCGGGCAGGACTGGAGGTTCCCCCTCCTTCACAACATTTATATAGAAGAAAGAAGCAGTAAAGAAAATCAAAGAGGAATTTGGAAAAGGTACCGCAATCAAAGGAGAGGAAATCAAAGCTCTCAAGTTTGCTCATGATATAGTTTTTTATCTCAGTTTGCAGATCTGGAGAAATTGTTGAATGGTACAGGCAGAGTCTGGGGGAAAGAGTACAAGACCAAAATAAATAGAACCCCCCAAAAAAGTAATGGAGTGCAGTAGAAAAAAAGTCAGCTGACGGAGGAAAAATGAGATTAGGATATGAACTTCTAAAGGTAGCAGATGAATATTGTTACTTGGGTAATAAATAAACTAACGACAGCAAAAGTAATGAGGACGTAAAATGTAGATTACAGTCTAGCACAAGCAAGGAGGGCCATTCTTCAGAAAACAAATTTGCACCTTTCAAACAGTGATAAACGGATTACTGAGATGTTTTTGAACACATTTGTCTGGAGCATGGTGTTGTGTGGAAGAAAAACATGGACAATAACTAGCTCAGGAAAAAAGAAAGAGTAGAAGCTCCTTAAATAGTGTTAAAAATGAATGCTGTAGGTGAGCTGTGTAGATCGAATCACAAACGAAAGGTACAGAATTAAAATGGTGAGAGATCAATATCAGTAAATTTGACAAGAAGAGATAGAATGATAGGACATATCTTAAGACACCCAGGACTTGTTCAGTAGGTTCTTGAGAGAATTGTAGTCAGTAAGAACAGTAGGGGTAGAACAAGATATGAATATGACAAGCAGATCGGAGGAAATGTAGGATGTAGTAGTTATCTAGAGATGAAAAAGACACCACAGGATAGGGGCACATGAAGTGCTGCATCACATCAGTCTTTGGACTGATGACTCTCAAACAATAATAAGTGATAAATTGTGTCCTGGTTAACAGAGACTGCAATTTGTTTCCAAGAGGACATGCTGAGAACCCGGTTATATTCATTAAACAAGATGAACAAGCCAGTCCAGTGCACTTATAAAATAGACTGTATTTAAGCCAAACATGGTCATACTGTATTACACCTTTCTTCATATCACCCAGTATTGAATCCCATTAAGTTGATATAGTCAAGTGTCAAGAATGGCATTTCTGAACAAAATGTGATGTACAGAATGAAAGCATTTCTATAATTTATGGTGAACAAATTGCTTGTATTACAAATGAGGACTGGAAGTAAACTTTGCGAGCACGTAAATTAATTTGAACATCAGTAATTTCAACTGAAGGTTTATTTGATTATAGTGACAGTGATGGAAGCAATACTGAAACCGCAAGAGAAAGTGGTAATAAAACAACACTGCCAGCGAAAGTGAAATAGGCATGAATAGAGAATATGATGAAACAGTGGGAGGGGCATTTTCTAAGAGATTTAGTATGCCTAGATATAGTGACAGTGAATGATCCATAGTTTTCTATCAAGTGATTAACATACTAAATTATGTGTAATGGGCAGTTGTATGTGTAATTATTGGAAGGATTTCTGAAAGGCTTAACAGGAATACTATAATTTATGATGAGATTGTACATTTCATAAGGCATGTATTGTACAATATCCTTCACCTATACTCTCCTGGGTATGCTCGAACCCAGTCCTTGTCACCTTCCACAACAACACACTTCCTGTCCTGCACTTAAATGAATGTTCTCCACAATGTGCAAAAGCTGTACCCAAAGATTGTGACTCAGTCCTCAATACAACAAAAGTATAAGAAAGAAACCTACACCATTAGGAATCCTCCTGATGTATAACATACAGGCAGACAGGGTAAAAAGTATGGTATATCTAGGGAGTAACATAGGACCATTGTGCTGTAATTAAATGCCGAAGAAACCAGAGACTATCTTCATTAGCAAGTGGCAACACCTATCCTGAAACGATCACAGAATCAAGCTCAAAAAGACAATAACAAAATGCTGTATCCTCTCTTCCCTACTAAATACCATAGAGCCCTATATAATTTATTATCCACAGAAAAGAGAATCCAAACATTCAAGATGTGGATATATAATGGAAAATTGTGTAATTCCTGTGGGTTATTTTCACGTTGCACCAATGGAGATAGGTCTTATGCCAACAAAAGGATAGGAAAGGGCTAGGAGTAGAAAGGCAGCAGTGGTGGCATGAATTAAGGTACAGCCCCAACGTATTAATGACATGACAATGGGAAATGATAAAAACTATCTTCAGGGTTGCCGCCAGTTGGGTACCCCACACAAAGAGCTGTCAACCTCAGCTTATCAAGACAATTTAACTTAAGAGGCTGAAATACATGTATCACATTATGAGGACTGTTACAAGTAATACTTTGAGGAAAAAATTTAGGCAGAAGAGTACTTAGAAGAAGATGGACATCTCGGATCAATATTTTGAATGGGTTGGAGCTCTTTGGCACATGACAAAAGGAAGATAGCCATGCTTGTACCCAAATTCCAGTTAGGAAAAGGTACCAGTAACAGTGAAGAACCCAGCCATCAGATGCCATGCATTGGAGGGACTTTGAACAACAATAGCTGCTATATATTAACTAGCATAAAATTTCGACCTACCTGAAGAAATTACGAAAATGGTTTCAAATATTGGAAATTTCACTATACATCTTTCCAAGGATCTTCAAAATGTCTGCTTAAAAATGAGGAGTTGCCCAATTAAGTCTATTCAGCAGTTTGTTAGAATTTCCATTATCAGAAAAATGACATCAAAATATTAGATTACTTCAAATGTGTTCACCTGTGTTTCTCTTGGCACTGCCAACTCTGATTTTGGTTCTTCTTTCAAACACATCTCTTCTGATATAATTTTGTAATTGTCCTGTGGAAAAGTTAATATATTAGGCAAATTTTTCAGACACATCTGGAAATGTATTTATATATGAGTGGGCTTAACAATTCATCATTTCCTAGTAAATGGACAGTTTCAGTTTCAAATCTTAAACTATCGTTTATCAGAAAATGTCCATGTTGAGTATCCATAAAAGCATGACAACTAAGAGACCTTCAGGAGTGGAGGAATGTCCTGTTTAAATCCTCATATTTAATTTTGAAGAGTAGAACAATTATATAAAATAAAACCTTCTAAAATAACACCGAATGATCAGGAAAATGTACAGACATACTTAAAAATAATCTGCTCATTATTAAGAAACCAATACTGAAATATTAAGAACTTCACAATTTATGACTGTTATCTTTCATGTCTTGTACCAACAAATACAGCTCAGCAGGAAAATGTATCTTCCATATTTCCTCTTCTATATGAAGTGTTCATCTTGAAGGCAGGGAAGATCCTCAATAGCCCTACCATCAAATGGCATGGAGAGCTAGGTGTCACTGAGGAGGCAAACTAAGGAAATGAAGAGTAAGGTAGCTTTCCATTGCGTTCCTCCTCCAGCCAGACAGTGCAGTTACATACCAGTCTCTCATGAGCACGGTACTGTTCACACAGACCAGCTATTTCACACCTTTTCCTATAGGATCTGGCTGTATTAGGAATGGTGTTGCCCGTACTGCTCATATCTCAGTCACTTTCATATCGTAAGAGCCAAGAATGAGACTGAGACCCAAAATACAAGTGACAAACTTGTTCTGGGCCAATCCAGAAGACAACAGGTATTGAGCACACAGTATCTCACCAGAAATGTAATAGGGCAGGCCATCTCATATGGAAGTCATAAGCCCTAAACAATTTAAACCATACCCTATAGGTTATCTACAATATCATAGACATCAGTGCTCCTTGTGCAGGAACGAGTACATATGGTCAGCTGACAGGGATATTGCAACTTGCTTTACATTGCACTGATACAGAGAGGTCTTTTGGTGATGATGGGATAGGAAAGGGCTAGGAGTGGAAAGCATACCTGCCAACTTTACAAAACCAAAAATCAGGAGATTTTGATATGAAAATCAGACGAAACAATTGGTCAAAACTGCTTATTCTGCATGTCTTGTGCAATGCAGTACTATGATATATTTGTAACACTGATTGTCTCAAAGCCTGACTGCTGCTGTATGAGAGTACAAGGCTAAAAATTACACATCTCTATTACCTCACAGGAAGTACATGTGAGAGATGATCGGTCTGTGATAAGCCTTCCGAAAATAGTATGAACTCATGTTCCACACGTGTGAATCAGTCATGTACTTAGATACCATTACTTAGCAAAAGCATAGATTAATATATTGCACGCAATTATGAGAAGCTCAGTGCTATTTGTATCAAATAACTAGCTGTTGTACCCGTGCTTCGCTATGGAATTCTCAGAAAGAATGTCCTTATAGTATTCCCAAATGAAGTCACCATAGGTCATAACAATGACATCATTATGAATGTCATGATTAAAAGTAATGCTGTCATATGAAATATTCTATAAAATGAAAAACAGCACATTTTCTCACTTTTAACGAAAAGTACTACGCTTGATATAGATGTTGATTGCCATAGGGAAACCAGAATATTTGTCCCGAATGAGTAAATCTATAATACCAATATAAATGGTCCGTTATTGGACATTATAAATTTTCCAACTAACTCATTCCTGGTTGCCAACTTTTTGTCCCCGTGGTGCTAAGTTGGGCTCATCAGTTGGTAAATAGCACACCCACCAAGATGCATGGCTAGTGCATACCAGGGAGGCCACTGCGTAGGCTACTTGCAGCCACTGGCAGTGCCAATACACTATGAGAGACTTTGTCTCATTATCAAAAATTGATGCCTGCCTGGCCATCATGTGATATAGATGCTGATTCCCATAGGGAACCTGAAATATTTGACCTGAATGAGTAAATTTATAATACCAATATAATGGTCCATTATTGGACATTATAGATTTTCCAGCTAACTCATTCCTGGACCCTGATTCATAAAACTAACTAATAATATAGAACTCATTAAAATAATTATTAGTTAACCAAATTCAGTTTCATAAAGATTTACAAATGACCAATAAAATATCTTCACTCATAATAATATTAGTTAATTAGTCAGCTGATACAAATGGAGGTTAGAATTGGTCTGTTGCATATGTTCTTGGTTTGTGTTTGATCCTAGCAGTAGGCTATTACTTGAATACAACTGGTTATTAATCCGTATGTTCGATAGGCTCACTTGATATTTTTGTTGTTGTGACTTTGATACATATGAGAGTGGATAAAAAAAGTGAAAATAATGTGAGAGAAGAAAGTTACTTTGCAACAAGTGACTGAGATAAAGCGTCAACTATTCGCAGCCTTGTACACACTATAACCGTCCTTTTTTTAACTTTTTTATTTTATGTGCTCTTCAATTTTTTGAGATGGACTAGCAAAATCTTGGTTTACTACTGTGGGTGGGGACGGTAGAATAACACCCACGGTATCCCCTGCCTGACGTTAGAGGCAACTAGAAGGGGCCCCAGGGACTCTCAATTTGGGAGCGTGGGTTGATGACCATGGGGCCCTGAGCTTAGTCCTGGTATTGTTTCCACTTACTTGTGCCAGGGTCCTCGGTTTCATCTATCTTATCCAACCTCCCTTGTTCAACTCTTGTTCTTTTCCGACCCCGACGGTATTAGGTTGCGAGACCTAGAGAGGTCTTTCATTTTCACGCCCTACATGGCCCTTCTCTTTCTCTGGCCAATACCTTCAATTTTCAAAGTGTTTGATCGCTTCCATTTTTCTAACTGATTAGTGTTATATAGAGGATGGTTGCCTAGTTGTACTTCCTCTTAAAACAATAATCATCATCACCACCACCATCTTGGTTTACTGGTGGTATAAGACAAGATTTTAAAGGATAGCTGGAGTCTCCGAGAAGAACTGCACTAGGAAAACACAATACTGTATCACTATCAACTCGTGGAGTGCAATGTGATGCTGCTGTTTTAAGGTTATGCTTCATTTCTTGCAGTGGAACATTCTATCACCAATCCTATCAAGCATATACTCAAAAGTTCTGTAATCTAACCTAAATCTCTCATTGTATTCATATGTTTGTCACATACCAGTACAGGCTATTTTTGGCCTAACATTTATTGAACTGTGAATACCTACACTCGTTCCTCATCACGATTTAAATCAGAGTCGACATTTTACTGATTTTCAAGACTTTATGCAAAAATATTAAAATACCGCTCACTTTGGGTTCACTAATAATATGGATTATGAGTCAAAATACACTCATGGAAATTAATCCCAATATTATGAGTAACTTTTATTAGTCATGCTGTCTATGAAACAATTTACTAATATTATTAGGAATATCTACTAATAATTTTGACTGATAAATTAATTACTAATATTATTAGCTAAAAACTCTATGAAACATAATACTAATATTATTAGTTATTATTATTGGTTTCTTACTAATAATATTAGTGAAAGATGTTTTATGAAACAGTGCCCTGGTTGCCACCGTTCGGTTTCCCTATGGGAATCAACATCTATATCATCTAATGGCCAGGCAGGCACCTATTTTTGATAATGAGACAAAGTCTCTCATAGTGCATTAGCACTGCTGGTGCCTGCAAGTAGCCTACGCAGTGGCCTCTACGTATGTGCGAGTTCTAAGCGAGTTACAAACCCCTGGGACTGATACAGGTTTCAATAATCATAGCACATTCGCGGACATTTTACGCATTAATAAACGTCGATATTGCATTTGAAAGCGGCTGAAATGGTGGGATTTGAATACACATTTTTGAAGTTCACCAAAAAATACGCTAAAACTGGGAGACATAATGGAATAATCGGTAGGCGGGAAAAACTGTTGAAAATCGGGAGTCTCCCGCCTAAATCGGGAAAGTTGGTAGGTATGGGAAAAGAAGTGACTGTGGCCCTAATTAAGATACAGCCCCAGCATATGCCTGGCATGAAAACAAGAAACCAGAGAAAACCATCTTCAGGGCTGCCAACAGTGGGTTCGACCCCTTATTTCCCGAATACAAGCTCACAGCTGTATGACCCTAACCGCATGGCCACCTGCTCAAAATAGATATATTGTGCAGGACTTCGTACGTATTGAGAAGCAAAAGGTCAGATTGTTGTCTCAAGAATTCCAGCCCTATGTTCAGCATATGCCTGCACAAATCAGTGTAACTAATCCAAGGATACATTTTGTTTTAAATAAGTATACTGGATTCAATTCCTGTTTGTTAATAAACCCATTTTAATATTTTAACAGAGGAAGTACTGTGAAACAGAGTTTTTATCAATTTGATCAGGTTACCGATTTCCTTTTTAAAGACCAAGGAATAAACTCAACAATGGGTTGTGACGATAAATGGAGACAAATTGTATCCCACCCAATACAGTCATTTAGGTTCTGCACACTTTGATGGTAAGTACATGTATCAAATGAGCAGTGGCTATTACTGCCAAACGTGGCATGGTTCTAAGCATTTTATTTTGCCTGACATTCGCAAACGAAGAAAATATGTGCTCACTGCCAATAAAACATAACGAAGGAAACCCACCAGAGGCAACTTGTTAAAATTAAAGCTGATATTGTGTAACACTGAGAAAATGCAAATACTGCACCTATTTAATTGATTTAGTGGTATATTTTACACACTGTGTTGAAATTTCAGCTGATCACTAAAACGAATAGAAGAAAATGATCAGAGTCTATGTAAATGTAGTACAGAGCAAATTCTTGAAGAGTAGCAAGACATATGTCCGGATCGGCACTGTGCTTCATGAACTACAACTAAAAATACTTACTTGATCCTAGACTTCTTCATAACATTGAAATTTCAACACACAGTGCCCCATAAAGTGTTTTAGTGCTTCACAAACAGCAACTGACAGAATTATTTAAACTTCACATTTTATTTGCCTGTGCAGTATCTTTTATACTTATTTGTGATCGGTTGATGATGACCAAGAATAAAGGTTGAAACCGGTACGAATTAAAATTAAGTAGGAATGTAACAATTGCATTTCTTATTTTAATAGTATTGAAAGTTTGAACCATCATATATCTTCTTTAAACTTAATAGTGTGTAAAATATACCTCTAAATCAATTAAATACGTGCAGCATTTTAATCATTTCCAGTGTTACATAATATCAGCTTCATATCCATACTGGCAGTAATGAATTATTCACCTACAAGACTTTATTACATCCTTCTAATCTACACAAACTTCCGGGCAACTTCACTGATAACTTAAGGCCATGCTGCCAATGGGGGAAAACACAGACACTGCACTAATGCAATTCATATCTTGCATTGAATATGAGGATCCAATGGAGTCCAATAAAGGTATAATTCCTGTGTAATACACAAGCACTGACACATGTGGATTGGTGCATTGTAATGAGTCTACATGAAACACATCCTTTTCTTATCATCATGGTTGAGATGCACAGTATGGAAGATATGACACAGTTATTGTTCTTTGCCTCAGTGTTTAGACGTTCATGTTTTTCTATAGGGGTCAGTTCAAAAAATATGCAACAGAGCGCAATTATTATTATTATTATTATTATTATTATTATTATTATTATTATTATTATTATTATTATTATTACGGAGTTACCCGTGGAAGGCAGAGGTGAGGGAAGGTGCGGGCTGGAATGGGTCTAACTACAAAGCCGAAAGATGAATTAAAATGTCAATAAAGGTCATATTTTCACAAATAGAAAAACTTAACAAATTTCACATAGAATTTAAACAAATAACAACAACTCAACCACTATCCACTAATCAGGTACAAGGTATAATTTTACAAACAAAAGCCCAAGTTTCGGGGTCTTCACAAGTTCTGGGCTTCGAGCCCCAATTACACAATCCTTGAGCTACTAGCCCAACTTTACCAAGTTACACACTTGATCAAAGGCCAGAAAACCCCTTCATTCAAAGAGCATTAGCTCCAAAAATCATAGCGGGCCTCCTAGAGGCACTTTTACTACATCAGAAAGAGCTGACCCGCTCTCTATTTTTCAAGCCTATTAAAGGCAATACCAGGCTTTTACACATGATTGCCATCAAGGCACAACTTACAATGAAACAGGGGTACCTAGTACCCAGCCTACTGGGCCTTAATGGAAAAATAATAGGTTAATTTAAATGGCCCTCAATGCAAAAAAGAATGGAGGCGTGAATTAGCACTCATAAATACACATTTTGAAACCTAAGAGGCACTAGGCCGATGACACAGGGCTATTCCCAAACTAGGGAGGTGACTCGTATAAGAAAATTTAATACGTTAAGGAAGAGAAGAAAATCAGTTAGAAAAATGTAGTCACCTCGAACACAAAAGGAAGGGGAGCTCGAGAGGATAAAGCACTCTCTATCCCCTAATTACCATCACAGATTTTATGAAGTTTTTACATCAGCCAGAAGAATTTACATATGGAAGATAGGTTACATTTGTAGAAGGTTTCGGACCTTCCCCGGCGGGTTAAACTGCTGAGCTAGCAAGAAATAAAGATGTTACATAGCTATTACCTTTTGAAGAGCTGCTTCCTGATGAAAGAGGCGTTTCCCGCCCCCTGCTACATGTCCATACTCTAAGCTAGATAATGTTGAAGTGGCGAAGAGCCGTGAAAATCAGCAGGTTTTAAATGCTCGGGGAAAGTTCGAGACCTTTCATAAATAAAAAGCCACACCCCCTCAATTTTATTGGGTAGCTTAAAGTTACACACCAAAATCGGAGAAGAAAGACATGATTGGTCAAAAATTAATTAAAGAAACTCGGGATCGGCTAAGTTCAAAACTGGCGGAAAGGAAGATTAATATTGCCAACCCACAAATGAAAGAAAGAAATTTAGTACCGAGAAAACTTATGAATACAAAATTTCTTCAAGAAAATTCATACACTTCTCACCAGGGTGCATGATCATAGTTTTTTAATCAGTGACATCTATAAGAGAATGTCCATACTTCTTGATCAATAGAAAACAAAATAAGTTGAAATCCACACAGTACTAACAACTTCGTAATCACAAATTTTACTGTGCTGACATCTTCTGAGAAACTTATGAGTTAATCCAGTTTTTGAAGTTCAGAGTTTCTCCTGTAGAGGAGGATTTATTGGTGCAAGATTTAAAATTGCGGCGTACGGGTGTACCTCCTGGTAGTAGTAGTAGTAGTAGTAGTAGTAGTAGTAGTAGTAGTAGTAGTAGTAGTAGTAGTAGTAGTAGTAGTAGTAGTATCAATATTCGGAATGGCTAAATTAAGATGAGAAGGACCATTCCTTCAAAATCTTGTTTCATTCTTATTATAACAGCAAGACTCATCCTTAATGGGGCTGACTGATCGAAAATCACCATCAATTGTTATCCATGAGCATGTTATGAAAGGTGCTGTTAAAGGAATAGATACATACATACATACATACATCTATATATATAAAAGCAAGTCAGTCTGGAGCGATGTATATATAAATATTTAAAAATGAAAAAGACGTGAATTAATGAGGCACTTCCAGAAATCTCAGATATTTGAAACTTGGTACGGGAGAAGCTGATGACACCAGGATCCCTAGAAAAATCGAAAATACTCAAAATTCCCTCAAGGGGGCATGCTGGGGGACCTGAAATCTTTGGGTCAGCATAAGAACGCAGTCGTATAATTTATCCAAAATGGCAACGTTTAGGTTTTGTGGGCTTAAAAATTTTCGGGAATTTCCTATTTTTTATCCCCCGTCCCCCAAATCAAGATGGCGGCACAACCTGCCAGACGAGGTAGAAAATTGAAATTTGGCGAAATTATAGCTTTTGGTCCCTACCCGACGGAAAAATTCCAAAACGTTCAAATTCTTCACTTTTGACCCCCAAAGATATCAAAATATGGAGGCAATTTTAATGACTGTGCAGACATTCCTTTTGAGCTATTTGTTGGCTAAACGGTAAGTCGTATCAGAAAACGGATGGCACAACTTCCCTTCAATTCGGAGTGATCTACAATATTGGTTGTTTTTACAAGTTTATTTCATTGTTTGACACACTTATATGAATGATAGGATCATCAAGTTGGGTTCCCACATTGGCATGATCAAGGGCCATATGTGGACCATGTTTCCTGATTCTAGCTTATACATAAGTAGGCAAAAAGTAATGTAAAACGTTACAAATGTACCCAAATTTCACCCTATTAAAATTTTGAACTCAATTTACCCCCTAAATATGGGAGATACGTCGACATGGTTTAGAAACAAACATGTAGAGCGGTAAATAAGGCGTTTGATGGCGCGAACTGTTTGTTAATATCATGCACCGTTTAGGAGTTATGAATCTCGAAGTGGAGGTCTGCACTTTTCAACGTGCTCATGGTTATCACTCATCTTATAAATAAAGTTGTAGGGGGTCCGCTGTCTGTAATTTCGTTTGTTTAGCCATTTTTTTCAGATATTTATCCGTTTTAGGTCAACTCAAGACCGAATCGGTGGTTTTTACTCTTCGTGTCTGTTTGTCTTTTTGTTTGTTTGTTCCACCATTACGGCAAAACGGCTGGATAGATTTCAACCTAACTTCATATTTGGAGTATACTCACCCCGAGGAAGGTTTCTATATGCATTTAATTTTAAAGTCTTTGATTAGACGGGGATTTATAGGAAAACCAGAACGGTTTTCCTCCATTTTCTCTTATACTATTGATTTCCTGTAAACTCCGTGGACCAAATACGTGAAACGTCTCTTCATTATAAACAATTTTCTTTATGTTCATAATTTACCTTAATATTCAAATGACGGAGAAATTTACTATTTTCTGAGGGTATCATGGTCTGCGTGTGTGACCGACAGACGGACAACGAACGTACAGGTTGCCATGGCAACGTCTCTGACTGCTTGCCAGCAGGGAAGTAACGTATTCAAATTTTCCTCATCATAACTTTAAATTCATGGTTGTTCCTTGGGTAGAAGGCAAGAGAGGGCGCAATCGGCCATTCTGCGTGATATTGGCGGAATATCGTTGGAGTTTATAACCGTCCTCGAAGAGCTTAAGTAATAACACTATTAATCATCTTATCTGTTGACCTAAGAATGCCTGCGCCTAAATTTCTCCTCTGTTACCTCTTTCTTATATCCATAACTCACACCAGCATATTTTATTGAGGGGCATTTGATTTTCCAATACATTAACTTAGTATTTACACATTTGTCGTCATCCGGCCGTCCTCAGTTTAATTACATTTTCTATTAATTTCAACCTTCTTTACTGAATTATTTTCTTCCTTAATTACACCGTATGAATGCGAGTGCTAATCCCGAAAGCTTGACACTCTTTCCTTTGAGGAAATATTCTCAGCTAGGCAAATGTATAACTTTCCGCCCCGGAAAATATCGAAATATGGATGCAATTTTAACGACGGTGCACACCTTCGTTTCGGGATAATTGGTGGCTAATCTGTAAGTCTTATCACAAATCAGAATGCACAATCGCCTTTCATTTTGGAGAGATCTACAACTTTGGTCCTATGACTTTTTATCGTATTTCTATTCCTTATACGTTAAATAGAGCTGTATTTCTCGATTTCAAGTTAATTTTGTACTTTCACACGTATATGTTAACATTAATTTGGCACACTTATAGGAAAGATAGAATCATTACATTCGGCACGCGCATTGGCATGACCAGTGGCAAAGTGATAGCCAAATTTTATGATTCTATCTGTCACATGAGTATCACAAAGATAAAGTAGTATGCGAAAACTGTACAAAATTTCACACCCAATGATTCTAACTCAATCTGACCCATAAATATAGGAGATACGAGAAGATGTCATGGGACCAACCATGTAGAACACTGAAAGAGGCGTCTGATGGTGAGGTCCGTTTGCAGATATGTCGCAGAGTTTCAAAGCAATAACTCTCGAAATAAAGGTCTGCACTTCTAGAGTGTGTCTGTACATCGACTACTTTTCGGCGACATTTCTGTACAGTTATCCGTTTCAGGTGTAATAATGACCATCTGCATACTTTTCGCTTTGGTGTCTGGTTTTCTGTTTGTCTGTTTGTCTACAATTTGGAAACTACTGGATATATTTCCACCAAAATTCATATTTAGAATCCACCTGTCCTCGGGTAGGTTTCAGGGCAAATACTGTTTCTAAATCCATGAAATGACGGGGTGGGGGTTTATACGAAACCGAAACCGCGATTATGCACTCCCACAAAATGTACACAACCAAACTTAATAGAAATCTACCTGCCATAATGGAAATTAATTTTTAAACCTTTTTTCTCATGTGCTTCATTTCCGTAAGAGGATTTATAAGGGAGATATCATTAACCGGACTTAACTTAAGAACGGGCGCGGTTGAGCGTATTTCTTACAAGTTTCAAACTATTGAAGATATTTGAACCAAACTTTATATTTAGCATTCACCTTTCCAAAGGTAGATTTTAAAGGTCAATAACATTTCCTGTTCCTGGAATGGACTGGCGGTTTATAGGGAACCGAAATGGTGAATTTACTCTTCCACAATGTATACATGACCAACCTGACTGGAAATCGACCAAATTTGTTGGAAATCCATTTCTAAAACTTTTTTCATGTGTATTTTCTCGACAGAAAGATTAATAAGGGATATCATGAATGGTCGGTTTTGCAGGGTAAGTCCAGCAGACATAGAAAAAAAGGTGTTGTACGTGGAGCAGATTCCTTATTTATCCATATAAGTAAAATCCTAATGACTGTGTGCCTGAACATTGACTATTTTGGCGAAATGTTCGCACAGCTACGCGTTTAAGGGGTAATAATAACCATCTGCATAATTTTTTGGTTTAGTTTCCTGAAAGTCCTAATTTTAACCCTCCTCGCCCAAAATCCACATTGCGGAATAATCTGCCAGACGAACAAGAAAACAGAAATTTGGCAAAATTATACGTTTTAGCCTGTAACGGACAGAACATTTCCAAGAGCTTTAAATTTTTCACTTTTTTCCCCGAAGAATATCGAAATATGGAGGCAATTTTAATGATGGTGCAGATCTTCGCAAAGTCCTATCACATAAGGGAAGGCACAATCTCCGTTCAATTTGGAGTGATCTACAACCTTGGTCTTATGATTTTTTGTTGTATCTGTATCCCTTTTACGTTTGATTTTTGTCTATTTCTCGATGTTAAGTACATTTGGAATTTTCACATGCATAATTCATACTTTCAATAACTTATAAGAAAGATAGAATCATCAAACCCTACACGAAAATTGGCCCACCCAGTAACCATATGTGAGCCAAATGCTATGTATGTAGCTGTCACATAATTATCTGAAAAGTATTGCAAAGTGAGATAATCTTACAAAAATTTTACTCTCTTCAACGTTTCTAACTCAATCTGACCCATGAATAGATCAGATATCATACGACCAGCCATTTAGGCCGCTAAATCTGACGTCTTATGGTACAATCCTTTGTCGATATGACATACCGTTTAGCAGCAGTCAATCTGTAAATGAAGGTCTGCAATATTTTAAGCATGCATAAACTTTCGTATGTCGACCTATATATATTCACTGATGTCGTGTCGTAGCGATCGAGAAAGGGTGTGTCTGCTATTGTAATCAGTACTCCCCACACCGACTTTGACTGGCAGTAGGAATGTGGTCCATCTCCAACACCTGTGTAACTGGCATTAGTAAGGAAGGCCTACCATTGTAGTGAATAATTCACTTCTCGATTTGACTTGCAGAAGGCAAGGGAGCATGCATTGTTGTTTAAAAGTCCCCTATCTGATTAAGTTTGGCTGTAGGCAAGGGTACCTGCCCTTATAAACAAATGTATCCATCTAAAATGTGACTGGTATTAGGCATAGTGGCCTGCTATTTTGATGGAAACTCACCAACTTGGTATGACTGGTAGTAAGCTGGCTGGCAGGAAAAGGGGCCTGTCATTATAATTATAACTGCACAACTCAATTTTGACTGGTAGTAGGGAAGTTGTTGCCAAACATTCTAATAAAAACTGTTATCTGTCTGGAAGTAGGAAAGGGAGCCTGCCATTGTAACGAAAACTCCCAAATCGATTGTGACAGCACAGTAGGCGATGGGGCCTGCAATTATAATGAAAACTTCCACACTCGATTGTTAATGGCAGTAGGCAAGTGAGCCTGCCGTTATCATCACAAATCCGTAACAAGCACTTTACATTGGAAACACCGTATTGGGAACCTCCCTATGCTGTTTCTCGGATAACGCTAAGAGACATGCCATTTTAAAACAATCTTATTTACTGTATGTACAGTATTTACTTCAATATTCGAATACAATGTAGAATAGCGTAGCGAAGCATGGGTACATTTGCTAGTACATACATACATACATACATACATACATACATATATATTCAGTACAGACTGTTATTCCTTTTGGTGTTCAGTCTCCAAGCCTCTGTGAATGTACCAATCACCACAACAATCCCCTATTTCTAACTAGTTCTATATTTTTTTATCTTTAAATCATTAAAAACTGAGTCTAATCATCATCGCTTTGGTCTCGCTGTACTCGCCGTACCCTCCATGACAGACTCCATCATTCTCCTAGATGAACTATCCTGCTCCATTTGCCTCACAAGATCCCACCATGCTTCAAGACTACAGAAACATCCATTCAGTTCAATCGTAACTTAGCCTTTATTTCTTCATGACAAGTATTTTCCTGCCATTGTTCCCACCTGTTATCCCACCTATCATTCTTGCTACTTTCACATTTGATACATCTAAATTGTAAGTTATCGTATGCCCACCGAGCATACACTCCCATATAACAAAGTTGGTCTGAAAACACACATATGTAAAGATAGTTTCATCCAGGAGCTGACTTCATTCTTCCAGAATACTGCTGATTGCAACTGCGAGCAGACTGTGTTAGCTTGATTCAAGATCACTAACTATATTACCAGCCTGGGAGCGCACACATCTTAAATATTTGAAATTATCTACCTACTTGAACTTCATATCAACAATCTTGTATGTCTTACCTATTGACATCAGTTTAGTCTTAGAAAGACTAATTTCCATACCATACTCATCGTACCTATTTTCAAGTTCCAAGACATTAGACTGAAGGCTTTAGGAAAAATCTGTCATTAAGAATAAGTTGTAAGAATATGCCAGATTTCTTACTAAATTTTCACCTTACTGAATCCCTTCCTGGCAGTTTATACCTTTTAGCAGATGATCTATGTAAATTATGAACATGAAAGATTTAAAATACTAATATAAATGGTCCGTTATTGGACATTATAAATTTTCCAGCTAACTCATTCTTGGTTGCCAGCGTTTTGCCCTCATGTGCTAGGGTGGCTCATCAGTTGGTACCCAGCACACCTACCAATACGCTGGCTAGTGTATACCATGGAGGCCACTGCGTAGGCTGCTTGGAGCCACCGGTAGAGCCAATGCACTAAGAGACTTTGTCTCATTAAAAAATTGACACCTGCTAGGCCATCAGATGATATAGATGTTGATTCCCTTAGGGAATCTGAAATATTTGTCCTGAATGAGTAAATTTATAATACCAATATAAATGGTCCGTTATTGGACATTATACATTTTCCAGCTAACTCATTCTTGATTGCCAGCATTTCACCCTTGTGTGCTAGGGTGGGCTCATCAGTTGGTACCGGTACCAATAACGTGAATAATGTTAGACTTTAAAATGTGGGGAATAGTGATTTATGATGTAGAAATCACTGATGAAGTGAGTTGGGGCTCCTGAAACATGTACGTGTGAAATAATTATACAAAATTAAAAACTGATAATATATTGATATGGCAGACCAAACCATCGTCCATAGTATATTATGTGCTGGATGTCATTCATTGTTATTGGAAATAGTGGATAGTAGTTGTCACTGGAACCTTGTAATGGAACACTTTAAAACATAATGGAACACTTTAGAACATTTATGAAAAGTATAACAGGTTATTTTTATGTTATGTAACACTTTAAAACATGTATTAGAAAAATCGATCAGTGATAAAATGTTTCTTGCTACTGTTTGTTCTGTTGTAGCCCAGTTAAGCGTAGGCCTTTTAAATAATTAACTATTATACTACCAAAGTGAGTATTATTGCCTTGTTATTCTTAGAACACTTTCTAGAATGAAATGGTTTACCATTGAATTATTTGACTCTTTAAGATCTAAACGTGTAATTCAATATATCATATCGGAAGGAACCTTTCTATGTTGGTGTTGGGCTGGAAATTCGACAGAATGGATCAAACATACCGTCACGAACATGAATTCGTGGCTATTAAAAATTGCTCTTCTTATTGTAAATTATTGAAGTGGAGGAAGACTGTCGCTCACCAGCCTAACACTTATTTATTCTATGTGGTGCAAATTAGCTTTAAAGGTTTCAAAACACTACGATGATAGAAATCGTTCCTACAGGAGGCTAATGTATTTGAGCACCTTTAACACCATCAGGGAGATAAAGGATTAACATGCCAACTTGAAACCAGAAGACAAGCCCTCCACAACAAGACTACTCAGACTGCCATTTTTCCTGACAAGAGCTACAAAGCAAAGAGAGATGAAGAGAAACCCACGTCTTCAGCTTTCAGACATGCTGTACCAAATAAAAGGTCCATACCTGTAAATTCTGCATTTGTGTAATCATAAAAAAATACTTTGTCAATTTGAGATTAGTATACAAATATATACGTGCTTAAGAATAGAGAGCAAGACACTCACATACCTCCTGAACATCAGATAAAAGTAGAGTAATGTAACCAGTCAAACTCAGAGGACTGCTAAGGGTTTAATTGTAATCACTATAAAGTTGTCGAGAATGATACATACGCATGAAGTATTTGATGTTTCCTCAAAGCAGATTGGTTCCTCTTTGATCTTTACTTCCATGTCCATTTTAAATGGCGTGTGAAGGTATAGATGGTTTTGGGATATAGATTACTTCCACAGTTTTCACTGAAACATGAGCAACAAACACTATTATTGCTCTTTTGTAGTCAAGTCTGTAGTGTTAGGTGACTGTTGATATTGTGCTCATAGCCACAGTACCTCCAGTTTTACCTGGAAACTGAACCTCATGGATAAACATTTTCAATGAAAGAACATCCCACACCCACAGAATGGGATTAATTTGCACAGCCCTTGTGAAAAACCTGTGACTATGCAACTTACACATTGCCCACTACACTGGGAGTCTAATGACTGGTTTGATGTACCTTTTTCTTTCTTTACGATTTGTTTACATCAAACTGACACAGATAGAACTTATGGCACTATGACTAGGAATGGGAAGCAAGTGAATGTGGCCTTGAGTAATATAGAGTCCCAGCATTTCTCTGGTTTGAAAATGGGAAAACACAGAAAACTATCTCTAGGGCTGTGACTTCTTCCCATTCCTAGCCCTTTCCTATCCTATCATTACTATAAGTCCTATCTGTGTCAGTTTAATGTAAAGCCAATTGTAACAAAAAAAAAAGAAAATTCTACAACCAAACCTTCCAAACTATTAGTTTCTTGCTCAACTTCCAGGGCAAATGATCCGCTTTTAGCCACTCTGAAGACACAATCCCCATGCCCTGTCACTCCGCTAACTCTATTGGCCGTGTACAATTTGCACTGCTCAATATAAACCTTACTCTCTTTTCATTAGAGTCCAGCGGTGATTTAGATACAATATAAAATTTGAAAGTCACTATTAGGAATGTTCTGATATGCTACATTCAGTTTTGTTTTCAATCCACAAACCTTTGGATATTAAGTGGTGAGCCCAGGCTTATTCACCACACTTACAAATTATGTAAATCATCCTGGATGTTAATGACAATTGTTGGTAAGCCCTGTGCCTTATGTATTTTAATAAGCCACATTATTACACTGACTTAGCCATAGACCTTCTATCAATGCACAGTACTCATCTGGGCTAGCAGCCCCTTTAGCAGCTACCATACAATAAGTTGTATTCAGTAGCAGTTTAGCCAGATTCCTTATTGATCAAACAAATTATCTGATAGAGGATAGCCAGGTACTCATTGGCAACTTTATCCAGAAAGTTGCAACCATTACTGATTATGCTACAATATATAGGTCTACTGTATGTCCATTACAACAAACAGTTCTGAACTGGCTTTGAACTCCTTTGTTACAACAAATAGTTCCTTCGTTACAACATTTCCGAACTGGCTATAAACTATTTTGTTACAACAAAGAGTTCTGAACTGGCCATAAACTACTTTTATGCCACTTTCTATGAACTCCTTCAAAATTATCTTAATGAGCATACCTGAATCAGAATGCTTCCAGAAGTGATTGTTAATAATGGATTTTTGGAATCAGTAAATGGCATTTGTGAACTGTATCGACGCCATCAACGAATTGTTACAAAATGTTAAACAATGGATGATGGATAATGGATGACCTCACTATTCCAATGAGAAGTACTGCATGTAGTCACACCTTTTACTGGTCAAATCAAATGTGCATGTATAGAACATGCAGTCCCTGGTATTGAATGTGCACTGCTGGCATTGGCTCTGAAATGGTTCTGAATGTAGTTAGAACAGCATGAATTGAGAGCTCACAGCTCAGAAACAGTTCTGAATTTCTGTTGGAAAAGCATGTACACAGGAACAAAAAAGTATTGGCACAGACACCTTTTCGCATATAATATAACAGTATAAATGCTAGGAACATTATATGTATACCATTAACCCTTACTCAATAAAGGAAAGAATTGGTATATTAAACCATTTCCTAACACAACATAAACATATGTAATCTGTTAAATTAGGGTTTTCTGCTGCTCAAAAAAGTTTGGCACACTGTACGTCGTTTGTTACTGAGCTTTACGGACAGCGCCCCATGTACTAGATTTGTGCAATCGAAGTTGACAAACAATTCAGTCGCTTGCCTGACGCCCGTGCATGGGTCATTCACTTGTTGATGAATCCGAAGGCGAAGGAGCATTCCCTGTCTTTCCGCACCAAGGTGGTTTTCTTGCATTTGGAGGGTAAAAGTTACCATGAAATTGGTAAAGAACTTTTTGTTACTTATTCAACAGTGCGGGCAATCATCAAGAAGTTACAAAAGACTGGTACAACAGACAATAAACGCAGATCTGGACGTCCAAGAGTTCTTATATATAGGGAGCGTCAAAGCATAGTTCTTCTTGCGCTAAAAGAGTCCTTTAAAATGCAAAGTCAATTGTATCGGACATCCAGTCCACGTCCAACAAACAGGTCAGTGCTCAAACTATTGAGAATGTTTTATACGCAGCTGATATTCATGGGAGATCTCCGAGCAAGAAACCATTTATTTTGGAAGTCAACTGAAGAGAACAATTCCAGTTCGCCAAAGATTATGTCAGTAAATCGATTGAATTTTGGAATTCTGTGATATTTTCTGGCGAATCCAAGTTGAACTTCTTTGGATCTTATGGAAATGTAAGAGTGTGGTGCAAACAAAATACAGAGCTCCAATTACAACATGTCCTACCTACACTAAAACATGGGGGAAGAAGCATAATGGTTTGGGGATGCATGGGAACTTCTGGTGTTGGTGACTTGGCAATTATTTAAGGTGTCATGGATCATCGTAAATATACCGATGTGTTGCAAAGCCACTTATGCAGCAGTGCACAGAAACTGGGTTTGATGGCATCTTTTACCTTCAACAAGACAACGACCCGAAACATACGGCTCTGTGAATGCGGGAGTGGTTACTATATAATGCAACAAGAAGAGTTTTCGCTCCACATAGAGCCCTGATCTTATACCCAATAGAGCATCTTTGGGCTCACTTGGAGACAAAAGTTTGGAAATGTCATTCTACAGGGAAGCGCGAGTTTCAGACGGTGTTGTTGGAGCAATGGTCAATGATCTCAGGAGAGATAACTCGCAACATGGTTCCCTCCATGCCAAGACATCTACAAACTGTCATCAGTGCCAACGGTAGGCACACAGGCTACTAGACTTGAATTACGTGAATTCCAGAAACTTTAATTTCATTTGTGTATAGGTGTGTCAAAACTTTTTGATGTGTAGAGCAACTGATTTTGTTTCGTAAACTATTATTTTTGTTATGAAAAACCAATTATACCCGAGGAAGCTTATATTTACTACTGTACATTTCAATCTTTTATCACTTTTATTTATGTGGAATGTACATATAATGGTAGGTGTGCCAATACTTTTTGGTGCCAGTGTATACTACTGCTCATGAGCAGACTATTCAGAATCAATTCGGTACCATGTAGGAACAAATTTTCATGTATTATCACTAAGAATGGTAGCTCAGATATATTTAATGTAGACAGCTCACAGTCGGCTGAAAAACAGATTTATCTGCCGCTGATCTTTTATGTTTGACATACTTTGTCCTTGTGGCAATCTCCGCATGGGGGAAGTTGTAATAATAATAATAATAATAATAATAATAATAATAATAATAATAATAATAATAATAATAATAATAATAATAAATAAAAAAGTTTACCTTATTTCCTATCGCGTAAAGTACGGTATAAAGTTCCTTATGGGGATGTACAAGACTGAGATTCCTTTGGACACGGTGTAAAGCGTAAGAAACTGCAATTACCTGATGTAGAAAATCTTAAGAGAAACAGGACAATCCACAGAATAAACCTGCAAACGCAGCCGCAATATGTCCGAGATGCACAGTACAAAACAAATTAATTCCAACATTAAATAACGACAAGCCAACCACTTCGAAAGTAAACCGGAACTGGCGAATACGGCTCAATCAGTCAATGCTGATCTGCATTTAGGCCAGTCGCCAAGGTGGCAGATTTCCTACGTGTTGTTTTCCTCACAAACCTAGGGCTCTCTAAATACTAGGTATGCTCACCCGCCATTATGGTTCATTCCTCCACTACTTTGGTAAGGCAGTTGACCGCCCCAGCCTTGTATATCCCTTTTTTTTTACTGTTTTCCACGCTAGAAAATATTGCTAAACTAACATACCGGTACTGTAAAATTACTCTTTCTCAGTAGGCCTATTACTCAAACGGTTACTGAATATAAATATTAGTATATTTCGTACATCATTGTGTAATTTTTACTCGAGACTGTGATTGAAAAAGCAAAGTCGTTGATAATTTTCCTTTTAATAAACAAACTAGGCATGTACTCTCACTGGAGAAGTATTAGAAAAAATAGCTTACTAATAAATGGGTTATTATTATTATTATTATTATTATTATTATTATTATTATTATTATTATTATTATTATTATTATTATTATTATTATTATTATGTTATTGATAAGTAAAATATGTTGTTCGTAAGCAATGTGCCGCGGTATCGTCAGGCGTCAAGTGAAATGAGGGACACCGTGGTACTGATATAGGCTACTGTCATTCTTAAATCATGGAATTTGACGTGGCAATCGGTCAGTGTCGAAGATATATAAATTGTGATATAAGATTTTGATACCATATGATCTCAGTCGGTATTTCATACTTGCGTGAAATGGGCTCAGTGCTATTTTCATTGTTGTCGAAATAATACGAAAAATATTCTTCGAACAAAGATAACGCTGAAATGTGATGTTCGAAGACGAACCCACCCATGTAACTGGGATTCTTTAATTTTATTTCTTTCTTATAAGATTTAGTCCCTTTCCTTATTTACCAGCATTTACAATAAGGCATTCTATGGGTAAAATAAACTAAATTTTTGGTGAGCGTTATGGAATCTCATCAGGTAATTCAGTTGTAATGAACAGAGGATTTTATTTTATTCAAACGAACTTTCGTGAATCAAATGTTATGGTATTATAAATTACTTTCGGGAAGAAAATAAGAATAGAGTAACTACTTCTATAGCAGAATCTTCTCTCCCAGCCTGAAGTATTGCACTGATAATCAGTTACCCGTGATTTGTAAGGGGAGTGACCCACGAGCTGTTGATAATATTGCACATTTTTTTTTTTTTTTTTTTTTTTTTTTTTTACAGAGAATCCTCTGGTTTGAGGAGAAGTGGTATGATTTCTCAACATGACTCACTTTATTAAGCTGCAATGGGTTGCAACGTTGGTTAATTTGCTCAGGCAGCACACTAAAAATTTTACGAATTTACTGTCTCCTTTTATTACAATAAGGTATTTACAAAACAATAACATACCATGCCTTGTTTACATCTCCTCTTCTTTTCCGAAGCAGTCCCATACATTTTACCACGTTTCGGTACATTCTTGTTAAGTCCACAGCAGCATAGAATCGAATTTTGAAGAAGTGTCTAACAATTTTTTTCTTTTAAATTACAGCACGTTGGAGAACATGTACTGGTACATTTATCATTCAAAATATTCTCCGTTACTAGATTTGCACTAGCCTATTTTGCATTATACAGTTTAATGCTAATAGTCCCTATAGAAGACCTCACAGTTTACAAATTAATAATTTCATAACTTCAGAATTTAGTTTCTTTAGATGACCCAATTTTTAAAAAAATTACGAATGTTTTAGAGTTTGAGAAAGCTCATAGTTTAAAATCTGTCTGCATATTGGCCTACCACAGATCTTGGTTTTCAATAATGCATTTGTTGTCCTACCGCCAACATTAAACAAATTATTGCTCTCATATGACGTTAGTTTTGACAAAGATTGTAACTGCGCTGTTCGGATGTTGAACTCCTGTTACCGGACTTTGGGGCCAGAAGTGAATATTGAATGATGAATGTGACTTAATTCAGGGGTGTAGTAATGTCAGTGGGAGCTGGATGCAGGTTTAAGTCAGCAGTTGAAGTAGAAGGTGTAGCAGAGAAAGTGGAGGCACAATGAAGCTGAAGGGAATCTAAACAACCTGTATCTCGCAGTAGAGACATTACCGTACTACAATTAGGTGCAGAACAACCCACCATTATGTAATAAATATCCACACAAATATAGCACTACTCTGTCCCTACACGCGGTTATTAAAGCTATACGTTCAATGTGACGAAGCCAGCGCTCGTAGGAGAAACTAGAGTTTCATCACATGGCCCATTGGGGATGAATGAACCAAAATGGTGGCTAAGCATACCCATCTTGTGGAGCCTTAATATAACCAGTGCGTCGTTCCTCGACCGTATATATACAGACCCGGTATAATTAACTTATCTGCAGCTAACTATTGCACATGTAGAGATGTCAAATGTCATCTAAGACAACCAAGACCAAGACCACTCAAACCACAAGACAGAAAATATATGGCGCGTACCTACCCAGAGAGGGCAGACTCCATCTTCTAGAAAATAGATCTCAGAGAATTAGAGTAGGCGAAGCTTTATCTGACCCTGTAATAATTAAGAGGGGGATTCCTCAAGGCAGTGTTATTGTTTTCTTAAATAAATAAATGATATGAGTAAAGGAGTGGAATCAGAGGCACATGGTAAGGCTTTTGCGGATGATGTTATTCTGTATAGAGTAATAAATAAGTTACAAGATTATGAACAACTCCAGCGTGACCTCGATAATGTGTTGAGATGGATATCAGGCAATGGTATGTTGATAAATGGGGTTAAAAGTCAGGTTGTGAGTTTCACAAATAGGAAAAGTCCTCTCAGTTTTAATTACTGCGTTGATGGGGTGAAAGTTCCTTTTGGGGATCATTGTAAGTATGTAGGTGTTAATATAAGGAAAGATCTTCATTGGGGTAATGACATAAATGGGATTGTAAATAAAGGGTACAGATCTCTGCACATGGTTTTGAGGGTGTTTAGGGGTTGTAGTAAGGATGTAAAGGAGAGGTCACGTAAGTCTCCGGTAAGACCCCAAATAGACTATGATTCCAGTGTATGGGACCCTCACCAGGATTACTAGATTCAAGAACTGGAAAAATCCAAAGAAAAGCAGCTCGATTTGTTCTGGATGTTTTCCGACAAAAGAGTAGCGTAGTGTTGCATAGTTTGGGCTGGGAAGAACTGAAAGAAAGAAGACGAGCTGCTCGACTAAGTGGTATGTTCCGAGCTGTCAGCGGAGAGATAGAGTGTAATGATATTAGTAGACTCATAAGTTTGTGTGACGTCTTTAAAAGTAGGAAGGATCATAATATGAAGATAAAGTTTGAATTCGAGAGGACAAATTGGGGGCAAATATTCATTTATAGGGAGGGGAGTTAGGGGTTAGAATAACTCACCAAGGGACATGTTCAATAAATTTCCGATTTCTCTGAAATCATTTAAGAAAAGGCTAGGAAAGCAACAGATAGGGAATCTGCCACCTGGGTGACTGCTCTAAATGTTGATCAGGTTTGATTGATTGATTGATTGATTGATTTATCTTCTTCCTCTTCTCCTTGAAATGTGATGTTAGGCTCCCTTTGAGACGGCAGACGATTGGGAATCGGAAGCTAGTGCTGGGAGAGGAGGCAGTCCTCCGAGTAGTGATGTGCTCGAATGACGCCTGGTAGAGTTGGGTCGATTCGTGAACGAATCGCATTTGAACGACTCCAAATAAAGAATCGTGTGAATAGATTCTCGGTATGGATGATGAGTCGTTCAAATGAATAGTGCAATTTGGAGTCGCACGAGTACGAATGAATCGCCGTTCAAATGATTTGTTGTGAATCGGCGGATTTAGAGTCGTCCGTGATTGTAGCCAACTCGGCAGCGACAATTACCGATCCGTCCCGAAGTCTGCGAGTGAGAGATGAGGTTAATGGTGAGGACAGAACTCGCCTTCATGCTGTTTTAAGAAAGGTATTTCCGGCCTACAGTACAGATCACCTACAGTATCTATGACAGAGTTGAAACAAAATTTTACATTTTCGACTTTCGTTGCCGGGGGTAATGCTGTCAATCAAAGTTCAATTCCGGATTGTTGGACAGTGACTATTTCATAGTCGACTATTCGTCATCGTTCCAGATGACTTCATCACCAGCAGGGGCGAATGCTGGTCATGAAAGTCAGGTTTGCTCTTCCATTCGTGAAAGTTGGTGAGGTGGGACATGCATAGTTCTGAATGAATAAAATTTATAAACCCAATAATCGCTAAATCACATGATCGTTTAATCATCGGTTACATGAACATGCGTTCAAATTGGTTACGTCACACCTTCAAGAATGGCCAAAAGAATAACAATCAGACACATTTTATAATTCTTAACAAATCATGACAAGCCAGTGATTCTATAATTTAAACAAGTAAACGTCAAACTAGGTACACAGAAAAATTGCAACTACTTGTTAGATCTTTCTACTTGAAAACAAACTGCTTTACGGCTTCTCTTTACAAAACCATCAATAACTTCATCATAGAAAGAGGACTGTAATCTAACTTTTGCAAGCAATCCTTTTTCAATCGACAACATAGCTAATGATGATAGCCTCTCCTGACCTTGAATCGATCTGCAATATGTATTAATGCGTCTCAGTGTTGAAAAACAACGTTCTGCAGAGGATGTAGTAGCAGGAATTGTTGCTACAAGTTTGATGAGCTTGAAAATTTCTGGCATACCCATGTATATGCATAATCTGCATTACGTGTGAAACACTCTTCTCTTTAAAATCAGAAGATGAATACATCACACTTAATTCGGTTTTTAAACGAACAAAGTCGAAAAATAACCCATAGGTCCTTTCTAGGGCAGTAGCATCACTGTCTGGAAACCTATTTCTGTGCTTCTCAAACAAATCACAATCCAAGAGGGAGGAGAACACAAATTTCTTTATGCATTTAAAACGCTCTCCCTTTTGGACAAGTACATTGTCAATTATTTCATTGAATAGACGTTTGTATTTTGATTTTTCTGGTTCATCACTAATTCTTCGATTTCTAGAGCACGGCTGTCCTACATAAACATCAATTTCAGTATCAACATGTCCATACAAACTATTAAAATCTTCATCTCTCATAGACTGGCTATTTAAAATGAGCTCCTCAACTGTCTTCCCACGGTACTGAATATCCATACTTTTGTTTGTAAAATATTGAACACGGTATCGGAGAATGAAAAATCTTGGAGAACACTACCAGCAGAAATCTAGTGTTGAATTTAAGTAAGAAGAACAAAAATCCCTGTGTTTTCAATGTAGTGTCTTCAGCGCAGTAGTTTGAAGTAACCTGTAGATGTTGAAATAATTTCACCAGCGTATCATAATATTCCTTCCCAGTATTAATAAGACGTGAAGCAAAATTCCATCTCGTTGGTGCTACTGTTGGCAACTTCTTCTGAACAAAATCTCGAAGAGCAGCTGTTCTCTTTGTAGACTTTGAAAAATAAACAGCAACTCCTGACATTGTTTGGAAGAAAATTGTACATTATTTGATTTTTGAAGCAGACTGCTGTAGTGTTAAATTCAATAGGTGGCTATAACAATACACAAATGTCGCATATGGATACTGGTCTAGAAGTAGTGTATTAAGCCCAATCACATGACCGGCTAAGACAGCAGCACCATCATGTGTTTGAGCCACAGTCTTTTCCTCACAACTGAACTCTTTTAAAATAGCACGAATATGATTTAAGATGGCTCCAGCAGTGCGATCTTTACTAACGTCAGCAAAACCAAGAAACCTCTCTTGAGTTTCACCACTTTCATCTACAAAATGGAGTAAAGTAGAGAGTTGTGACTTATTAATAATATCGGACGTTTCGTCCAACATTATTGCCACAAAAGTTGCTTGTTTAAGCTCCTCCTTTATTCTTCTCAAATTACTGAATTTATTTCTGCTATTAAATCATTTTGGATTGCAGACGACGTTGCTCTAGAAATGGTGGACTCTTTCAGATGAGCTGCCAGAAGAGGATCATATTCACTTAATATCTGTAGAAGTTCGACTTAATTCCCCCTGTTTACGGAAGTTGCAGACTCGTCCTATCCGCGGAATGGTAGTGTCTATTTTGCTAAAAAAAACACACACTGTACCGATCAGTCGTTTAAGTATGTCACGATTTTTCTTTACCTTTTCATTATGAAGTTGGTCACTGATGCGTTTCTGTTGATCCAGCAGGTGGTCCTTGTAAGCCAAAAACCTATTCAACTACAATAAACACTTCATATGGTTTGCAGATTTCTCATGTCTTGTAATGGACAGTGTCAAGGTGTTCAAATTGTCAAAGCCACTTTTACACCATACACCGTTATCAGCAGAAAATAGTAAACACGGCCAGCAAAACAGTCTATTCAGTTTCTTGGACCCTGTCAACCAGTGCGTATTATTATATTGAGATACAGAGAACGAACGTACATATTCTCCATTTTTCTCCCTGTGCTGTCCTTAAATCTGGCAGCGCCGGACAGGGCATGCCATTCTTAATAATGTCTGTTTTCTCCTGGATATTCCTCCGAGAAAATGAATTTGATAACAAGCTGTCAATAATGCACGGTTCGGAACCCATTGCAGCACGTCAAAACATTCAGAGTAGATGATCAGGAACTTACACTACATTACTCACTGACACAACAGACTAGATCTGTAGCTCTCAGACCAGAGTGACAGCTTGCAACCGGCCTTGGAGAGAAGACACCTGCGCGCTCATATATTTCTTGCTGGAGCTCCTAAGACACAAGCAAGCCTCGCTGGACTCGCCAAGATATATGCAGATCTATTACAGATACGGTACATACTGCGCTTGCGGAGATATCGCCCCTGATGAGCAGCATTAGTTATTAAGATGGTAATAAGTTCGATTTCCAAATATTTTGTACGGCAACAAAGTACTGCATTAGAAAAGGAAGAACATATTAATGTAACTGCGTAACAGTGCTTTACTGAGATGGCTGAATCGCCTAATAAAGGGTACAGCAGAAAACAAGCAGAAGAGGATAACAGTAACAATGATGTATGAAAACAATGACGAGTACTCGTATCTCATGTTGGAGGATTTAGTAGACACATGATGCCCATATGCTTGGAATTTCACTTGAGGTTGAGGAACACCAAGGCGTCAGCACGCTCACACGCTGCAGCCTTGGATGTCTGTTTCGGGACACCACCTGAAAGGACCCGCCTCCTTTGCTTGATTTTTTTACAATTGGCTTTAAGTCGCACCGACACAGACAGGTCTTATGACGACTATGGGATAGAAAAGACCTGGGAGTGGGAAAGAAGTGGCCGTGGTCTTAATTAAAGTACAGCCCCAGGATTTGCCTGGTGTGAAAATGGGAAACCATGGAAAACCATCTTCAAGGCTGCCGAATGTTGGGTTCGAACCCACTATGTCCCGGATGCAAGCTCACAACTGCGCGACCCTAACCGCACGGCCAACTCACCCGGTCTGAAATGGTTCATCAATATACTTATCATATTCTATTATCGTGGCTGCCAGCGGGGTTTGTAAAATGTTTAACACTGGAGTCGAACTCTCCCCAGAATTAATCTTCGTCCGAGTCCCCTACATGTTGTTGCTCCTCTGATTCCCTTGGTAAATCATCGCATGAAATTCTCACAGATGCAGGTTTCTGGACAAGCGATTGTTTCACCTTATCGTATGCTGCAGTAGACAGGAAAGCTTACTTCTTTAATCTGGGATCGAGCAAGGTGGCTTCAGTTAAAATTGTCATTAATATAAGCAAGTAATTCAAACTGAAGAATACCGGGGACACATGCCCTTATGCTTGACCAGCCATTTTTTACCTCTAACATCTATGTAATGTATCTCTAACCTCTAAGTCATCCGTTCGCGAAGGCTCAGTGGAAGCTTATTTAGATGTCGAGCCTGGTAAACAGATATGGTGGGCGTAATAATAAAACTCGTACAAGTCAGGATATTTATGAAGCACTGGTGAATGTGGTGGTGACGGGAAAGAATGACATCCTGGGGTTTGGTCGATCTGTACAGTATGATTGTCGACCGTCTCGTCATTAAACCGAATGATACGGGCAATATTGAAAAAGAGGGGAGGAAGGAGGGAGAGAAAGAGAGAGAGAGAGGTGGAATCCGACTTGAAATAAGTTCTGCTTTATCAGATTATAATTAGGTAATTTTTTTTAAATTTGCTTGAATATTGGCTTTTCAAAACGAGTTTTCCATTTGTTTTAGGTCGCACCGACGCAGATACGTCTTATGGTGACGATGAGATAAGAAAGATCTAGGAGTATAAAGGAAGCGGCCGTGGCCTTAATTAATGTTCAGCTCCAGCATTTACTGGAGTGAAAATGGTAAACCACGGAAGAACATCTTCAGTGGTTCGAATCCACTAGCTCCCGCATGCAAGCTCACAGCTGCCTTATATGTGCTGCTATGAATGGCTTAATACGTATGTACCTTTTGGACATAATCTCAAATAACTCACCTTCCGTAATTTATTCATTTTCTGAGGTATCAAATATTCAGATGTGATAAGTTATTCACTTGTTGATCTCTCGCGGACAGTGAATATAATTTGGTTCGTAATCCATATCAGCATAGCATTTCATCTGCATGTTGACATCAGTGGCATCCGGCAACAGTTTGTCTGCAGTCAGGCGAGGTAGTGACAGTTCGACCGGTAGACAACCACACATCAACACGTGGCCCTTACCGTGCGCTCGAAAGTATCCCTGTCATTCTCTAATCAACGTGGATACTGCGGGCGGACACATGATGTTGTATGTTTACATCATTTTCAATTCCCTCGATGACGGCATAAATACTGGAATATACTTTGATGATGCAACATTATGGGACGTGCCGATGGTTTCCATCCCCTCCCTCAGTTTTAGGCCTGTTTACTATCCGTGAGCTCACGAAATTTCAAAATATGTTACTTACTCATTTATAATTATTTTGTATATCCCACTCATTTATAATTTTTGGTAAAATCCAGTATTACAAATTACGTTGCTTGACAAAATTTAATAAATTAATTTCAGTTAGTGATTCAGTATACTTTACTGTTGCTAGTGACTGGTTAATAAACTTTTCATGCATCTATGGGTCTTTGGAATCGTTCTCCGTCCGGCTCGAACGAGTCGCGAAAAAACCGGAAAGGAATCGTGAACGAATCGTAAGGATCGATTCGTAATGTATGAATGAATCGTTAGAATCGATTCCTGAAAAATAATCTTATTGACCAACTCTAACGCTTCGAATCGCGAGAGTCGGTTCCTACGACTCCGAGGTCGCACTCAATGTCACATGCGAGTAATCGCTTCCCGATGACGTCACCAGAGTGTGCTGGGCGTACACACTAGAGTGAGTGTTCCGTATATAAGTGGGGCAAATTCGAACGTGCAATATTTACTATTTCCTTTGTATGTAGTGAAATGTCTTATAGTTGTCATGAACGAATTATGTCACATAATAACGAAACAACAATTTATCCTGGTTGTCTGAAAATCACATTTCATATTTCGAGACTGGTTGTAGCAATCGACATTGTTATTTATGCTTATACTGTACTTTTCTCACGTGGTTTTGAAATATCGCTAGTGTAAACGTATGAAGTCTGTTGAATTAAGTCGCGTTTTTAATAAGTACACAACTTGTTTCAAAGTATACCTGAGTTCCGTTACATTTAATCTGCAATGAACATTTTGTGCTACTGTCCGACTCATTGGCCGAATGGTCAGCGTTGAGGCATTCGGTTCCGAGGGTACTGGGTTCCATTTCCCGGCCGCGTGGGTTATTTTAATCACCTCTGATTAGTTCTTTTGGCCCGGGGACTGGCTGTTTTTGTTAGTCATAACATTTTCCTCTTCATATTCAGACAACACACTGCACTACCAACCACCACAGGAACACCCAATAGTGATTACATTTCCTCACGTAGGGTTGGAGTCAGGAAGGACATCCGGTTGTAAAACAGAGCCAAATGAACATGTGCGATACAGTTCGCACCCGCGACACCACAGGTGTGAGAAAAGTGGTAGAAAAAGAAGGAGAACATTTTACACTACTGCTAAATATTATTATGCGAAACTGTCAGAATTTCTATTTTTTTTCATCAACCGAGCTCGATAGCTGCTGTCGCTTAAGTGCGGCCAGTATCCAGTATTCGGGAGATAGTAGGTTTGAACCCCACTATCGGCAGCCCTGAAAATGGTTTTCCGTGGTTTCCCATTTTCACACCAGGCAAATGCTGGGGCTGTACCTTAATTAAGGCCACACGGCCGGTTCCTTCCCATTCCTAACCATTTCTAGTCCCATCATTGCCATAAGACCTATCTGTGTCGGTGCGACGTAAAGCAACTAGCAAAATTTTCTTTTTCATCACTGCTTAACATTATTTTAAGGTTAAGTTTTAATATTCCACCTTTACAATACCATAAGTTTATTGTTTGTTTATTTAAACAATATTATTAAATAATACGGGACATGTTTCGTCTAACTTGTAGACATCATCAGCCGAAAGATATTCAGCTTTTGCCGACGCACCTGATTGCTGCATATCAACGGCACACTCAATAAGAATTTAAGTTTTTTTTTTCCATCAACAGGATTTGAATGTTTGTACTTGGAACAATCTGGAACATCCTCGCTATTTTGATTGACGTGTTCGACAACCGATTTATTTTATTGTGTTTGTTCTGTCCTTGTCCTTTTTTAAAGCTTTTTCTTGAATATCTCACGACTGATGATGTCTACAAGTTATACGAAACATGTCCCGTATTATTTAATAATGTTGTTTAAATAAATAAACAATAAACTTATGGTATTGTAAAGGTGGAATATTAAAACTTAACCTTTAATTATACGTACGACAATACGGACTTTACGATGAAATTTATTTTATGTAATGCTTAACATTAGTTAAGGTTGTCTCTTTAGTACAATTATATTTTTTGAAATAGTACTTTTATAGTAAGTCATAATCCCAGTACAAGTTTTGATTTGTTTACAATCCATACAATTTGATTAGTTTCAAACAAAGAACCATATTTTCTGATCAAATTACAGTCGCATTAGAATATATATCTCCAGGACACTACTGTACAATGAAAGCAGGCATGGCTTGTAAAGAGACCTGGTTTTAAACCAAAACGAACTCTCATTACAGAACACATTCGTGCTGCTCGTGTGTACGTATCTGCATCATAGATGGTGCTACTAGTTCCTCGGAATTGATTCCGGAATCGGCTACCCGATTCCCCAGGCAAATGGAATCGACTCTTCGTGATTCCGTTCGCAACCCATCACTATCTCCGAGTGATTGAATTGGTTGTAGGAAGTGAAGCGCTCCACCGGTATTCTCCGGTACTACTGCGGAGGAAACGGAGCGAACGTGTTCTGTTCATTCAGACTAAACACTCCTTCCTGTCAGTTGCTGCGAGTGACGGGTGAACTTTCTGGCACTGTGTAGCTAATGCCAACAAAACCATCAGTTGTTTGGAACTCTTCGATGGAGTGGGCGATCAGAAGAAATCTGCCGATTGAAAATTAAGTGCTCGTAGTTCTTCAACGGGAGGCACATATAATTTATTTGATCATTTAAAGACGAGACATAAGCCAGCACCTCCTAGAGAACAAGGCCTGGCAATACGATTCGTGACGTCACGCGCGTGGGCCCAGCGCGAGTAGATAGTAGATGAAGCTAATTCCTTACGAGTGTGAATAGGTTACAATGCCGGAAGAGGAAATTCATAACTGAATTTGCAATTGCTCAAACAAGAATGTTCACTATTAAAAGAACTTGATTGATTGATTGATTGATCGATCGATTGATCGATTGATCGATTAATCGATTGATTGATTGATTGATTGATTGATTGATTGATTGATTGATTGATTGATTGATTGATTGATTTCAGAGTTTACACATTCCTATTCAATGGAATTCATAGAGGTTCATCAACTCTTTAATTAATAATAGTAATGTACTCTAAAAATGAGAAAGCCTCCGCCCCTCAGCTGACCTTAACACAACAATGAAGATTTGGGATAGGCTCTTCCTTGATTACAATGAGTTAAACACAATGTTCCTTTTCAATGCAGTTCCAGTCTTGTTTTACAGATATTAAACTTAATTTTTCTTTAAATTCCTGGAAGTTCTTGAGAGAAACAGTACTGACATGATCTTGATGGGTCTCTAAATTTTCGAGCAAGAGCCTTGACCAAACTTTCATTGTCTACTCGAAAACGCCTATCATCTGGAGCTTCTCAGTGGGCAGATGTGGTGTTAGACAAGTACTCTGGGCAGTTTGGAAACTGAGAAGGAACAGCTCCTAAGACGTTTAGACCAAATTAGAATGCACTCACCTAGATATAAATGCACTCATCTATTAATTTATGGTACCGCTTACTTCACAGGACTATGCCATGTCTTAGATATATCTGGTTGATTTTAATATAAAATGAATAGCACACACGGATACAGAGAAAATCACTGAGTGAATGTAATTTACAATAATTATATAGAATCTAACATATTTCCATGAACGCAATAATATTGCTGTCTAGCCTGAATTTAAAATATTAACCCACACTAAGAGGTATATTCCCTCATGTGATATAATAATTAGAACTGGCTCACTTGCAGTTAAGGCTCCAGCAGAGTAAGAATATTTGAAAGCCTATAGCTCACATGCCTTCATAATGTATAACTTTTGCCAGGATACCACTATACCGACAACAGAAGTCTTATAAATTAATGTCAATACTCAGCACATCCCAAACTAAATGTCATAACTGGTAAATTCAATTCAGCAAATGCTTAAATCAGTAAAGTGCAAATCACCCCGAAAAAATCGACTGTTTCATTTATAAATAGCAAATATATTAGAGACCTATCCATAAACCCTTCACAAGCCTTGGATTAGATAAAGGTGCAGTCAATAATTTTCTATTTCTCTCATCACACATGCTTGTCGTCCATCCAACCTCACGAGTTTTAAAATGAAGCTCGCACATCTACAACACAGGCCTTCACTTGAAGGACCATTCCACAACTTATGTCATTGAATCATTGATGGCTGGTAGCTTGGGTAGCAGTAAGCCGAGTAGAAGATGACTGGCGTAGTAAGATGGCAGCGAGCGCTCTGTGCAGTAGACCACGAGGAGCGCGCTTGCTTTGTTTATGCTTAGTTCCTTCGAGCATACAGACAGACAGAGATGTCGCTCCCTATGTTTCTACCGACCAAGCCAGGCAGCAACATCAAGCTCTGAGCACAAAACAAGGCGGTCTTCCATAAGAAGAGCATTACGGAGTGTTTTTAATCCCGATTTAAGCGTGCTCCTCATGATTCATTGATTTAAACCATTCAAGATGGTGACAAATGCTATTACCATGGAATATTTCCTTTCTTTTTTGTGTGAAAAGTGTTAAGTATCACTATATGTGTGTAACATTTGGATGTGTTTACATATCAGTGATTAGGCCTTACGTGGTTAACACTATAATTACCACTTTTCTCTACACTGAAACAACGCACTATGAACTCTATGCTATAAACCACACATTCACAAAGGAATTAAGATGAAACACATCACTAGTTTAGATATTTCACTCGCTGAATTGATAGCACATGTTACTTCTGCATGTTAGAAACAAGGGAGCCATGCTTGTACTGCTACAGTCCGCCACTGTTGTGTAGTGGTTAGTGTGATTAGCTGCCACCCCAGGAGGCCCGAGTTCGATTCCCAGCCCTGCCACGAAATTTGAAAAGTGGTACGAGGGCTGGAACGGGGTCCACTCAGCCTCGGGAGGTCAACTGAGTAGAGGTGGGTTCGATTCCCACCTCAGCCATCCTCGAAGTGGTTTTCCGTGGTTTCCCACTTCTCCTCCGGGGAGGTACCTAACTTAAGGCGACAGCTGCTTTCTTCCCCCTTCCAATCATCCCATCACCCTCCACCATCCCCCACACTCATTTTATTGCTATCCTGGAGATTTACTGACCCCGGAATGACGTGTCAGTGTTCCCAATGTCCCCATGCTTTGAGTGAACACGTCCCTATATTTTTAATTATTCCAATGCACCATTAATTGCGATTTGAAATTGATTATGTTATTATTGCTTCCCCATAAGGAGAGCTCTAGGATGGGTACACCAACATGGCGGACGGCGCACTCAACTTGGCGTACTTTCTCCTGCAGCGGAGAGCTGCCATCAGCGATCCATGTATAGAGATCAGTGCATTGAATGTATGAAATCAGATATAACACACTAATAAATAAGACTTACCTTTGCATTTTTGGAAGGAACGAAATCATCTCGGCGAATGGCTCTTAACCACTTAGCACTCTCCGAGTCGTCAGTTGAAAACGAGGAAACAACTCACTTTAGGGCCAGTGCGATAATTGCCCTTACAATCTGGAACACTGGATTTCTGAGGCACCGTTATTCATAATTTGAAAAACAGTGATCGCAATTCACAGCAACACACCATTAAAAGTAACAACAGTTCTAACACCACGTGGCGGCCATGCCGGCACTTTAAACACAATTTATTAATATTAACAATTTATAAGTACTAAAACCTTTAACTGAACTTACACGAATAGGAATATTAAGCTAGTGTTAACACACAAGACTCGATTAAGATTAATACAATAGATGAAAAACACTCATAACTGGGAAGCGCGTCCTAACAGCGGCACCAAGCTGAGATACTGGCATGGGCCCACACGCACATACGTCATCAGTTACTCTCAATCGTGTTGCCAGGCCTTGTTCTCTAGGAGGTGCTCTATAAGCAGTGTTTGGAACCAAAGTAGTGAGGTGTACGCTCCAGGGAGTGAAGAGCATAAGCGCTTGAATCCGAGTTTGGCTCTGTTTGTTATATGCATCCACTCGTCACTCTCCGGGATGAAGGCTTCAGGAAGTTTGTTATCGATTTAAATCCGAGGTATGAACTATCACGTCGCCGAACTCTGCCTGAGATAGATGGAAAATGAACTCATATTACAATTAATTGCCAGCGATTTCTGTGATCGAAAACTAGGTTATATTTATTTTTTCATAGGGAACTCTAGGCTAAATACATGACGAAGTACGCAATAAGCTGAACATCCAACTGGTAGCAGCAAAACAGGTCGCTTTAACTGACTGTTTGACATCCAATAGACAAGACCGCACATAACTGTGACTGCCCATTTTATATGAAAGGCGATGTCCGCATGTCTGGCAACGGAAATTGTGGATGGAAGTTATACCGCGGAGCATATCGCTAGCCGCTTGTCAGACATCATCAGTTCTTGGCAGTTGTCTGGTAAAGTTCCATCAATTACTACAGATAACGCTGCAAATATGGTAGCTGCGGTACGAAAGTTAAATATCCGCCATGTTCCCTGTGTAGCGCACACACTTAATTTGGCCTTAAGTGATGTGGTAAAGAGCACGTTCCCTTTTCGTACGCTTCTGGATACTTGCACAGATATTGCCACGCATTTCAAGCAAGTATGTCACAACAAATATGAAAGTAAGGTTAGTGTTGTAAGTTTTAAAATGTTAACCTCAAGGTATTGCCGAACTCTGGCTTATAATAATACATTAGCTCCGGGCCTGCTGGTAGTGTTTGTTTCCAAATTTGTCTTCTAGGCAAAGTACTCTTGCAAACCATAAATTACAACTTCAACAGTTGGAGTCCAGTAAGCAGCCACTCCGGCTTATTCAGTACTGTTCGACCGATGGAACAACCAGCTTGCCACGATGCGCCGTCTCCGCGAGATAAAGGACCAACTCATAGCGGCTCAGTCAGAACATTTGAATGCGCCGCAATCACTAACATGTGAGAATTACAAATACAGCGTATTGTATTGAAAACCTTGTATTTTTGTAACATTTGAATATAATGTATCACCTCAACTTTTTCCAGCTGACGAATGGTTGACCTTAAAGGAGTGCCTAGCAATTCTAGACCAATTCGGAACGATGACTACCATGTTATCCGTAGAACTATGTATCACGTTTACTCACGTGATACCTTTGGTGCAAAGGTTATTTATCTCTCTTTCTACGAAAGTAAAAAAACCAGCAACTACTGTGGGACGGATGGTCCTAGAAGCAAGTCTGGAAGCCGTAACAACGCGATTTTTTCCATATGAAACTCGTTCTGCGACAAGGACGGGAACTTTTCTTGATCGTAGGTACAAAAAGGATGGATATCGAATTCCATATCATGCAGAAAAAGCACGAAAACAGGTTAGTGTTACAATTTTTTATGCAACAAAAGCACGATGTGTTCACTCTCTATAGAGACTATCCCTTACACAAAACCAAGCATGTAACAATTTTCAGGTTGAAGTCGAACTAAGGACCACGATCCAAAGGCGTGACAGGTTACAAGCAGCAGCAGAAAATTCTACATCGTTGAAAGAAAAGCCTGCTGAAGGAAGAAACGAAGGCAGACGTAAACTATTAGCGTTTTGGGATGCAATGCTGGCCCAGAAGCGACGTGTTACGACGCCTACGTCGAATACCACCATACTACTACGGCAGTACGTGGAATTAGAGCCAGTGCATAGGTTGACTGACCCTGTCAAGTACTGGGCTCAAATGGCGAACCAATCTGATCCACTTGATGAAATAGCTGGATACTACCTTTGTATTCAGCTACCTCTGTCCAAGCGGAGATAATGTTTTCTGCTGCCGGACAAATAAGCACAGCAAGAAGAAATGCTTTATAGCCAGAAGGAGGAAACACTTTGTTTTCTTACATGGAAACTCCAAATAATTCTTCAAGTAACGTATGTAAACTTTGTTTCTTCTTGACTGAAACGTTATTTATTTAGTTCTTTATTTATTTATTTATTTATTTATTTATTTATATATTTATTTATTTGTTGTATGGCTGTGGCTCCGAAATAATTGGTTGTATTTAATATGAGGCTGCCTTTTTATAACATACTTCGCTTTAATACACCAAAAAATTATGAATTAGTGTTACATTAAATTATGTATCGGTATTATATAATATACGGTAGGTTCTTCATTCAAAACAACACTACTACAACTGTTGCTTAAAAACTGCACCACACGTAACAATCCAACGGCTTGGTGCGTTGTCGCTCTACTTAAAGTAGGTGATACTAAAACAAACTACACCGCTCCTTTCCTTGCATAACGGTTTAGCGGAGGAAGCAGAGACAACAGGGGCAATCGGAGACACCGATTCATGTTGCGCGAGCAACTTCTCCGCTCCTACTGCTCCTTTCCCAGCACTATCAGAAGCGTACACCACCAATTACCACTATACTCATAGGCAATCTAGAATACAATTTGGCCGTTGCGCTTCTTGTGTTTGCAGTTTCGATATGTCGATTATCAATCAATTAATCAATCAATCAATCAATCAATCACTACTGATCTGCAGTTAGGACAGTAGTCTAGGTGGCAGATTGCCTACCGTTGTTTACCTGGCATTTTCCTAAATGATTGCAGAGAAATTGAAAACTTATTGAACAACTCACTTGATAAGTTACTCCAATTACATGTTACAAATTTCATGTTTGGTCCGTATTGAAATGTGCAAATACAATTGTAGTGAATAGGTTGATCCTAATAAATTTTAGTAATATTTTAAAACTGAAGTTATTCCAATCCCTAACTCCGTTTGCTATAAACAAATATTTTCGCCAATTTGTCCTCTTGAATTCTAACTTTATCTCTCCTACTTTTAAAGACGTCACTCAAAGTTATATATTAGTGTCATTCCATGCCATCCCTCCACTGACACTTCGGAACATTCCACATAATCAAGCAACTTGTCTCCTTTCTCCCAAGTTTTCCCTGCCCAGACTTTGTAACTTTGCATGTTATGATTGATATTATGATTTTGCCATTGTTGCACTCAGGGCCCGTACTTATAGACATGATATAGACTTTTGCGCACGGCACAACCCCAAAAGTCAATATTATAACTGATGGTTTTGAAAGACTCATTTCTTTGAAGAAACTTATCTTCCTTTCATCTGATACCAGACTTACAAACCATACGTGGCGGTGTCACATAGTTGCGTATCGGAAGACTGTGTATTACATTTATGTGGCACTTCTCAATTCGTGTCGATTGCTGCGCCAAGTGATACGATGGCATCACCTTTCACTTGAGGAATGCAGTAGTGGTAGGGCAATGTATGTTATAAGGCACTGGCGTCAGCTGAGTCAGCACCCGAGGTCAATGACTCCAGCAAAGGTCATTGATCCTATGACGTCGTGATGTCACCAGCTCGTGGGCTTGTTTTTAAACAAAAGCACGTGCTTTTGACAGCTGTTACCTTGAAAGAAACTAACCCAACTTTTTTGGACAAGAGATCGTCACTAACCTCACTGCTGCCATCTTCACAGGTCCCAACATTACTTTTCTGTGAACAGGTCAAGTGGCTATCCTCACTGCAGTCATCTTGACAGGTGTTTGGCGCGGAATTTTAAACGTGGCTAATCTCACTCCTGGTAACATAACCACATGGGCGCGGAATTTGAACAGCTGTCACCTTGACGGAACCTAAGCTCACTTTCCTGCATAAGGGAACGTCGCTGAACTCACTGCTGCTACCTTGACAGACTCAAACCATACCGCTGCCATCTTAACAACATGGGGAGTGGAATTTCAACAACTGTCAAGATGACAGCTGCCAGCTTGACAGGTCCTAACCACATGCACTAGTTGGTGCGGATTTTGAACAGGTGCCCTTCGCGACGTCCCCTTCCCCGACACTGCCTTAGAGGGGGCCTAACCTCAGAGGATTATAGTTTTAAAGCTAGCCGCCCTTCTCGACAAGCACCCTTCCCGACACTATCTTGGAGAGGGCCTAAGAGGTCAGCTCAATGCATTATGTCTCCATCCGACAGTTACGAACAAGTCTAAACATGTATAACCTTGACGACGTGAACTTATGCTTAAGGCTTTACGTCCCCCCATCCGACAGACTGTCTGCGACGGGACTGACCATCTGCGATACTAAGATTATTCTGCTTTTAACATGCAGCGATGACGTCGACATGATTATGCATGTTTAGACTTGTCCGTTATCAAGGTCACTCTCTAAAAAATCAAGGCTTTACATGTAGTATGAGTGTGAATTTTTCTTTATTCTCTGAGATACTGTGATACAGAGTAGAGCAATTTATTCCATCATGACAAGAACATTAATATTTGATGTACAAGGCTTCAAAGTAATCGGCGACTAATTTGTGTTTAAAGAGGTGGCTGCGTTAGATTTCACTGTGTTGTGTGCGCCAATATTACGTCTGCAGTGGGAAAAAAAAGAATACCTTATCGCTTTCTTTCTTTCTTTGATCATGAACGCTTACTTTTCAAGAGCAGATCTTGTTCTTTTTTAAGGGTTGTGAAAAGAAGGAATGGTTGCGGGAGTATCTACGATCAGAGTGTGAAATTATAGAGATGCATAAATCAGGATGTCCATCATTTAAAACCCTTTAAAAGGAGGATAGTGGACGAACAATTAAACAGTCTTTGCGGCATGTGGGTATGCTCTTTGACTGGTTGTGTTGCAGTGCATAAAGGGATGTGAACAACATATGTATATTGCAGTGTGAAAGAAACATTTGTAAAGACATCATGTCATTTCTATCCGATACTAAGTGTAACGCAGTTGAAAGGGCAATGCATGCAAAAAGAATACAAATACTTTTAATAAAGAAGAGTCGAATGCATTACCAAAGGCATTTTTGGTTAATACAGCTGCGAATGCTGTAAAGAAGTTCTGGGATAAGGTGTCCCGTGAGTGGACTCAATTCACTGCTTTATCAGAGCTTCAAACGTATAGTTTACATCATAAACAAGTGAGTTTTGAGCCACACGCTGCACGCACAAAATCCTGCTCACCGTGCATAATATAACAACATTAGCTAAGAACTGAGGCTCGGATCGCGAATTGGAAGGGCTACAATCCTGGAGCTGGAGATGAGCCTCTCGGCAGAAAAATACCAAGAGACGAATTTTTAATTAAAATATCAAGAAATTCAACAAATAACGAGGAAACATTTAGTGAATTAATAAAATGAAGAAATGGAGAAAGTAAATGAATTTGAATATAGAGAAAGATAATCAATATGAAAATTATACATACGCAATTCTCCTATTACTGAGATGTAGCAAGTGTCACTATGACGGTATACCACCATTCGGAATCGATTTATATTACAATCAGTTGAACCTCTCAAAAGCGTGCGATTACATTCAGATTATCCCCACACAGACACAACGCAATACACAGTTCATTATGGTGGTCCGATTTCACAACAGTTAATAAATTCATTTATTCAACTTATCTCCACGCCCGTATATGACACCTCTCTTCTTTTATATCTCTTATTTGTACAAAAATGCGTGTCCCCCCCCCAACAAATAAAACAATACTCCTACACATCATAGAGCAGACTAAAGGAAATAATTACTCGTAGAACTTGCAGAGTAGATTTACAAGGAGCATGTACACGAACTACAAGAAAGAAGAATGGTGAGGGCCATTTGCTGACATAAATTGCCCTGAGTCCTCACTATCTTGGAGGTATTTCAAATTCATGCCACTCACAATAGATTGGTTCATGAAGGAACTACAATATCCAGTACCTAACAACGCGATATGCAAAAAAATTGGCACAGGTTGCAGACGAGGGAAGACCCCAAATGTTTTACACACATACCTATCAGGCGCTAACGATGGGCCATCACGCCTGCTCGGATTTAGTTTCCCTGCTGAGAATTACACCTGGGACAAACATTGTGGAAGGCACCATTTAGATATTTATAACATTTTAAGGAAGACTTAGACCAACTATACTTGGAGACGTGACCTAATTTCCCAAAATTTCAACATTTCGCTACATCAGTCTTCTTATCAACAGTTAAATTGGAATTTGGACGTCATTAATAGTGCGACGAGTAGGAGAGGCGAAGTTCACCTTCCAGGAGAAGGGGATGAAGAAGGAATCACACCAAAGGAGACAGCTTTTGACGATGCATGATAAGTGACATCGGGGAATGAACAATCAGAGGGCACGGGAGGCGGACGTCACAATTTATTCTGATAAACGGTTGTCTCAAACTCGCGACCCAAACTAGTGATTTCTTTCACGCTCTCAACCTGTGATTGTTTTATGTAAAGTTCTTAATCGGCGGTCAGATTCCGACAAAACTGATCAAATACTTCCGATTCGGAGGCCTTGACACACAAACGGTCGAATAGCGTTAAAATTCCAGTGGCATAGTCGTCAATGGATTCTCCTACTGCTTGAGTTCTTCTGAAGATATCCTGTTTCAAGCAGTCGTCCATATCGGACAAACCAAGCCTCTGTTTTATTTGCGTAGCAAGATCTTCCCAGGATTGGACATTCGCTTTTGCTTACTTGAACCATTTCATCGCCGGCCCTTCCAGCATTCCAGAGATGACCCTTACGAACAGATCAGAAGATAAGGAGCTACATTCGGCAATATCTTCAACCCGTTCTATTACCTATTACCTTCACACAAAAAATTCAGCTTCAATTTATGGAGAGTGTAAACAATCGGGTTAATACTAGGAATACGGTCACTAATTGGACTAGTAATTTGTGAATCGGAGTTCACGCGTTTTTCAACGAGGGCATTTTCACCACTGGCAATCGTATTCCTCGCTTCAAGACATCTAGCTCTCTCACTATCAGATACGGAACACGTGTTAATTTCATCTAATTCATGACCCATATTTTTTACATTGTTGGAGATATCTGCATTAAAATTTCACTCTCACTGCCCATATTCAAGCCATTATCTCTTTCCATAATTAGGACGGAATTTCAGCAGCAACAGACACGCAAAGGATAAAGGATCTTCGTAAATAAGTAAGCATACCTAGAATTAGGTGACAACATCACACGTGGAGACAGGGGGTTACTCGGAAGTGATTTAACATGCCCAGAATACATTTTCATCCCCAGCTCAACCTATTCTCAATTTTATTCGAAGGAGATTACCCAGTCTAACCATTTGAGCCACACCCCGCAAGTACAAAACCTGCTCAACGTGCCTAATATATCGTCATTAGCTAAACACTGAGGCGGGGATCGAGACTGGGAGAGGCCAGATGTTATAAGACTTCAGCTGGAAATGAACCTCTCGGCATGAGCCTAGCATTCAAAACAAAATACCAAGAAATTCAACAAATAACAAGAAAACATTTATTGAAATAATAAAATGAATAAATGGAGAAAATAAATGAATTTGAAAGTAGGGAAAGATAATCAATATGAAAATTGTATACACGTAAAACCCCTTTTACAGGGATGTATCAACTGTGTCACTGCGACGGTATACCATCATTCAGAATCGAATTATATTACAATCAGTTGAAGCGCTTATTATCCCCACATAAACACCAGTGGCGGCTGGTGGTATCTGAAGATGGGTGTTGCACCAACATTTTTAATGTTGCAATTTTAAATGAGAATCTTATAGAAATAACAAGAATCCCTAGCATCCGTATGTAATGAACTGCATTCCTATTAAAACTGAAATATAACCAGGCTATTTATACAGTATAACTACAGTTATTCTTACCTCACTTGAATTGAAAATGTGCCCTCCTGTTTTTCATTGATGCAAACTTGTCAGTCACCCGTTGATTGAAGTCTGCTGTTTCCATCACCAGATCTCTTTCTATAGAAAGCATTGCCAAGGCCGACAATCTTTCCTGAGTCATTGAGTTCCTTAAGAAAATTTTCATCCTATTCAAAGTAGAAAAACATCTTTCTGCTTCAACAGACGTCATGGGGATTGTAAGAATTAATTTCAACAGTTTCAAGCACTCACTGAACGTTTTCTCTAGGTTGTTGGTTATTATAAACTCTGCTAGACTAACAGCACCCGAATGTGATCTGAATTATTGTGCTAAATAGATGGACGATAGTTCATGGCGTAGTTTTAGTTTGTCCAAAAACGTATACACTGAACACACTGTATGTGAGGTACCTTCAGGGAATTTAGAACAGTACAAGGAGAACTTCTCTGGAAGAAACAATGATGAAGCTACAAGATGACCTGAGAAGCTAAAACGATTTTTAGCCTGGGAAATTATCACATCGCACACTTGCTTTGCTTCTCTTTCCCATTCAGTCTTGTCCAATTTCTTTTTCTTCAATGAGTAATCGGTAGGTTCATTACTGTAACCCGTAGTGGGTGACATGGTTCACGAGCGGCACGAAAACGTTTAAGTTTTTATTTTGGATGAATCGAACTATTGGACGGTGATCTCAAGAGTGTTTTCTATACATCAAGAAATTGTAATTTTATTTTGTTTTCTCGGTGAAAATGTTTTGTGCATCTTGAGAATTTGTTTTTTTCTAGGTAAAGACTATCCGAAAATTATTTTGAAAGAAAATTATTTAGAAACAAACTCTTTAGACATTTGAAGGAAAATGTGTTATTATGTTTTGTGTATCCCAAGAAAGTTATGTTATTTTTTTAAGGTCAAAAGATTATTGGATAAGACTGTTAAAGAACTTTTTAAAAATGCCTCAAGATATTTAAGATATTTATTTGATTGTTCAATTATTCCAGTGATAACTAGAGAACTTGAAGATTGTATAATTTGGTCTTGTTGATTTTATGTTTTAAAATTTTGGTCCAGTTTAAAAACGAACTCCCTATACTGACACGTGTAAGAAATTGATGGTTCAATTGTTGCGTCAGCAATTTCTTCATGGCTTGTCGTTTGCTTGATACCCATATAAGGTTAGGGTTTTTGTAATTGGTTGTAATTAGAAGTTTTGTAATTGGTTTAACATGGAGGTGTTTTCCGATTGGCGGTTTGATATCGAACGATTTCCGGTATGATGTGAGGTACGCGTGTGCTACCGTTTTCTTGTTGTCTTTCGTTTTCGATCTTCGAAGAGGTCGGACGCGCGGTGCGCGCGGTCCGGGCCTACGGGGTCAACCTACCCTAAGGCAAGCACGTTTAATTATTTTAAAATTTTGTAATATGCGATTTTGTTTTTTCTTTCTAAATTTAACTTTCATGTGTTTCGGCCTTTCTTATTAAATTTCGCGAAATGTAAATGTTCTCATCCTGCCAGGAAATCACCTCGAATCTTAGTTTGGGCTATTTCATTTATGCCTCTGTGTTACACCAGGCCACCTTTCGTTCGAAGGTTTTCCTGTTTTAAAATTTCTTTTATCCTTTATGTTGCAAGGCGTTAATTTTCCGTCAGGTTGCATCCAGTAGCTCTGTATAATGAAATTACAAGAAAAGTCTGTAGTTGTCCTTTGATGGACCATCCAGAAGATTGTTTGTTATATCCTATCTGGTTTATTGTTCACGATTCAAGTTGCAGTTGTATTTATGTTCCTTTTTCACGAATTGTGTTCTATAGGTTTCTGTTCTTGTTTTTCTAATTATATTTTATACGACGGGTATGGGCGAGTACGTTCTTTTCCTTACAACATCCTACGATCTTACAGCCTCATAGGGTCCCAGTCCGCTTTCCACGCTATTCCTGTCTGTAGTTGTCATTTAGACCTTTAAGCTTTGAGTATCCTATCCGCATCTTTTATTTTATTTACGATTTTATTTTTGATGTATGTAGCCAACCTTATCCTTGCTTCCTTTGTGTTTTGATAACTTGCGTGATACCGTTAATACCATATTGCTGGTATCGGGATGATGGTGATGATTATCTTTTATATTATTATTACTTCGACGTTCACATTTTATGCTTCTTTATGGCTACATTTGGTAGCAGAGCGTGGTTATATATTTGTGGGAGACAGTAGATTGCTTGACAAACTTCGAGTTTTAAGCGCGCTAAAGTCCATCTCATGAATTGTACTCGTGTCGTTGTCATCTGTTTCTCCTCCTGTGTTTGTATTGGTGTCGAACTGTCCATCGTGTTCGTGTTAATTGTAGTGTGGTGTCACATTTAAGTTTTCTGAAAATTTTGTTTATTTTCGGAATAATTTTGAGGTTATCTTGGTAAATTTCGTCAGTCGTGTGTGATTTTCTATTTTCCAATTCTTGTGTTTTACTATATCTTGTCAGAATTTCGTGTTTTTGTCACCTGCTGTGTTTTTTCTTTGTGTGTAACCTGTTAAAATGTTTTGCTGTTCTGTCGTGGCTCAGTGGATATTTAAATTTCTGGTTTAAGTGTTGTTTTGATTGACTACTGTGCTTGGGATCGTGTCTAATTAGGTATGGGACTAAATTAGAACGATGCCCAGCCAGTTACTAAATTTCCTGAGCAGATTAGAAATTATGGGTTTTCTGCATCTGTGCGAAAGTCTTCTTGGTTGTTTTATTGAGCGTTTCCATCGTGCTGTTTCTGTTTCCTTGTTTTGTATATTTTTATTTACCCGTGTGCCCCTATATTTGGTAGGGAGGGTCCATGAAGACTCGTGTTGTCTCGTGGGGTGATAGTTGCTCACCATATTTTATAGTCCAGGAGAAACCTGAGGTCATTTATGACAATTTGGACGGGTTATGGGTCTGCACCTTGCTCTTGACAACGTTTTATTCCTTATGTGCCTCCGATAGAGATTCTCTGTAATCTTTGTCTCAACTATTGGATGACATGGGTTGTGAATGGTTGTCTGTTGTAAGTAAAAATTATGTACCAGGAAAATTTTCTTCAAGTGTTCTTTCGGTTTCTATTGTCCTGAGCTATGCTTCTAAATTTTTTAAGGTAGGTTGTGGAGAAATTTTGCAGAGGTGATCATTTAGTAAAGTTTTTCGATTAGTTCCTTTTTTTTTTTTGGAAAATACATGTCGTCTTCTGAATTTTCATCTGGTTGTGGAATTGGACGCTCTAAATTCTATTACTCCGTCTGCTCGGGAATGGGACCTTGTGGACTGGGTAATTATTCCAAAATTGAGAACCTTGATGTCTGTTTGTCCTCATTTGTAAATAGTTGTCGTGTGTGTTTGTCGCCTTGTAGAGGCAGGTATGTGTGTACTGAGACTTAGGACCTGAAGTGCTGAGAGGCATTCCTCTTTTGGGAGTACAGTATAGGCCTAGTCGTCTCATTATGGTGTGATGGATTCAAGGGTACTTGAGGTCATATATTGTCCTTTTTATTCTGGGTACTGCTTGATAGGGATCATCACACGCGTCCGTTTCATGAATGTCTTGTGAGTTGTCGTGTGACTGTAACGGCAGTATTGAGGTCTTGTCGTACCTTTTCGCCCTTTGGGTTTATGCTACTCAGAGTTAGGTCATCGCGCTTCTCTTTCGTGTGTGCTTCGGTATTGTGTGTCGGAGGACAGACAGTCTCGATCATTTCGATGTGTCTCGTTCTTGTATTCTATATCAGGGAGTTGGATTTTAGTATGCACATGGTAGTGATTTCATTGTGTCTTCAGATTCTGGTGTCATGGTAATGTGATTATTTTTAGCTCCTTTCCTTTCCTTGCTTGGTTTTATTGATGACACGTGGGGCGTAATGTGTGTTTTATCTATTCAAAATTTGAAGAATTAAGTACATGATTTGGTAAGTGAATAGTGATTTATCTCATTTCGTTGAACTTGGTGGAATTTAACTGTTTCCTTTTCTGTGCTCCTTTGAAGCTTGCAAATTTGTCTTTCCTTCTATTAAATTTGATGTAAGATTGGGTAATTAAGAATGCACGTAGCAAGTAAAATCTAGGAAATGTTCATTGGATATAGTAGTGTTATGTTGCGATGTGCCCAATGAGGTAAGTTGTGTGTGGTCGTATGTGCTTCAGTCGATGAAGGTTTAGTTTTGGTAATTGTTATTATCTGGAGAATTTTCTCTTTTTGCTGAACCTCTCATCCTTGTGGTGCTTGGTGTGGAAGATGGAGATTGTGTGCTTGTATTGGGCAAATCGTAACTTAAAGGTTGAAACCTGCACAACATGTTTTCTTGAAAATTAGTTCTTTGGTATCCTTTTAAGTTGAGACTTTGTAATGTTATATGTACTGCAAGTTGAAAGCAAATTTATGCATTTATATTTCCGTTAGCCTTCGTGGTTTTTTTTTCTGTAAGAATGTTGTTCTAGGTGAATTCCTGGATTGTGGTTTTGTTCTTTTCATTTTTCATTTGTTTTCATTTTCTTTTTTTTTTGTTTCTTTTATTTTAAACGTGCGAGCTTTGGGGAGGGCTTGACTGCCCCATTAAAAGACCGCAAGTTGTTATGTTGTTCACTAGTTGGGTGACAAATTTGTTACAAAAAAATATATAAAAACCTCCCTTCGGTTTCCTCGTTAGTCTTCTGTTTTCTTCTGGATATGTTTCTGCTGCTTCGTTTGGTCATGTTTCATGGGCAGTGAGGTCCCCAGCTGTCTAAATGTAACCTGTTGTGGCTAATGGAGGGCACCCTGTACCAGCTATTTGCTAAATTTTATGAGATATGGAATGGAATCACATTTTCTTTTGGTGATCGAGGTGATTTGGCATTGGGCCACTGTCGATGAGATGGCAATGAGGACATCGCTGAGCGCTCTAGCTCAGGCTTCAAGAACATTGAAGAGTGAAGAAATTAAATGTGGTGAATTCGTTGTCAAGAAAGGGTGACCCCCCCCCAACTGTGTTTTCTCGAGCTGTGCTCGAGTTTGTGGGCGGGAGTATGTATCCCGTAGTGAGTGACATGGTACATGAGCTGCAAGAAAATGTTTAAGTTTTTATTTTGGATGAATCGAACTATTGGACGGTGATCTCAAGAGTGTTTTCTATACATCAAGCAATTGTAATTTTATTTTGTTTTCTCGGTGAAAATGTTCTGTGCATCTTGAGAAATTGCTTTTTTTTCTAGGTAAAGACTATCCGAAACTTATTTTGAAAGAAAATTATTTAGAAACAAACCCTTTGGACATTTGAAGGAAAATGTGTTATTATGTTTTGTGTATCCCAAGACAGTTATGTTATTTTTTAAGGTCAAAAGATTATTGGATAAGACTGTTAAAGAACTTTTTAAAAATGCCTCAAGATATTTAAGATATTTATTTGATTGTTCAATTATTCCAGTGATAACTAGAGAACTTGAAGATTGTATAATTTGGTCTTGTTGATTTTATGTTTTAAAATTTTGGTCCAGTTTAAAAATGAACTCCCTATACTGACACGTGTAAGAAATTGATGGTTCAATTGTTGCGTCAGCAATTTCTTCAAGGCTCGTCGTTTGCTTGATGCCCATATAAGGTTAGGGTTTTTGTAATTGGTTGTAATTAGAAGTTTTGTAATTGGTTTAACATGGAGGTGTTTTCCGATTGGCGGTTTGATATCGAACGATTTCCGGTATGATGTGAGGTACGCGTGTGCTACCGTTTTCTTGTTGTCTTTCGTTTTCGATCTTCGAAGAGGTCGGACGCGCGGTCCGGGCCTACGGGATCAACCTACCCTAAGGTAAACACGTTTAATTATTTTAAAATTTTGTAATATGTGATTTTGTTTTTTCTTTCTAAATTTAACTTTCATGTGTTTCGGCCTTTCTTATTAAATTTCGCGAAATGTGAATGTTCTCATCCTGCCAGGAAATCACCTCGAATCTTAGTTTGGGCTATTTCATTTATGCCTCTGTGTTACACGAGGTTTTCCTGTTTTAAAATTTCTTTTATCCTTTGTGTTGCAATGCGTTAATTTTCCGTCAGGTTGCCTCTAGTAGCTCTGTATAATGAAATTACAAGAAAAGTCTGTAGTTGTCCTTTGATGGACCATCCAGAAGATTGTTTGTTATATCCTATCTGGTTTATTGTTCAAGATTCAAGTTGCAGTTGTACTTCTGTTTTTTTTCACGAATTGTGTTCTATAGGTTTCTGTTCTTGTTTTTCTGATTATATTTTATACGAAGGGTATGGGCGAGTACTTTCTTTTCCTTACAACATCCTACGATCTTACAGCCTCATAGGGTCCCAGTCCGCTTTCCACACTATTCCTGTCTGTAGTTGTCATTTAGACCTTTAAGCTTTGAGTATCCTATCCGCATCTTTTATTTTATTTACGATTTTATTTTTGATGTATGTAGCCAACCTTATCCTTGCTTCCTTTGTGTTTTGATAACTTGCGTGATACCGTTAATACCGTATTGCTGGTATCGGGATGATGGTGATGATTATCTTTTATATTATTATTACTTCGACGTTCACATTTTATGCTTCTTTTTGGCCGCAATAATCAATCCAGGCTACAATTACCGCTCGTGAGGTCAATTTCTTCTCCGATCTTGGAGATGTTTACTTCAAATGCTGAAACGGCCTTATGTGCAGAACCAGCATCAGTGTCTCCGTGTTGTAGCCGACCGAAGAAAACTTCGACTAGTGGCATAATTTTACGGAAGAATTCCAGCCAAAAATTGAAATTACAACTGGAAAGAACTTTTTTATGACCAAGAGCCTGACAAATTGTAGTTTCACTCATTACAGAGTCGCCTTCCAATATCTGGTTCATACACTCAATAAGATCTTCCTTGCAGTCATAAACTGTATTTACGCATCGTGATTGAAAATTCCACCTAGTAGGGCAAGCCCGTGGCAAACGTTTCCTCACTACCTCGTCAAGTATCGCGGTCCGCTGTGGACTGTTGGAGAAGAATGCACAAATTCCTTGCAAACTTGAAAAAAATATTTTCACATTGCGATTGATTGATGCCGCCTTGCTCATTACAAGATTAACTTGATGGGCATAGCAATGCACATATTCTGCGTTGGGATAGGATGTTTTTACAATAGCTTGTACCCCACCAGATGAACCAGCCATAACGGATGCCCCGTCATATGTCTGTGCAATTAACTTTTGGGGAGTTTCATTTACTTTGTGCTTCTTTAATTCTTCCAATAAACACGCAGCTAATGTCTGTGCGTCATGTTTGGCAGCAGACAGGAAACTCCAGAACCTTTCTATTGGTTTGCCTCTTACTACGTAACGGTACACAACAGAAATCTGGAATATATTGGAAATGTCACTGGTTTCATCTGCTATAATAGCTAAAAGTTCTGATTCCCTTATTTGTTTTGATATTTCTTCCTGGAATACCTCCAACATAATTTTCAAAAGTTCATTTTTAATTGTTTTGGATGTGCCTTTGAAAACAGTTGCCTTTTCCAAATGATCTTTTAGCACGGCATCGAATTCAGCGCTAAAATTAATTAGTCCTCTGAAAACACCTGGGTTTGATGTTGATTCAGTTTCATCGTGCCCCTTTAAGGCCTGGTGAAAAGAACCGCAGAAACGAATACAGTTTAACACATATCTTCTTCGTTATACTCCGTAATTTTCCTTCTATACGCACTATCGAGTTGTGCAGCTACGTTGACAGTTCCAAAAAGTGTCAGTCTTAAACAGTTTTGAATGTGAACAACTGAAGATTCATGTTTCTTTACTTTGGTTCTTAAATGGTTTATGTCCGTAACTCCTACTTTGGTCCACGCGGGTTCCCCACCAAACAACAAGCACGGGAAGCAGAACAACGCATTTTTAAGTTCGCAACCACATAACCAATCACTATTTGTATAAATATCCCTTTTAAACACCCTCCTAAACTGTCGATTTCCAGTATTAATATTCTGCACAATATTTAAGTCCGGTAATGGTCTCCCGAGTGCCTTTACGGTAAGTTTCTCCTCATCAGAAAGCTGGAAAAACACTCTAAATTGTAAATTACTTACAGTATTCACTTTCACTCACACTCCGCTACACATGAGATTACACCTTGAAAAGTTAATATTTCAAACCAAACAGTCAGTTAAAACAAAATACTAATACACTCACAGGTGATAGATTTGACCGATAATGCCATGACACGACACCAACAAATAGTCAAACTTAACTACACTAGCACCGACAGCTTTGTGACGAACTCTTACTCACAATCTAGAATCCATCAGTTATAATAATAACGCACAGACAAACTATCTACAACCAAAATACTCAATCACCTGAAAACACACCAAGACCTGCACGTGATAAATGTAAACATAACGTCTGCAAGAACACCAACAACTCCATGTCGCAAATCGCAATAGTCCAGCCGTTTATCAACAATCAACATGTGACAATGTTGTCACAAAGCTCACTTTACGGTTGAAAAAAGTATAACATGAGGTTATGCTCATGAAAAAACGTTTCCTCCGAAAGTATATCCTCAAAACAAATTTTGTGATTAAAAAAATGGTCATGATTGCCCATGAAATACAAATGTTGGTAATATTGTTAATGGTGCGGTACAGCTTACCCTAGTGGCGTGGAAAAGAAATTACCGTTGCGAGAGGAGAGAAAGCAGGGATGAAGTCATCTCTGCAGAGTGGTGCAATCTAACGGGGACATTTTCGTTAGGGGACTTGCTGTTCTCGTGCAACTCCCTAGGACCGATACTGGCGGCCTTGCTACCTGATGCTATACATCGACCCTGCTGAAACTAAATAGCGGCGCGCTGTGCGCTAGGGAGTTGCTGTTCTCGTGCAACTCCCTAGGACCGATACTGGCAGCCTTGCTACCTGATGCCATACATCGACCCTGCGCTGTGCGCTAGGGAGTTGCTGTTCTCGTGCAACTCCCTAGGACCGATACTGGCGGCCTTGCTACCTGATGCTATACATCAACCCTGCGCTGTGCGCTAGGGAGTTGCTGTTCTCGTGCAACTCCCTAGGACCGATACTGGCAGCCTTGCTACCTGATGCCATACATCGACCCTGCTGAAACTAAATAGCGGCGCGCTGTGCGCTAGGGAGTTGCTGTTCTCGTGCAACCCCCTAGGACCGATACTGGCGGCCTTGCTACCTGATGCTATACATCGACCCTGCTGAAACTAAATAGCGGCGCGCTGTGCGCTAGGGAGTTTGGCGTAGGAAAGTCAACCCCCTGAGTTTGATTTGAAGACGGCGGAGTTACGAAGCATTAGTACATCGAACGACAAAAGATGGTTGGTTTTAACACATTTTAGAGTACATGTTAGGTTTATTAAGCTGCAAAATAGGAAGAAAAGACGACCAATGAAGCGTAAAATTATTGGGAGTTGTGCAAACCTGCAACAATACCACGCACCGCCCTTGATAAACACGACGCAATACACACAGTTCATTAAAAGGTGATCTAATTTTCCAACAGTTATTAATTTCATCTACTCAACCTATCTCCACTCCCGTTTATCACACCTCCCTTCTTTTATATCTCTTATTTTTACAACTATCCGGCACCCCCCCAAAAATGTATACTCCTACGCATCAAAGAGCTGACGAAAGGAAATAACTATTCGTAGAACCTCCACGGTAGATTTAAAAGGAGCACGACCACTACCAATAAATAAAATAATAGCAAGGGCCAAAAGCATGCGCAGAGCATACATACATACATTGTCTTTACATCATTAGTCCAGCCCGTGGACCGCTATTCACACAGACGCGTAACGACTGTCGTTTGTTTTCTCGCTCGCGACCTGCTTGGAAAGGATGTCCAGTAGCAGTGCTCAGTGCTGCCAACCTCTGTACTTAGGAACTATGCCTCGAATTGTTCCCCGTTCTTGCCGTGGACAAGACCATTGGTCTGGACGGTTAGCATTCTTGCCGTGGACAAGACCATTGGTCTGGACGGTTATAAGCCGCGAAGCGGCGTTAGGCCCCTAGTTTCGTAAACGGTTAGGATAGGATCTAGGCAAGACCATTGGTCTGGACAGTTAGGATTCTTGCCGTGGACAAGACCATTGGCCTGGACGGTTAGAAGCCGCGAAGCGGCGTTAGGCCCTTTGTTTCGTATACGGTGAGGCTAGGATCTAGGCAAGACCATTGATCTGGACGGTTAGGATTCTTGCCGTGGACAAGACCATTGGTCTGGACGGTTAGAAGCCGCGAAGCGGCGTTAGGCCCTAGTTTCGTATACGGTTAGGCTTGGATTTAGGCAAGACCATTGGTCCGGACAGTTAGGATTCTTGCCGTGGACAAGACCATTGGTCTGGACGGTTAGGATTCTTGCCGTGGACAAGACCATTGGCCTGGACGGTTAGGATTCTTGCCGTGGACAAGACCATTGGTCTGGACGGTTAGGATTCTTGCCGTGGACAAGACCATTGGCCTGGACGGTTAGGATTCTTGCCGTGGACAAGACGATTGGTCTGGACGGTTAGGATTCTTGCCGTGGACAAGACCATTGGTCTGGACGGTTAGGATTCTTGCCGTGGACAAGACCATTGGTCTGAACGGTTAGGATTCTTGCCGTGGACAAGACCATTGGTCCGGACAGTTAGGATTGTTGCCGTGGGCAAGACCATTGGTCTGGACGGTTAGGATTCTTGCCGTGGACAAGACGATTGGTCTGGACGGTTAGGATTCTTGCCGTGGACAAGACCATTGGTCCGGATTGTTAGGATTCTTGCCGTGGACAAGACCATTGGTCTGGACGGTTAGGATTCTTGCCGTGGACAAGACCATTGGTCTGGACAGTCAGGATTGTTGCCGTGGGCAAGACCATTGGTCTGGACGGTTAGGATTCTTGCCGTGGACAAGACCATTGGTCTGGACGGTTAGGATTCTTGCCGTGGACAAGACCATTGGTCTGGACGGTTAGAAGCCGCGAAGCGGCGTTAGGCCCTTAGTTTCGTATACGGTGAGGCTAGGATCTAGGCAAGACCATTGATCTGGACGGTTAGGATTCTTGCCGTGGACAAGACCATTGGTCTGGACAGTTAGAAGCCGCGAAGCCCCTAGTTTCCTGATGTCTAGACTGGGCGACAGGAGCGCATTCTCTGAGGTCTAGTGTTTGGAATATGAAATAGAAGTTGGCTAGACTAGACCTGTGATATAGCTAATCGATTGTTTTTGATAACACACTTTACCTCCATAACTGCTGCTTCATTACTGATGTAATGGCTGACTGCGGTGGTTGTGTTGTCACCTACACTGACTTTGTAACTAAATATCATAACAGTTCAAGCGATATACTCGAGTTTTATCAAGATCACGGTTTGCTATCTATTAGCACAGTTTGTGGAAAGTGCGGGCGTGATGCTCCATTGCGTGTGATAAAGAGAGGGGAAAAAAGTGAAATTACAGTTTTTCGGTGTCGACGAGTCGAACGGGGCGTCAGCTGTAATTCGAAAGTTAGTGGAAGGAAAAATACCTTCTTTGAAGGCTCCAATTTGATCTTATATCAAATAGGTCAGTTTGCGATCCTGTGGTGCCTTTCACCAAAACCCCTGGCTCCAACTGTGAAGCTTGAGTTGGGTTTCTCTGGCACAACTGTTGTGGATTGGTGCAACTTTTGTAGGGAGGTGTGTATTGCCTGGGTTGACGACAATAAAAAAAAATAGGTGGACCCGGCATAATCGTCGAAATCGACGAAAGCAAGTTCGGAAAGAGAAAGTATAATCGAGGCAGGCGGATAGAAGTGCAGTGGCTCTTTGGAGGCGTGGAGAGGGAGAACTTCAGAAACTTCTTCGTACTTCCAGTGGAAAAAAAGGATAAAGCCACGTTCCTTGCCGGCATTAAAGGCTGGATCCTCCCAGGCACGATAATCATATCAGACTGCTGGAAGGCCTACGACTGCCTGGAGGACGAGGGTTTCGTGCACCTCCGCGTGAACCACTCTCTTCAGTTTGTAGACACTAGGAAGAGTGGTCACGTGAATAGGGGAAACAGGAGGGTGATGCCCATCAATCGCCCTACCGTGCACACACAAAATATTGAAAACCGGTGGCCTTACCTCAAGCACGGGAGCTACTCGGTTCCGGGATTCGGTAGGAGAAAATTATTTTTCAACGGTTATCTTGCAGAATCTCTCTTTAACAGCTCATTCCCCTTAAACGCCCGGGTGCACGAATTCCTCAAGGCTGCAGCAACCCTCTACCCTCCTCTACATTAAGGTAAGTTTCACGTATCTTTATTGTTGTTCTGTATTGTACATTGTTCTCTTCACATGTTACATTTACTTGCGCTTTTATTGTGCTGCGGTTGGTAACGGATTATCTTCAACATACAAGACCGGAAGGAGATCACGTGCCACTTTACATTGGCCAATAAGAATACAAGTACCTACTTCACAAATGAACATGGCGTGTAATAATCTTTATTAGGTTATAAAAGTAAATGTGCTTCTTGGGGCGGGATGGTGGGTTCCTGGACATCGCAAAGAACACATCTCTCCTCTGAGACGCACTCCAAGTAAGATTTCACTAATTCCAATCACTTGTAACACTATAAATTACACCGGTCTACGGGCTGTATTAATACCGTATTTACTTCTAAATTTACATTTACTACTTCTGTTCTAAATCTGGTAACTTACCCATCCACAAAATGTATTGTAATTCATTACTATTAGTGGTTGGCTCATAAAAATCATTGTGTCGGAAAACATCACGACACGTTGAAACTTGTGCGTCAAAATTATCCACGGAATCCCTCTTGGAACATTTTCCGGTGCTGTTTCGTTTTGACTGTTCGAGTGACGTCATGCGTCTTGCACCTACGCGATTAATGCGTGTTTGTGTGTTTAGGCTTGCAAAATTATTTTTGGTCTTGTAGAACAATATTCTGTGCTTCCACATATTTCTGCTGTAGACATTTTGGGGCGATTTTCCATCCTTGCAACTATATCTGATGAGCAAGAATATGTGTGATAATTATAATTGTTTACTGCACTTTGTACTGGTATGATAAGGTTGCTGTCAACTTGTGTGATGTGTGGTGGAGCGCTGGCCAAGTTGCACCTCTTTCTGGTCACACTTAACGTGTTTATCTACTGGCATATGGTGAAGATCTGCTATTCTTGAACCAAGTAAGACTATTCCATGTTTACTGTACTTAAAATGTTGGACTGTCATCTTCTGTAATCAACGTGTGAAGATTTGATTTGGACATTGAAATTGTACCATGTAATCTTGTATCCAACGTCTCAACTTTTTGCCTCCCCGTGTTTCGGCTTTGGGAGGGGAGAATCTGTGACATGAATTAAAGTTAACCTCATTTATTTGACATAGGTATTTGTGTGTGGGGAATTCATCTACCATTGTTTGAATTGCCGTTAATTTATGTGACTGAACTATGCCTATTTCAATGTGTAATCTGCTATTGATACGTCAGTAGCTTCGATGTTTCTCATTCGCTCAGTAAGCTAGTTGATTTGCGCGCGCAGGCTGAACTAAGCGATGTGCTTCTTGCTCGCTGCAAACGAGTCATTTGGTAGCCAAGTGCCATTATGGACGCTATTACTAACCGTGTTCTGTGGAAGATGCGATTGAGAGTTGGTGGAATGGAGCGCGATACCCCTGGCTGATAGCCATGTAAACCAAGGCATTTGCCTTAGTTGGAGCATATTTAGTGTTTTAATATTTTTTATTTACTGTTCTTTAGTATATAAGTGACTGGAATATCTGAGTGAGCGTGCTTCATTGCAAAATGACCTACCAACGTAAGCTATAGGATTATATTAAATTGGACACCCAAGGATGGAAGTACAAGTATCCTTTCAATTGTTTCAAAAGTGTTCTTGTTATTTGGAGAAGAAGAGGCTGAGTAACACGCTATCATTGACATTAATATTGTGGGAAATTTCGGCAACGCTGTCAGAATTGTATCAAGCCAACCTCGCAACTGTAATTCGAAATTACGCCTACTTTTTCAAGGACCCGTCTGTGACGGTTTATTCATTAAGTTAAGTGGGATATCTTCATCCTCAAGATTTTAAAATGTAACATGTTTGTTAAATTCAATATTCCAATTGTAATTGATAATGGGGTAATTCTGGAACTCGGTATATGCGCGGATGAGAGGCAAATTTCTCCATTCATTTTATTTCATTGAGGTTGTCGTTGTGATACCTTTTCTGTTCCTTAAAGTTATTGAGGTTATTATTATTAATTTTAGTTGGTGGATTTCTTTCTATATTTCCTGTTCAGGGTTGTGGTCTCTATAGCACTGTTATCACTGTATTGGATGATGCTGTGTGCTAGTATAATTTTCGTGATGGGATCATTCTTTAACTCCTTACTGGGATGGTTTATTTCCTGTCTTATTCGCACATTACCGTATTCCAGGACCTCCTGAAAATTAAATTCAGTCACCGGCATTTTAATCCACTTTTAATAGTTTGTTGGAGGAAATGACTTACCAATACTTACCAATGACAATATTTAACATGGGTGGGAGAAGCCCACTCCAAAAGTAGATTCATCAAAAGGCCGGGAAGAAGTACCCACCTAAAACTTTAACCCTCCTTACCATGTCATGTGAAATGAGCCACACCATTAAAGTCAAAATATATTAATGAACACATTCATACCTACAGATGCAATTAAAATTCTACTAAGTAAATGAAAAGAAATATCTTGTCAATTAAAATTAATATTGTGAAACAATTGAAACCAGAAATTGAAATATTTCTTAGATCAAAATAAAAATTGAAGGTTGAGGTACCTCAAAACAACCTTAAATATATCCCTAATATATTATTATTATCACTATTATTATTGGAGTGTGTACAGTGTCCGGAACCTCAGAATTAGAACATGCCTTGGTTTACTAGGCAAGGAATATTGTTAAATAAAAATGAATTTTGGTACTTGATATGCACAATCAACTGGCAATATTAAAAAAACTGACCAGCACAATTAATTCAATAAATAGATTCCATATTTAACTGACTAGCTAGCAGAATAAATAACAGCCATTAAGCACAATTCCATCTATGAGTAATATTCAAAGACAGTCATCTATTTTTCAACAACAAGATACGGCAGAGAAAAAGAAAATCATCATCAAACAAACTCGTAACCAGGCAACCGGCCATGATAATAGGCAAGGCAATAAGCTTAAAGAAATCTAGCCTTGCGGCCATTGATAATTTTGAGGTTTCGTTTACATTAGGGAAGAATACCACGAAATGCAAATGTGAACTTTTAGGCCTACACTTATCATGCGATGTTCACATAACACCTTTAATAATCTTAACCTCGAACTAGAACCATGATATAGCTTTTAAAACTTAAAAGAAGGGATGAATATTTAATTAAGGTTATCATTTTAGCATATTTTAAGGATTCTAAAATTGCGAATTACAGATGTGGCATATCTGCCGATCACACGGCCACTGGAATCAGTTCCACACACAAATTTTAACTCATAGCATACAAAAAGGTTACATATTTACCTTGAGGTTCGGACCACAACACTACCTGATTAAAAATGGAAATTGAATGAAATAGTTTACCACATGGGCACGTGAAACGGATGAAAAGATTTGCAATTAAGGAAAGGTAATATTCTTGGTAAATCAAACAATAACGGCTAGTGCTGACTTGAAGAAAGCATCATGGAAACACGAAAAGCCACAGGTTTTTTTATCCAGGATCAAAAATCCTTCTTGCACACATTCTTATCTCCGCACAACCCAATTTGCTTCCAATTCGAAAACAATCTTGCTCGACTACACAGGTCAAAATTCATTTGTCCAGTTCAGCTGTCTTACTGTCGGAGTTCCGACTGGCAGCTGCGTGGAGCGCCACCAACTGGCTGAGTCTTTATTAACGAGGAACGCCAACAGGCTTCGCAGTGATGCACACTCGTTTCTATTCATAATTTGACACGAATCTCAATTTACCTGCGAAAGGAGCTAAAGTTCCTTAATAAAGTCTCCATGAGAAATTTAAAATTCTATTCATTATTATTGTAATATCGTGGTTGTAGGGAACTGATATTTGTTTCTCCCATTCCTTAAAGATACCTACGTTTACGCTCCTCAGACTATTCATGTCCGTGTTATCCTTTTTTCTTCCATTATGAAGTGTCATTTATCTCTCTCTACGCTACAAATGTGTGGGCCTTGCCTGTTGTTTGATGATTTTATGTTAGCTCGGCTTTGGAAGCTGTAGACTTCATCGTGTGTACCACTGTTCAGTTAACTGTGGACTTTCAATATCGTTTCCCTTCGAAATTTGTAACTAATTTGGGAAATATTTTTATTTGGATTTTATAGGATTTTTGCAATTCTCTTGTCTCTTTATTTAATTATTTATGTATGGAAAATTTGGATTGCGACCTTTGGTTTTAAAATTGTGCGTGTTACCGTGTTTCTGGGATGATTGAAATGTTTATGAAAAACTGGCCAGTGGTGTATTTAATTCTTAACGTGCGGATCCGTCTTAATATTTGTCACTTATTGATTCTGATGTGAGCTGCAGACTACACTTATTTCTCTGTACTGTAAGAGTTACTTTACTTTGTAATGTGAGTGGGTTTTCACAATGTTATTTTTTTTAATAAGAAATTTGTCTCTTATTTGAATTCATTAATTTAATAAGAAATACTTGCTTTTGGGGGTATAAGTTCTCCGACTTGCTTATTTTATTACATCGTAAGGATTATTTTACATTGTTATCTGAGTGTGGAATCATAATTTTATTTATGTAAAAACTGAGCATTTAATGCATAATTAAAAGGGTTGATTTTATCATTAAATTATTTGCTCTTTATTTTGTTTATTTTTCAATATATTGCAGAAAGTTTTAAATCTTATTTAAGTATCATTCATATTTTTTTCTTTTCCTAATTTATTTTTATTTTTGAATTTTAATTTGGCTTTTATTTAGTAGTTAGCGATATTGACATGGCCACCCCTCAAGTAGTAAGCTAAGATCCTGTCATCTTATCCTTTAGGTTCTGGGTCCTCCACGTCGGAACGTTTAATGCTGCAGCCCCCAAAGGTAAGTATTTTGCGTCTTGTGCTCATTTTGTCATTTCATGTGTGTTTATTGTTGTGTATAGGCTTGGTCGTTGCAGAGGGTTTTGGAACAGAAGCAGCAACCCAGAAAGGATTGAGGGAAAGCTGCAGTTTGTCACATTCCTTTTCAATGTTTACATAGAACAGACAGTATAAGATATCAAAGAGGAATTTGGAAAGGGATTCACAATCCAATGAGTGGAAATCAAGACCTTAAGATTTGTCGATGATATTGTTATTCTATCTCAGACTGCACAAAATCTCGAGATGCTGCTGATTGTTGTGGACGAAGTCTTGGTTAAGTAGTACAAGATGATTATAAATAAGTCCAAAACAAAAAGTAATGCAATGGATTCGAACGAAGGCAGGTGATGCAGGAAATATTAGATTAGGAAATGAAGTCTTAAAGGAAGTAGATGAATATTGTTACTTGGGTAGTAAAATAACTAACAATGGCAGAAGTAAGGAGGACATAAAATGCAGACTAGAACAAGCAAGGCAGAGCTTTCTTAAGAAAGGACATTTGCTCACTTTAAACATTGATGTAGGAATTAGAAAGATGTTTCTGAAGACCTTCATCTGGAGCATGGCATTGCATGGAAGTAAAAAATTGACGATAACTAGCTCAGAAAGAAAGAGAATCGAAGCTTTTTCAAATGGAGTGTTACAGAAGAATGCTGAAAGGTGGATGAATCGTATCACAAATAAAGAGATACTGAATCGAATTGGTGAGAGATCTATTTGGGTAAATTTGACGAGAACAAGGAACAGAATGACAGGACACATCTCAAGACTACCAGGACTCATTCAGTTGGTTGTTGAAGGAAGTTTAGGCGGTAAGAACGTTAGGGGTAGTCGAAAGTAAGAATATGACAAGCAGATAAGTGCAGATGTTGGATACAATAGTTACGTAGAAATGAAAAGGTTAGCAAAAGAAAGGGTGGCATGTAGAGCTTCATTTAACCAGTCTGACTGATGACTAAGAAAACATTAAAAATAGCACCCAGCATGAGGTGTTTAAGTATTTGATTTGATAATTTTATTCAATGGCGATGTTTATTAATGATTATGTTACTAACGTATATTATAGTATACCCAATTTCCACTCTTCAATATACTTCCTACCACATCCATTACGACAATGTGGGCGCTATCCAAAAATCGCAAACATGTGTGGTCGAATATCAGATTAGGTTGAATTATTACCACATTGAACAAAATGATGTGGACGTGTCTAAAAACCGCTGTCTTTTAACACGCAACTAAGATTTCTCTAAGTGCATATTCAACTCAGACTTCTGGCCAAAGCGTTTACACACATCGATCTCAACAAAGTGGGAGAGATGCAATATATCTTGTTTTCGAAGAACGGAATAGGTAATAAAACTAATTATCCCACTGATCAAATGAATGTAGACGCACCCCAGTATCCGTCAGCGTATGTTGCCGAAGAACTGCCTTTTAGAAAACTTCTTCGCAGAGTCATTACCAGAACGGGGACTCTCACTAGTATGGATACGAAGGTGTTTCTAGTCGCCTTGTCTGGACGCTCACGATAAAATATCTTAGAAAACTTTTTACCAAAGTAATGTGGTCGCTGACCAGTATGTGTAAGAAGGTGAAACTTAAGATGTGAATTCTGGGAAAACATCTGACCACATTGTTTGCAAAAATGTGCACGCTCACTAGTATGTGCTTAATAAGACTTGACTTTAAAGTAAACTTAGAAGGACATTGATCACAGAAATATAGACGCTCACCAATATCTATAAGAAGGTGACGCTGAAGACTCGTCTTCTCAGAAAATATCTTACTACATTGTCTACAAGAAATAGGACGCTAATCAGTATGTGTAAGAAGGTGACGCCGAAGATTCCACGTATCAAAAAAACTCTTACCACATTGTTTACATGAATATAGACGCTCACCAGTATGTCTAAAAAGGTGACTTTTGAGATTAGACTTGTGAGAAAACCTCTTACCACACTGCTTACAAGAAAATGGACGTTCACCTGTATGTGTAAAAAGGTGACACTTGAGAACCGACTTATGAGAAAACCTCTTACCACACTGTTTACAAGAATGTGGACGCTCACCAGTATGTGTAATCTGATGTCTCCGAAGACTTGACTTTAGACTAAAATTAGAACCACATTGACCACATGAATATGGACGCTCACCAGTATGTGTTAGAAGGTGACCCCGAAGATTCGAAGTATCAAAAAACCTCTTACCACATTGTTTACAGGAATATAGACGCTCACCTGTATGTCTAAAAAGGTGCAAGATTCCACTTCTGGGAAAAGCTCGCATCACATTGTTTACACAAATGGGGACGCTCACCAGTATGTGCAAACTGATGTTTTCGAAGACTTGACTTTTCAGTAAAATTAGAACCACATTGATCACAAGAATATGGACGCTCACCAGTATGTATAAGAAGGTGACGCCGAAGATCTGACTTCTGAGAAAACCTCTTACCACATTGTATACAAGGATATGGCTGCTCACCAGCATGTGTAAGAAGGTGATTACTAAGATGTGATTTGTGAGAAAACTTCAGACCACATTGTTTACAGGAATACGGACGCACACTGGTATGTGTAGCAATGTGATGCCGAAGGTGCGATTTCCGAGAAAACTTAGAACCACATTCATTACAACATAGTTCCCATTCGCTATTGGGATGAATTGGAGTTTGATCAGACTCACGGGACATGTGTGGGTTGCATTCATTACAAGTGGACAAAATGCACAGCACCTTACTTCCTTCTTTCGTTATCTTGCATATACTGTTACACGTACCCACTGGACCTCCGGTAATTAATGGAACATTCCCAAATCTAGAAAACGGACAAATAAGTTATTAAATTTTACAATTAAGATGACAAAATCAAATACAATAATCAGAAGCAAACGCAATATATGTACCAAGATTGCTTCTTATCACATAACATAGCAGACCAAATCCCAATAATTTCAGATAAAGGCTCAAACACATAAGCCCATATAATTTCTAATTGCCAAATAGAATATACGATAAGTCTGCACTTAACCACAGCACAGACAAACTATTCAAGAGGGTCCTATATGGAAGCAATTATTGTGAGAATGCTTCCCTTAGTGATTTCCTTACCTGCATTCTCAACTTCAATTTAAATGAGACTCATCACATTTAAGATGCCAAATAATTTAATGGCTTCATCCTTAGTGAGATTATATGTTGTCAGGATTTCTCTATCATCTACTGGACATTGGCAAGGGCTTCTGGCCAATTTGACGTCCAATTTCTGAGATAAACATGTTTCTGACTGAAGTCCCTCAGCTACTTCATCTTTTTTTTCTAGGGGCTTTACGTCGAACCGACACAGATAGGTCTACATAAAATCAGCTTCATGGTCCGTATCGCACTTCAATAGATTCACAATTAAGTATTTATTTTCCACCTAGTCGATACAATGATTGCTTAAGGCAATTTTTAATGGTCAAAAGTGGTACATGTTTCGTATATTATCAACATCTTCAGCCACATAACACTGTTTAGATGAAAAATGTATAAAATTGACAAAGTAATGCTTTAGAGGAAGTGTCCTTAAAATTAACATAAGATTGACAAGATTAAAACAAACAAATAACTCAAGAGAAAATATATGAATATATTTGTTTGTTTTAATCTTGTCAATCTTATGTTAATTTTAAGGACACTTCCTCTAATGCATTACTTTGTCAATTTTATACATTTTTCATCTAAACAGTGTCATGTGGCTGAAGATGTTGATAATATACGAAACATGTACCACTTTTGACCATTAAAAATTGCCTTAAGCAATCATTGTATCGACTAGGTGGAAAATAAATACTTAATTGTGAACAGATAGGTCTTATGGCGACGATGGGATAGGAAAGGCCTAGGAGTTGGAAGGAAGAGGCCGTGGACTTAATTAAGGTACAGCCCCAGCATTTGCCTGGTGTGAAAATGGGAAACCACGGAAAACCATTTTCAGGGCTGCCGATAGTGGGATTCGAACCTACTATCTCCCGGATGCAAGCTCACAGCCGCGCGCCTCTACGCGCACGGCCAGCTCGCCCGGTGCTACTTCATCTGAGCTAATACCTGTCAACATATCAAGGTTAAAATAAGAATATGCAGTAGAGTGAGATTCTTTGTGTTCGTCAGCAAGCTGAACTAGAAATTTCGGAGCAAGAAACGGGGCAGAACTTATAACAGTAATACGGTGGTAGTTCTCTTCATTACAGGATTCACAGCACACAATATTCCGAAGACTCCTGTGGTCGGGTTGTATTAAGACAAATTTGTATATCTTAGGAACATTAGCTGAATGAGTAACAAGATGGGTTATGAATCTTAAAACAATAGACAGGAAGTCCGGCTAAAATTCAGGGTAAGCCGTTTACAAAGGGTTCAAAACTATCCCATTTCAAGATTCACAACTTCTGTCAAACTCAACAGTTAGGTTGGTTATCATGCTAGAATCTTTGAGTACACAATGATGGGGCATATGTATGCTTGATGAGTTAGAAGTCATGAGGGGTATATTTTCCCTGTGTCCCGTTTCACTCTATTCATGCATGAAAATTACATTACATTACGTTACATTACATTACCTGGCATTACCTAGCAAACTTATTTTCAGTGTGTTCGAGCATTTTAACAGCATTATGCTTAAACTGAGGTACAGGTGACGACACTTCAGAACGAATAGGAAATTTGCCATTAAACCTGCCAGAATCATCCATTTCATCATTGTTCAAAAAAAGTTCTTCACATGCCCTTTCTTCAGGAGTAAGGAATGGTTTATGTCGTTCTTCAAGCTTCCAAAACATCTGCAATTTTGTGTAAAGAGAATCGAGATTTATTAGCCTGGCACACCGAACTTTGGCGTTATTCTTAACATAAAAATCAGGGATGGTGCCTGACAATCCCCAACCAAATTTGGTCATCTAACAAAGTGCGATAACCTTCCTTATGCAAGGTATTAGAAGACAAAATATCGTAACAGACTTCAACTCTTCGCAAGATATAAGAGGAAGAACGCTGCTTAAATGTTCTATCACTTAAAACGACATCACGAGCAATATACGAACTGGAACAATCAATTTGTTGTGCAGGAATTTGGCTTGTGGTGTATTCACAACTGCACAGTTCAACTTCAATGTAAAATCTGACACATTAGAGAACGAAACAAGGTTGCATGTGGATCATCCAGGTGATACATCAGTATTGCCTATACCAAATACAGGTAGCCAACAAACCTTAGTACACATGCCAAGCTTCGAGACAAATCTAGAACGCACTAAGAATAAATGACTCCCCCAGTCCAATAAATTCTTCAACTAGTACAATCTCTCCTGAACAGTTCTTCACTGCTATACACGTTTTGGTTAACTAAATATTTGGGGGCTGGCACAATTGCAGAACTTCTAACAGGTACATCATTAGTGGGAATTGTTTGTTCTTCACAAACCAATAAGGTTGTACCAGGGACACTTGTGTCACTTACACTGTTTAAATACATAAGAAGCAAAAAATATAGATACCAAAGGTTACTTTCCCTCACAAACTTGCAGTGATAATTAATGTTTGTTTGAAATTTCTACAATCAGAATTGCTATGATTATCAAGTTTTCAACACTCACCGTTAAAGGAAATGCTCTTGTTGGTATTGTGTAATAAAATCTAAAACAACTGACAATGACAAAAGGGCCATGAATTAAAGAAAATTAGTGGAGCCAATTCACAATGCCTTATTTTTGGAGATAATGCTTGTTGTCCACAAGGGTCCAAAATCCATGCACTGAACTTTGCAATACTATTAATTACTGGTAAAGTAGAACCATGGCCTTCCTCCTATAGTGGTAAAAATCACACATGTCGTACTCACGGCGTTCCTCTCATGGTGGTACTAATCACAGGTAATATAGACACAGGGCATGCCATACATAATGGCACCCCTCAAATGTAACACAGACCGATGGTGTTCCTCACATAGTGGGACTAAACACGGTCACCGACTAGATCAATGATGATGATGATCATAATTCTTGTTCAAAGGGGCTTACCCGCTAGGTAACCAGACCCTACTGGTATGAGGTGCAACAAAATGAAACAATAATTAAAACATAAACATGTATTCATCGACAAGATTCTAAAGTAAATGATGGTGAAAAATTAGCATGAATTCAAAATAATCAGTGGATCCAAATGAAAATGCTTTAATGACTTCACTATGCAGGGTAGGATTAAAAAGAACTTTAGGATAAAACATACAACTTAGCTTGGAGTCCCAATGCTCAATGCTGCATCAGCCTGTTTGCATCCCGGAGTCAGCGTGCTTTCCTCCTCCAAAGAGCGAGTTTGCTACATGTTTTTAGGTCCTATTGCCAAGAACACCCACCCGATGGATGATAAGTTCGAATCCGCAATTAAGAAGATAGTTTTAAAGTGGTTTCACATTTTCATACTTAGCTGGTTAACATGTCACTGTACTGTGAAACTCCTACTCCTCAAAGATGTAGTAGTGCTTAACCTCTTCCTTATTGATAGAGTACTGTATGACCTCTTCCTACCTAGTACTCATTTTTGTTACAAAATTGAGAAAACCTCAGATTTATCTCTCAGACCTCTTTAACAGACAACCAAACATACACCTTCATGGAATAGACCTAAATGAATTGCTGTTAAAATTTATACTTCATCAATTCACATTAAAATAAATGCCTTCCTCACCACCACCATTAAGGAACAAACGCTGAATCTCCGTGTTCTGAGATAGAGATTTGAACCCCAAAAACTACAACAAAAACTCCACTCATATTCACTTAAAAACGGGTATTGATATAATCGTTTTACAGAGAATCGGTTCATCATGAGATTCGACTATAGAGTAGTGTCACTATTATAATTAAACTTATGGTTTAATGGTCCATCTTTTCAATCCTATATTATGCAATGTGTATAGACTATATAGTATTGGAAAGGTGGACCACTACAACATAAGTTTAATTATTACTGTGACGACAATTCAATACGGATCAAAAACAACTAATTTATATCCTATGATATTGAGTAGCATGGCAAAGTAACTATGAGCTGCTACATAACAACTTCAACAGAAACCAACAGAGAGCACCATCAGTTAGAAATAATACCATCTGCGGGAAAAGCTTCTTCTATGGTGTCCGGAAATTCTACACCATCACCACCACCATGAGGACAACAAATTGCGATGGAGAGGAATGCAGGGAAGCAGCTAGGAGCCTGGAAGACAGTGATTCTCCAATCCCAAATAATTGCACGTAGCTTGCTATTGCTCCAGAGGAATAAATCCCGTTTGTATTGACGGGCAGAACACATCCCCCACTCTCTATCAGGCGGCACATCACATCTCAACATCAGGGTGATATTCTTTTTGCTAGTTGCTTTACATCGCACCGACATAGATAGGTCTTATGGCGATGATGAGACAGGAAAGGGCTAGGAGTGGGAAGGAAGCAGCCATGGCCTTAATTATGGTACAGCCCCAGCATTTGCCTGGTGTGAAAATGGGAAACCACGGAAAACCATATTCAGGGTTGCTGACAGTGGGGTTCGAACCTACTATCTCCCGAATACTGGATACTGGCCGCACTTAAACAACTGCAGCTATCGAGCTCGGTGGAAGAGTGATATTCTAGCGCAGTTCAATTTACCAGCTGCGAACCGATCGACGATATTACCGCCAGTAAATATCAGGAGCTAAGCAGAGGCAGCAAAAAACCTGCACTGCTCACACAAAGTACAACGCAGTGGCACAACAACAAACACTGGTCTGCCTGTCCCAATCTACACAGTGAAGATGAGAAATCTGTACCAAGATATCAACCACTCGCTCCAAATCTACAATATAATCACCAAGCTTCTGCCCAATGCCATACGAGATTATTTCCTAGAAATTCAGCACAGCAAAGATGGGTACCCCATCAAAATTTCTAAAAATATTTATACAGTGCAAGTCAACAAAATAGGACTGGCACATTTTGGACACATGCTACAGCACAGAACCAGGCTCAACAATGCTGCACAACTAACCGCCTTTGCGTCCAGCCCCCACCTGGTCAGCTGTGGTACATGGGGTTCATAGCAGCCACACGGAGGAAGTTATCACGTTCAGAAACAGGGACATCAAACATTCCGGGCCATTCGGATCCGGAATTCTAACGGACACACCTCACTGATGCGTATCCTGTCCCGGGTCAGGGCAACAATGAACCAGCTTCTGAAGGATGGTTTGCTGATCTATGTGAAGCGACATCATGTGGAGGCCTCTTGGTCACCTTGACCACAGCGCCGACACTGCGATCGCTGCAAATTATATGATCATCCTACTACTGCTCACTTCAAAATGTGCAATTCGTAGTGGACAACACACCTCCAGTGCTTGCACGAGAAGGGGATCACTTGCAGTGAAGATCATCCACCTTTCTCAGTTAAATGTAAGGGTAAACCTTAACCTTCTCCCACTCAGCCGGGAAAAGTGTTACCTATAACACCAATTGACATCCCTGCCCCTCCCTTCCCTTCCACTCTTCCCCTCCTTGCACTCAGACCATTCTGAAAACCATCACTATGGAGCTCCAAAATATTGTCCCATTCCAATGTCCTGATGTTCTGTATCAGATCCAGCTAGCGGTGCGATTGCTCTTCCAGACTCACCTTGGCGGAACTTTCTCGGCGACGTGAATGCACTGTGGGTTATTTCTACCTGATCCCAGTCCACTGTTGTAGTAAATAAATGTTTATTACACTAATGTGTGTTCTTTAACACGTTGGGTGCCACGTGCCGCCATATGGCGTCACGGTGGTCTACAAATTTGAGATGGCGTGACGCCATATGGCGGCACACCGTTCTTGAAATCAGAGTTGGCGTGACGCCATATGGCGGCACAGTTGAGTTTCAGGCGATGCGCCGTAGATAATCAGCTGTGACATCTATGCGCGTAAAATTGGTACTACGTGAAGGGCGAACTTCAGGGTCTATTCCAGCTATGTATTTTTACTGTATGCCACCATGTGGCGCCACAGTATTCTTCCGAAGCCACTGACTGGCCAGTGGTCTTTGTCACAGGCGAAAGCGCGCCAGGCTTTGTTTATTCCTCGTTTACGTACGTATTATCACTCAGTTTATATAGTTGTGCAAAAATATAAAAAAATGGAAGATATTGGTAATAATCTTACGAGGGAACACATACATGTGTTACACTCGGATTCGGTTGAAATTTCGTAGGAATATTCGGGGGAGGCAGTAGAATGCCAAGGTGAAAACTGCTTGTACCCAGCGCAAATTTAAACGCCAAAATTGAGCAAATAAATAGTCATAAAATTAGAAGTACCACGGGAGTATCGGGGTGTGGCGGAGAGGTAGGGAGGAGCGAAGCATCGGACGTGAACCAACCGGGCTGCGTCGAGCTGCGCCAGCAGCCAGGTAGCGTACAGTTAGCGCGTCTCCCTTAACTTCCCGATCAGATGTGCAAAACGTAAATATGAAAACAGCACATGAAACAAGTGTACAAAGGACGATGTTTGAACAACGATGCCAATAAGGTTTGAAAAATTACAACGAGTAACAAGAACTCGGGCATGCCGAGACGCATATTTTCATTGTTTAGAGTTATCAGAAAACTGTTCACAACAATATGTAATGCAATATAAGTACTTGTTTTGCATTTTACTAGGTTTTCATAAATATTGCGTTAATTTGAATTAGGAAATAAATATCCCGTATTGGAAATTCGTACTGAACATTCCATGTCAAAAAATTCTGTGACACCATATGGCGTCACGCTATATTTTATCTTTCCTAAAAATTGATGTGACACCATATGGCGTCACGCATGACCATGGTATGGTGAGATAAAATTTACTTAGTACATCACATAAATACATCCCAAGATTATATAAACAGTCTACAACGCGTACAATTGCTTTGGCACCAGCGGAATGCAATTCAAAAACATGCCTGGCACCAGTGGAATAGTGTGCTACAATCGGCTCGGCACTCAACGTGTTAAAGGTCAAGTGACTGCTGCCCGAATAGATGTCACGGAGGGGTAGCAATTAGTATTCACAAATCCATCCCTTCAGAGCAACATGATCATTCCTTAAACGAATATCTATCTGAAAACTTAGAGATAGAAATCACTGTTGGAACTCAAATAATAGCTTTAGAAATAATATTTATATACCCACCACAGAAAATTGTACAAAATACTGATCTAAATACAGTACTTACATCACGATCACAGATTTTAAAATTACTTCATATACACAAAAACTACAAGCTATTTACGATCAACTGTTGCATAATATACTTACATTTGTCTTCCCCCAACCCGCTCTAAATCAGATACGAGCCCTGTATTTCTGATCCTCTCTCTTAACCTAGCAATGAACCGTGACATCACCATACTACATTCAATGGGTAGTGACAATGTCGCTGCCTTACAAACCATAAAAATGTACTACCAAACCCACAGCAACATAACCAACATCCTCAGTCATACCTATTGGATAGCATACGGACATAATATGCAATACTGAACAACCTACTTCACAACATGAATTACATGATAAAGTTAAGGAATTAGAATCCCCGCTAACTATTGGCAACCGACTCCACATTCGTCACCACACCTCCCGTCTACACAAACCTCCCCTGCCTCCCTAAGCACTCCAAATATTAAAATATTCCCATGAACATTACAAGGCACACCTTCGGAACTGTGACCCAAATATTCAGGAAGAGAAGAGTTCGAACCTTATTCTACTCTTCCTGAAACCTGATGAAAAAATTAAAAAATGATGAATGCCAATTTTTTCATGTTAGAATTACAAATGCACAAGGAAGAGTAGAATAAGGTTCGAACTCTTCTCTTCCTGAATATTCGGGTCACAGGTTCGAAGGTGTGCCTTGTAATGTTCATGGGAATATTTTAATATTTGGAGTGCTTAGGGAGGCAGGGGAATCAAGCATGGTTTCAAAGACCTTCATATGACCATAGTATTTTCTCTGGAACCATCTGAGTTAAGACCGTAGAATGTTACACCTTATAAGAAACAAGTTATTCTTCACATGAAGGACATATATTTTGCAATTTTACTTTAACAAGACAAAATTATAAACATTTTGTGACTTATATGCTTCAAGCTCGATCATCTCTCATGTGTGTACGGACTTAACAACTGAGTTTCTCACCTTAGATATTAATGAATTTTACTTGTTTTTAATCACTATTGCATGTGTGCCATGTTATTGATACTGCTTTTTGAATGTTTGTATTTTGTTTAAGTGTATCACTGGCTGATGATGACAGGTAATCAGTGTCAAAACTAGTACCACTCTTTTATGAACCACATGCGGTATAATTCACATCAATGAATTAATATTAAAAGGGTGGACACAAAATCTCGACTCCCTCCATCTCATACCTCAGTAACACGCAAGTGTCTGTCCTCAGCACTCCATATATGACCATGTCTTTCATATCTCTGTATCCATCACAAAATATTTACCTACCGAAATATGCACAGCCCTTACCTGTCTTGATCTTGAGAATGCCTTTCAAAGGAATGATATATAAATTCCATCATCTTCGAGTTCCAAAGACAATCACCAATTTCCTAGCGAAAATCAATGTCCAAAACACATTTACCTACAACTCTCCAATTAAGGCATGAGTACCACAAAGTTCCCACTGTCACCACATTTGTGTGTCCTGTTTTGTAACAATATTACCCAACCGATATCCCCACTTTCATTGTGTCAGTTTGCTGAACACACAGCACTACTGGCTGTGGAATCCAATAACTGATCCTTGCAATCCCGTCTTCAAACCAATTTAAATAAACTCGAACAATGGCTCAATTTCTGACAAATCAAGATTAATGTCAGCAAAAAAAAAGTACTTTTTTTTCCTAATAATAAATGTAGATGCCGTCCCACTAATACCCTTTCTAACCTTAAATAATCAACCCCTTGCTGTAACGACCTCACTTACCTACCGAGGTATAACGTTTCAAAATAATTTTCAATGGGATGTACATTTGGACCAAATTTATAAAAAGGCATCCCACAGGATTCACTTCCTCCCCTGGCTGTTAGGTCAAACCTGGGCATTAAAAGGAGTACAAATCACACCTCCTACCAAGCACCACTTCCCACTTCCGAGTCAGACCATAGATACATTTAAACTCAAAAGGGAATTATGGACATATACAGATCGCACACATCTGGGGGAGGTTCTCATTGTAATTTTTTTCCTCAGAAATTATGTAAACTTGGCTTAATCACATGAAGAAGAATTCGTTAATAATTTTATGTCATCAATTGTATACTGAAACTTAAAATATATATATATATAAATGTATCTAAGTAAAGATATAAAATACATTTAACATTGTTTCACTTTGAGAAAAACAATATTTTCTGTTATTATATTTGTAGTGATTCAATACTTTGACAAGAAAATTATTTCCTACAACGTGTTTTACAAAAGCAGAAGAAAAGTTTTTAATTTAATTCCATAAAACATGTGAAATTAGCACACAACCATAACTGAAACAAATATCTGTAAATGTAATTGGCCAAAGAGTCCATTTGTTAGACTGATGGCTCGCTCCTGTAGTGGGGAGAAGGAAATAACTATTAAACTTAGAAGATTGGTTCATCTCTCTTTGCCTCTCTCTGCCTTTAGGAAAATATCTACCATGAAACAAGCCACCTGGGGTTATATTTGCAAGGATTGAGGAATAACCTTCGTCTGGGGGTACAGCAAGACTTCCATAAGATGTCATGTAGTGCAATTTTTTGGTGCAAACACTGTAAATAATAATATTCTTAATGCAAATGGAAATACACTTGATCTTATAATTACGAATGTTAACACATTAACAGTTTACAGAGATGAGTGCCCCTTCGTTAAGAAGGATAGTTATCATCCTGCAATTGTAGTCACACTAATATTAAACAGAGAGCGTAACCACGTTTCACAACAACCTAAATCTCAGCCATAGACGCCCAAGAGAGTTTCGGTTTACTCGATCTGCCATCTAGTGGGGGCCTAGAGTAAAACGGAACGTCGAAATTGACGAGCAGACAGCCAGATGGCGTCAAATTGAAATGTCTGCACACGGTAGCTGAGGCCATACGATTATTATTATTATTATTATTATTACAACAACCTAAACAATCTACGCGGTTATTTGACGTTAGAGGGGTTAATTTCTTTCATATGTATAAAAAGTTCGAGAAAATGGATTGGTCTCAGATTGTAGAATTTGCAAATGCTGACCAGGCTGTTGAGTGTTTTTTTGCTCAGGTACACTCTGTATTTTATGAAACGGTACCAATGAAGAATTTTCACACAAAGATAAAATATCCTCCATGGTTTTTTAATTAGAAATTCAAGAGACATCACTAACACGTATGTACTCACCTTATTGTTCAACAGTATTGTCCGATCAAAACTTGAGTATTCATGTATAATTTGGTCTCCATGATACAAATATTATCAAAATCAAGTTGAAAGAGTGCAGAAACGCTTTTAAAGATATCTTTATTCTAAAAATATTAGAAATTCCCTTTTAGAAATTATGTTTCAAAATAATTTTTGTTGAATGAATTTAAATACGTATCGCTAGCCCGTGGGTGTGTAGCAGCTCATCAAATTTATCTCTCTAAGATTATTAATGCATTAATTGACGACAATAGTTTTTTTCACGAGTTACGCTTTAAAATTAGAAAAAAATCATTTTAGATTTTGGCAATTGTTCATAACTCCAGTCTCCGAAACTGTATTTTCTAAGAACTCTCCATTTATCAATATGTGTGAAACACAATAACATAATTAATACATATTGTACCGGGTGGTACACCCCCATGCCGCTAATTCAAACTTTGCGCCAGTTGAAACTCCTCTACTGGAGGGAGTCTGAACTTTATCTACTGTGTTAATTTTCAAGTTTCTCAGATGATGTCACTACTTGGAAATTTTAAAGTTTCTGAACTGGGTCGTTTTCGATGTATTTTTGTTTTGCCTGTAGTAAGAAGTGTGGACATTCTCTTCCAGATGGCACTACTGAAGAAATACAATTATGCACCCTAGTGCGAAGTGAAAGAACTACGTTTTTGAAGAAATTTTGTGTTCATAAGTTTGTTCTTTGTTAAATTTCTTTCAGTTATTGTTTATGTTGACAATATTAACCCCTTCCTTCCGCCAGGTTTGATTTTAGCCAATCCCGAATTTCTTTAATTAATTTATGACCAATCAGGTGTTGTATCTTCTTCAACTTGGATATGTTGCTTAACCCTAGCCAATAAAATTCTTGGGGGAGGGTGTTCTCATTCCTGAAACGCCTCGAACTTTCCGCGAGAGTATATAAACTGCTGATTTTCGGGTCTCCGCACCACTTCAGTAACATCTTTCAGTGTGTAAAGTACGTTGCAGGGGGAGGGAAGCGCCTCTTTCTTCGGGCAGCAGTTCATCTACAAGGTAATGGCCGTTTAATAACTTCTTTTCTTGCTAGCTCAGCAGTTTAACTCTCGGGGCAGGTCCGAAGCCTTTTACCATGTAATTTTCCCCTAAAATGTAAAGACACTTAGTATCTATTCTATCTTTTAAACTACATACTGGGATAGAGAGTGCTTAACCCTCTCGAGCTCCCACTCATATTGCATTGATGTGAACTTATTTTCACAACCGTTTCTTCCTTAACGTAATGTAAATTGTTTCCTACTAAAAGTCACCTCTTTAGTATGGGATTAGCCCTTGCAGTAACGGCCTAGTGCCAAGTAGGTTTTATATAAAGTGTATTAGGAGTGCAAGAACGCCTCCTCTCAAGTTGGTATTTTAGAGGCCACGTAATTTTCCTGTTTCTTTACTTAATAGGCCTCAGTAGGTTGGGTATTTTTACCCCTGTTTTCATGTCCTTGGAGGACAACTTGAATGTGGAGTTTGGTGTGGCCTTTGATAGGCTTAAATTTTGAGAGCGAGTTGCTCTTTCTTGAAAATTGAGTTGTTGTATGCCTCGAGGAGGCTTTACCGGGTAAAGAGGAGCAAGTGCTCCTAGGCATGATTGCGGTCTTCTGCCCCTTTGTTGAATTCTGTATATCGTAAGGTTGGGCTTATAGCTCAAAAATTGTGTGTCTGGCTCTCGGAGCCCAAATCCTGTAATCACTGTAATTGTACATTTTCGAATTGTGTTTCGGCTACTGAGTACCTGTTCAATTTGTTATTTCTTATTCTTGAAAAGAAAATATAACCTTGTTAAATTTTATCTTAACTTTAATTTCGTATTTTGAGACCTGTTCACCCCCGCACCTTCTTTCACCTCTGCAAAACCACCAAACCGCGGTAACAAGTGGTAGTAGAGCGTGGTTGAATGGGTCTCAATTTAGCCCCTTTTGACGGCTAAACATTGCTTTGCTTTCGAACTCTAACAATTTTCTCAGTTGCTGGAATTTTTTGATTTTTCCTTTTTCAAAATTGTTCTGTCATCATGCCCGGCCCTCGCGATGTTCTCCATCTCAACCATTTGCGCAAGGAGGAGTTAATCTATGAATTAACCATTAGAAATGTGCAATCCGGAGGCACGGTTGCGGTAGACACAAATAAGCTTAGAGAGTCCCTTGATTTGCCCATTTCCATCCCCACTTTGGGAGAGAAAGAAATTGACGACTCTCTCTCCATGATCACGGACAATACTACTGAGCTGGCATCTGTAATTACCTTTTTTGAAGAAAATGATCCTTCTCCCAATCAAATTAAACGTGTGCAAGCCAGGTTATTTCATTTTTCTAATAGAGTTAACGATCTGTTGTCTCTGAAGTTGAATGACGTTCAGAGGAAGGAAGCTAGTGTGGTTCTTGAAAATATTTCTGAATTGTCCAGTAAGGTTACCCAATTGTTAACTGGGGAAGTTCTTCCCAAAACTGATCAACCCACTACGGTGAATGTAGGTAGCGAGGAAGAGCCTCCCAAGGGAGAAGTCAATAGGAAAACCGTTGGAGCTCAAACAATCTCTGCCCCATTGGACGAGTCTGAACGCCGTACCTCGTTGAATAATGTACGTTCTGAATTAACTTCTTTGCCACTTAAACCTTTACCTACTATGTCACCTGGGTTCAGCAGCTTGCCTCATCCTTTGGCAATGTTGCTCAGAGGTATCTCCAAGTTTTCTGTTAATACCACCAGTGAAGTAATTTCATTCTTAAGGTTTTTAATTGAGTTTCAGGACCATGTTCTTGTTTTTTCTCTTTCTCCATGTCAAATTTTGCAGATAATTTATCCTTATGCAATTGGTGTTCTCTCAGACAAAATAGTAAGAGCCATTGCCGAACAATCATCTATTGAAGACTTCCACGCCCACTTGCTAGCTAACTTCATTCTGGCTAGGGCAAGGTCCTCACTTATTCAGAAGTACTATTATCGTGTACAGCGGTTGGATGAAAACTTGGCAGATTTCATCCAAGATATTAAGTTCTATACTAGGGTGTTTGCTCTTCACTTCCCTGAAGATCGGATTGTACAGGCTATTGTGGAAGATATTTCACCATCTTATAGGTCATATTTGTGTTTCGCGGCGTCCCCGCAAACCTTCTCTGAACTTGAAGCATTGGCCGTCTCAGCGGAAGGAGTTAGATACGCCGATTCCTTGCGTGTCGCGAAAGAACCCCCTCCTTTTAGTAATCCTCGGCCTCCACTTCGCCGACCAGTCACACCCCGTAAATGTTATGCTTGCGGGTCGCCTGACCATCTTCGGAATAAGTACCCATCAATCAAATCTAGTAGGGCAAATAATGGAGCTGGTTCATCACAAGGTTGTTTTAAATGTGGGGCTTTCTCACATATCGCCAAGAATTGCCCAAATTCAAATAGCACCCCCTCCTGCTCAACTTCTGGTGCAACATCCACCAATGTCACCAATAATAAGTGACTAGCAGCTTCGGCTGAGTCGACTAATTCAGCTTCCCAAGGCTCAGCCCCTGGTAAACAGGTCGAAAATTCAGGGAAAATTCAGTCTTCAAATTCATCTTTTGATTGCCCCAAAGAATATCTTAGGATTGCGGCGGACTCCCCCGCACCCGTACCTTTTCTCAAAATTGAGTTAAATAATGAACCTGTAACAGCTCTTTTAGATTCAGGCAGTGTTTGTTCAATTATTTCGGCTCAATGGTATTCGAAATTGAAATCTATTTGTAAACTTCCTGACTATTGTTCATCGTCTGTTCAATATGTTTCGGCTAATTCTTCTCCATTAGAAATTTTAGGTTCCTTATATGTCAAAATTCGTATTTTTAAATTTACTTGGAAAATTAAATTGTTTGTGACCAAGCACTTGTCTTGCCCCATTATATTGGGAGCTGGCTTCATTTCTCACACCGGTCTAGTGCTCGACCTTCAGAGTAAGTCGTGCACATTCAAATTTGCTTTCAATTGTAAAATTCCCCTGTTAAAGTGTAATTCTGTATCATGTTCCTCTATTTCGCCTACCCAGAATGAGATGTTGTTAGACCTTAGACATCTACCTGAGGAGCAGGCTAATAGTATTCGTAAGTTGTGTCAGTCGTTTCCAGAGGTGTTCTCTGATACTCTTGGTGTTACTGACCTTATTGAATACAAAATTGAAGTCACGGATTCGATTCCGGTCCGTTTTCCATGATATAGGCTATCTCCACCTAAAATGAAGGCTCTGAAAGAAATCATTGATCAAATGTTGAAGGACGGTATTATTAGGCCCTCTAAGTCGGCGTATTCTTCACCTATTTTTCTAATCCCGAAACCCCAAGGGGGCTTCAGGCCTGTCATTGATTATAGGTCTCTCAATCGGAAGGTGGTGTTACAATCTGTGCCCCTTCCTGACCTTCATTCTTGTTTTTCATGGTTTCGTAAGGCCAAGTTCTTCACCATCTTGGATTTGAATCAGGCTTATAATCAAATTCCCCTAGCTGAAGAGTCTAAACACCTTACAGCGTTTGCCACGGACTGGAATTTGTATGAATACAACCGCGTGCCTTTTGGACTCCCCACGGGAGCAGCTGTACTCACTAGACTACAAGTTAGGGTCTTCTCCGACATCAAATTCGAGTACTTGTATCACTATCTTGATGACGTCGTCGTATTTTCGGAGACTTTTGAAGAACATCTAGATCATCTGCGAGAAGTTCTCAATCGCCTTCATAAGGCTGGGTTAACTGTGAAGTTGTCCAAGGTTGCCTTCGCTAAGCCCTCCATGTCATTCCTAGGGCATATTGTGTCGCCCGATGGTGTTGCAGTCGATCATTCTAGAACACAGGCTATCCGTGATTTTAAACCTACCAAGGACATAAAAGGTATTGCCAGGTTCATTGGTATGGTGAATTTCTTCAGGAAGTTTATTCCTAACTTCGCCAATAAGGCGGCGCCCTTGAGCCTTCTTCGTAGGAAAGGCATCAAATTTGAGTGAGGACCTTCTCAACAAGCCGCTTTTGAAGATCTTAAATTAGCTCTCTGTAATGCCCCTGTCCTTGCTATGCCTGATTTCTCGAAGAAATTCATCGTCCAAACCGACGCGTCGTCGTCGGCGGTAGCTGCAGTCCTTCTTCAAGAGACTGAACTAGGGAGGCGACCCATCTCCTATGCATCTAGGACTCTATCGGCTCAAGAAGCCAAGTATTCCATCTATGAGCTCGAGGGTTTGGCAGTCTCATTTGCCTTAGAAAAGTTCCGTCTCTATCTGGAACATGTCAAATTCGACCTGGAGACGGACAATCAAGCCTTAAGCTGGGTCTTAGGTAGGCCGCGTCGTACTGGTCGTATAGCCCGTTGGGCCATCCAAATTTCTGCCTTCCAATTTGATGTTAGGCATATCAGAGGTACTGAAAATGTTGTTGCAGACGGACTCAGCCGTATGTTTTCCAACGACGTCGAGACCCATGAACCGGTCGATAGTTCATCACCTCCCGAGTCCATACTATCTGAGGTTAATGCCATCTTAACAGATGCTCCCATGCTCTTTAGGGACATTGAGAAATACCAACGTGAAGATCCGACGCTGGCTCCGATAATGGAAACCCTTTCTTCTGGGGAACACGTCGTCCCTTATGTACTGAGGTATGGTGTTTTATGTTGCCCTTCGAGGCATGATAAGATGATGAAGGTTGTAGTTCCAGCTGTTCTTGTACCTATGATCTTTAAGTACTATCATGAGACCCCATTAGGGGGGCATCTAGGCATCTTTAAAACTCGTGAAAAGATTCGTGAAAGGTTCATCTGGAAAGGTATGGACGGTGAGATTCGTGAACTAGTAAAGGCTTGTAAATCCTGTTTGCTTAGTAAACCCACCATGTCCACCAAGGTAGGCCTTTTGCCTTCTCATCAGGCTTCGCGCCCAAGGGAACGCCTGTATATTGATTATGTAGGACCCTTCCCCCAGTCGAAGGGAAATGCCAACAAGTTCATCTTTGTATGTGTAGATGGTTTTACAAGATTTTCCTGGTTATTTCCGACTAAGCTGGCTACCGCTCAGTCCATCATTACTTGTCTAAATTCAATCTTTGCTTCTTTTGGTCCGTGTCAATATATTGTGTCTGATAATGCTAAGGCTTTTACATCTAATCTATTCCGTAAATTCTGCTTTGACCTGTCCATCTCTCATGTGACAACTTCTGCTTATTACCCTCAACCATCTCTGAATGAACGGGTTAATCGTAATCTCAGGTCCGCGCTTATTGCCTATCATCATGAAGATCATTCTAGGTGGGACACGTCTGTGCATTGGTTAGCCTTTGCTTTAAACTCGGCGGTTCATGAATCTCATAAGTTTACGCCAGCTTCGCCGATGTTCAAGTTTGTTCCCAACATGCCGCTCTCTAACCTCTGGTCTCTGAGTGACATTCTACCTGAGACAATAGATCCAGATAACATTAAAGATCTTTGGAAGAAGGCTAAAGCCAATCTTATGGTGTCTCATGAAAAGGTCAGGGAAAGATATGATCGTGGACGGAGACCCACGCATTTGAAGGTAGGTGACGAGGTGATGGTCAAGAATTTTGTTCCCGCGGGCAAGCTTGCCCCCAGATTTCATGGGCCGTGTATCATTCTCGATTTCTTTACTCCCGTTACCTTATTGTTACGTAATCCAGCCACCGAGAGGATATTTAGGGTTCACCTGTCGCAGGTGAAACCTGCATAATTTCTGTGCTAACTTGCTTCATATAATCTTGAAAGAAATAGGAAGGTTATATATATATTTTTTTGAGGGGTTTCTCTTTTAATAATTTTTTTAAATATTTAAGCATTTATTGTAAATCTTCCCCGATCAGTTAAACTGCCATCCTGTCCTTACCATGGCCATTACCACGCTCCCGTCTCCTGCTAACATAACACACAGTGGCTTGTATATGAAATGAATATCTTCACGCCGCTGGCCCCTCAACCTCTCCACAAATCCTGTGACCTCAAAAAAATCATTCTGGTCAAACAAAATTCTGCCGCCGAGCTTTAATGTTTCAGTGCCCCCGCAGCATCGCGGCGCCGTACCGGTACTGAGGCAGGGTACGGGGCCGCCCTTCTCCAGTGAGGCCAACCTGTGTACGGCGAGCCGGAGTCCTCCTCCCGGCCAAGGCTGATGTGCGGCGCACAACCTGTAACTGGCCCGCGACCTGCATGTTCGCCGCGGGCGCGGCGTGCTTCAACTCCACTACTCCTCTCATAGTGCGGGCGAGCGCTATTTCAGGGTACTTGAGGGGTCCGAGCGGCCTCCTCTGGACACAAGCAGCAGCGGCCAGTCTGGCCGTCTAACTTAATCAACCTTGGATATATGTAATCAGCTACATAGACATTTAATATCAACAATTACTACAGTTTTGAACCCAACTGCAATATCTGGTGGACTCAGAAAATTTTTCCTCAACTTTAAAAACTGAAAGTTTCCTTCTGAATTCAACCTCTACAAGCATAAAGATTTTACATCTAAAGTTACTATAAAGAATTCTGAAACTGAATCAAACCAAATTTAGAAAATTTTTATAAATGCTTCTGCAATTAATGTCTATATCAACATCATAACTTTGAACTTATTTTGAAACAAAAGTTTATGTTTTTCTGTGTTACCCCTTGGAGGAACTCTTGGAAGGGGAGGTCTGTACCGGGTGGTACACCCCCACGCCGCTAATTCAAACTTTACGCCAGTTGAAACTCCTCTACTGGAGGGAGTCTGAACTTTATCTACTGTGTTAATTTTCAAGTTTCTCAGAAGATGTCACTACTTGGAAATTTTGAAGTTTCTGAACTGGGTCGTTTTCGATGTATTTTTGTTTTGCCTGTAGTAAGAAGTGTGGACATTCTCTTCCAGATGGCACTACTGAAGAAATACAATTATGCACCCTAGTGCGAAGTGAAAGAACTACGTTTTTGAAGAAATTTTGTGTTCATAAGTTTGTTCTTTGTTAAATTTATTTCAGTTATTGTTTATGTTGGCAATATTAACCCCTTCCTTCCGCCAGGTTTGAATTTAGCCAATCCCGAATTTCTTTAATTAATTTATGACCAATCAGGTGTATCTTCTTCAACTTGGATATGTTGCTTAACCCTAGCCAATAAAATTCTTGGGGGAGGGTGTTCTCATTCCTGAAACGCCTGGAACTTTCCGCGAGAGTATATAAACTGCTGATTTTCGGGTCTCCGCGCCACTTCAGTAACATCTTTCAGTGTGTAAAGTACGTTGCAGGGGGCAGGAAGCGCCTCTTTCTTTGGGCAGCAGTTCATCTACAAGGTAATGGCCATTTAATAACTTCTTTTCTTGCTAGCTCAGCAGTTTAACTCTCGGGGCAGGTCCGAAGCCTTTTACCATGTAACTTTCCCCTAAAATGTAAAGACACTTAGTATCTATTCTATCTTTTAAACTACATATAAGGATAGAGAGTGCTTAACCCTCTCGAGCTCCCACTCATATTTCATTGAGGTGAACTTATTTTCACAACCGTTTCTTCCTTAACGTAATGTAAATTGTTTCCTTCTATAAGTCACCTCTTTAGTATGGGATTAGCCCTTGCAGTAACGGCCTAGTGCCAAGTAGGTTTTATATAAAGTGTATTAGGAGTGCAAGAACGCCTCCTCTCAAGTTGGTATTTTAGAGGCCATGTCATTTTCCTGTTTCTTTACTTAATAGGCCTCAGTAGGTTGGGTATTTTTACCCCTGTTTTCATGTCCTTGGAGGACAACTTGAATGTGGAGTTTGGTGTGGCCTTTGATAGGCTTAAATTTTGAGAGCGAGTTGCTCTTTCTTGAAAATTGAGTTGTTGTATGCCTCGAGGAGGCTTTACCGTGTAAAGAGGAGCAAGTGCTCCTAGGCATGATTGGGGTCTTCTGCCCCTTTGTTGAATTCTGTATATCGTAAGGTTGGGCTTATAGCTCAAGAATTGTGTGTCTGGCTCTCGGAGCCCAAATCCTGTAATCACTGTAATTGTACATTTTCGAATTGTGTTTCGGCTACTGAGTACCTGTTCAATTTGTTATTTCTTATTCTTGAAAAGAAAATATAACCTTGTTAAATTTTATCTTAACTTTAATTTCGTATTTTGAGACCTGTTCACCCCCGCACCTTCTTTCACCTCTGCAAAACCACCAAACTGCGGTAACACATATCATATAGATCTTGACTTTGTATATGAATGTGACACATATGTAAATATATTAAAAGAATTGTACTCATCAAAGTGATTTGTTAATATGTATAATATTTAAATTATTTGGTTATAGTTTATTTTTTAAATGTAGTAACAGACTTCTGTATATGTGAAGCTGTTTCATCCATTTCATCATCTCATTTACATAGCATTTTCATATTTTCTTCTTTTTCGTATTTCTGTGTGATTTGTGTCAAATAATTGGTAAAAGCTGCCTATAATCAGAGTGTGTCTCTGTTGGTGGCACATTTAATAAATAAATATAATGCTACTTTTAAAGTTCACTTCTGACTATCATTCTTAGATCAGCCTTTTACGCTGATGGCAGTAGAGTGCTCACCTCCTATTTTAGTCTACACAGACGTGAAAGGCTGCAATGTTACAACATCACCTCTGTCCAGTGATCCACAGATCAGCCCTTTAGGCTGATGACAGTGGAGCGCTAACTTCCAAAGTTAGTCTACACAAACTTGATAGGTATCTTTCAACATATATTTAAATTCTGAAGCCAAAACTTTAATCTCTAGGTGATGTAAACATTATGGTATGCAATTAGAAGTCTCTAAATTTCAAATCTATGAGCTCAAAAATTTAAAATCAACAAGTGAGTGACTCCGTGGTCGCTCAGTTCTGAAACTGACGTCCATTATGTCCATATAAGCAATCCAAATATGTTATGCCTTACCCATATCCCTAGTCCCAAATGAACAATGTATACACACTATCATGTACAGAACTACAAGCTCAACTCTGATTCCCTCAGGTTGCCTCCTGTTATGTCCCTATGAGTAAAGCATATGTATTAAGCCTTACACCATGTGCCTGGTCTCATTAGTACAATGTGTAGCCAAAATTTTGTTCCAAGGTCCGCTCCAAGGGAGCTAATGCTTCTGCACATTGCCTATGCAGTGGCCTCCACGGTATGCACTAGCCTTGCATCTTGGTAGGTGTGTTAAGTACCAACTGATGTGCCCAACTTAGCACACGAGAGCGAAACGCAGGCAACCAAGAATGAGTTAAGTTGAAAATTTATAATGTCCAATAACGGACTATTATATAGGTATTATAAATTTACTCATTCAGGACAAATATTCATGTTCCCTATGGGAATCAACATCTATATCATCTGATGGCCAGGCAGGCATCAATTTTTGGAAGTGACACATACGTGTCTCATTGTGCATTGGCACTGCTGGTGGCTTCAAGTAGCCTATGCAGTGGCCTCCATGGTATGCACTAGCCTTGCATCTTGGGAGGTGTGTTAAGTACCAACTGATAAGCCCAACTTAGCACACGATGGCGAAACGTAGGCAAGCAAAAATGAGTTAGCTGGAAAATATATAATGTCCAATTAGGGACCTTTATATTGGTGCCAACTAGGCGGCCTGCTGATCACAGGCTGACTTACTTTAACTTCGTGCAATTTTCTCACATGCCATGATCAAACCAACAAGTTTAGACCATGAGCGAAGTACAGGAGACAGAATTCGAGAACGATATGTATGGACCTGTGCTGCCTTGAACCCAAGATATTGGGATATTGAGGACTTCACCCCACGTCTTGTCTGCAGAGAGAGCTACTCACCATATAAATAGCAAATTCCATATTGTCGAGGTTTATGGGTGTAAAATCTAATTAAGCTCAACGGTACTTACTTGTCTTCTTCTTTGACACAAGCGACCAGCTGACCTACTGTGTTTTCATCTACAGTTATTTCATTCTTAATATCGTTGGAAGGCTGTAATGAACAAATATACAAAACAAAGTAAGAAATGTACAGTAAACAGATAACTAGAGTAAATGTTTATAAAAAGACATGACATAGCTGACAAAATAAACTGCATAATTGCACAATAAAAATATCAATTTATTCTCCCAATGTAAAAAGGAAACAAGCAAACAAGTGTTAAGTCAAAATTATATGAAGAACAAGAATAAGAAAAGGAACTCATAAAAGATAAAGAGGACAGCACTGGAAGAGGGAGCAAAAGAAAAAGAAAAAATTGAAGGACAACAATAATCTCTGCAATTTTTTCTTCTCTTCCTGCAACTTCCTGTCATCGTGTTCATCGTATTATGTGTCCTTAAATGACTGGTCACTTGTTTCTTTCTTGTGTTCCTGCAGACAACTCTGATTGTCAGAAAGACATACATTGGATCTTAATATGAGAAAGGTCTACCTCTTGCCTACCATGTTCAATTTCGTACAACAAATAGTTAGTTGTTGAACTTTTCATTCACTCTAGAAAATCTGAAGGCTTTATTAATACAGACTTACAACATTTACATTCAGATTTTAAAGGATAATGATGGCCGTGTTCTCTACGCATAGCAAGTACACCGCATTCCCGGAAGCCAAAGAATTGATTCTCGGACAAGTCAGAGATTATTATCACACTCTGACAGCTAGTTGCTGGTCCAGTCAGGCTGTATGAAAACAAAGAAGTTGTTATTTGATAGAGAGAGAGTCCATAGTCTAAAAAGCCAAGAATAATGGCCAAGAAAATTTGTCTTGCTCACCACACACCGACTTATAAACTGCAGGCCATCAGGCTGAGCAGGGGTCGCTTGACAGAGTAATGTCCATCAGAGCTGTAGAGCCACAGGTTTTGGTTTGGTCTTAAAAGGATTCTGTTCAGAGAGTTTAAAACTACCTAGTATGTTTTCTAGACATGACCCGAAATGCCTAACATTTTTAAAAAAATTATGATTCAAGTGAAGTAGCCTACACTTGACTTTGTATGCAATGTTAGATTAATGTTATCTCTCGGGTTTTTTGAAAGAGAGAAACCTTACACTTTGCTTCCTCACAAGTGAACCTTCCACTGTTCTAACAAAGGTGAAAGGATTCAATTTAGTTAAATGTCATTGATTATTTCATCAATAGAACGATATTTAAATGAATTCATCAATCTAAACCTTACTAATGGCAGTTGAAGGATCATAACTAATGTCGTATATTTTGAAACTAACAACCAGCAAAAGAGAAGAAACTCCCATTGTCCTGTGTAGCACATGCTGCAAAAAAGTCAAAGATCCAAAGCACATGGATAATACTTCCCTGGAAAATCACAAGGCTCAATTCATCTCAGATGAGTCTCTTCAGGATCGGCTGCATCTACGGATATGCCACGAAGCACATGTATTTAGAATTATATTGACTTTAATGTAAAATTTTATATCGGAAAGGCAAACCCGTTTGTTCACAACAACAAAGCTTTAAACAACAATCTATATTAACTTCATATTCGTACAATAAACCAAGGTTTGTGAGCTACTATTAAAGGGCAAGAGCTAGTGGTAGCAGGCAGAAATTGGAAGAAAATCTGGACTGTAAATGGACTGATTGACTTAGACAGGAGGATAAAAGAAAACAAAGAAAAAGTGAGTATTGCAACGAAAGGTGGGGAAGTGAGGAGAGATATCAGTATCAGTGTGCAGTGTGAAGAGGGTCAGGGAGAGACGCTAAGTGAAAATGTGATCATAAACAGGGAAGAAGCCCAAGTTCAGGAAGAGAGGACAAGTGAAAAGGTGACCATAAGAAGTGAGGAAGAAAGGCAGGGGAGGGAAAGCAGTGAAGAGGGCAGGCAAGGAAGGGAAAGCAGTGAAGTGAGGGAAATGCAAAGACTGAGAAGTGAAAACAGTAGAGTAAGGCAAGATCAGGGTAAACAAGTAAGGACAGAGGTAACCCGGCAGAGGCTCGGGCAGAATCTCGATCTGAGCCGGGACGGACAGAGAGATAGAGAATTTAGGGCCATGTTGGCAGCTATTTATAGCAAGAAGAAATAACAATAATAAA